>NC_044996.1:93785567-94385567 GCF_008728515.1 Papio anubis
TTCCCTCCTTCACTCCCTCCTTTATTCTCTCCCTGCTTTCTCCTTCTTTCCCTCCCTCCTTCCCCTCCTCCCTTGTTCCTCAGTCCCTCCCTTCCTTTCTTTTCCTTCTTCCCTCCCTTCTTCCCTCCTTTTTTCCCTCCCTTCTTTTTTTCTCCTTCCCTTACTCCATTTTCCCTTTGTTCTCCCTCTCTACTTCCTTCTTCCCTCCCTCTTTCCTACCTTCCCTCTTTCCTTCCTCCTTTCTTCCTTCTTTCCTCAACTGATCTTTTCTTTCCTCAGTTACTCAATCTTTTTCTTTTTCTTTTTCTCTTTCTCGGTGGCTTTTCTCACTCAGTTCTTGCCCCTCCCTCCCCACCCTGTGCCCACCTCCCCTCCTCTTTCCTTACCTCCCTTGTTCCCTCCCTTTGTTTCCTGCTTTCTCCCTGGCTGGCTCTCTCTGTGTCTTGGAGAGCTGTGCTGTGCCTTAGCTTCAGTGGTGTTAAGAACACTGCGGGTGGTCCCTGGCTGACAGAAAGGGGAAGGGAGGGTGGAAGTGAAAGAGAGGGAGGGAGGGAGTGGTGGGCACTTCTTAGCAAATCCTGGGAGTTGGAGCACCCCTCCTCTGTTGGCTAGGACAGAGGGCCCCTACCAAGTCCTATGGAGGAGGGGTGTCTTCCTCTCACAGGATTAAGAAGTACAGAAAGCCTTTTGTTTAGGGAGGTGTGGAGATGGCATGAGGAGAGAAAGGAGACAGTAGCCGTTGCACAGAGCAGTGGAAGAGAGAGGTTCTTGCCCTGGTGTTGCCACTAGCTTGCTGTGTGAACCTGAGCACATCACTTTTCTCTGAGCCTAGGTTTCTTTGTCTGCCAAACCAAAGGGTTGGTCCTGTCTGTGATCCAAAACTAGGGAAAAGGTGGGGGAACAAGGCTGTGGTGGGCAGTAAGCTGCAGGTAGAGAGAAGAATTAGGGGCCTTCCTGTGTCCTCATTGTTTCTCCAAACCAATGTTTGACCTCCAGAGGGCAGAGCACTGGAAGAACCTCCTGGGACAGAGGTTCTTCTTACCCTCAGCCTGGCCTGGCCCTCCCTTGTCTGACCTCTGGGCACCTCCGCACACTCTGCCCACTGCAGACCTTTGTTTCTGCTTATGTTTCCTCTGTGCCTGTCTGCCTCTCCCCCTCTCTCACTGCTGGATACCCTGTATTGCCCTCTTCAAACATCCTTACTCATTCCTTACCCTAGGACACAAAATACAGGCTTATTTTCTATCTCTAGCTCCCCTTTCCGTGGCTTCCTTCTGTTCCTCCCTCCAGAGCAGGCCTTAGATTTCCCATTCGTGGTTCTCAGAGGGCAGATTGCTACTCCTAGATCCTGTGCCCCATTATGTTGCTTCTGGCACTGTAAGAATCCACCCCCAGGAGGTCCTATCCTCTGTCTGGTGGTGGTGGTACAGTTTTGGGGCAGGCCTCTTCTGTCCTTTCTTTGGTTTACTTTTTCTGATGAGCCGCTCACATCAACCAGAAGCTGAGTCTCAGAGCAACCCTGAAGATTTATGCCAGGAAATCCTTCACCCTTCTTCCCACTGGCTTTTACCTCTAAGCAGAAAGGATGGGGCTGTCTGCCTGGTTGTCACCTCCTCTCCTCTCCACCCATAGGAGCACAACCCACCTTGTGTGGATGAGTTTGTGTACATCTGTGATGATAATTATCAGCGATATGAGATGCTCAACGTGGAAATCGACATCCTGAACGTCCTCAAATTTGACATTAACATTCCGGTCGCCTATCATTTTCTGCGAAGATATGCTAGGGTAAGAGAGAAGAGACACATCTTCATTCTCCCACTGCTGAGTTAGTCTCCTTTACACCCAGAGTAGCTGCCTGAGTGGTAGGAAAGGGGAAAGGGACAACAGGCAGCAGGGAGCATTCTCCTTCCATCCAACCTCCTAGGTTAAAGCTTGGCAATCTTTGTGAAACAATGGGAGGTGGGCGGGGGTGAGTTGCAGATTTCCACAGTGTGTCTATAAGGTTTTGAGGTGAGGCCGGAGTTGGGGAGGGGAAACGTTTCTTTGATCGGGGTGGGGGGGGGATGGACACGTGGAAAGCTTTGTGGGGGGATGCTGGCAATATTCTCGTTCTTTGCCTGAGTATTGGTTACAAGGGAGGTCACTTTATAATTCATTGTATTGTGCAAATGTGTACAATGTACTTTTCTCTTTGTGTGTGTGATAGGTTGTAATTAAAAAAAAATAAGTTTAAACAAGAAAAGGGAAAAGGTTGTTTTGAAGTATGGAACACCTTCTAGGGAGGACCAGGAACAGAGTCACGGTGGGAGGAACTTTGGCTCTTTAAAGAATGACCCATATAGCAAGGGGGGATGTAGGCCAGTACCATACATACAGTTGATAATTTGATTAAAATCCTAAAGGTGGCAAATCCCACTGACTGTTTCAGAATGCCCCCTAAAGAGTCTGTTTTTGTGGGTAGGGAAGATGAGGTGAATTATGGTTGCAGGAGAAAGGCACATTACTCAAACAGAGGGCCACTGAGGCTCAGGATGATGTAACTGGAGAGGGAGTCCTCTGCTTGGTACCGGCTTTCTAAATTGATTTCTGAGCCAGTCTTCTCATTGCCTTTAGTGTATCCACACCAACATGAAGACACTGACCTTGTCCCGCTACATCTGTGAGATGACCCTGCAGGAATACAACTATGTCCAGGAGAAGGCTTCCAAGCTAGCTGCTGCCTCCTTACTACTGGCCCTCTACATGAAGAAGCTCGGATACTGGGTAAATGCTTGCGAGATAGGGGTGTGGGGGCAGAGATTTAAAAAGCACAAGGTCAGCTCGGGGGAAGGTGTAAATTAGGGCCATGGGAAACTCTTGGGGACAAAACTGACACATACAATTATGAACTCTAACACCTGGACAACGGGACAAGGGCTTCTATAGCAATAGTTTTGAATTATGTCATTTTTCATAATCAAAGTACCCTTTGTTCCAAAGAAAGCTCACCTGAAAGCCAAATATTACACACCAGATTACTGTGAAGGTATTCTGGTTGTCATAGGGAGTAGTGTGAGCCTACTTCTTATCCCCAGCCCTGTTCCCCTCTTGTCTCTTGCAATCCCCTCAGCAAGGCTGGCCCCTGAGGGAGCTTGTTGGAACAGGGTTTGAAAAGCACTGAGCCAGAGAAGAGTAGTGAAAGCAACCGTCTGTGTCTATAAAAGTGGCACTTGGGCATGACTATAGTGTTCTTCTGTGAAGAAGGCCCTCACAAAGCCTCCTGCTCCAATACAAATAAAACTCATATTTGATGCTTTCTCAATTGTATGAAAAGTTGGGGGTAAAATCAACTTTAGTGAATTTTGCATTCTTACTGATGATATGTATAATATGTAATCCAAGTAGCAGGAGTATGCTCACAAATGCAGCCCCTCTGCTCAACCACTTCTGAGCTCCTCCTACCTAAAAATCCTGGAGCCACTGAGGGAAGAACCTCTGTGTGCTGAGAAAGAACCACATAAAGTACTTATGTGAACTTGGACAAGCCATATTAAAATTTCTTGAAACAGAGAAAGCATTCAATAGATGATAGTGATGATGAAAAAGAATAAATAATTATGACTGGCATTTATTGAGTGCTTAGACAGTGATCTAAGCACTTTGCATATTAACTCATTTAATCTCCACAATAACCCCACACGATAGTACTGTTATCCCTGTTTTGCAGATAAGAAATAACTCCCATGTTTACACAGCTGATGAGAGGTGGAGCTAGGCTTTGGAAACTAGGAGTGGTGTTCACAATCTAAACCAACTGTGTAATCAGAATGGGCATGGCCACAGCTCTGGAGCTAAGGGCCTGGAGGCCCCATGCTGAACCAGGCTTTGACCCTTGGATCCCATGGAAATCCAGTGGGCCAAGAGGGGGACAGCTGATGGGTCCAGGGCAGCAAACTGTGTGCCAACTAAGATAGAAATATTTCAGTGTTTTCACGCTTGGTGACTAAACCAGGGCTTATCAGCTAAATGTCATCCTGAATCTGAACTCGGGTAGTCTGACTCCACAATCCTCTATGTTAGTATACTGCCTCTCCTATAGATAAGGAAGGCTTCACAGAAGAGGTGACTTTTGAGCTGGGTCTTGAAAGGTGTGTAGGAACTTGTGAGAGGAGACATTCTAGGTAGAGGAAGCAATAATTAAAAAGACACGAAGGCATTGAGGAGGGAGTATGTTGTGTTTAGGGCAGAATAAGACATCCCCTGTGGATACAGCAGAGAGTATTGTAAAAGGAGAGGTGCTAATGATGTTAGTGACAGATGAGACCAGAATGGTAGATCATGGTCCGATTGTGAAAGAAAGGCCTTGAAGGCTACACTAAGGCATTGAAGGTTTTTTAGGCAGGGAGGTTGACCTGCTCCTGTTTGTGTGTTTTAGAAACAGTAGTGGTGTAGCAAAATAGAAGGTAGAGTAGATGAGAGAGAACACCAGTGAGCAGGCTATTATAACATAGTCAAGGTGAAGCATTTGAGAGTCTGAACTGACACAGTGGCACTGGGGCCTTTTAATCTTATTTAACACATCCAGTCTACTCCATTACCCCCTTGTGTTACTCCTCTACTCAGCACGCCAATGACCGCCCTTTGCCTGTGGTGGTGGTAGTTTCCAAACAGTATTTGGGGGAGTCCTGGGTTTCCTGCAGAAGTGTCTCAGGTACCATGTGAAAGATAAAGGGATCCAAATTCGTGGGCTTCTTAGCTCCCACCCTCACTTCCAGGTAAGCTATTTGGGCTTCCAGGTAAGATACTTGAAAAAGAGGAGTTCAAGGAAAATAAGACATTTTGAGGAAACCACCAAATCCTCTTCCTTTCTCTGTCTGTTGAGCTCCCCACTTCACCAACCATTGTGGACATGCACTCCTCTGTGAAGCTTTCTGTGACTCTCCCCGCAGAGTTTGTGGGTCCTGCTGCTGTGTTCCTCCAGTGTCCTATGCTCACTTCCATTCTAGCACTTACCACATTTTTAACTCTCTGTTTGCACATCTGTCTCCTTTACTAGACTACAAACTCCTCAAGGGCAGGTCCCTCGTTCATTTTTGTGTTCCCAGGATCCTACGTATAGGGCTTGGTAATCCTAGTTAGCATTGTTTGGGCACTTACTATATGCCAGACTCTGTTCTATGTATGATACACACACACACACACACACACACACATTTAACCCTATGATGGAATTACTGTAATAATCCCCATTTGGCAGATTGGGAAACTGAGGCCCCAAGAGGTTAATTAACTGGCTCCAGGCCAAGCTGTTAGGGGAACTGAAATTTGACCTGAAGCATTTTGCCTCCAGGACCTCTGCCCTTAAACATTGCTATACTGCTTCTGTCACATAATAGGCATTCTTAGCTGAGTGAGAAAATGAACCTGTGCAATGATAGCTGTTACAGTCGGAGAGGAGGATCAGCCTTAAGTTCACATTGGCAGTTGAGTTGGCACCTAAACTTTGTTCTAGGGTTTACCTGGCCGTTAGCTCTGGACCTGAGAGTGAGTAAATTACAAAATCAGTCCTGTTCCTTAGGACTGGTGGATTTCTGCTTACATGAACATCCGTGACCAGGGCTAATAGCTTTTTTGTTGTTGTTGTTAAGAGATAGGGTCTTGCTCTGTTACCCAGGCTGGAGTGCAGTGGTGCGATCATAGCTCACTGCAGCCTCGAACTCCTGGGCTCGAGTGATCCTCCTGCCTCAGCCTCCCAAGTAGCTGGGACTACAGGTCCACACCACCATGCCCAGATAATTTTTTAATTTTTTTATAGAGATAGAGTCTTGCTGTGTTGCCCAGGCTGGTCTTGAATTCCTGGGCTCAAGCAGTCCTCCTGCCTCGGGCTTCTAATGTGCTGAGATTACAGGCATGATCCCTACCACACCTGGCCAAGAGCTAATATCTAACTGGTACGTATGGATATAGCCATCTCAGTAGTTTGTGGCTGGAACCTATTCTTCTGTATAGCATAGTATAATTATTGATCAACATCCATACTATGTGAGTCTTTGAAATGTTTTGAATGTCATCTCTGTTTAAACCATGTGTGGGAAGCTTAGACTTGGGATAGCAGAGATGGAGGGAGGATTGTGCTTCCTGTAGTAGAAATCACTATTCATGCTGCTTCTTCCAGGTTCCCTTCCTGGAGTATTACAGTGGCTACAGTATCTCTGAGCTTCACCCCTTGGTCAGACGGCTGAACAAACTGCTGACTTTCAGTTCTTACGATAGTCTCAAGGCTGTATATTACAAGTATTCTCACCCGTAAGTACCAAGCCCCGGATGAGGTTGGGTTTGTGTTCATTTATGGGGAAGCTTTAAAATACTAGACCCAGACTAGCCTCACTTAAGAGAAAAAGATTCAGGCACTTTTCACCTTCCTTTCTACTCTAGGGTTAAAGCAAGATAGGGAACTAAGGGCCATATGTCCCACTTGTTCCATGGAGCCTGATTGTATTTGCCCTATTCTATACTGAGGAGACCCCTCTTCCTTTTGCAGGGTCTTCTTTGAAGTCGCCAAAATCCCCGCCTTGGATGTGTTGAAGCTGGAGGAAATTTTGAACTGCTGATTGTGAGGCCAAGGGCGTGGTACTCTAGCAGCAGCCACAGGACTAGGCATGCATGTTAATAGGGTATATTTATTCTGTGTTTGAATTTGTCTTTTGATTGCTTTTATTCATTTTTCCTCTCTTTGTCTTTTCCCAAACTGATAATGTTATAAATATTTATGTTGTTTGTTTTTATGAAAGAAAAAAATATTGTCATATTTGACTACAAATTTAATAAAAAATTAATAGTTATTGTTAAAATGGCTCATCTCCCCTCTTATTGTTCAGGAATCCCATGCACAGCTGAATAATTCTTTTTTTCTTCCTAGTCAAGGCTGGGCCCCAGGACCTAGGTTACCCAATTCCCTCCTCTGTTTAGAAGCCTTCTCCTCATGGGAAGAGGAATTGAGCTAACTGTGAACTGATGGATGGGGCTACAGAAGGAGGTGCCCAGTCCAAGGAGAAAGCTCCTTACCTGACAGGCAGGCCTCTCTGTTCAGAGCTGGGCAGCTGGCAGTGTAGGCTAATACCCTTTGGTCTCAATCTCAGGTATTTTGCTTTCTTTGCTTCTTCCTAGATGATGAAAAGTTGGGGATCAGGATTTTAATCCAAATGTAGCCTTGCTTTCAATTTGGCAGCTTTTTAGAGTCCAAATTTGAAAATACTCTTGGAGTGGTATGTGCTGAAATCATTTTTGGCCCTTGTCTTCTGCCAAGAGAAGAAATTCCTACCTGTGAAATTGGCAAGGTGTCCCATAAATGCAAGCATCAACGACTTGCCCAATCTTTAACTCATATAGCATTAAGAGGTTCTGCTTTCTTTTTCACTGTGCCCTACCTTTGGGGTGATGTGTACTGGGACAGTTACTTAAATTGTTAATGGAGGAGTGGAACATCCAGTATGCCAGTTGTTCAAGAGCCGCTCCTCAGTCTCACCCCAGGACCTCCCCACAATCCAGCATGTAAAGTCTACCACAGCAGGAGACCTCTAGTACTCTATTCTAGTATTGTAGCTGGCAGTTATGCTGATTGGTCTGTGACCATTTGTTGCCACTTGTCAAATATTTTGAATATCAGTCCTGGAGGGTGGACATTTGGTGGAGAGGACAATCAAGGAAGCAGTTACGGGGAAAATGCCTCTTCAATTCTGTCCCAAGACTCTCCATGCTATTGTAATTACATCACCTTTTCTGATGGGTTAGAGACAGATGGATGAGCATGCCAAGTCCTTAGGTGTCTCAGCGCTTTCCTTCCCTTTGAATCAGTTTCCCATTCTTCTCCTGACTTGCTTTGCCTTGGAGACCAGACATCACTAGGTTTCCTCCTGCCCCATTCCACTGTGTTGCAAGATGACTAAAGGTACAGCCAGAGAGGTCCAAGCTGCTCAGCAGTGATTCTGCGGGCACAGCCAACTTTGCATGAACATGCTAAAAGCATTAGGCTGGAAGCCATCTTGCAAGTCTCCAGCCTTACTAGAAGGATGTGTCGTGTACCTGCTTTTGAATTCTGGAGCTTTACGTCAAGGGAAAAAAAATTAACCGGTTGAATTATTTCCCCCTTTTTACCAACCCTGTTCTTTAAAGGTGCTAATGAAACCATCCGTAATTTTTGTTGTTTTTGCAATGCGTCAACATTTATTTTGCACACACTCATCACTACTTCAAAATTAAGATAGCTGTTAGAACTGGATCTTGTTAAAAGTGGGTGCAAAAGTTATCGTGGTTTTTATGGCAAAAACCGGGATAACTTTTGCACCAACCTAATATTTAGTGCCTTATTAAATAAGCATATCTATTTCTTTATCAGGAATTTGCTGGCCCAGTGAGGTGGCTCACACCTGTCATCCCAAAACTTAGGGAGACCAAGGAGGGAAGATCACTTCAGCCCAGGAGTTCGAGACCCACCTGGGCAATACAGTGAGACCCTGTCTCTACAAAAAGTTAAAAAGTTAGCCAGGTATAGTGGCTCATGCCTGTGGTCCCAGCTACTCAGGAGGCTGAGGCAGGAGGATCACTTGAGCCCAGAAAGCAGATGTTGCAGTAAGCCATGATCATGCCACTGTACTCCAGTCTGGGCAATAGAGCAAGATCCTGCTTCAAAAAAAAATTTGCTTTTATATTTTGATGACTCTCTCTATATATATAAATAAAACTAGCTTTCTTTGTAACCTTATGTATTTTTAACAGTTTTATTTTCTTAACTGGATGCAAATTATTTTATTTCTGTATGTATATATAACTTTATATCTGCCTATATCTTTAAGATCATAACAGTTTAAAAAACAAAACTAAAAAATGCTAAAAGTTTAAATCACAAAATCATCTATATAGGTCATAAAAACACTCTGGTAGAGAAATGTGCCCAGTAATTCATAAGTAAAACAAACATAGCCTGTGAAATAATGTGACATGCTTAGAAAAATGCCTGACACATAGCATAAATATCTAATAAATGGTGGTGGTACTCTCTGGTAGCAGAAGGGGCACAGAGTGGCTACAGAGGTAAGGAGGGGTGAGACTGTTAAAAAAAGAAAAAAAAAAGGCCTGGCTGGGCACGGTGGCTCACTCCTGTAATCCCAGCACTTGGGGAGGTTGAAACGGGTGGATCACAAGGTCAGGAGTTCGAGACCAGCCTGGCCAATATGGTGAAACCCCATCTCTACTAAAAATACAAAAAGTTAGCCAGATGTGGTGGCAGGCGCCTGTAGTCCCAGCTACTTGGGAGGCTGAGGCAGGAGAATCGCTCGAACCCGGGAGGCGGGGGTTGCAGTGAGCTGAGATCATGCCACTCACTCCAGCCTGGGTGACAGAGTGAAACTCCTTCTCAAAAAAGAAAAAAAAAAAGGCTTAATTGGTATGTTGAAGGTTTTTATGCTAAGAGTTTTGATTTGGGAGACATAATCAAGGTTCAGTCAGAAAACAGAAACCACTCCAGTTATATTTCAAACAGAGGAAATTTAATACAGGGAATTGGTTACTCAAGGACAGAAGAGCTAAGAAGTCACACACACAGTGTGAAGCTTCTGTTATACTTAGGGCTGGAGGAACAGTAGCCAAGAGGTGGTGTCACCAGAGCCCCAGATGCCAGGGATATAAGCTGAATTTGGAACCGGTGATCAGTTGGGACCAATGAGGGTAGGACTGATGAAAGAAGGCTGGAGCCAGGAAGGAAACAAAATTACTGCCAGACCTATTGCTGGAGGCAGAGTGAGAAAGGAAATAGCCTGACTTCTTTATATTTCAATAGTTTTTGGGGAACAGGTGGTTTATTGTTACATGGATAAGTTATTTAGTGGTGATTCCTGAGATTTTGGTGCACCTGTTACCCAAGCAGTATACACTGTACCCTATGTGGGTAGTCTTTTATCCCTCACCCACTCCCACTCTTCCCCCCAACTCCCCAAAGTCCATTATATCATTTTTGTACCTTTGCATCCTAATAGCTTAGCTCCCACTTATAAGTGAGAACATATGCTATTTGGTTTTTCATTGCTGAGCTACTTCACTTAGAAAAATGGTCTCCATTTTTCTCCAACTCCATCCAAGTTGCTGTAAATGCCATTATTTTGTTCCCTTTTATGGCTGAGTAGTATTCCATGGCGTATATATACCACATTTTCCCTGTCTACTCATTGGTTGATGGGCATTTAGGTTGGTTCCATATTTTTGCAATTGTGAATTATGCTGCTATAAACATGCGTGTGCAAGTGTCTTTTTCATATAATGACTTATTTTCCTTTGCGTGCATACCCAGTAGTGAGATCACTGAATTAAATGTTAGTTCTACTTTTAGTTCTTTAAGAAATCTCCATACTGTTTTCCATAGTGGTTGTTCTAGTTTACATTCCCACCAGCAGTGTAAAGGTGTTCCTTTTTCATCACATCCACACCAGCATCTATTATTTTTTGACTTTTTTGGAGTAAGGTGGCATCTCATTGTGATTTTAATTTGTATTTCCCTGATAATTAGCAATGTTGAACATTTTTCCATATGTTTGTTAGCCATTTGTATATCTTCTTTTGAGAATTGTCTATTCATGTCCTTTGCCTACTTTTTGATGGGGTTGTTTTTTTCTTGTTGATTTGAGTTCCTTGTAGATTCTGGATATTAGTCCTTTGTCAGATGCGTAGTTTGTGAATATTTTTTCCCACTCTATGGGTTGTCTGTTTACTCTGCTGATTATTTCTTTTGCTGTGCAGTAGCTTTTTAGTTTAATTAGGTCCCATTTATTTATTTTTGTTTTTGATGCATTTTCTTTTTGGTTCTTGGTCATGAATTATTTGCCTAAGCAACGTCTAGAAGAGTTTTTCCCTATGTTAACTTCTAGAATTTTTATGGTTTCAGGTCTTAGATGTATGATTTTTGTATAAGGTGAGATATGAGGATCTAGTTTTATTCTTCTAATTCTTCAAATTGGCTTGCCAATTATCCCAACACCATTTGTTGAATAGGGCGTCCTTTCCCCACTTTGTTTTTGTTTGCTTTGTTGAAGATCAGTTGGCTGTACATATTTGGCTTTATTTCTGGGTTCTCTATTCTGTTCCATTGGTCTATGTGCCTATTTTTATACCAGTAGCATCCTGTTTTGGTAACTATACCCTTATGGTATGGTTTGAAGTCGAGTAATGTGATGCTTCAGATTTGTTCTTTTTGAACATCTTGCTTTGGCTCTGTGGGCTCTTTTTTGGTTCTATATGAATTTTAGGATTGTATTTTCTAGTCCTGTGAAGAGTGATGGTGGTATTTTAATGGGAATTGCATTGAATCTGTAGGTTGCTTTTGGCAGTATGGTTGTTAAGTATATTCCTAAGTATTTTATTTTTATTTTTTGCAGCTGTTGTAAAAGGGATTGAGTTCTTGATTTGATTCTCAGCATGGTCGTTGTTGTTGTACAGCAGTACTGTTGATTTGTGTACATTGACTTTGTATACTGAAACTTTACGGAATTCATTTATCAGATCTAGGAGCTCTTTGGACGAGTCTTCAGGGTTTACACATACCATATGATTCACCCAATTAAAGTGTATAATTCAGGCCGGGCTTGGTGGCTCATGCCTGTAATCCCAACACTTTGGGAGACTGAGGTAGGAGGATTGCTTGGACCCAGGAGTTCAAGATCAGCCTGGGCGACATAGTAAGACCCTGTTTCTACAAAAAATTTAAAAAATTTAAAAAAACTAAAAAGTATGTAATTCAAGTTTTCGGTATATTCAGTTTTGTGGTTGGGCACGGTGGCTCATGCCTGTAATCCCAGCATGTTGGGAGGCTGAGGCGGGCAGATCACTTGAGGTCAGAAGTTTGAGACCAGCCTGGCCAACATGGTGCAACCTCGTCTTTACTAAAAATACAAAAATTAGCCAGGTATGGTGGTGCATGCCTGTAATCCCAGCTACTCAGGAGGCTGAGGCGGGAGAATCACTTGAACCCAGGAGGTGGAGGCTGCTTGAACCCAGGAGGCGGAGGCTGCAGTGAGCTGAGATTGTGCCACTGCACTCCAGCCTGGGTGACAGAGCCAGATTCTGTCTCAAAAAAACAAAAAACCTAACTGTTTTGTAATCATCACCACAATCCAATTTTGGAACATTTTCATCACCCCTCAAATTAAACCTCCAACTTATTAGCAATCTATCTCCTTTCCCCACACCCCATGAGCCCTAGGCAACCAGAAATTTACTTTCTGTCTCTATCAGTTTGCCTATTCTGGACGTTTCATATAAATTTAATCATACAATATGTGGCCTTTGTGTCTGGCTTCTTTCACATAGCAATGTTTTCAAGGTTCATGCATGTCGTAGCATGTATCAGTATTTCCTTTTATTGCTGAGTAATATACCATTGTATGGATATATATACATTGTGTTTACCCAGTCATCATTTGGTAGAAATTTGGCGGTTATTGGGAATAATTCTGCTATGAACATTCATGTATAAGTGTGTGGGCCTCAGTTTCCATTTCTCTCAGGTATATACTTGGGAGCAGAATTGCTGGATCATGTGATAACTCTATGTTTAACTTGAGAAACCTCCATACTTTTCCAAAGTGGCTGCACCATTTTACATTCCCATAAACAGTATGTGAGGATTCCAGTTTCTCCACACCCTCTCTGACACTTGTTATTATATTTTTACTATAGCCCTCCTAGTGGGTGCAAAGTGATATCTTGTGATTTTGATTTACATTTCCCTGATTGCTAATTATGTTGAGCATATTCTAATGTGCACATTGGCCATTTGTGTATCCTTTTTACAGAAATATCTATTCAAATCCTTTGCCCATATATATGTTTTTTGAAACAGTCTTGCTCTGTTGGCCAGGCTGGAGTGCAATGGCACAAACATGACTCACTGCAGCCTTAATTTCCTTGGCTCAAGGAATTTTCTTACCTCATTCTCCTGAGTAGCTGGGACTATAGTCACTTGTGACCACACCCAACTAAATTTTTTAATTTTTATTTTTAGTAGAGACGAGGTCTTGCTGTGTTGCCCAGGCTGGTCTCAAGCTCCTGTTTGCACATTTTTAATTGGATTATTTGTCTCTTTATTATTGAGTGGTAAGAGTTTTTTAATATATATTCTGGGTCATATATATGATTTGGCAATATTTGATTATACCAATTGTCTTGAAAATTTTACCTTCATAGTGTTATTTAAAGCATATAAGTTTCAAATTTTGATGAAGTTCAATTTATCCATTTTTAAATGTTTTTACTTTTGGTGTTGTAGCTAAGAAACCATCACCTGATCCAAGGTCTTGAAGATTTATCCCTTTTATTCTAAGAATTGTATAGGTTTAGCTCTTATGTTTAGGTTTTAAATTCATTTTAAGTTAATTTTTATATATAGTATGTAGGATTCCAACTTCATTCTTTTGCATATGGATATTTGGTTGCTTCAGCACTATTTGTTGAATAAAACTATGTTTTCCCCACATAATTATTTTGATACCCTTGTTGAAAATTAAATATGAGAGCTTATTTCTGGATTCTCAGTTTTATTCCATTTACTTATGTGATATCTAGCCTTATGCTAGTACTGTAATTTTTCAAAGATTAAAAACAATGAAAAATAAAAATTATATTGCTGTATCTTTGTAGTAAGTTTTAAAATTAAAAAAAGATATGAGTCCTCCAATTTTTTGATCCTTTTCAAGTTTATTTTGGCTATTCTGGGTGCCTTCATTTCCATATGAATTTTAGCATCAACATGTCAGTTTCTGAAAAGAAGTCCACTGGGATTGTGATAGGGCTTACATTTAACTCATAGGTCAATTTGGGGAGTATTTTCATCTTAACCATCTTAAATCTTCCTGTCTATGAACATGGATATCTTTCCTTTTATTTGGGTCATGTTTAGTTCATTTCAACAGTTTTTCGTAGTTTTCAGTATATAAGTTTTGTTCTTCTTTTCCTAAGTATATCCTAAGTATTTTTTGATTGAGCCATCAGTCTTGAATCACTTTCAATTTCCTACTTCATTCCCCACAGACATATTTACCTCTTCACCTATCTCAAGTATCTTTATTTTCTGTTTTAAAGGTTGGACTGACCCACCTATTGTTCAAAGCAACTCAACTACCTTGGGACTTCTCTCCATCAATTTTTCTCCCTCATCTTAGCCCTTCCCTTGCTTTTCCCTGCCACCATTTCCTGTACTTTCATCCTCTTCCTCTTTTGTAATCTCCGTTTCTAGCTTAAAAACATGCTCAAGACACTCTTGCCACATGCATACAAAATGAAAAGCAAAACAAAATAAAACCTTTTTTTTCAAGGTGGAGTCCTACTCTGTCACCCAGGCTGGAGTGCGGTGGCACAATCTCAGCTCACTGCAACCTCTACCTCCTGGGTTCAAGCGATTCTCTTGCCTCAACCTCCCGAGTAGCTGGAATTACAGGCGCATGCCACCACTCCCAGCTAATTTTTTTTTTTTTTTTTGGTATTTTTAGTAGAGACGGGGTTTCACCATGTTGGCCAGGCTGGTCTCGAACTCCTGACCTCAGGTGATCCACCCACCTCGGGCTCCCAAAGTGCTGGGATTACAGGCATGAGCCACTGTGCCCGGCCAAAATAAAACTCTTTATCTGCATCCACCTCCCACCTGCTGTCCAGTTCATCTCTTTTTTGTACTACTTTTTAAGTACACTGACTCACTGTTTCTACTTAGCTCATGTTCCATTCAGTCCTTTAACCCATTGTAATGTAGCTTTTGTCCCCTAGCACTTCATTGATGGGCCTTTAGCGGAAACATTGATGATTTTCTAGTTTGCAAATCTAGTCGACAGTTTTGAGCTTTATCTTACTGGAACCCTTTTGCTACCTGTGACACTGGTGTCTTTTCATTGCTTTTGGCACTCTCTAGCCTCTTGGTTTCTGGGCCATTAGGTTTTTCTAGTTCTCTCATCTTTCTGACCTTCCTTTTCTATCTTCTTTATAGGCTGTTTTTGTACCATCTGCCCTCAAAATTTGGTGTTCTGTTGGTTTCCAGCTTTGGCTCTCTGATTTATCTCCTTGAGTGATCTCAGCTACTCCCATAGTTTCAAGTGCCACCAAGCCATCAACTTTTGAGGCTTAGTCTTCAGCTCAAACCTGTGGTCCTAGGTTCAGGCTTATATTTGTCTTCTATTGGCCATGTCTACCGGAACGTCACACAGTTACCTCAAACTGAACATGTCCAAAAGTGAACATGTCCAAAAGTGAATTTTTGCTTTCTGCTAACATGGTTCTATTATATTCTGTATCTTGATCACCATCCACTTAGTCACCCAAACCAGACACTCAGGAGTTCATCTGGGCTCTCTTTTCCCTCCCTAATAATCTCTTATTCAATCATACTGATTTTTTTACCTTCAATTCCTAACTTAAAGCCTGACCACTCATGTCTTAGACTTCCATGTTTCAATTATGGCCTTATAAGAGGGTGCCATCATTAAGTCTTGCTGATTTTACCTCCCAAATATTTCTTGGATTGGCATTCTCATCATAGAGAATCTCTCCTACTGCTACCCAGGTTTGAGATCTCATTCTACTGCCTGGATTACTGTGGTAGTTTCCTACGTGATCTCCCTATCTTCAATCTTGTTCCTTTCAAATTCACCTTCCATACAAGCACCAGAAAGATTTATTTAAAATTCAATTTTAGGATTACAGTTCTGGGTAAGATATTTAAGCATCTGTTACCCTTTGTTTCCCACTGAACACTATCATAAAACCCAGAAAGAATGCATGGCACAGCTATTTGAGAATTCTGAAAAGTAAATAGCAGCAAGCAGATTGGAAAACAGCAGAATGTGAAGGAGCAACAAACTCATGGCGAGTTTCCCACATTTTGTTCTCTGTCAACTTAATCCAGTCAGAAACCTTGAAGGGAGCACTATGGTACAGACAGAAAGCTCCAGAAGAAGCTTTCTAGTTCTGGCTTGAGAAGTGAGAGAAGGAATTCCTAAAGCTTGTGGTTGGGGAGGTGGAAATCCCCATCTTTTTATTTCTCTCTTCCTTCACATCCCAACCCTCAGGCAATCATACAGCAACAGCAACAATGATAGCAATGGGAGCCTTCGACAACCAATACTCTCAGGGAATGGACCCATGATCTCTATTTGAGGTAGAGATGGACCCCAAGAGAGCAAAGCACATTCTGTTGATTTTTTTTCTCTTTCTGTTCTCCCAATGCTTAACTCCAGACGTGGCACAATTGCAGACATGAACAGTTTCTGACTAGTGGACTGAAAGGGAAGTACTAGGAACTGGGGAGTACTGGGGAGAATGTGGAGAAGTAGGAGCTTGGGAAAGTAACCCCATAAAGTTTTTTTTAATGTGCTCTTTGGTGTGTATCCTCAACCTGTATGTGTGTTGATCCAGATCCTAATTAGTATACTAAATAGTTTGAGAACTGAGCTGACAGACACCCATCTGGGTTCTAGACTGACCATTTCATGACATACACAGCAGACAGATCCAGATAGCACTGCAAAGGCTTAGAAAACTGAGGTTGAACCCTCAGCCCACGGAAGGCAGATGGAAACCTGTGTCCTGAACCTAATCAAATTGACTGCAAAAGCAGACATACATTTTCCATAAAATTTAAACCAGATCTACAATTTTATAATGTCCATGCAGGATATACTCCAGAATTACTAGGCATATGAAGAACCATTGACATCTCAACTTGCATGGCAAAAGACAACAGCCAAGGACAAAAAGATATAGGTGTTGGAATTATCCAACAAAGTCTTTAAGTCTGCTACCATAAAAACTCAAATGAACAATTGCAAACACTTTTGGAACAAATGTTAAAATATAAATGTTAAGCTATAGAGTCTCATCAAATAGGAATTAGAAGAGCCAAATGGACATTTTAGGATTGAAAAATACAGTAACTGAAATTTAAGAACTCACTGGGTGGACTCAACAGAAAAGAGGGGACAAAGGAAAGAGTAAAGTTGAAGGTAGATAAATAGAAATTATGCAGTGTGACAGAAAAAAGATTGAAAAAAAATGAACAGTGCCTCAGGGACTTGTAGGACAATAACAAAAGGTCTATCAGTCATGCTATTAGAGCCCTAGTAGGAGAGGAGAAAGAGAACAGTGCAGAAAAAATATTTGAAGAAACAATGGCTGAAAAGTTCTCAAGTTTGGTTAAAGACACCAACCTGTAGGTTTAAGAAAACAAGTGAACCTCAAGCAGGATAAATAGATAAATAATAGTCAAACTGCTGGAAAAGACTAAGAAAAACAGAGAAATGATGCATTATGTACTGCATAGGGGAACAACAATTTGAATGACTATAGATTTACCATCAGAAACTCTGTAGACCAGAAGGAAGAAACAAAATTTTTCAAGTGTTGAAAGAATGATCAATCCAGAATTCAGTATCTAGCAAAATATAACTTTCAGGAATGAAGGTAAAACTTAAAACACAATTTCAGATGAAGGAAAACTAAGAAAATTCACAGCAAGCATATCTGCTGTAAAATAATTGCTAAAGAAATTTATTCATATAGAAATGAAATGGACATAGAAAGTGGAATGATAGATAGTGGAGACTCGGAAGGGTGGGTGATGAAAAAATACTTGGGTACAATGTACATTATTTGGTCGATGGATATACTAAAAGCCCCAACTTGACCACTGCACTATCTATGCTTGTAATAAAATTGCACTTGCACCCCATAAATTAATACAAATTAAAGAAAGAAATACCAGGAGGGAAATTGGAACATCCAGAATGAAGGAAGAGCAACAGAACTGGTAAGTATCTGGCTAAATATAATAGACTACTCTTCTCTTAAGTTTTGTAAAACATATTTGTTGATTGAAAGCAAAAATTACATTTTGATGGGATTTTTGATGTATGTAAATGTAATACATAAGACAGTAATAGCATAAAGTGGAGAGAACAAAGGGCTCAATATGCTGGTAGGGTTTTTACATTGCAATTGAAGTGGTAAAATGTTGATTTTAAGTAGACTGTGAAAAGTATATATTTTGTTATCCCTGGAGCAACTACTAAAAAAATTATACAGAGAGATATCAAAGCCACAATAGATAAATTAAAATGTAATACCAAAAGTTCAAATAATCTAAAAAAAGCAGGAAAAGGGAAACAGAGAAGGAAAAAAAAAACAGATACCAAACAGAAAATTTTAAAATGGCAAACCCCAATCCGGTCTTATCAGTAATTACATTAAATGGTCTAAACATACAAATGAAAAGACGTATTGTCAGGATGGATTAAGAAAGCATGACCCCATGCTGCCTACAAAAACTCATGTCAAATATGATGATATAGGTAAGTTAAAAGTAAAAGGCTGAAAACAAATGCCATTTGAAAACCAAAAGAAGGCTGGAGTGGCTATATTAACATCAGATAAACTTGACTTCACTGCAAAGTGTCAGGAATAAAGAGTGATGTTATATATTGATAGTGTCAATTCACCAAGAAGGCGGCAATCCTAAATGTGTCGTAATAACAGTTTCAAAATACTAGAAGCAAAAACTGATAGAATTGAAACAAGAAATGAACAAATCCATAATTATAGTTTCAGTAATTGATGGAAGCTAACAGACAGAAAATCAGAAAGGATATTGAAGAAATGAACACCATTAGACAACTGAATCCAACTGATGTTTATAGAACACTTCACCAAACAAACGGCAGAATACACATTCTTCTCAGGTGCACATGGGACATTCTCCAAGATAGACCATATCCTAGGTCATAAAACAAGTTTTAACCAATTAAAAACAATAGAAAACACAGAGTATGTTCTTTGGCCACAATTGAATTAAATTAGAAATCAATAACAGATGAATAATAGTAAAATCTCCAAACACTTGGAAATAACATACCTTTAATCCATGGGTCAAAGAAACGAAACCACCCAAAGGACCTCCAGTGGATGAATGGATAAACTGGTGGATCCATGTAATTGAATTCTATTCAGCAATTAAAAGGAACAAACTGTTGATTCACATGACATCTTGAAAGAATATGAAAGGCATTTCGCTGAATTAAAGAAGTCTGTCTCAAAAGGTTACATATTCTATGACATTCTTGAAAGCCCAAAACCATAGTGATGTAAAATTGATCAGTGGTTAGAAATAGGGTTAAGGTGTGATTATAAAGAAATAATATAAAGGAGATTTCTGGGGCAGTGGAAACTGTTCTGTATCCTGATAGTGGTGGTGGTTACGTGAATGTCTACATGTGTTAAAATTCATGGAGCTCTACACCAAAAGAAAAGGGCAATTGTATGATCATTTGAAAAATAGACTTAAAATTTAATTCTGATGGTCCTTCACTAGCCTACAGGGTGCAGTACAGACTTCTTAATGTGGATTACAGGGCCCACCCTGATGGTAGCGCCTCAACAACAAGGCTGTTTCCCCGCATAAAGCCTAAAAATGTAGTTTTTATGGGGGTAGACTGAAATGTGGTCCCGAAGGTCACAGATGTTTTGTCTCTAAGTAAGACACTTTTCAGTTGGGAAAATCAAGGATTTAGAAGACTCAAGTTCTCACTCCGGTGTAGCATGTTGTGGAATCCTGGCCTAGTACAGCCTCAGTTCCCTACCTATTAAACATGACTAAGAACTGGCTCCCCTGGGGTCACTATTAGTGTGACAGAAATTAAACTGTATTTAATGCTGAGCCCAACTGATTTTGCATTTGAACAGAATATGCCTTCCCACCTCAAACCCCTCTGGAGAGGAGAGGAGTATGTGATGTATGCATTGGGGGGAATAGATTATATTGTCAGATTTCAAGGTGCCTTATGCATTTTTTTAACAGTCTGGGCTACACTCTATCCCACTTTGCCTCCCCAGTAACTAATTCCACTGAGATTTGTATCCTGCAGAGAATTAGCTCCTGGAACAATTACAGTGGCATGTATTTCCCCACAGGATCATCCAGAGTCGCAGCTAAGTTTTAGAATTCTTCTTGGCAACCCCTTTAGTATCATGATCATCCCTGATGGAGATTCTTGGTTTGTGCTGCCGCTGTCCTCCCTCACCTGCCATCGTGACCCGCATGTGGCTTGTTTAGAGCTTGGATGACCACCCAAGCCCACCTGCCCCCCATTTCCACCACCATCCAACTCCCCTTATGCTGAGGTAAATGATGAGGCACTGGCACTGATTATGTTTATCCATTTATTAAAATATTTCAAGAAGCAATACTTTATTAACTTTGAGGACTGGTGTTCCATTTGGCGGGGGGAGAGGAATAGGCACACTTTGTGGACCTTTTTTTTTTTTCCTGCTTTTTCCTGTTACCCTGTAACTACCCCAGCTTCCTCCCCCAACCAGCCCCTGGCCCTGCTGCTTATTTGCAGGGGCCTCTGAGGAAATAAAAAGCACAGAGCAGAAAACAACAATGGATTACAGATTAGCTGACAAATAGACAAATGCAATTCCATAAACCATATACCCAAGCAAGGTCTCATATAGGATGGAATGGTGCTAATGGGTTTGGTTGCTTTGGTATTATTTTCCACCTCTCGTGAAACAAAAATTCTTCCATTTGTGTCCTGAGGGAAGATGACGTTGACCCTGACTGTTTCTTCTGGCCCAGTTTTATTAAGGTAAAAAGTCTCTTTCTTATTCTTACCCTGCCCTTATGCACACAGCACAGGGCCTTTCTGGAGAACGGGACCCATAACTGTTTACCTCCTATAGTAATGACACCAGAAGCAGTTGGTGGCAGTTCAAATATATTGGCCTTTTCTTCCCCACTATCCTTCTGGCCAGGAATTGCCTACCCAATCAATTCATCAGAAAGTGCTACCAAAGATACAACCAAACCCTGGAGCTTTGGGTCTTAATGATGTCTAACATAATTGAGATGGATATTTTGTGTTTGGTCCCACCACCCAAGCAACTGTATTAATTACTGCAAGCAGTTAACAAAGTCCTTAAAGGAGCTCACACTCCCAGGGCTAAGACAACTCCCTTGAGAGAGGGATCACTTCTTGCTTTGTTTCCAAGTGAGCATATGCAATAACAGGTGCTTGGCAAGCTATCTTCCTTTTTGGGAAACTACTGGTAACAGCAATTTAGGAGGTAACTGAGGGATTGAGCAAGCCACACCTGCTCCTGGGCCTTGTCATCTATCAACTCTGCTCCATGAGCTGACTCTAGCCCCAAATACGTTTCATTCAATATCATTCTGACTCAGAGTGGGAGGACAGGGTGGGTGAAAGGGAATCCACATGGTACAACAGAGCAACAGCAGCATCACTGTGCACAAAGACCTAACTATTGCAGCAAAGTAAGCACAAGAGATGGAGTCTTATTACAGTTTACTATCATCAGTGATAAAAATAATTACAAGACACTGCCTTGCTTAGTCGCTGCCAAGATAAAGCTACCTTCTCCCAGGACTTCCTTCTGTTGTCCTAAATTTTGCTCATTTGGAAATTTTCCCCTTCGGCAAAAGCTCTTCTGAAGAAAATGCAACTTGGTTCCCACTCTGTGAGTGTGTGTGCAGGTGTTAACACATGCAGCCATGGAGGAGCCAAGTCGGGCTACAATGGTGAGTTTGCTGATTTCATCTAATACCTCCTCCTGGGAAGAAAGACTAATAACAGAGAAAGCCAAAGACACAGCAACAGCACACTCACTACTCAAATATGTACAATAAGCTAACACATTCTGATGCTTAAATAAGTTTTAAATGTTTTCTGTCATCTTTTTCCATTGACTTTCTTCTCTAGTTGTAGAGCTAGGACTTAGTTTGGCACAGCAATCAGACATTTGGGGACTATCCCCTTGTTAATATTTTTCTCCTCACCCCTGCGGAGGTGGAGCACAGGTGGCTGGTTTAAGTGGGTTAGGCTGGTGGAGTTCCAGAGTTGAGAACCAGTGCTTGGAATCTGGATTGTGCACCTCAATGAACCAGCCGTTGGACTGAATCAGGTAATTGAGCACACTAAGTTTGAGAAGTAGGGAGAGGCCAGTTTTCTCTTGATAAGTGGGAAGGGACACTTAACTAAAGGTATGAGTCAAGGGTGGGGTGAAGATGCAAGGCTGACCAGAGAGAACCTCTCTGGGCATTGGGGTTTGATTAGATTTGCCTGACTGGGAGAAGGCTTTTTGAAAAATGTGAATTAGGATTTGGAGCGATTTAGGAATAGTTTGTTTTCGTGAGAAATTTGCAAGAGGAACCACAGGAAAGCAGAGGCTTCTAGCCTTCATTTCTCCAGGCCCATGTTTTTTTCTGATCACTTCAATGCCCCTCTGTACTCAAGGGAAAAGGGCAAGATGGGAGATTTGAAGGTGACTTGAGGACTGATCCAACAGCCTGTCCAGAAGATGAGGCCAAGATGGAGCTTGTGGGGAAGGGCCTAGGCTGTGACTTAATTGTCAGGCAGTCCCTAGTTCAGGCATCTAAGTCACAGAGCTCAAGGCCTGGTTGCTCCATACAGTCTTTTTACTGGGGAAGGGCACAGTTGCTGATGAAGAGTCTAGGACAAATAGAGCAAAAAAAGGCAGCATGCCAGCTTAAACCCCTTCTTTAGGGCATTGGTGTTTTTGTTCCCCTTTCCATGGCCTGGCTCAGAATTTTAAGGGGGCATCAGAATCAGCTGGGCCATAGATCCCAGCCACCTCTAAGACGCTGAAAATGCACCAAAAGATTTAGAAGCTCCACCAAGAAATAGGGCAGTTGGTAGAGGTGTATGTGTTATGTAGAGTAAGGGGGAGTGGGAAGGGATTCCTGGATTAGCACAATAAATTATAGGGTCACTTAGAGGTCGAGTTGTATTTTCAGTTCTTAAAAATATATGTGTGTGTGTGTGTATATATATATACATCTTTATGTCTCTATACATAATCTATACTGCAGCACAGCGGCAAAACATTTAGTTAAAAATTCCAGCAAGAATGCAGGCAAACACTCCATGGAGGCATGCAGGCTAGGATCAAGGCAGCAGGAGGGGAGCCTGTATGGTTGCCATGAAGGGTGAGTTCCAACCAATGAGCCCACCCAGCCACCAGAGCACCACCTGGACATATGCAGACATAGAAGCACACATGGAAAAACACAAAGGGTTTGCAGAAAGAGAGAGAGAGAGAGAGAGAGAGAGAAGTTACCACATCTACAAGAAGAGATTTCACATGGTCATCTTAACAGGAAAGTGGACAAGCCCCCAGGACCTAGTTCTCATTTTAATGAGCCAGCTAGAAGAGATCTGAAGGTGCAAGTTGCAGTTGGCAGGGATTCGGAGAGACACACAACCAAGCCTGGCTGTCCTGCCTGCCCCCTTCTCTTCATCTCCCTGGGAGTCTGTGTGTCTTTTCATTCATTCCTTAGCATTGATAGTTTCTCTGCTGGTCAGAGAAAACTATTTCAAAACTCCCTGAAGAGGTGAACTCCCTTGAATCCTTTATAGATCCCAGGCCATTCATAAAGCGCTTATCCCAATAAACATTATAGTTGCTCAAGATGCACAAAGAGAAGGAGAACTGAACAAGACAACTCAGAACAAGAACCTTTGGCCAATGAGGAAATGTAAACCTCTAAGGAGACCAGATTAAGTCCAGGAAAATGCATTAGTGAAAAGAATTGGAGGGTCTTTCTTGGTGGTGCTCATGTTTGTTCTGAAATGATTTAGTCTAGCCTGTATTGAGGTTTTGAGAGTTTTTTAAGTAGAATTCTCAATGTTTTGAGTTCTTCCAGCTTTCAAGGGCTACAGTTGAGATCTTGATGGTGTTAGAGGATCATCGCCCTTTCCTTCATCTTCACAATGTCTGCGGTGCCACAGACTTCCTTCAGAGGAAAAAAATGGTATAGAAATAATGAGGTTAGCACACTGCCAGATGCCTAAGTATGTGGACCCAAAAGAGAGCAAAAAGTCTGTTAGAAGATAGACTGGTTTGTTCCCACTTTACTAACCATCTCTGAATCATCAGAGAAAACCAGCTAAAACCATGTGAGCTAAAGACAAATGGGATGAATTTTCAGAACCTGATAATCTATGGCACTGATATCGACTCCATCAGAGTCTTTAGAAATATTTGCAAACACCATAGTCTCCCAATTGACAGACTCTTAAGGAATCAACCAGTTGGACCATACCTGAGAAAATACAGCTTGATTCAAGAGATTCTCTCTCTTAGCATTCATGCAAACTCTTAGTTCCTTGAAAACAAACTGCTACCCTCTGTCCCTTTCTTTTTTTCTTTTCTTTTTTCTTTCTTTCCTTCTTTCTTTCGTTTCTCTCCCTTTCTCCTTCCTTCCTTTCTTTATTCTTTCTCTCTTATTCCCCTTCCTTCCTTCCTTCCTTCCTTCCTTCCTTCCTTCCTTCCTTCCTTCCTTCCTTCCTTCCTTCCTTCCTTCCTCCCTCCCTCCCTCCCTCCCTTCCTCCCTTCCTCCCTCCCTCCCTCCTTCCTATTTCTTTCAAGATGAGGTCTCACTTTGTTGCCCAGGCTGAAGAGCAGCAGCACGATGACAGCTCACTGCAGCCTCAGCCTCCCAGGCTCAAGCAATCCTCCCACCTCAGCCTCCCAAGTAGCTAGGACTACAAACGCACACCACCATGCCCTATTATTTTTTTATTTTTTGTAGAGACGGGGTCCCACCATGTTGCCCAGGCTGGTCTTGAACTCCTGGGCTCAAACGGTCGGCCTGCCTCGGCCTTCCAAAGTGTTGGGATTACAGGCGTGAGCCTGTTCCTTTTTTTCCATGTCCACTATTACTACATCTCTCAAGCTTCCGGGTTGTCTAGGACCAAAATTTAGGAGGGGCCACCATGGACATCAGAATTGGCACAACTGAAAACTCTAAGAGAACCTTTTGAATCCACTGATATGTCAATAGTCTTTAAGGCCAATTCTGAAGAAAGAAGAAATGGAACCAAAATTCAAACAATAAAACATATAGATATGTTGCTTTTCTACCAATTACTATAACAGGAACAAAAGTGTTTAGATAGGTCACGGAACCTGTTCCTGACTCTTAAGAGTGAATCAGGCAGAAAAATCACTGCCTGTTAGCATTTTTGTTTTCTGTATATGTCATGGAGACCACACAGGTTCTTCCCTTACCAGTGTCCATATCACTTTCTCTCACCTTGTCCAAGATATGGCTTGGTATCACTGCTGACTCCCAGATGGCCTCCCCCTTCATCATCACCATTCCCACAAACATTTCTAATGGGGGCTTTAAGTTCCTGGGAGGTAGCCAGGCTGTTGGGGGAAGTCTTCATGACCCCTCTGCCTGTAGGGGAGACTTACCAATAAAACTCTGGGCACTCTGGCCTGATTTAGGCTTGTGTTCCTCTTCTAGCTTTTTCTTTCCCAATTTGGGGAACTTAATTTTCAGCCTGAGGCTTCTACTGTCAGTGTCCGAAGATTTTTCCTAAGAAACCACAAGAGGAAGGTCAAAATGTTAGTTGCCTAATATTCAAAGATAATTGCTAGAGTCCTGGAAAAGTGGTAAACAAGAATGGCTGCAGAGAACCGGGAGATCTGCTCTCTATCCAGGTATGAGAAACACCCCCATCACCGGTCGCATGCCCTAGGAAAGCAATTGATCCTTACTAAGAGGCTACTTGATGCCAGGTGCCTTGCTAGCATTAATAAATGCTCTCATACAACTCTCAAAGCAACCTTGCAAAGTGGTTATTAACATCCCTGTATCAGAGATGAGGAAGCAGAAGCTTGGAGAGGTTAAATATTTCACCTGAGCTCATGTGGCTGGGGATTAGAAGGATGAGATTGCTAGCGCCACTGCTAGCTCACATGGAATCTCTGCATGAATTAGGAAAAAACACCTCTTCCTTCAGGCATATAGTTTGGTGAGCCCTTACTTGCCCTTGGCCAAATACCTTCTTATAGGGAAGACCCTTGCCTGCCAGCCCAGCTGCTTCCCTGTCTGGAATGCAAAGAGGGTTCTCTAAACATAACTCTTAATTATGAATGTGGGCTCTCTGCTGTGCAGATCATGCAGGCTCCGTAATTCCAGCTCAGGCCTGCTAAAGTGTGCTTGTTTTACTACTGGTCTCAGTAAATTACAATTTTGAGATTAACTTTGTTGCCAGAAAACCCAGAGTGGGAGGGATGGAAAGCAGCAGGGAGAGGTAATATTTGGAAGATTTAACCACCAGTATGGCCTGGGCACCAACCATTTAGAACAGGTATTGGCTGTGAACAACTGGCATGGCCATACTGGTATGAACTAGATGAAGTTCAGTCCTGGCAGCAGGTGCTGAGCAGGGAGGGGGAATTTGCAGCCAGGAAAACAACACACGAAAAAACCTATCTTGCTTATTCTTTCTTGATCATCTCTTGTTACAGAATGAGTCTTCTTTCTGGTTATTTTTCCTCAGTTGCCTAATCTTTCTACATGTTTTCTGCTTTACCCTATCTATTTATGATGAAGAGATTAGGGGGAGGTGGGCAGGGAGGACGCTCCAGTAACCTTCAGTTGAAAGCCAGCACTGGACACCCTGTACTACAGTCACGATGTCCTGGCCCACACTGCAAGGGAGGGCACTAAGGAAGAATCCCTCTTTCCCTTTATTTCCCAATTTCCAAGATTACGCACCTCTGGAACAAAGATTGGATTCATCCAGTCAATCTCAGATAGTTTTTTGAACTCCTTATTCATGGCATCCAGGGCGCTTTGTAGTGCGGTCTCATCCTCAGCACTTCTCAGCTGGTACAGACAGGAAAAAGAGTGAGTGTCCAATGCCTAGCACTTTTGTAGACTCTTACACTCTCCCCTACTCCCAGTCCCTGCTAGTGACCAAGAGACCACAAGGTGCCAACTTGCATCCCTTTGGCCCATAGCCAGCTCTTTTCTTTCTCAACAGGAATATCCAGAAAACAACCAAATGATGGGGCTCTCCTTGGGGCGGGGCATGCTTACAGTTTTGCAAGCAGAGAGGCCTTTTGATTAGTATCAATTAACACTGAGCTTCACCCCTACAGCTTAGGGTCCAGGACAAGGGTCCTACTGTTGACCTGAAGTCCCTGGAGACATCCCAGTGTTCCCCTAAGTAAAAGCTACCTAGTTTTGAGCATATACTGTGTGCCAAGCAGTGTACATACATAATTTTGTCCCATCTTCCTGGTAGCCTTACAATACCTTACAAGGTACTATTGTTCTCATTCCACGGGTGAGAAAACAGATTCCAAGAAGTTTGGTGCTCAAGATCACACAGCTAGACAGAATCCAGGTCTGTTTAACTATATAACCTACCCTCTATACAACACTGTCTTAGCAAAGACATGTGGGGAGGCCAGATGCTGAGGGAATCTTTATTACATGCTTACTGTAATTTAAAGGTTGTTTTGTGAAGCAAGGAGAGAGCTACAGAGAGGCTGGCTCAACTTTCTCCTCCTGGAAAAGAGAGTCTGTCTCCCTTGGCCGTGCTTTAGCCCCAACCTATCACTCTTACTAATTAAGAAATGAGTTCTAGATGGCTTGTCCCACAGGTTTAGGAAGCAAATTTAAGTGCTCCCTAGTAACCCCCAGCGCCCACAAGATGAACTCTGTACAGTCCATGAAAGACTTAAAATGGATTCTTTTGGGACCATCTTCGACTTAGAAGAATCAAGTTCTAGAACATCAACACAGGTGAGATAGTTCACAATCCAGTAAGTAGTGAGCTGGGAGAACAGGTGGGCACAGATATCTCCAGCCCTCACATGCTTACAGCCCACCTAACCTGGCCTCACCTCTACTCCCCGGCATGCACTTTACTTTCAATCTAGCACTTATGTGGCTTTTTGCTGTGCACGGGCCACTTGCTGCTCCAGCCATAGGTCGAGCCTTGCTGGCTGTCACAAATGGGTGGCATGTGAATGAGAGGAGTACAGGGTAGGAGGTTATGGTCAGTGACGATGGGATACTGAGGGAGGAACAAGTCAGTGCAAACAAATAATGATTTTTGCTTTTCAACTAGTAACTTAAGAAAACAATTTCCAAGATTATGCACCTCTGGAACAAAGATTGCCCTAGATGGACAGGACATGTGTGTGCCAAGTAAGGGAAGTGGGAATTACTGGGAGGGATTCACTTCGTCATCAATTTACTTCCCTTTGCTAACTCTGAGCTCCTTACTGCCCTCCTTCTTCAAGGGGAGGAATAACACCCAAATGAAACAAGCTGTATCTCCATCTCACCTCTAGGACAGCCTTTCTGGAGATACATGGTCATTCTTAGCTGCTTCCTGCTTCTTGGCCACATTTGGATGTGTGGATGTGTATGTGTGTTGAAGTTCTCACCAGGCCCTATGAGGTGGGAGACTTCTCAAGTGTGGTATGTGCTCAAGTTGGGTTGTTGGTTGGTATGAACCAATTTTCAGGTCATGAGTCTCAGGAAAGTCTGAATGGTGACAAGAGACCAAACTCACCCATTTCCTGCTGCCCAAACAGGCAAGGCCATTGAGCTCTGCCTATATATAGAAGGTACTTCTGTTGATGTTGTCTGAGGCTGAAAGACTAGCTTGGGGCTCAGATGTTGGGACAGCCTGACCTGATTGCCTTAGCCACTCTGCCTCCTGTGCAGTGTGCCAGTTAGATGAGCAAATGAAACGAGGAAATAGATGCACTTCTTGCAATATCAACTCAGAAGCCCCTCTTCAAATAAACCTTAATTAGATGAGAGGCAAGCACAGCACCTGCCTCAGGGCCTTACCAGCCAACCCTAAAGTGGGATGATCATAATTAGTCACCTCATCAGAGCACACTCACCAAGTATGCCTATGGGTTTTGCATTCTGAGAAACATGCAACTAGCCTTGTAGCTCAAAAATGGAGCCTCAGTCTGTTCTCCCTGGCAGTAATAAAATGTACCATCTATGAAGCTGCTAGTATGTGCTAGGCGCTGATAGGTACCAATATACAACACCCTGGAGAGGTAAGGATTGTAATTCCTATCTTGTAGATATGGAAACTAGGACCCAGAGAGGTGAAGTCGCACAGCTAGTGTTATAGGTTGAATTGTGTCCCTCCAGGAATGATACATTGAAGACCTAATCCCCAGTACATCAGAATGTGACCTTGTTTGGAAATAGGGTCATTGCAGATGCAATTAGTTGTTGAGATCATATTGGATAGGGTAGGCCCCAATCCAATGTGACCGTGTCCTTATAAGAAGATGGCCTTGTGAAGACAGAGAAACACAGAGAGAACATCATGTGAAGATAGAGGATTGAAGTGATGCATCTACAATCCAAGGAACACCGAAGCTTGTCAGAAAACCACTGGAAGCTAGAAAGAGGCAAAGGACCCCTTACAGGTTTTAGAGAGAGGATGGCCCTGCTGACACCTTGATTTTGGACTTCTTAGCTTCCAGAATTGTGAGAAATACATTTCTGTTGTTTGAGGACACCTAGTTCTTGATACTTTGTTATGGCAGCCTTAGGAAACTAATATATTAATAGCTAGTAAGTGGCAGATTTGAGATTTGAACCCAGGAATCTCCCAATTTTCCCACTATTCCACACCACCTTCTCATAGGGTGAAAGAGGCATATAGAAACTTAGGAGGCACAGAGCAGTTCAAAAGAGCTCACTTTTTTCTACTGGAGCTGTATCAAGTATGATAACACTCTACTTTTTATTGGCCTGGTCTGAACCCACAAGACATTTACCAAAGGAGAGGTTGAGGCTTTCTCTCAAGAGTATGGTAGTCCCTATGGATTAGCATAACCCATGAAGTCATATAATCAACAACAATCCTAGGTGACACAGTAGGGAATTCCAGGCAAGCACCTGGCCAAAATGCTCCCACGGGTCTCCAGTGCCCTTGGACCAAGCACAAGACCATGATCATGTTCAGATAGAATACTTTGCCCTCCCATGCTCCAACCCCCTGCACTCACCAGCTTTTCATCCAGGAAAGCTGTGGTGTCATCGTAGAGCCCTTTAAGACTAAATGTAACATCTACAGCATCATTTCTGCTTAGAGTCTGAGAGAAGAACAGAAAAGGAGAGAAAAAGACAAAGACAGGGGAGTTGTTGGTTAGTAAGCATGCAGCTGGCTTCTCCTGGCTTCTCCGTGGGAATGTAGAAGCAAGCTAGTAGGATGTGGCTATAGGTGAAAAAGCATTATTCAAAATATAGCACAACTAGTACAACATGAGCACCAACCAATCAGAACCAGTGCCAGTTGACAACTGCTGGTACAGTAGTTGTGTAGTACTATGTGAAGTGGCAGAGCATGGTTTGGCTTTGGCATCACTGATTGATTGCAGTGGGTATAGGAAAATAGGAAATATGCAAACCAGAGGGTAAATTTAAGGCCACTTGTTGTCCCTAGGCCAAAACCATCATTCCAGGGCAGGTGGAATTAGGGCCTACCATCTCTCTTCTTGCAACTTCAGGACTTGAGTTGCAGGCCTCCTGCAACTGTAATCAGGCCCTGACACAATTATATCTTTTGCCTAGCACTAAAGTTACCTTTTAAAAGCATCAGTTAACAATTCTGGCAGTGGAGAAAGCCATGGGGTGACACATTTAACATTAAGTGTCCTGCCTGATATGGACCTTTCCCTCAAGAGGAAAACCAAGGCACCCAGAAGTTCTAGTTCCAAAAACAGGTGTCCCCTTATCAGATTATACAGAGATCTACTTGGGATAAGGAAGGCCCAAGTACAAGTTTCTCGTCATTCATTGTCCATTTCTCCCTTGAGGCTGGTGGGATGGATGGCAGTCAGGGAAGAGGGCTAGCTCTCAGGCTGATGATATCTGCTGTGGTTTTCAGCAGCCACCTTGGATCTGTAACAAGTCAAGGAATGCCTGCCTTCCCGTCCACTCTATCCATCAGTTTCCTGCCATATTTGCCCAGTTTCTCCATCCAGCCTCTGGCTCCGCTTCCTTCCCTTTCATCCTCTTTCCTATCTGGTTTGACGTCTTTCCTTAATTCACTCCTTTTCCACTTACTTCAATGGGAATACAGGAAGCTGCACCCATCTCATTGCCACTGTCTTGGCTATAAAATATATCATTCAGGATGTCAGCGCTGGCATTCACAGAATCCATGAGGACAGACACATGCTGGTGGACCTTGCTCAGGTCATTAAGTCTGTAATAAAGCAAGGACAAATAGATGAGCCGGGATTTCTGAAGGACTTCTGGCCTGGGGCGCTGATGAGGGTTTGGGTAAGGGTAGAAGTAAAAGCCCTGGGTACCTGACTTGGACTCATGACTCCCTCCTGTTATTTCTGCTCTTCTGTAGGTAGCCACCTATGCTAGCAAATGTTTCTACTCTTCTCTAGGTATTTACCTTTACCCTCCTTGTCTCACCTGAATTTAGATACTGGGAACTTGGAGAAGGTAGAAGGCTAGAACAGAGGAGGGCAGCCGACTCTAGGAACTCCAAGGCCCTCCTGATATTTAAGGGCAAGGGTAAACAGTCTTAGTTCTGTTGGGTTTGGAGCAGCATCAAAAGATCCAAATTCATCCCTGGTCTAATGAGAGATGTCTAAACTGGCTTATTGCTGAGCACAAAGAATATTTCCTGCCTGGATTGTGAGGGTCCTACTCAATTTTTAGAGCTCTAAGCTAAATTCCTCTCCGAGGCCAGGCTCCCTAGTAGCCAATAGACACAAACTGGCTTCTTCTCCCTATGCCTTCTCGGGATTCTCAGCCCTGTATCTAGGCCAGTCCACTTACTTGCTGATGAGGTTTTCTGCAAGCCGAGCTAAGTGCTGCATCTGGGCATACTCCTCATCAGAGAGGCTCTCTTGAGAGTCCTGGGAATCCAGTTGGGGTTGAGGGGCAGCTTGAATTTCAGTATGCTTGTACTCCCACATTTTCATTGAGTTCTCAAAGTCCTGGAGATGAATACAGTGGCATATCTTAATGATTGCTGTAGCTACTAGGGCACATGACGGATCTGTCTGTGAGCCTGAAATTTGTGGGCAATGGGTATGTGGCTGCAGTGGGTAAAGGGGAAGGAGGGTCCCCTGTCCATTCCCTCTGTCATACCCATCTATATACCTATACAAGTATCCATCATTTTATTCCATCTCTTCTGGACTATGCCCTTTTAGTTTTTGTTGTTCTGAGTATGCTGGGTTTTGGGACACCAGACTTGGATCAGACACATGTCTGCTTCCTAGAAGCTCCCATATGAAGGCATCACGACTGACAAGAGAGTGGAGCACCTTTCCTGCTCCCTTCTTTGCCAAATGTAGGCAATATGTGGTGATGCAGTTTAGAGCCAGACATATTTAATTGAATTTTGAATCGTGTTTCTGTCATTTACTAGTTGTGTGACCATTAGCAAATTATTTAACCTCTCTGGTTCTCATTTTCCTCATCTGTAAAACGTGAGTAAGTGTATCCACCTCATAGGATTGTGGAGAGAACCTACGTGAGAGAAACGTAAATGCTTAGCACAGAATAGGCAGTTTATAAACTGGACTTCTCTTCCCTTCTCTATTGCTGTTTCTATGGACTTTTCACAGGTTAGAGTGCAAGATAATCTCCAAGCATTGAATATGTGATCAATAATAGCTCCTTTAAAAGCTTTAGAAAGTTTAGCTGAAGTGGATGACATTTATGAATGCAGCATTTTAAGGAACCTTAGAGATACCTAAAGACCATATTCAATGCAGAATCTGTTGCTGAAGGAGATTTTTCCATAATCATCTGACGCCTTTAGCTCTCTTTGCAGTGGAGAGAGGAGGATAACCTTGTCCAAAACCAGAGGAGGAAGCTCCTTGTCTCACTCTCCTGGACAGTGTTTGTAAATGTCAGTATATATCAGAATGTCTTGAGGAGCTTGTTGGCAAATTTGGGTTCCTGGAAACTATGCACCCCTATGTGGTTCAGTGGGTCTGGTGTGGGGCCCAAGAATGCATTTATAACTAGCATCTCAAGTGACTCTGATGCCAGAGGCACACAGACCTCCCTTTGAGGAATTCTGCTTGAGTGGAAATATTCAGTACTCAAGTGACTATGGATGAGGCAGTATAGGAGCCCAAGACAAGTTTTTCCCCCTTACCCGATCTCTTGTCAGCATCTGAGCAGCATTCTTGTATCTAATCTTGATAAGGCCTGGTCTCTGAATCCAGGCCTCCCCATCCACCTGCACTGGGATACCTTCTTCACCATCAATGGTTATCATCACCTCATGGCACTGCCAGAGAAAATGAGGAAGAATGGGAGATAAAAATGAGGCAACTGCTATAACTCTATCTGATAATCTCGTAGTTATGGCCTTGAATGTGTATCTGAAGCAGGACTGGAAAGGATGTGAAGCAGGACTGGAAAGGATGTGAATCAGATCATCCCAGGAAGAAACGCCTGTTTCTTATGGGCTTTTTGCTCCATTGGCTTCTGCCACCTCTGCCTCCAACCTCAGTCAGCACTTTACTGCCCACCAGATAACCTGCTCACTCCACCCTGGCATTCTTATACCCAGTTAATTCCTGGGACTATCTCACATCCTGGGTAGCAGCCAAAAAACTCAGCGCCTTCGTGGTGCCCACCCAGCTCCTGCCTACCTGGGCAATGCGATGATGATGCAGGTTGACGATACGGGACATTGCCATCTGCACAGAGCCAAATATTGCCACCACCTCCAGCTTCCCATCATCGATTGCAGGAGCCTCATATTCCTGAAGAGGAAGAACTGTGTCACATCTCCCACCCTTGAGAAATCCCACCCTGTCTATAACAAGAAGGCATGTTTAAAGGCTCCTGGTGAGAATTTTTCTAGCTCATGAAGAAAGGAAACACTTCATTATTAAAAGGGAAAAAGATGAGGTCAGGAAGCCAATCTGGGAAAAGGATACTGAACTCTTAGCCAGTTCCCTCCTTGTCCAATCCAGCATAACCCCCCGAGGCCAGTCTTATTGGCCTTATGACCTTCTTGGGTAAACTCAGAGTAAAGCGGTCGTGGTCAGCTTCCCAGGAGATTTTACTGACAGAATTCCTTGGAGAAAAGAGCATGGCCTTGGCCGGGTGCAGTGGCTCACACCTGTAATCCTAGCACTTTGGGAGGCAGAGGCGGGTGGATCACCTGAGGCCAAAAGTTCAAGGTCGACCAGCCTGGCCACCATGGCGAAACCCTGTCTCTACTAAAAATACAAAAGTTAGCTGGGCATGGTGGCTGGTGCCTGTAATCCCAGCTACTTGGGAGGCTGAGGCAGGAGAATCACTTGAACCTGGGAGGTGGAGGTTGCAATGAGCTGAGATCATGCCACTCCAGCCTGGATGACAGAGCGAGGCTCCGTCTAAAAAAAAAAAAAAAAAGCATGGTCTAGAGAGCCTTTAAAGGATCTGTCAGACCTGAGGAATGGAAAATCCAAAGCTCAGGCAACACCTAAGAGTTGACCTTATCCTGAGGTCTTCGGTTGAATTTTCTGCTCTTGGATGGTAATTGCCTAAAAAACTGATCATACAGCTGCTGCTAATAAAGGTTTTCAGCCTCTTCTCCCATTGTCCATTTTTCACTTCAGTTAGCACAATGCTTCCTTCTGAGAGACCTTAGTGGGATCATGCCTTTCTCCCTCCCAATTCCTTGTTCCATACTAACCGTGGTTGCTGTGTTGCTTCCCCAGAAGTTGATACCTCCGGCATAGCTGGTAATGTTGAGCACTACGATGCCTTGCAGGTTTGGCAAGGAGATGGTTTCTCCATCACACTGAAAGAAAAGAGTAGCTCTCATTAGCTGGATCTTTAGATAGCAACATGAAGGAACATTTACAGAGATGGGGAAAGGGCTCTGTCTTCTCTTCCATTACATGGAAATCTATCTTTATGCCTTCCTCCCATGAGCTGTGAGGATCACAGAGTTAAAGCTCAGGAAGAACCAGCATATAGGGTATTCCCAAGGCCGTGAGATTTCCTTTCTCCATACCCAGGAAAGACTACCCCCTTTTCCACTAACCTCCAAATGCACTCGTTCTTCCAGTTTCCTGTAAGAGCGCTGCAAAAGTTCCTTGGTTCCCAGAAGGCCATACCACATCTTGTTCTTAAGGCGGCTACTACAGGGAGGTAAGCATTAAGAAAGCAGAGGGTGAATGATATATAGATAAAAGGTGGAGAAAGACAGGAAGGAAAACTATCTTATTTCTCAAATGCCTTCTTAGAGAGAAGAGTCATGCTAAATGGTAACTGGACAGCAGTTAATGTAACTGGTATCCCATGCAAACACAGAAATGTGTTCCTGGGCCCCTTTGAAGCCTCAGTATCCTATCAACAGATAAATTTTCCATTTCTCCTTGCTACCAATATTGGTCCAGACTTGGAAGAAACAGGCTATATTCAGACATCAATGCTCATAAAAAGCTATGAGCATAACTGGCTGCTACACACCAGCTACCCTAGTTGTGCTACTCCAGGAGATTTCAGCTGCTTGGAAACAATTTCATTTGAAACATGTGACTCTTAGAGTGCAATGTTTTTGAAGTAGCAACTTTTCTGGCAAAGTGAAGTACTTTTCCAAACACCAGATCCATATACCAAATGCTTAATTCAATGCCATGGAACAGATCTAAGCTTAGTAGGGAGATTTTAGAGTAACAGCCAGTGGAGAAAAATAAGAGACAGGAAAGGATATCAGGTGACTTGAGGTGGAGGTAGGGAGGACAGGATCTTGCTGACTGTGGGATCTCTGATAGAAATAGGTGGGGCGCTTACGATCACTAGAAAGGCTGGATATAGTTTACTTTGAGTTTGTAAAGTAGAGCCACAGAAATGAGCCATCATCACATGGAATGAGTTTTGAAATATCAGAAGGCTAGCACAAAATTATTGAGACACTGTTTAAACCATTCGTTCTCTGGGCACTTTGATGTTCTCATCTACAAAAATAGGAGTTTAGGTATATGAAAATGTACAATACCTAGAACAAACCAACTCTGAAAAAAAGAATAAAGTCAGGGACTTTCATCTCCCAATTTCAAAAATTACTGTAAAGCTACAGTTACCAAGATAGTGTGGTACTTGCAAAGGATAGACACATAAATAAATAGAACAGAAGTGAGAGTCCAAAAATAAACCCTTGCATTTGTGGTCAACTGATTTTTGACAAAGGTGCCAACACGATTCATTGGGGAAAGGAAAGCTGTTTTAAAACATGGTGCTAGGAATGTAAAAGAACAGAAATTATAACAAACTGTCTCTTAGACCACAGTGCAATCAAACTAGAACTCAGGATTAAGAAACTCACTCAAAACCGCTCAACTAAATGGAAACTGAACAACCTGCTCCTGAATGACTACTGGGTACATAACGAAATGAAGGCAGAAATAAAGATGTTGTTTGAAACCAATGAGAACAAAGACACAACATACCACAATCTCTGGGACATATTTACAGCAGTGTGTAGAGGGAAATTTACAGCACTAAACGCCCACAAGAGAAAGCAGGAAAGATCTAAAATTGACACCCTAACATCACAATTAAAAGAACTGGAGAAGCAAGAGCAAACACATTCAAAAGCTAGCAGAAGGCAAGAAATAACTAAGATGAGAGTAGAACTGAAGGAGATAGAGACACAAAAAACCCTTCAAGAAATCAATGAATCCAGGAGCTGGTTTTTTGAAATGATCAACAAAATTGATAGACTGCTAGCAAAACTAATAAAGAAGAAAAGAGAGAAGAATCAAACAGATGCAATACAAAATGATAAAGGGGATATCACCACTGATCCCACAGAAATACAAACTACCATCAGAGAATACTATAAACACCTCTATGCAAATAAACTAGAAAATCTAGAAGAAATGGATAAATTCCTGGACACATACACCCTCCCAAGACTAAACCAGGAAGAAGTTGAATCCCTGAATAGACCCATAACAGGCTCTGAAATTGAGGCAATAATTAATAGTCTAGCAACCAAAAAATGTCCAGGACCAGACAGATTCACAGCCAAATTCTATGAGAGGTACAAGGAAGAGCTGGTACCATTCCTTCTGAAATTATTCCAATCAATAGAAAAAGAGGAAATCCTCCCTAACTCATTTTATGAGGCCAGCATCATCCTGATACCAAAGCCTGGCAGAGACACAACATAAAAAGATAATTTTAGACCAATATCCCTGATGAACATCGATGCAAAAATCCTCAATAAAATACTGGCAAACCGAATCCAGCAGCACAACAAAAAGCTTATCCACCATGATCAAGTGGGTTTCATCTTTGGGATGCAAGGCTGGTTCAACATATGCAAATCAATAAACGTAATCCAGCATATAAACAGAACCAAAGACAAAAACCACATGATTATCTCAATAGATGGAGAAAAGGCCTTTGACAAAATTCAACAGACCTTCATGCTAAAAACTCTCAATAAATTCGGTATTGATGGGACATATCTCAAAATAATAAGAGCTATTTATGACAAAGCCACAGCCAATATCATAGTGAATGCGCAAAAACTGGAAGCATTCCCTTTAAAAACTGGCACAAGACAGGGATGCCCTCTCTCACCACTCCTATTCAACATAGTCCTGGAATTTCTGGCCAGGGAAATCAAGCAGGAGAAAGAAATAAAGAGTATTCGATTAGGAAAAGAGGAAGTCAAATTGTCCCTGTTTGCAGATGACATGATTGTATATTTAGAAAACCCCATCGTCTCAGCCCAAAATCTCCTTAAGCTGATAAGCAACTTCAGCAAAGTCTCAGGATACAAAATCAATGTGCAAAAATCACAAGCATTCTTATACACCAATAACAGACAAACAGAGAGCCAAATCATGAGTGAACTCCCATTCACAACTGCTTCAAAGAGAATAAAATACCTAGGAATCCAACTTACAAAGGATGTAAGGACCTCTTCAGGGAGAACTACAAACCACTGCTCAACAAAATAAAAGAGGACACAAACAAATGGAAGAACATTCCATGCTCATGGATAGGAAGAATCAATATCGTGAAAATGACCACACTGCCCAAGGTAATTTATAGATTCAATGCCATCCCCATCAAGCTACCAATGATTTTCTTCACAGAATTGGAAAAACTACCTTAAAGTTCATATGGAACCAAAAAAGAGCCCACATTGCCAAGACAATCCTAAGCCAAAAGAACAAAGCTGGAGGCATCACGCCACCTGACTTCAAACTATACTACAAGGCCACAGTAACCAAAACAGCATGGTACTGGTACCAAAACAGAGATATAGACTAATGGAACAGAACAGAGCCCTCAGAAATAATACCACACATCTACAACCATCTGATCTTTGACAAACCTGACAAAAACAAGAAATGGGGAAAGGATTCCCTATTTAATAAATGGTGCTGGGAAAACTGGCTAGCCATATGTAGAAAGCTGAAACTGGATCCCTTCCTTACACCTTATACAAAAATTAATTCAAGATGGATTAAAGACTTAAATGGTAGACCTAAAACCATAAAAACCCTAGAAGAAAACCTAGGCAATACCATTCAGGACATAGGCATGGGCAAGGACTTCATGGCTAAAACACCAAAAGCAATGGCAACAAAAGCCAAAATTTACTAATGGGATCTAATTAAACTAAAGAGCTTCTGCACAGCAAAATAAACTACCATCAGAGTGAACAGGCAACCTACAGAATGGGAAAAATTTTTTTCAATCTACTCGTCTGACAAAGGGCTAATATCCAGAATCTACAAAGAACTGAAACAAATTTACAAGAAAAAAGCAACCCCATCAAAAAGTGGGTGAAGGATATGAACAGACACTTCTCAAAAGAAGACATTTATGCAGCCAACAGACACATGAAAAAATGCTCATCATCACTGGCCATCAGAGAAATGCAAATCAAAACCACAATGAGATACCACCTCACACCAGTTAGAATGGCGATCATTAAAAAGTCTGGAAACAACAGGTGCTGGAGAGGATGTAGAGAAATAGGAACACTTTTACACTGTTGGTGGGACTGTAAACTAGTTCAACCATCATGGAAGACAGTGTGGCGATTCCTCAAGGATCTAGAAATAGAAATACCATTTGACCTAGCCATCCCATTACTGGGTATATACCCAGAGGATTATAAATTATGCTGCTATAAAGACACATGCACATGTATGTTTATTGTGGCACTATTCACAATAGCAAAGACTTGGAATCAACCCAAATGTCCATCAGTGACAGACTGGATTAAGAAAATGTGGCACATATACACCATGGAATACTCTGCAGCCATAAAAAAGGATGAGTTTGTGTCCTTTGTAGGGACATGGATGAAGCCGGAAACCATCATTCTCAGCAAACTATCGCAAGGACAAAAAACCAAACACTGCATATTCTCACTCATAGGTGGGAATTGAACAATGTGAACACTTGGACGCAAGAAGGGGAACATCACACACCAGAGTCTGTCATGGGCTGAGGGGAGGAAAAAGGGATAGCATTAGGAGATACACCTAATGTAAATGACGAGTTAATGGGTGCAGCACACCAGCATGGCACATGTATACATATGTAACAAACCTGCACATTGTGCACATGTACCCTAGAACTTAAAGTATTTTTTAAAAAATGGTGCTAGGTCCGGGTGCGGTGACTCACACCTGTAATCCTAGCACTTTGGGAAGCTAAGGTGGGTGGATTGCCTGACCTCAGGAGTTTGAGGCCAGCCTGGACAAAATGGTGAAATCCCCGTCTCTACTAAATTACAAAAACTTAGTCAGGCATGGTATCATGCACCTGTAATCCCAGCTACCTGGGAGGCTGAGGCAGGAGAATTGCTTGAACCCAGGAGGCAGAGGTTGCAGTGAGCCGAGATCATGCCACTGCACTCCAGCCTGGGCGACAGAGCGAGACTCCGTCTCCAGAAAAATAAAAAGATAAAAATAAATAAAAATGGTGGTGAGATAATTAGATATCCACAGGCAAAAAGATAAACTTAGACTCATACCTTAGACCCTCACACTATACATAAAAATGAACTCCAAGTAGATCATACACTTAAATGTATTAATAAGAGTTAAAACAATCCAAACTTTAGAAGAAAACTTTGGAGCAAATTTTTAAGATCTTGGGTTAGGCAAAGATTTCTTACAGATGGCACCAAAGGCATGGTCCATAAAGAAAAAACTGATCAATTGGACTGCCTTAGAATTCAATACTTTTGTACTTCAAAGATACCACTAAGAAAATGAAAAGACCAGCAACAGACTGGGAAAAAATATTTGCAGATCACATATCTGACAAAGTTCTTGTTTCTCAGCCCAGGCCTGCTTTGAGAAAGAGGCTCTAGTGGCAGTGGCAAGGGTGGGGTGGGGTATCATGCTTTTTACTTATAGCTTCAATGTACCACAAGAACTCTGAGACTGACTTAGGTCTTGTCTGAAGTATGAAAGTGCGAGAAGGTGCCATGCAGGCCAACACTGGATAGGGTACAATTAACGGGTCCAGGGGAACCAGGTTAGGAACACCAATAACAAATAGAGGGATATTTGATACTTTGCAGCTTTGTCTAGTGAAAACAGATCTGAAGCCACTACTGAAACCTGGTTAAACTCTCACAGACAGAACAAAGATGGGCAATTTGCTAAATTGAGTCAACATAATCTATTCTCAGTAACAGTAACACAGGTAGCTGTGTTTACACAGAAATCCACAGGTCTGGATTTGAAGGCAGCTCCAAGCTTAGGATGCCAGCGCAGTTATCCAACATTTGGCACACACTGTTCTGCTAGACTAGTCTTGGGACAAATGCATTTTACTTCCAATGGGTCCCTTTCTTTCTGTTGCTTGTCTGAGAGGTAGAGAATGTAGGAATACGTATGTATATTGTGATAGTGTGTTTGCATGTAGGGATGGGAGTTTCTTTTCCTTACTTGTATTGCCCCGGGTGTTCATCTCTTCTGGTGTTGAAGTCCAGAGAAATTTTAGCATCCAGTCCAATTCCGAAGTAGTTGTTCATGACACATTTTTCTTTGAAGCGTCTGAAATTAATCAAAGAAGAGGACAGACATTGGTGCAAGAAAGAAGTGCCGCTATCATTGGGCATGAAGATGAATCTGCATGATGGAAAACCATTGAGGGAAGGCCCCCTCCACACTGGGCACTAACTATAACATTTTTGAGAGGCACATGTAGACATCCTTTTGTGTGAACAACTAGCTGATTAGCTGTAAGAGGGAGTGCCTAGCCAGTTGGGAAGCTTCAGTGGGATTGGAACTCATAATAAAGAAGCAGCATTCATGATTTTAGTCATCTTTGGAGGCCTCATATATGAGTGGTCCCTATTTTCTTCATATGCAGTATTAAGGGAAATACAGTCATTGGCTTATTCCTATAAAGAACTTTTGAATATCCTAGACACAAGCATGCCATGACAGTTAAGTCTGCACAACTGCTCTCAGTGATGTCTGACATCAAAGGGCAAAGTGACCACACATTTGGGAGGAAAGACTGATAAAAGAGGGTAGATATGTCCATAACAAAAAGCCAATTGTCAAGTTTCCTGTGTCCATCTAGGGTGCCAACATCAAAACCAGTGGTGTGCCATAGCCAGTTGGCACCAGCTCATGTAAACTGATTATGCATAGCTCTTTCCAACTCCGGATTCAATGGCATTGTATCAGTAATTTAAATAGGCCATGGTGGAAGGGTTTACACCATAAATGAATCAGGGCTTTCTCCCGCAAGAGAGCAGGTTGTTAAACACTTGCCAGTGCACTATTGATCAAAATTCATTAGGTAGATCCATGAGAGCTCAGACATAAATTTGAGCCAATGGTGAAGTGTGGGGGCAAGAATGCGGGTTGGAGACAGGAATAAAAATTGTTTTCTTAAATAAATTATTTAAGAAGACATAAATAATTGCTAACTGTGTCCTTTTGAGAAATTAAAATGGATGCAGTTGAGCTGTTTAATCTTAGATTACTTTTTTATTCATTACTATACTGACCCTACATCTCTCACATGAGATTTGCCTCCCTCAGCCACAGTCCAGATATTGGAGATTCTCTAACTAATGTCCAAGCTGATCTTCTTAATGGAACTCAGAATGAGTAAATGTGGCAGAACTTGGCTGCTGGGGATATTCTAAAGAGGGAGAACTGGTGAGACAGATGTCCTTAGATTTGTTGCCTAGTCCCCTAACTAATGACCATTTAGTTTTTAGTATCTTCAACCTTTTACTGTTAAGGGCAACAGTGAAAAACAGCAAGTCCTCTGTAATAACAACAACTAACATTTATTAATTGTTTATAATAATACCAATAATAACTGCAAATGCATATAACACTTAATTATGGGTGCCAAGCACTACTCAGTGCAAGTACTTTTCACATATAAATGTAATAAATACGGCAAACCCATGATGCAAGTTCTACAATGGTCTTCATTTTACATATGAGAAAACTGAGGCTCACATTGGTTTAGTCACTTGTGTAGGTGACACAGCTAGTAAGTAAGAGAAAGGATTTGATTATGGATATCCTGAGATTGTGCTCTTAACAAGAGAAAGAAAGAAGCCATTAAACAGGGATAGAGTTAAATACTTACATAGATTCAGGTGTAAAATATAAGTGATCCAAGTTAAGGTTGTCTAGGTCCTCACTTTTGAGAGAAGATATAGCAGACAAAGTGCCACGACGAGAACCTAGACACAACAGACATCACTTGGGTGTCGGATACAAACAAAAAAGCCCTTCCCCTCACTTGTATTTCACCCCATTTTCTCTGTGGAGGCAAGGTCAAGCTCAATGACTTTCTCCTAGATAATATTAAGGGTTCTCATTCCAAAGAGGGATCCTCTTGGATGGATAGGGACTTCCACTGAGAAGAGAATAAAGCTGGGCTGCTTGCTTGCTGGCAGTGAAAACAGCTTCAAATCTTGGATTTCATCAGGCCAACCTCTTCAGTGTTCCTAATGAGGTCATTACTCTGGACATTGGCATGGGATCTTATAGTGTGAGTTTCTGGGAAAGAGGGAGGGGTAACTGCTGCAGGAGTATGGCTAAAAGAGGACGCATAAAAAAATACATACTTATTCTTTGGGAACTAAACAACAGTGACGAAGGCTAGAATAAGGGAAGAAGACAGAAAGATCCTTACGGCGTCGTGGGCTTGTCTGGTTAATATCTTCTGGGTCATCTTCCAGGAAGAAAGTTGAACTAAAGTTCTTAACAGATATTGTCTGTCTGCTTTCCTCATCCAGAACTATAGAGAAAAGTGGGAGGAAGGAAAGCAAAAAAGAAAGGAGGAAGGGAGGGAGGAAGGAGAGAGGAAAGAAAGAGGGAGAGAAGATGGAAGGAAAGAAAGATTAATTAAACTTATTGAACATTTATTGAGCATCTATTTTGTTTAGTTAATGGGTAGATGATGGAGACTCCCATTTAACCATCACGTCTCCTCCATGATACTGTTTGTAGTCTCAGCTTACTTACAGTGTTGCTGTTTTTTCATATTCATGCCTGAGCTTTCTTTGTTTTACTGGTTACTCCCTTTTTCTGTCACCCAGTACATGTGGTTGTGACTAGAAGTTTGTGGCTGTGGATTGGGGTATCAGCATGGGAAACCCTCTGCTCTTCTACCTCCATTCTATTAGTTGATTCACTTACATGGCTTCTGTCTATAATTGAGCCTCTAGGACTGTGCCACTCTTTCACTCGAATGTCTCACTCCACATCTGGAACATTTGGGAAGTCTCTTTCCTTTCACCAGCCTATATGTTGTATAGCTGAGATGCTTAGTCTCAGCCTGTGTCAAAGCTCATAGGTTCAATCTCTACCCCTACCAGGGAGGTCTTTTATTATCTCATAGCCACAAGCTACACCTCTAAATCTAACATATATGCCGATGGAGCAGACTGAGGGTTGGTTGTGACAGTTATGGCTACATCAGTTTAATCTGATCCCCACTGCTTGGAAACTAATTATAGAAATAGAGGCAAATTGACTGTTTAATCCTTCCACTGTGCAGAAGGGAGATTTTCTTTCTTTCTAGAAAACTTGGCTGAGGTTGTACCTGAAGGTACCAAGGCAGGGCAAGGCACCATGACTAAAAGTCAAGGGCCAGCCAAACGGACTTCCTTGCTGCATGGGACTTCTGCTCAGTTCCAATAGCTTAGTTAGAACACACTCAGTCTTATACCACCTTCTGATCTGTTTCTCAAAGTATTGTGGGAAAGAAGTGGTCAGCAAAACATTCAATGAAGAAACTGAGGGAGTTGAAGAGTTTTCATTCTGAGTTGGGAAGTTTGCAGACTGTTGTGAGCTCTGGGCAATGGCAATTATGCCAGAACTGTCAGGACCACTCTCAGGGCCCTTGTGCCTGATTAATACTGTACAACACATACAGAGATGAACACCATTTTCTTTCTAAAGTAGTCATAGGCTCAGTGGTTGGAAAGAAACAGGAGCAGGAGGAAAAAAGTCTTACGGCTGGTGGTGGAAGCTGATAGAGCTTTGAACCAGGCCACTTAGCATCTATTAATATAATTGTATAGGATGAGTGTTGGTTTCCAAAAATGAGTAGCAGGAGTTGACTGTCTGGGAGATAGGAGGAGGCAAAGGGGCAGCTTAGCAGGACTGAGGCTTTTCAAATCAGTAGTCTGAATGTTGACTTCGTATGCAATATGAATGCAGAATCTAGACAACTTTTTGTCACAGAGTCAGATAGCAAACCTGGAGTCAGTGAGACCAGTAAATCATCCTCTGGAACTTTTTCTTTCCCCTACCTCAGTCACTACAACCCTGGCCACCTTACCTTGTTCAACTTGGAATATGATGAGTTTCAAGGATTTCTGGAGATTCTGGGCCTTTGTGGCCAGCTCCAACTTGCACTTGGCTATATGGTCTATTTGAAGAACGAAGGGCTTCCTATCTCCCTTGCTGCTGTCTGCATATACTGTAGCACTTTTCTCAGCAGAAGTAGCTGCTGCCTCCTCAGCCAGGACATCGATCAGGACACTGAGCTTATCATACATTAAGTCACTCTAGATAGAAAGGAAGGAGACAGGTCTTTGTTATGAGGGACCCATGCTTGAGAGGACAGAACGATGAGTGGTGGTGATATGGGGAAGGGTAGGGAGGGGTAAGAGTTGTCCATAAATGTTGAGCATAGAAAACCACATTTGGGAAGATGAAGTACTTAGAGAAAGAAGTAGGTGGGTAGATGTGATGAGATAACCAAAGTGTGTTAGGAGATCAAACCCATATCATTTGTTTCAGAGTGGCCCCATGCATCAGTGTATATAGCTGAGTCTTTCTTGTGTCAAACTGGCCTATAAAACAATGTGTAACATGCAAACTTGAGGAAAGACAAACATTTCTGGATTTTTATGGGCATGCTCCTCTGGATATGCATGTGCCCCTGCTTAGGTGCTTGGTGGGTGTGTGTCTTTGTATGTGTGTAGGTTTGGGGACCTACATCTGCTGCATGATTTAAGGCCTCGATTCTTAGCTTCATCACTTAATAGTTTGTGATCTGAGGCAAGTTTCTTAACTGCTTTGTGCCTCCATATTCTAGGGTAGTTGTGAGGATTGAATACATTAATACATTAAAAACAGAACAGTCCTCGACACAGAGTAAGTGTTATATATATACATGTTGGCTATTGTTGTTAGAGGGGTGAATGTGAATGTATTTGTAGTGTGTATTCGTATGTACATACTTTCAAGCACGTTCTGGTGTACAGCCATGCACATACCTGCTTGATGTACACTTGTGTCTAGTTGTGGGCAGATGTTTGGCATGTACATGGTATGTGTGTATGCATGTAGAGGGCCATCCTTCATTTAGCAAAAGACGGAAATTCAATGAGGTTGGACCTTCCTCATCAGGGAGGCTTAATAGCTGCTCCTCCTTTCCTTTCTTTTACAATTCCCAGTGAGAGGCATGTTTGTTTTTTATTAAAAAGGGGCCCCTGGCTGCTCCACAAAGAGTGTAAGACAAAAGGAATGGAAACTTACTTTCAAAATCACAGACACTATTGCTGTATTGTTCTGTTTTATCTGACCCCAGGCCTTTACAATATCAATCACAAAATCTTCCACGGCTGAACACAGGAATCTAGAAAGATAAGATAGATGGTACAATGTTACGTGAACCATGAGGCCCAGAGCCCTTCTCTCTTACATCATCAGTCCCCATCTTCCTCCTGCTCCTCTCTCTCTTTCCTGATCTGTCCTCTCTCTCTCACCCTCTCCTCCCAGCCTTTTTCTCTCTGCTTTTTTTTCTGTACATATTGTGAAATATGTTCCATCCCTACTTTAGTCCAGTTTCATACCACTTCCCAAGTCAAGTACCTAAGAAAGCTTGACCAGCATTTCTTAGTACTAAATTCTGAATTTCCAGAAAAGAGAATTCACTTGGTCCAACTTGGGTCAGGTTTTCACCCAGGGTCAATCAGCTATGTTTCAAGGGCCCAGCTAATTTAGTACAAATGATTATATTGGGAGGACTCTCTCTGTGGGAAGTTTTTCTCAAAGGAGAGTGGAGCCCCCTAAGAAGTCCCAGGAAGAACAAATGACCCATATATTTAGAAGGGGGAATGTGTTCCTCAGGTTATGAGAAAGCAGCTATTGGTAGATATTACAGAGACCTTTCTTGATGTAAAAGATGGAAAGCAAGGTGTCTATACTATAGGAAGCTACGCTATGCTCTTAAATGGTCCAAAATGTTGTGTTTCCCTACTATAATCCTCTTTCCAAATCTCTGGCTTGCAATTTTGACTTTTTGGAACAGCAGACGACTTTACCTCAATGCCATCTTTCTTTCCTAAACTTTTCATTCAGGGGGCTTGAGTTGGGAGAAATCTGATTTGGGAATATAAACATATATTTTCCTTGGCCTCAACACCCTCAGCTATCAAAATGAGCCCCATGTCTGACCTGGGAACAGCCCCCAAACAATGAGAGCCAAAGGAAGACTAACCTGGTTGCGATGATCATCTCTGTGGGGTACTTGGCCTTCAGGATTTTGTTCAACTCGGTGGCTGCAGATTCTAAGTGTTGGATGGCAGCAGCCTAGGGGTAAAAGGAGTTCTTAAGCCCTGGAATCTTAGTACAATAACACAGTGTGCTGCCCATCCTCATCCCCCGCAGCCTCATTGTTGCTTACTGACTCTACCAGCAACTCAACTGCCTCTCTAGAGATGATAATGATCAAAGAATTCTTGTTGAAGGTCAACAGAGATGATCTTAGATCTATGCTCATTCGAAAAATTTAGATGTATTTCATTTTCTCTTAATAATCACAACCTCCTATGAAGGAGGTACTATTTCTTTCATGTTTCAAATGAACAAACAATCTCATATTACATAGCTAGTAAGGAATAAAGATGGATTCAAATCTACATCTTTCCAATTCCAGAATGTAACATCTTTAATAATATTATTACCAATAACAACAGCACCCACTTATATAGTACTGACTATGTGCCAGGCTCTGTTCTAAGCTACATGTATATTTCTTCATATAATCCTCATAACAACCTTATGAGATAAAGACTATTATTATCTCCATTTCACAGGCTGAGGCCCAGAGAAGGGAAAGACGATAAGTTTAGAGTCAGGATTCAATTCCAGGTAGTCTGGCTCTTGAGTCTGTGTTCTTAATTACAACTTCTACTCCTTCCTCTCTGTCACCCTTGACATTCAAACATCTACCAAGACCTGATAATTCTATTTTTTCAGTATGTCTCAAATGTATCCACTGCTATGCATCCCTGCTACCACTTTACCAGTCCAAATCACCATCATCTCTTGCCTAGACAATTACAAAATCTCCTAGCTTTTCTCTTTGCCTTTAGTCTTTTATTCCTTCAATCGTTTCTCCACATTCCATGGCACTCCTCTACTTAAACCCCTTCTCTTAGATAGCAGACTGGATAGATGACTGGATATGTGATAAAGCATGCATAGGAAAATGTTAGTAGTAGAACTACCATTTCAACTTTCATCAATGTAGAAATTTTCATAATAAGATAAGAAAAAAAAATCCTTCTATAATTCTTATTGCTCTTGGGATAAAATCCAAACTTCCTACTGTGGTTTATCAGGCCCTTCCTGGCCTGGCCCCTGATTACTTCTCTAGCCTCATCTTTAGTCAGTCTCCCTGAATGCCCCCTCCCTGGCCCCTATGCATCAGCCATTATGAATGTACTTCAGTTTCGTGAATATTCCATGCTCTCTCTTGCCTTTGGAACAATACACACTGTTCCATCTGTGTGGAAAAACCCTCCCCTTTCTTATTCTCCTGGTTAACTCTCTCTGGATCTCAAGTCTCTTCTGAAATGGCACTCCTCCTGAGAAGCTTTCCCTGAGTTCCCCAGACTCAGATAGATCTTCCTGCTATGTGTTCCCAACCCCCTCTACTTCCTTATGTACTAACACTCATACTACTTGACTAAAACAATTTATTTTTCCATCTCTTCAAGTAGACTATGTCATTCTTCTTTACCCACTAGCATATAAGAACATCTCCTAGAATAATATCTCACATAAAGTAGTTACTCTGTAAATATTTTGAGTGAATAATAAATGGGTGAATGAATTATATCCCCAATGCCTAACATAGTTCTTGGTAAACAGCTGCTGACTGACATGTCACCAACCCTCAATGATCTCATCCTCATCCATGGACAATGCAAACACTTCTCTCTGGGTTTTGCCAATTATTTCACTGTGTAATAAATATATTGGTCTGAATTACAGCTGGACAGTAGTTACCTCAAATCGTGGTACATCCATTTCAACCTGTCCTTTTAGCAGTGGGGTTTGTCTGGGAGTCTCACGAATCATCACACTCCATCTGAAATGAATTTCAAAGACGGATATTTAAGGGTCTGTTTCATCACTGGTAAAAATTAATGCTTCAAAGGTGAAGATAGAAGTAAAAATGTTTATGTGGTGGGGGGAAGTGGGTTGTAGGGGGTGCCCGAGAAATCTCTGGTCACCTGATCTCAAGGTATACCATAAGAGGAACCTCTGTCTCATGACTTCTATAGGCCAGTATGATGGAAGGAATTCCCTTCCCTTTACAGGGTTCTCAGAGAGCAGTGCTTCTTAACCAGAGGTAACCATCAAGATCATCTGAGGTTCTTTTGTACAATACACATTCCAGGGCCCTGCCATGACCTACTGAATCTTTGTGGTGGGGCCCAGGTTGATGTTTCTAAAAGGCTCCCCAGGAGATCCTTATGGGCAGCAATAAATCAAATGTTCATATATGCACCAGCATAGAAAGTCTTTTTATCCTCAGGAAATAGGATGGTAGTACTCGCTCTTCTCTAGAGCAGTGACAATGTAAGCAAGTTATTTCTAAACTCAACCTTCATCCCTTTTTTAGTTTCTTTGAAAATCTGATGAAATGATAGACTTTTCCCCAAGAGAGAATATGCTTAAACAGATCATTGGCTCTGCAATTTGAAGAAGGTTCACAGAACACTTGAACTTTATCCATGGGGCCCCTGCTCTAGAATCCTTTAGTTTTTTTTGGCGTTTTTGTTTTTGTTGTTGTTGCTTTGTTTTGTTTTGTTTTGTTTTTTTGAGGTGGGGTCTCACTGTGTTGCCCAGGCTGGAATGCAGTGGCGTGATCATGGCCCACTGCAGCCTTGACTTCCCAGTAGGATCCTTTAGTTTTGAAGAGGGGCTTCAATAATGTTTGAAGGATACATGGTAGACCCTGGCTTCCCAAGAGACAAGCCCAACCCAACCCACAAATGGCTCTGCACTGAAGCCAGAAAGGAAATGAGGCTCTGTCAGAGAAGTTAAAGTATTCCTGATTGAGGTGATGTAACTGATGTGGGACAGGAAGAGGCACAAGGGCCTGGTCTTTCGGCCACTTACCTGTCTAGGATCCTCACACTAGCCTGCTCCACTCTGTTGAGGATGTCCAGAGGTGACTTGCTTTTGTTCCAGAATGCACCCCAGCCCAGGACACGAGCCAGATCATTGCCGGTTCCAAGTGGGATGACTGCCAGCTGACACTGCAAGAACAAAAGGAGACACCCTTTTCAGACAGTCTTTCTACCAAGCTTCACCCGTGGAAGAACCTAGAGGGTACTCTTTGGGAAGAATTATGGTCTTAAAGTCAGTGGATTTATGGGACTTCAGATTCTGGGGAAGGTAATGAGAAGATGTTTGCAATTGGGTGAAATTTTCCCTAAGGAGTTGGACCCCAATGTTAACAACACAGAATCTACTAAGTAAAGGGAAAACTTGCTGGAATATGACAATATTCATGGCCATGCTTATAAAAGAGAAATATAGCTGTGAATTTCTATCTGGGCTGGGCCAAGGAGGTGAAGTACGTCAGGAGACAAAGCTATTGGAGTGAGAAGAGCAAGGGGCTGCCTAGGGACAGCAAGGAGACATAGAGGAAAGTTTCTGCCACTCTTGAGACTCAAGGAAGAAAATCAGTGGGCTCAGGAGGGGAAGGAAATTCGGGACTGAGTTCTGTCTAAGACCACTTCTGTTTTGTTTGCTCTCCTCTACTTCAACTCAACTCTTCACTTTGAAGCCTAGGGAACAGAGCACTGCTCATTCTTTCTGTAAATGTCACACAGATAGACAACCAGAAAATAGTCTAGATGAGCAGGCTTAGATTGGGAATCTACCAGTCAGGCTGAATATGAAACCTGGGGGAAACATATTTTACAGACAGGGAGAGCAAAGACTTGGGACTTCTTGGGATGGGCAGTTACACACCCCTACTCTTTCTAGCAATGGCTAAACTGAGTCACCCAGGGACTTACCTTGTCATGTAATCCAAAGGCATCAATCAGAGATAAGACCCAGCTCACGCTGCCATCTCCACCACAAACCAGAATGCGAAAGCGAGCAAAGTTCTTGAACATAGACAGCCTGGAAGGACAAAAAGGAAAGGGGGTCATTTCATGAACAGCTGAGTTTTGTAACTTTTCCCACAATATAAGATTGCTGCTTTGGCACTCTGCTAACAGACTACCTGCCTTCTTTCCCTTAACCCTTATCTCTCTGTGTATCTAAGACCATAGACAATCCCAGAGATCAGGCTTTGCCTCAACTCATTTTCTTTCTGTGCCCAGCTTTGCTCTGGAAAACACTAGTAACCTAACCAGACCCATTTGCTGAGGCCCAGGAAGATGCCTTGCATGGTGGCCAGTGGGCTCACAGGAACCAGAACTGAGCAGCCAGATGATCCCAAAAATAAAACAGGTCTGTAGAGGAGATATATCTATTTGGTCCTGGGAAAGAGAGTGGCAGGAAAAGTAGACAGCAGTGTCCATTTGTCTCTTTCTCTGAGGTTAGGAGGCGTAGTTTTACGTTTTCCAACCAAAAAAGATAAAGCAAATCTGAGAGGGGCTTGGACCTGGGCTTGAAGGGATTTCTGGGAGAGGGCTAAGAGCCTTCCTACCAGCCAACCCAAAAGGCTCTGGAGTTATGCATTTGTGTCCTGACTTGAGAAAATAGATCTTTCCTGCCCAAATACAGAACTGATTCCAAGAAACCTATCCTGGTTTAGAATGTATAGAGGGAAGACTCCCTTACGTACCCAATCATACTCATGGGGTACATGCTTACCCTGCTTCAGGTCCACCCTTCAGTAGGTCGAACACTTGAGATGGGTTAAGGTATTGCTTGAATTTTCGGAGGAAGACGATCCCCTGATGATCGCCACTTTTGGAGTTGATGAAGATGAGCAAGGGACATGAACAGGCTGATGACCAATCAAGATTCCAGAAGTCCGAAGATACTACTAATTGGCCTGACACAACGAAAAGAAAAAGAAGAAAAAAAAGAACAGACCCGTTGAGATGGAAACGAGACATAACTTAACATCACATTTTGCAATAACTTTTTGAGTATGAGTCTCAGTTTTTTGCGAATGAGGAGCAGAGTCAAGATACCACCCAGAAGGGCTTAAAAGTATTTGTCCAGCTGTTGTCAGACAAATGACATTTGCTGAGCCACTACTACATGCCAAGCATCATGCCAGATACTGCTAGGGGTATAGTCCCTGCCTTCAAGCTCAGGAGAGAAACTCATACACAACAGTATGTTGGAACATAAGGAATAAAGAAATTGGTGCCACAACCAAGGATTAGTAAAACTGTGAGGAAACTGAGGAAGGAGAGGATTGAGAACCCAGGAAGAAGACCAGCACACAACTAGTCCTTTTTCTGCCCAGGATACCTCAGTTCTTATAGTGAGAAGATACTAGGTCAGGAGAAGGGAGAAAGAAAGGCTGTCATTTAGCCAGGAGCTAAATAACAGAACATATCGATGTGGGATGAAGCAAAGAACTGTAATCACTTCTCTAAGGCAGTTGCAGAGCAATCTGTATTATCTCATCAACTTCCCCGGGGGAAACAAGACTATAGGAAAATTATCTGAACAAGAGAGAGGCTTTTAATAATCCCCAATATTTTAGTTACCCATGGAGAAGTGAGGTTATAGCAGTCTAAATAACCAAGGCCTGCCAACTCATGCTGAGTCTCAGAGCCTGTTGGCAGGGAGACAGGCAGTGTGCAATGGCCCCCTAAGAGATGCTAGACAAATAGTGAGCCCCTAGACCTCGGAGCTGTGGCTTGACAGGGATGCCTCCGCAAAAATAAATACACAGGGCAAAAAGCATGTGGCTCACTCCTCAGCAGGGGTGGGAGGAGGTGGGTTGAGAAGACCCATTTGTTTTAGCTTGGGTGGAAGGGAACCTGAAGGAAATCTACTTGAGTAGATTTCATGACTGGTTTGCCTGGAAAAATCAAAGGCAGGTTTCCTCTATGGGCCAATTCCCACTCACTGGCCAGTGGAGCTTGAAGGCATCCTAAGCCAGCTAGCCAGTCATGCACCAAATTTTTAGGACTTGACAGGCCTGACAGCTACAAGGGAGTCTTATAGAAGCTGGGTCCCCTCACTAGCATAGCTCAGAAGTAGTTACTTTCCCTGAACACGTTATCCAAAAGTAGTACCCCTTCCAACTTATTTTTACTAAAGTAATATGTTGACACAATGGTAGTTAAGATGCATTAATTCCTTCATTCAATAAATATGTATGGAGGGCATTCGCTGTGCCTGCTTTACGTCCTGAGAATACAGTGGTGGACAAGATAGAAATAGTCCCTACCCTTGTGGAACTTATATTTTAATGGAGGAGACAGACCATAACAAATAATTATAAAAAAGAATTTGTCATGAAGAAAAATAAAGTAGGGAAAGCGGGTAGAGATTGTGTTATTTTAGACAGAGTGGTCAGGGATGGCTTCTCTCAGAAGGTGACATTTGAGATGAAACTTGAATGAATGCAGGAGTGAGCAATGCAGATATCTGGGGGAAGAGTTTTTTGGGGGGTAGGAAGAAGAATAAGTGCCAGGACCCTGAAAAGGGAGACTGTCTAGACTGTCTGAGGATCAGTGAAGAGAATAGTATGGTTGTTGTGAAGTGAGTGAGGGGGAAGTGGCAGAAGATGAGGTCAGAGAGGTGACATGGGACAGATTCAATGGCAACAAGATGTTAGAGGAAGTAGTGCAAAAATAAGCGGAAGACTGTTCAGCATGGACTTGAAACATTACGAGTCAGGTCTTAAGATATTTAAATAAAATAGTCAAAAGGTGTTAACTTTTTATGTGCTTGCTCCCCTACCAACCAACAATGCAGGCCCCAATTCATGGCCTAGCCCAAAGCTTACCTCTCCCTTGTTTTAGAACCTGTCTGTGCTCTGTGCTTCCCTTCCTCACTCTGCAACCCTCTACCAACACCCTCTAGGTGAGCATGTGACTTTGGGTATGCACCCTAATTAAAGGACTCATGGAAGCAACTTCTTGCCAACATCTAGTGGCTCTCTGAGGTGTGCTTGGAAGCAAGCACTTTCCCTGCCAGGGGTCCTGGAATAAACCTATCTATGCCCCCAGTGTTTTTGTTTTGTTTAGTGTCAAAGGCCCTTTGGGGGCAGTTCCTTTCTAACGGTGAGACAGCAGTGGCAGTGAGACCAACCACTGTGTACTATTTGGGCCTCAGTTTCCTTATCTTCAAAATGAATCATTCAAAAACTTAGTGTCCCAGTGTTTAGATGAAAATGAACCTTTAAAAGCCAATCATCATGCTCATGAGAAATAGAAATATAACTTGGCTCCTAAAGATGAGAAGATGGTCAAACTTACTCATAACAAGAAATATGCAAATTAAAACTAGACCACGTTACCATTTTTTTTTCTTGTCTAGAACATTGGCAAAAAAAAAAATACAAAAACAAACAAACAAACAAACAAACAAACACACTTGATTGGGGAGGCCATGGGGGAATAGGCACTCTCATAGACTAAGAATGGAAGTGCTGAGTGACACAAGCCCTATGGAGGTGAATTTGACAGTATCTATGAAAACTACAGACGCATATGCATTTTGACCTAGTAATTCTATTTCTCGGAATTTTTCATATAGACGTGTATGTAAAAGGATATGTATGAGGCTATTCATTGTGGCATTATTTGTAATAGCAAAAGACTGAAAACTACTAAATTATTCATCATAGTGGACTGGTTAAATACGTTATGGTATATCCATATAGTGGAATATCTTGCAACTGTAAAAAAGAGCAAGGAAGCAATTTGTTGATATGGAAAAAATCTCCAAAATATACTGTGAAGGAGAAAAAGAGCGAGGTGCAGAACAATATGCATAGTATTAAAAGGGGTGGATAAGAATATCTATTTATATTTACTAGTATATACATGAAGAACTACTGGAAGGTATTTAAGAAAGTAATGGCAGTATTGAACTGTGAGTGAGGATATGGGGGCTGTAGGAGATTGAGAAGATCAGAGAAAAGATAAAAGATAGCAGCAAGAGTTTTCATTAAGTATTATGTGTATATATGTATTTCTTTTTTAAAAAACTGAACCATGTGAATATATTAACTAGACAAGAATTAAATTAAGAAGTAGGAAAAAAGAATTACACTAACACTGTCCATAAATGAAATAGCCATGAGGGTATAAACTAGAGTGAGCATAGGAAGCTTAGAGAGAAAATTCTGTAATTAAGGCGACTTGAACTTTAGCATCAAACCTCATTTGGTCACAGATGGGAAGACAGTGGGAAGTAGGCCCGGCAGGCAGTCCCAGGAGACTACAGGGGCAGCCCCATCTAGCATTTCCCCCTGAGGCAGAGAATATCTGAATTTGAGCAAGGCCAAGTTTGTCAAGAGAATCTTGTGAACCAGGTGACAAAGATGGGTGCCACTGAGGGCAGGAATATAATAATGTTGAGAAGATTTATAACCAGTAAACAATCCTTTCCACAAGGTTGCTTTTGAATAGAATGATGTTAATCATAAGGGAGTGTCCAGTATTATTCCACAATTTTAACTGACAATTCACATGGAAACATAGAAGGCTGGCTTATGAACTTTGAAGTACTCAAAGCTGGAGGAAGAGATATTGCATGACAGAATCAAGATTGAAAAATGACCTTGACAGGCTAACAGGTCAAAGTCCAGGGATGAAATGTAAAGGGAATAAATGTGAAGCTTGCCCTTTAGGCTCAAGGACATAAATTGTACCAGAACAGGACAATACGAACTTGACTTGGCAGCATCAAGTGTGAAAAGAGCTTAGGGGATTTAGTTGACTTTAAGCTCCTGATGAGTCAACGGCCTGAAAGAACCTTTCGAAAAAAGCTCATGTTTCTTTGAGCTGCATTAATACAACCACAGCACCCTAAACAGGGAGCCAACTGTCCCACTCAAATTTATTCTGTTCACTCCACAGAAAGATGCGAAATTGGCATAGGTTGGCTTACCATTCTCTTCCTGTACTTTAAAAATCCTCCTTTACTAATGTCAACTAATTTAACCTTCATGACACACCTGAGTACAATTATTATTCCTTATTGGCAGAAAACAAATGACAGATTAATCACAGAGAGGTTAAGTAACTTGTCCAAGGGCATATAGTAAATGATAGAGTGTGTTTCTAGGACTAGTAGTATCAGCAGCATCTGGGACTTGTTAGAGATGCAAAATCCTGGGCCCCACCCAGATCTACTGAATCAAATGCTCTGGGGGTAGTGTTTCAAACTGTCTGAAACACAGAAATCTGTGTTTTAACATGCCTTTCAGATGCTTCTGATACAACAACCACTGCACTTCACTATTTTTTCTCCATATGAGCCAGTGCTGCTATCTTAGTCATCGCTCAGCACTGAGCCTTACATACAGTAATACATTCATTCAGTAAATGTAAATTTATTAATGGATTCATGTAACAAATCTTGGCTGTGCGTATACCATATACCCAGGTCTCAGTCAAGTGCTAAGGATACAGAGAGTTCACAGGCTGGGGTGGAAGATGGACACCATTATAACGTCATGTGTTAGGTGCTTTGAGATATGTGTTCTTGGTTTATAGTCAAAGAAGTAATTGATTTGTTTGGGAGAGTGGGAAGAGGCCATTACAGAAGCTGTTAAACAGAGAAGACAATGTTTGATTTTGAGCTGGACCCTAAAAGATAAGAGAAGGAATTTACCAAGCAGACTGAATAGGAAAAAGGGATAATTGGAAGGAATTCTCAGAAATTAGAGTCTATTGACTGAATAAATACATGTGCGAACAGATGGGTGTGACTCAACGCTAGCAAGGCCTTTCTCAGAAAGTCATGAGCTAGATGCCTTCATGACTTCAGCTGGGTGCTGAAGAAAGCCAGGGGGCATTGAACCAGACCATCTTTAAGGACCTTACATCGCTAAGAGTCTATGACTGGAAGATGCAAAAGATTCCTCTGGGAAGGGACCTTCCAGTAGGAAACTTACCCATTAAAGGGCACAAGATCACAGCCAAGAAGCCAGAAAGAAAGAGTCAAGAAGATAGGGAAGCCTTGAAAGACACTTCTAAGAAGTTCCAGGACAAGTAGCACATGACAGAAAGAAGTGTTGGCAGAGAGGGAGATTCAATTGGATCAGGAATGCAGATCACTAGGAGGAAAAGTTAAAAGCTAACTCATGGGATGTTAAATAAGACACCAAACAAAAAGAATAGATTAGCCCAGGTGCTCCTAAGCAATAATATCGTACTACTGGTGGAAAGAAAAAGAAAGTGTAACAGTGCCATCATTTGAGAAGCTACAACAAGCATAAGAAGTGATATAGGATAGGAAGAAATAAATTTTAAAAACACCAATACAAAGACAGGAAACACAGAACACGTTTGGCCCAGTTACAAAGGAGAGGCGGCAACCCTCTTAACAAGTATTTAGGGTCATTTGTGGCATGCTGAGGTGGGCCATCTGCTTAAAGACATCTTTGTCAGGTCCCTGTGGGGGTGGGCAAAATGTCTCAGATTCAAAACTAGGTTGATTTCACTACCAGCCTGATTTTGCTTAGCTGACCAGTTTGCTACTTTTCCTCTTGTATCAATTGCATCTTCCCTAGTCCCTCATTCTCCTCTCTAGGCAAGTATATCTTATTTACTAAGTCATGAATCTCATCACCTCTTTGGTCAACTACCTGGTGGGTGACTCCATGTGGATAACTATTTGAGTAGATCTGATAATAATATATGCATGTATACCTGAGTGAATTCAGTTTTGTGTCTTTACATGTTATTATGGGGACATATGAGTATACTTGCCTTCAGAAACCTGTATGGATGGCTCATTCCATGTACTAAGGTCTAGCTATATCTGTGTTAGGGTTGGAAAAATAACTGGAAGGATCTAGAGTGGCTGTGTGTGTGTGCATGAGCATATATATGAGCATGCACATACACATGTGGTATGTCTAGTTCTAAAACTATGTTGTAACGGCTACAGGAATCTTTGCCCCCTTCTGTTCTCTAAGGAAACCATCTACTCTTCTTTCTTTTCCTTTCTCTGCTTCCAGCTAATGCTGGCTCTTCCCTGGCAATGAAGTGAGCAACTAGCATCAATATGGGGATAATTTTTAAGTCAGTGAAATGAGGATTCACTAATCACTCTTGGATCAGTGGATATCCCATATGTCAGAGGTGGACAAATTAGCAAATTAGAGAAATATAGATTAAAACATTCCAGGAAGAATTTGAACTTTCCTCCAGTAAGTGAAATTGACCATATATAGGGTGAAACTAACCATACACAAACTGAAATTTATGAGCAGTGTATCTCTTCTCTGGCTTAGTGAAATAGTAGCCTGTCAGTGGTAAGTATATTAGATTTCTAAATTTCTTAGTGTTAGTAAAATAGGTTAGGTCTTTTAAGCTGTGATATGTGATTTTGATCTTGACAGCTCCCACTCTTTAATAATGAGTAATGGGAGAAGCAAATGAACAAGTCAATGGCAAAAAGGAGAGTCTCTCAGAAAAAGCGAAGAAAAAGTAGGCAAGGAGAGGTGAATTCAAAAGGCAAGTGCCAAAGAGTGAATCATCCCTGTGGGGTCTGCACTTTTTATTAGGCTAGGAGACGAGGTATTTAGTTGCCCAAGAAGTCAAGGGATTTAATTTTGTGGTCCATTGAGGTTATGTTTTTAGATACTTAGGCCCTTCACATATTATCATCTATCCTCACAATAGATAGCTTCATTCCCATTTACAGTTGGGGAAAGCAAAGCTCAGAGAATGTAAGTGACTAACCCAACATCACATATCTAGTAAGTAACTAAAGCTCATAATTGCCTGGCTCTTGTTTTTTTCCTTACATCATGATACCTCCATGTATTACTTATTCTTAAACAAACACAAAAACTGTACAAAATACCCTTCCTCTTGGCTCCTGCTTTTTTTGTTCTAACATTGCTAGACCTCTTGATAGAAGACTCTATACAAAGTTTATTCTTGCTGCATTGATTTCATTACTACCTCCTTTCTGCTCAACCTCCTCTAAATGGTTAACATTCCTAAGGTTTTCTCATTTCCAAATGTCTCTACCATTCCCTTGGCACTTAGCATATGACACATTAAATTGTTAATTGTTGTATTATATCAATAGCCCGAATCCACAATAATCAATAGCTCTGGCAATGCCCATGTCTTAGATCTTTCTGTAGCCTTCAGACACCTTGAGAATAGAGTTCTTAATAAATTACTAGTGTCCAGGAATTGACAAAGCATCAATGAAGAGTGTTGGGGTGATGATCATGTTAGTTTCATATTTAGGAACAACATTGGTGTTAGTTTCCATTTTAAAAGTAAAATAACCTGGCCTTCATGGAGTTCTTCCTTGACCACCTGGACACGAACTTATTTCATGACTTATCCAGTGTTTGGAAATCATGAAAAAGCTGAAATCAATTCTGATCAGAAACAATTGTGACCGAGCTACAGAGAACGTGCCCACATACATATACATCAGAAAGAACAACATTCACAACCCCAAAGGTAAGAGAATCAGGAGCTATCTATATACACAAGCACATTCCTACTTCCCAAAAATGTTTGACGGTTTGAGGAGAATAATTTAATTGCAGTCCTTCTTCCCAGCCTTTGCACCTTCCCTCCATCCCCAATGTGCTTCTGAGGTTAAGATTTAACTACTCACCATCGCCTTTGGGGTCGCTTAGAGCAGTGGGAGGAATGACTGATGAGCGATGGCTTCCGAAGCAACATTCCTTGGAAAACCGTCTCCTACAGTCATCATGCACCTGAAACGACAAGAGAAGAGCAGAGAAAAAAAAGGAGGGGGAGAGAAAGGATACCATTGATCAGTCTTGAGTTCCAATACCAAGATTTAGATCCTTAGTATTTAATCTCCCTTACCGAGATTTGGTGCCATACATATATCCCTAACTCACCTGAACACCCCCATTCTACTCTGAGCCTACACTGTCCCTCAGTGTGGCCTCAGAACTCTGATCCTTTCAAAGGTAGCTTTCAGAAGATACCCACCTACAGGCACTGAGAAATCACCAGTCCTAAGGTACAACCTTAGTGGCCTACAGAATGGGGAATTTACATGCAGTATAAAAGAGTTAATACTAATAATCTAATATTACACTTCAATCCTTATAACAACAGGTGTGTGAGGTAGAAAAGACATTATTGAATTCATTTTAAAAATGAGGATACCAAAGCTCAGAGAGGTCAAGGGTTTTGCCTAAGGTCAAACAGCTGGGAAGTGACAGCTGAGACTTTGCTGTCTTTTCCACAAGTGGCCATTCTTTCCAGATTTCTGACATCTTCAAGTGCCACTTCCTGGAAAATTACACAGTTTCTAGGGGGCATGAAACTGGCCTGGTTGTTCAAAAGCCATTGAAAAAGAAAAAGAAAAAAAAAAAACAAAAAAACCGAGGACAACTGGAGTCTTCTAAGAAGCAGCTCATACTTCAATTTCTTCTTGTCTAGAAAACTCAGTTTTGGGGAAGCATCTAAAATGCTAGAAATCGAGATCAGTGTCTCTCAACTTCAGCATTACTGATATTTTGAGCCAGGTAGTTCTTTGCTATGAGAGGCTGACCTGTGCATTGTAGGAGGTTCAGCAGAATCCCACGCCTCTACCCACTACATGTCAGTAGCACTTCCCTCCACCCTGAGTTGCAAAAATAAAAAATGTCTCCACGCATTGACAAATGTCTCCTGGGGAGCTAAATTACCCCCAGTTGAGGACAGGACCACTGGTTTAGAGGCATGGTAGTGTTGTAGTTAAGAGTGTGGTCAGCTGGGAATGGTGGCTTATGCTTGTAAGCCCAGCACTTTGGGAGGCAAAGGTGGGAGGATCGCTTGAGCCCAGGAGTTTGAGACCAGCCTGGGCAACATAGCAAGACTTAAAAATTAAAAATTTAGCTGGGCATGGTGGCATGTGCCTGTAGTACCGGCTACTCTGAGGAGGCTGAGGTGAGAGGAGCCCACCTCACATGAGCCCAGGAGTTTGAGGCTGCAGTGAACTGTGATTGTGCTACTGCACTCCAGCCTGGGCAACATAGTGAGACCCTGTCTCAAAAACAAAAAACAAAACAAAACAAAAAGAGCATAGTCTTTGCAGCATTATGTATGAATCAAGACTCTTGCTTACTGGCTGAATGACCTTGGACAAATCACTTCACGTTTCTGACCCTCACTTTCCTCATCTGTAAAATGGGAACAAATGAGGCCCGGTTTAGGCTTATTGGAAGGACTAAATGAGATCATGTATATTAAGCACTCAGTATATAGTGGCAATAATAATGTGTTAATATCATCAACCATTTTTAATTAATAAAGGTTACAAGTTCCTAGGAAATAGTAAATGAGAAAGGGAGAAGGTTTCTCAAAGGCAGACTCAGAACTTATTTTTTAATTGCCCATACTGCCATTAGAGAGTTCAGCTTTTCCCATTTGTTAGTAGGCCTCACCAACTAAGAAGCAACAAAGATGATCTTAAATCTTTCTCCCAAAGGCTCCATAGCCAGATCTGGAAAGGCAGGATACTAAGCTTTATACTATGGAATCTGTTTAACCTGTTTTGAGATAAGGGATTCTTAGGTTTCTATCTATGTGTATACATGGTCGAGCTCTAATCCACCCCTTCGCCAGGAGTTAAGTTCTCTAAATATCAAGAAGATGAGAAGAGTCTTACCGTAGAATTACACCACAGGCAGCGGAAGTCTTGAAGTCTCTGATAACTGCCACAGCTCTCATGACATACTGCACACTGAGAGCTAACAGGCATGTTTCCTTCTACCCACTGATGGGGCATGTTCTGCAGAAAGGTAAAAAGACACAGGAGGTAGAAGTTAGAGATATAAGGGGAGGAAGGGCCAATTGGAATAATTGTACTACTCCATGGAGGACATTAGGTAAATGACCCAGGCTCTTCATAGTCCTGCCCTCCCTACTCCAATGCTAGTGAACAATGACAAGAGGGAGGTTCATTCTTCCAGATAAGTTGGATTGTGAGCCTGGGACTTTGCTTATCTGGAGTTAGGAAGAAGTCTTCCTTCCCCTGTGTATCCTGGTTGAAGGGGAGATGGGAGAGGCAGACTGTGGGAAGACATGGCTGGTACTTACTACTTCATCTGCAGGCAGGAGGAGGTCATCAGTGATAGACAATGTATTCCACTTGCAGTCTTTGCTTGCTCTCAAAGCACATAATCTGTGAGATTTCACTTTGCACACTGTGAGAAGAAGAAGAAAAAAGATGGGTGTGAATCTGGTAACAGTGAGGACTCTAATTCCCTTCCCTAAGCTGCTGTGAAAGTTAGAACACAGATGCATTCTATATAGTTCTAACGTACCTCCAAAAACCTATTTCCAATAGAATCCAGTTCCTTTTTATTCTTACTGGCTAATCTTTTTACTGTCTAGCTTGAATGAAAATTGATGGTAAGAATGAGGTGATTTCTGTCTTTTTAACACTTGTGATAATATAGTCCTATTCCCCCATACTCATCCCTCTATTTTCATCCCCCTCATGCTAGTTTCCTCCCTTTTTCTTTCCTCAGTCAGGGTTAACCTCACACCAGAGTCAGTGACCTAATGTGAGTTAATGATACTAAAGCCACATGAGTTCCTTCATCCCTATATCTACCCACTGAGCTTCACTTCCTAAAGGAATCAGAAAGGTACCTTCACAGATGATGGCATCTCTGGATAAGGCAGGAATGCTCTCTCGACAAACATTGCAGTGCTGAGTCCGGTGGCTGTAGCTGGAGTACCAATAGTGCATTCCAACAAGAAAAGGGTTATTTTCTGCTGCAGGTATCTAAAATAAACAAAAGAGAAGAGAGAATGGAGGATGAATCACAGAGACGGATTAAAGAGGGCCTGAAAATCTGCTGCTAAGTCTAAAATGGCCTACTGTATAGGTGTCAGAGCGTGTGAAGAGGAAGACTGAAAGCTGGAGCCAATACCTGGGACCTGGGATTTTTTTTGTGTGTTTTTGTTTGTTTTGCCAGTCATTTTCAAAAAGAAAAATAATAGAGGGGCAGATCCTGGAATAGAAGCTGAAGTGCAGTGGCTCACTGCAACTTCTGCCTCCTGGATTCAAGTGATTCTCCTGCCTCAGCCTCCCGAGTAGCTGGGACTACAGGCGTGCACCACCACGCCCAGCTAATTTTTGTATTTTTGGTAGAGACAGGGTTTCACCATATTGGCCAGGATGGTCTCCATCTCTTGACCTCATGATCCGCCTGCCTCGGCCTCCCAAAGTGCTGGGATTACAAGCGCAAGCCACCGTGCCTGGCCAGGAGTAATGATCTTTATATTGCTTGGCCATTCACTCTATTGGCTTAGTTCAAGCAAAAATGTGTTCTGTTAGCCTTGGCCTTGGTTCTCTTTAAGTAGTAAGCAAAAGGAGGCATTAAGTTGGAAATTCAGTGATATCCAAATGTTCTAGCCAGGGAATAAAGACAGGAGATAAGGCTCTGACTCTGGGCTAAGGAATATTCTATAAGGCTTTAACTACCTTCTGGAGGTATACACTTCCCTTCCTGGCTGCCAGGTGAACAGAGCATTGCTTTACCTGGACAACAGTTTCATCTCAGGGGATTCTTTTAGGAATCCCTTGAGTATTCTTTTAGGAATACCACGCTCTGACTGCCTATAGCAGTTTCCTGATTAATCAGCTTAATTCATTCAATAATCCATTAAACAAATATTTACTGAGTAAATACTTTGTGTTCGGCACTTTTCAAAGCATTTGAGATATAGTGAACAAGACACAACCCCTGCCCACATGGAGTGGCATCCTTTTTGGTGTCCTCTTTCATGGTACTGAGTTTGACATTTTTTGTTAACATGCCTTAACATTTTTTGTTAAATGCTGCATTTGTATATCACAGTCTGACTTTCATGACTGTAGGGAAGGCACAGGGTATACCAGCAACAGTTCTGAGATTGAAAGAAGGGAAGGGTGAGCACCAAAAAAAAAACAAAAAAAAAAAACCAAAAAACTCCAAGGACTCTTACACCTTTTCACTAATTCCTGTTAATGTCTGATTTTCTCCTTCTCTGCCTTCCCCTGAAGTTTAGACATAGGCGTACAAAGAGCTTTTCATTCTTGACATTATAATGAGTTGGGTGTATAAAGGCATGACAAGACTTTAAAAAGAACTATATTTTCTTCCTGACATCAGTTGACAGTGGGGAGACAGAGAGAGAGAGAGAGAGAGAGAGAAAGCTATTGAGGGCTCTAGCACATTAAGTATTCATTCTTGATCAATTTACAGGAATTAGTTATCCAAGACATAGCCTACACATAGCCCTCTCTGATCACTCCTTCCCACTTCTGGCATGCTGGTTATGTGCTAAGCTACTGTTGATTTGACCTGGAACCTTCTGGAAGGGAAAGCTATTTTGATGAACTAAAGGCTCACATGTTCTGGGATTGCTTTGTGATTGTAATGTTTATTGTATATTAAGGCACTGGAAAGCTCTAGGGTGATTAGAATAGAAGATGGAGAGTCCTGAGGAAGTGACATACTCTTGGCTTTGGCACTTTGAGCTCCTAGAACCTTTCTACTCCCCAAGTCACTAGATTGTAATTCTACAAGCATCTTCTTTTTTTTTCCTCCCAGTCTCCTCTCCTCCAACAATTACTAAGAATCTATTATGTATCATCTACCATGGTAGGCACTGGAGATGCAGAGATGAATAAACCGTAGCTGTTTCCATCAAGGAATTTATAGTCTACTGGAGGAAACAAATTCTAAAATCATTCCTGTCTAGAGTGACAAGTGAGCTCTTCTAGAATGTGCAAGCTTTCACAGTACTGCGTGGAAGAAATTCAGAGCTCTGCCTGGGTATAATATTAATTTCATGGTCCGAATTGCCTACAGAATACATAGGAATATGTAAAATGGACATTGCTTAGGTTCAGCAATTGAGGTAATGGAATTCATATTCCTTGTGTACATCCTATTCTGTAAGGAAATGTTGATGCTTCCCACCCTGGATGAGTATGTGTGGTGATTGAACTGTGTCCCCTCAGAAATGTGTTCAAGTCCTAACCCTTGGCACCTATGAATGTGACCTTACTTGGAAATAGAGGTTTAACAGATATAATCAAGTTAAGATGAGGCCATATTGGATTAGAATGGGCCCTAATCCAATGACTGGTATCCTTATAAAAAAAGAGGAATTTGGACACAGACACACACACACAAAGAGGAGAACACCTTGTGAAGATACAGAGCACACAGACACAGGGGAGAACACCAGGTGACAATGAAGGCAGAGATTGGAGTGATGCATCTGCAAGCCAAAAAATGCCAAAGTTTGCCTGCTATCACCAGAAGCTAGGAGGAGGCAAAGAAGGATCCTCCCCTAGGGTCACTGGAGAAAGCATGGCTCTGCAGATACCTTAATTTGGGACTTCTAGACTCTAAAACTGTGAGACAGTAAATTACTGTTGGTTTTAAGTCATCCAGTTTGTAGTTATTTTATTATGGCAGCCCTAGGAAACTAATACAGATTTTGGTACTGGGAAGTGGGGTGCTGCTGTAACAAATACCTAAAAATGTGCAAGTGGCTTTGGAACTGGGTAATGGGTAAAGCCTAGAAGAATTTTGAGACACATGCTAGAAAAAGCCTAGATTGCCTTGAACCAAGTGTTTCTAAAAATATGAACATTAAAGGTGTTTCTGGTGAGGCCTTATGTGAATATGTGGAATGTATTGGAAACTAAAGGAAAGGTAATACTTTTATAAGGTAGCAGAGAACATGACTGATTTTGTCCTACTGTTGGGTGGAAAGTAGACTTTATGAGCAATAAACTTGAATATTTGACTGAGGAGATTTCCAAGCAAAGTATAAGAGGCGCATCTTGGTTTCTCTTTGCTGTTTATAGTAGTATGTGACAGGGAAGTGATGCATTGAGGAAAGAAATTGTGTTAGTCTACTCAGGCTGTCATAAAAAAATACCATAGACTGAATGGCTTAAAAACAGAAATCTATTTTCTCACAGTTTACAGCTGGAAAGTCCAAGATCAAGGTATCAATCAGTTCAGTTTTTGGTGAGGGCTTCCTTTCTGGCTTGTAGAAGGCCACCTTCTCACTGTGTACTCTTGTGGTTTTTCCTCAATGTGTGCATGTAGGGAAAGAGAGAGAGAGAAGAAAGAGAGAGAGAGAAAGAGAGAGAGAATATCTATTTCTTTTCCTCTTATTATAAGGCCACCAATCCTATCGGATTAGGTCTCCACCCTATGGCCACATTTAACCTTATTTGCCTCCTAAATGTCCTATCTCCAAAGTCACATTAGGGGTTAGGGCATCAACATGTTAATTCGGGTGGAGGGCACACAATGGAGTCCATAACAGAACTATCAAGCAAAAAGTCACCAGAACTAGAAGATTTAGAAAATTCTCAGCTTATCCATATTGCAAAACACAAGAAAGTGTGCCCTGCAGAGAACACCAAGGGTGTGTCTGGACAAACTTTTGCTGGAGAGATGAGATGTGGGACACCTGGCTCTGATTAACCATTTCAGCAGAACACTGTCAGATTGGACTGAACTTGGACTGAAGGGGACAGATATGGGATAAAAGGAAGGAAGGTTGTCAGACTTTATAGGCATGAAACACACTGATAAAGCGACTCAGCTGTGAACATGTGTTATCCTTCAAGAAAATGGAAGAATGACTTCCAGGGGTAGCTCAGAGGCCAGCAAGGTTGCCGAGAGAGGCTCAGAGGCCAGAGACGCTGCTATTGCCATTATAGGCCCAAAGCATGTGGGCCCAAGGGGCAGGGGCACTGTCTCCTCGGTTCCAGAGGGTGGAGTTGTCTCCTGGGTTCCAGAAGGTGGGGCTACCTCCTTGGTTATGCAGGGGATTGTGGGGGGATTGACACTCCAGTGAGCTAAGTGGGTAGGGTCAGAGAACAGAACACCTAGCCACAGAGAATTATTCTCAGGCCTGGAAAACCTGATGGAATTTGCCCTGCTGAGTTGCCAATTTTTTTAGACCTGCAACCATTTTATTCCTTCCATTTTATCCCTTTCAAAATGGGAGTATCTGTCCTATGCCTGCCCCAACATTGTATTTTGGAAGCATATAGCTTGCTTTCTTGGTTTCACAGGTCCACAGACGGAGAGGAATATTGCCCAGGATGGACCATACACAGAGTCTCACTCATACCTGATTTAGATTATTTACAAAATGATATTTTGGACTTAGATTTAATGCTGGAATGTGCTACGGCTTTTGAGGATGTTGAGATGACAGTGAATGTATTTTGCACATTAGAAGGACATGAACTTGGGGGGAATAGGGGGTGAATCTTGTGGATTGAATTGTGTCCCCCCAAGGGATATGTTCAAGTCCTAATGTCCACTATCTGTGACTGTGATTCTATATGGAAGTAGGGTCTTTGAGGATACAACAAATTTAAGATGAGATCATACTATATTATGGTGGCCTCAATCCAATGACTACTATCTTTATAAAAAGAGAAATTTGAACATAGATACATACAGAGAGGAGAACACCATGTGAAGATACAGAGGGAACAGGCACAGGGGAGAATACTAGGTGATGACAAAGGCAGAGATTGGAGTGATGTGGCAGAAAACTAAAGAACACCAAGAATTACCAGCAACCACCAGAAGCTAGGAAGACACCAAAAAAAAAAAAAAAAAAAAAAAGCTCCCCTAAATCTTACAGAGAGATCGTGGCCCTGTTGACGTGTTGATTTCAGACTTCTAGGCTCTAGGACTCTGAGAAAATAAATTTCTGTTGCTTTCAGCTACAAAATTTGCAGTAATTTGTTACAGCAGCCTTAGGAAACTAATACAGTATGTCATTATAGGTCTTCTTACTTGTTGACACAGATTAAAAATCCACTTTGAAGACAGATTTAAAACTGTGGCATATACACAAACCACGGATCTCTAAATGCTAAAGAAAGAGTCTTCTTTAAAGTTTTCAGTGTGTGGTTCTTGGGTTTTTGTGTTTGATTTTTACCCTCTCTAAAATACTTAGGTGAATACATTCATGCAGTCCATTGCTCCGATCAGATTCTTCATTTGCAATGGACTGAATGCTTGTGTACCCCCTTCATATCATATGTTGAAATCCTAACCCTCAAGGTGATGGTATTAGGAGATGGGGCCTTTGGGAGGTGATTAGGTCATGAGATTGGCATCTTCATGAATCAGATTAGCACCCTTATAAAAGAGGCCCCAGAAACCCACCTCACTCCTCTTTCCACCATATGAAGACACAAGAAGACAATTGTCTATGAACCAGGAAGTGGGTCTTCACCAGACACTGAGTCTGCCAGTGGGTTGATCTTGGACTCTCTGGCTTCCAGAATTGTAAGAAATAATGTTTGCTATTTGAAGTCACCTGGTCTGTGGAATTTTTTATAGCAGCCCAAACTGACCAAGACAGGAATTGGTACTGAGAAGTGAGGAGTACTGCTATAACAAATACTTAAAAATATAGAAACAACTTTGAAACTGGGTAATGGGTAGAGGCTAGAAGAGTTTTGAGGTACATGCCAAGAAAGCCTAGATTGTTCTGAATAGAATTTTAAAGGAGATTTTGGTGAGAGCTCAGAAAGGGAAAAGGAGAACTGTAGAGAAAGCTTCTATCTTCTTAGAGTATACCTCAGTAATCATGAACAGAATTTTGGTAAAAATATGGACCGGCCAAGAACATGTTACTGGACAATAAAGAAAAAGTGATTGTTGTTATAAAGTGGCAAAGAACTTGACTGAATTGTGTTTGTATGCTAGTGTTTGATGGAAAGTAGAACTTGTGGATGATGAAATTCAATATTTAGCTGAGGATATTTGGTTCCTCCTGACTGCTTATAGTAAAATGTAAGATAGAGAGTGACATCAGCAAGATGGTGGAATAGGAGTTCTCCAGCTTCTCTCCCTGCACTACAGAAATCCATATGGCAACTATCCACAGGCCAGAATACCATTGTGAATATCCCAGAACTTGGGAGTGAGGCTGAGGCTCCCCCCTTGGACCACAGAACTGAGAAAAGCCAGGGTCAAATGGTAAGAGGAATGGTTCTCTTTTACTGTGCCACTTCCCCCTCAAGCTGGTGCAGTGCCACAGAGAATTTCCCTGAAGTTATGGTTTCTAAGTGGGAAAAGAGAGTTGAAGGCAGATATTCAACTTCCTCACATTTTGGAACCCTTCACAGGCAATCCACTCCTGTCTTGTCCCATGGGAAACATTGGTAGTACCAGCAGGGCTAGGTCACCTGGGGTCAGTTAGAAGCAAAAAATGGGGTGGGGCTCACAGTAATCAATGTATAGATCTTAGTGGCTGCTCTGTGTTCCTGCCAATGGAAGTACCACATCAGAGGAGCTAGCCAATAGCACCATGCTGCAGGAAACATGGTCCACGGGTCTTCTGGGCTTGAATTCCTAGCTAGCTTCTTCAGACAACCTGGGTGCTCTAACTCTTCCCCAGGCCAAGGGATAACTGTTAGGCCAGCAATTACCCAGAACACCTGGCCCCATCCAACCGTAGTGTCAGGGAGGTGATCCAATAATTCTGATGCTCATTGACAACAAAGCCAGACAAGGACACAACAAAAAGAGAAAACTACAGGCTAACATCCCTGACAAACACAGATGCAAAAATCCTCAATAAAATATTAGCAAACTGAATTTAAGAATACATTGAAAGAATCATTTACCATGATCAAGTGGGATTTATTCCTGAGCTAAAAAGATGATGCAACATACATAAATCAATAAATGTGATTCACCATATCAACAAATGAAGAATTAAAATCACATGATAATCTCAGTGATGCAGAAAAAGCATTTGACAAAATTCAAGACCCTTTCAGGATTTAAAAAAGAAAAAAACCTCCCAACAGATTAGGTATAGAGGGAATGCACCTCAGCATAATAAAGGTCACATGACAAACTGATAGCTAGTATCATTCTAAATAGTAAAATGTTGAAAGCTTTTCCTCTAAAATCAGGGACAAGGATGCCCACTCTCATCACTTCTTTTCAAATTCTGATAATTCTGATAATTATTACATGTAAAGACCAGAGCAATTAGGCAGGAGAAATAAATAAAAGATATGCTAATAGGAAAGAAACAAGTGAAATTGCCTCTAGTTGCTGATGACATGACCTTATGTACTTTTTTAAAAACCTAAAGACTCCACCAAAAAACTGTTAGAATTGATAAACAAATTCAGTAAAGTTGCAGGATATAAAGTCAACATACAAAAATCAGTAGCATTTTATATACAGGTTGAGTCTCTCTTATCCAAAATGCTTGGTACCAAAAAGTGTTTCAGATTTCAGATTCTTTTGGATTTTGAAGTATTTGCATTATACTTTCTTGTTGAGCACCCCAAATCCAAAAATCTGACATCTGAAATGCCCCAGTGAGCATTTCTTTTAAGCATCATCTTGGTGCTAAAAACATTTTGGATTTTGGAGCATTTTGGGTTTGGGATTTTGAAATTTGCAATGCTCAACCTGTACCAATAATGAACTATGTGAAAAGGAAATTAAGAAAACAATCCCACTTACAATAGCAACAACAACAAAAAAATACTTAGGCGTAAATTTAATCAAGGAAGTAAAAGACCTGCATACTGAAAACTTTAAAAGATCAATTAAAAAATGGAAGAAAAAACAAATAAATGGAAAAATATGCTGTGTTCATGGACTGGAAGAATTAATTTTGTAAAAAATATTCATACTACCCAAAGCAATCTAGAGATTCAATGCAATCCCTATCAAAATTTCTATGACATTTTTGAACACCTTTCCTCTAAGATCATCCAATGTAATTTTTCACACAAATGGAAAAAAATCCTTAAATTTGTATGGAACCACAAAAGACCCTGAATAGCCATAACAATCTTGAGCAAAAAGAACAAAGCTGGAAGTATCACACTTGCTGATTTCAAAACATATGTAAAGTGATTATAAATAAAACAGCATGGTACTGGCATAAAAACAGACACATTGGCAAATGAAACAGGGTGGGAAACCCAGAAATAAATCCATGCATTTACAGTCAACTGACAAAAGTTGACAGCTTTTTACAAAGTTGCCAGGAACACAAAATGGAGAAAGGACAGTCTTTTCAATAAATGGTGTTGGCTGGATAGCCACATACAGGAGAACAAAATTAGACCCTTATATGAGGGGTCCTGAACCCCTGAACCACAGATGGGTACCAGTCCATGGCCTATTAGGAACCAGGCTGCATAGTAGGAAGTGACCAGTGGGCGAGTGAGCATTACTGCCTGAGCTCTGCTTCCTGTCAGATGAGCAGTGGCATTAGATTCTCATAGGAGTGCGAACCCTATTGTGAATTGCACATGTGAGGGCTCTAGATTACACACTCCTTATGAGAATCTAACTAATGCCCGATGATCTGAGGTGGAACAGTTTCATCCCGAAGTCCTCCTACCAACCCCCAATCACAGTCCATGGAAAAATTGTCTTCCATGGAAACTAATCCCTGGTGCCAAAAAGTTTGGAGACTGCTGCCTTATACCGTATTAAAAAATCAATTCAAAATGGGTTAAAGACTTAAATGTAAGATCTGAAACTGTAGAACTACTGTGATAACACGAGGGCAAAAGCTCCCCAACATTGGTCTGGGCAAGGATGTTTTGGCTTTGACCCCCAAAGCACAGGCAGCAAATGCAAAACTGGACAAATGAGATTACATCAAACTAAAAAGCTTCTATACAGGAAAGGAAATAATTAACAAAGTGAAAAGACAACCCAGAGAGTGGAAGAAAATATTTGTAAACCATACATCTGATAAGGGGATAATATCCAAAATATATAAGGAACTGTAACAACTCAATAGCAAGAAAACAACCCAATTAAAAATGGCAAGGGACCTGAACAGATATTTCTCGAAAGAAGATATACAAATGGCCAATAGGTACATGAAAAAATGCTCAATATGACTAATCATTAAGGAAGTGAAAAATTAAAATCACATTGAGATATCACACCACACCTGTTAGAATGGCTTTTTAACAAAAAAAAGATGAAAGATAATAAGTGTTGGAGAGGATGTGGAGAATAGGGAACTCTTAAGCATTGCTTGTAGGAGTGTAAAGTAATATAGCCATTATGGAAAATAGTATAGGGGTTCCTCAGAAAACCTAAAAATAGAACAACCATATGATCCAGTAGTTCCATTTCTGGGTATATGTGGAAAGAAACTGAAATCAATATGTCAAAGGGATATTTGCACTCCCAAGTTCATTGCAGCATTATTCACAATAGTCAAGATATGGAAACAGCTTAAGTGTCCATCAACAAATGAATGAATAAATAAAATGTGGCATATATACACAATGGAATGCTATTCAGCATTAACGAAGAGGGGAATTCTATCATTGGTGACAACATGGGTGAATCTGGAGGGCATTACACTAAGTGAAATAAGCTAGCACAGAAAAACAAATACTGCGTGATCTCATTTATATATGGAGTCTGATAAAGTTGAACTCATAGAAGTAGAGAATAGAATGGTGGTTGAGGGAGAGGAAGAGGGAATGCGGAGATGTTGATCAAAGGATACAAAGTTTCAGATAGACAGAAGGAATGAATTTTGCGATCTATTGTGCAGCAGGGTAACTATGGTCAATAACAATGAATTATATAGAGTATATTTAAATAATTAAGAGAGTAAATTTCAAATATCTCACCATAAAAAATGATAGGTAATCGGGGTGATGGATATGTTAATTAGCTTGATTTAATCATGCCACCTTGTATACATATATGAAAACATCACATTTTACTCCATAAATCTGTAATTATGATTTGTCAATCAAAATTAATATTAATAATGTTTAAAAATGAAACATAAATAAATAGCTCATTAACCAGTTTTATTTTGATTATACTTAAAATTATAATATTGTGCATATATTTGGTTAATAAAATGTTATTAAAATAAAAAATGTGAGAGGAGATAAATGAATTGAGGATGGAATTGTTAAGCAAAAAACCCATAGAATTTAGAGATTTTGGAAAATTCTCAGTCTGTCCACGTTACAAAAAATGAGAAAATATCTTTGAAAAGGTGTGAAAGACCCACTATTGATAAGGAGATTAGTGTGGATGTCAATCACAGACTTAATTAACCATCTCTACAAAAGCCAGGAATAGAGATGGGATTATAGTAGCAGAACCACTGTCAGCTGAGACTAAAGGAAATTGAGAAAATGGGACGAAACAAAGGAAGACCCTACAGGACTGGACCGTAGAACTATTCGGATGCGAACTTCTTCAAGACAAGTAAAGAATGATCCCAAAGGTGATTCAGAGATCAGTAGGGCTGCCACTCCCACCACAGGCCCAAAGTGCACAGTTCTAGGTGGCAAGGCTGTCTCCACCTCAATTTCAAAGGGTGGAACCAATGCCCAGCAGAACTGTGGGGATGGAACAGTCCAGCAGAGCCCTGCGGGCTTGCCCCTGTTCCAACAGAGAATCATGTCATGAATAGGGTCACTGTAGAGAGCCACAGCATTGGCACTGCCCTGCTGATCTGTGGGGGTGATGTTGCCACCCGAATAGGTCTGGAAGGCAGAGCATCGAGCTAGAGGATTACAGATGCTCCCAGTTTACTATGGGGTTACATCCTGATGAACCCAGTAAGTTTGAAATATTGTTAAGTCAAAAATGGATGTTTTGTAGACATGATGGGATGCAAAAACGCAAAGTACAATATCCCCCAAAACTTTGGCAACACAGTATACTGTAGGATATGGGTTGTTTACCCTCAAGATTGAGTGGCTCACTGGGAACTGTGGCTTGTGGCTGCTGCCCAGCATGGTACTGCCTATCACTACCTCAGGAAAAGATCAAAATTCAAAATTTTGAAGTACTGTTTCTACTAAATGGGTATTGCTTTTGCACCATTGTAAAGTCAAAAAGTTGTGAGTCCAACTATCGTAAGTTGGAGACCATCTTTATTCTCCAACTTTAAGATCTCATGGAGCTTGCCTTGCCAGGTTTTGGACTTGCCTGGGACCTGTCATTCCTTCCTTGTTTCCTATTTCTCCCTTTTAGAATGAGAATGTCTATCCCATGCCTAGTTCACCATTTCTATTTTGGAAGGACATAACTTGTTTGACATCACAGGTTCATAGCTGGAAAGAAATTTTGTCCAAGGCTGTCTCACCCATACCTGATGTAAATGATATTTAGATGATACTTTAGACTTTAGAATTCATGTTGGAATGAGTTAAGACTTTTGGAATTTTTAGGTGAAATGAGTGTATTTTACATGTGAGAAGGCCATTAATTTGGAGGTGTGCAGGGGCAGATTGCAATGCACTGAATGCATGCTCCCCACACATTATAGGAGGTGATGGATCCCTCATGAATGAGATTAGCGCTCTTATAAAAGGGACCCCAGAGAGTTTTCTTGCTCCTTTTTCTGCCATATGAGGATACAACGAGAAGACTCCCATCTATGAACCAAGAAGCAGCCCCTCACCAGACACTGAACCTGCCAGCACCTTGATCTTGGACTCTACAGCCTCCAGAAGTGTGAGAAATAAATGTTTGTTGTTTAAGCCACCTAGTCTATGGTATTTTTATTATAGCAGCCTGAACTAAGACATCACTGATGTAGGGCAGCTAAGGGTACTTTCCCCACCTCCTGAATTCCTTTCAGTATAATCCAGAAGTCAGATATGTATATTAATTATTTGTCTATTAGTTAAATGAAACCGTATTGACTCTAAAGCACTTTCCAAATGTGAGGATTTAGTAATATTAAGTGTTTGCAAAGTACGTAAAAGTATCAGGTGAAATATCCCACAAGGCACAGTTGGCTACAGATATAATTCCATAAAGGAGCCTTTTTGGGGATGGCTTATATGATAAAAGGTTGAGTTTAGATAAAACGAAGTCAGTGGTTTGTGCTTTAATGTGAACTCAACTGCTCAGTTCTATCAAAGTTTGGGGAATTATAGAATAGTGTTAGGGCCTCCCAGGTTGGCCATTGGTAGGGTGACCATGTTGCCCACATTGGGCCACTTTCCACAGTGAAAGGGGAGCTATTAATACTTATGTTGGGACAAGGGCAAACTGGGCTCAGCTTGAGCAAACCACTAGCCATGGACACACTATGCATGAGCTAGTCATTTTGCCACTTTGAATTTACTTGCTGATCTATAAAATTCAGTTGTCTACCTTAGTATTCCTGCCCCATAATCACAAAGGGTGGAAATTAAAGGACAGAAAGAAGATAATTAGGCAGAATTTACGATATCCTCCTGAGAACTTGGATTAAAAATTAAAAGAATTAAGATATTAATTTTGCCAGAATCAACTTAAGATTTTAGGCAAGGCAAATGAAACTTTCTGAGGCTCAGTTTTCTCATCTGCTAAATGAAATCTCAGAATCATAAGCTTTTCAAGTTGAAAGGAATTTTGAAGTTCATCTAGTTTGCCCACTTGAAAAAATCAGTTTTCTGTACAACATCTGACAAGCAGTTGTTCAATTTGTTTGTTTGTATTACTTCCAATGATAGGGAGTTCTCCACCTCAAGAGCCAGCTGATGCCATTCCTGCAGCTTACAGTGAATGTTAGAAAGTTCTTTCTTCAACTAGGCCAAAGTTTCAGAAAAAAATTTCCAAACTTTAGAGCTTTAGGAACATTAGATGGACTCTTTGGTAAGAAACTTAGTCCCCTACCTTTGGAAGAGTTCAAATAAAGGCCACATGACTTACATCTCCAGATACTCTAGAACCTAGTATCTGGAGTCCAGATAACTTTTAAGGTCTATTTCTGTTTCCACAGTCAATGATTCCATGACAATTCATTAGGAAGAGCAAACTTTTTAATCTAGTCTTCCAAGCAGCTCCTTATTTCTAACTTTCTCCTTTTATTCTTTCTTTAAATTCCCCAGCCTCACACCTTTCATCTGTCTGTGACTTTTCTACTTCATTTGCCTCTTTCTTATATTTAGGTTATCCCCCACCCCTAACTCAGTATCCACACTTGTCCTCCCTTTCTATCCTCATTTTGGGGCTTGACACTGTCTCGCCATAATTAATCATAGCCTCTTCTCTGAACTTCTGGCCTTCAGTTTTTCCCTTGTCTAATCCATCCTGTATTTATAAAGTATCCCTCTTATCAATTCTCTTCTCTTTTGAATCCATCCTTAAGCTTAACTTTGTATACATTGCAAATCTTCCCCACTCTTTATCCAGGCATTGAAAAATCTCCATAGTCAGGCCCCATCTTCCTCTCAAGACATACTTCTTGGACACAATTTCCTAAACTTTTCTGGTGAAATGGATTCTCCCTTTCACTGTATTCCAAAATGGTTCTGTTTTCCTGTTATTCAGCTTTTGCTTATACCAGTTCCATAGCCCAGGACCTCCCACTGCCCCTAATTCCCTGCCACCAATAAAATACAATCTATCTTTCAAGGTCAGTCTTAAATCTCTCCTCTGTTAACTCTAGCCAGAGGACTCCAGCCCATACTTATCTCTTCCTCCTCTGAACTCCCATACCACTTTATTGTCTGTTTCCTTCATCTGGCAATCAATCATGCATTGCCTTGTAACATCTCTGAAAACTGTCATTTATCTTGGGTACTGTCCTTTAACTGTTTCTTTTGTGTATATAGTGTCTCCGTATTACCTACAAAGCTCATTGAGGCTGGGAGCAAGTATTGCATCTTTTTTTTTTCCTACTCTCCATGAAACAGAATTGGGTAACTAGTATGGGATGGCTTATTAATGTGTACTGACTAGTTTCCAATAGATTATCCAATTACTTTGTCACCACTTTAATAGACCACTAAATCCATGATTAATCTTCCCTTGCCCTATTTGTCAAGCATTGGTGGTGACGGAAGATAGAAGGGACCATTAGAGATAAGGCACATATGGGAGAAAGCATATTTGACTATTTAAGCCTCAAGTAAGACAAATTGCTAAGATGCTGGTGCTGAGACGTTTCACTATCAGCTAAAAGTATTCCTTAATAGATTTAGGTCCCTGGAGAAGCTCCACAGAGGTTGTGATTACAACCTGATACAACTCTTCCAAGAGAGTAAACAGGGATTTTTTTTTCCTTTCTAGTTTGTGGTGGGTAATCAATACCTAGGTGTTTAATTCAATGAATTCAGGGATGGTGCACCAATTCTCTAGTAGTCATCAGAATTTCTCTAGCAGTTTTTGTGTTCCTAGAACAATAATTAAAATTCAAAATATCCTATGTGACCTTTTATGCCAAACTGAAAATGCTATAAGATTCATGAGAAACCCTCCAGTTTGAATAGAGGTTAAGTCACAGGAAGGAAAGATATTGGTCCACAGGGATGAAGATAGGAAAGGAGCATGGAATTCACAACTTTTTATGACTGCCTCTAATGTTGTACTGTAGTGGCCTTATTGGTCGGGGCAGGAGGCGAAAAGGGGATGTGCTTCTCCATTAGGAAAGGAAGAAGAAAATAACAAAGAGGTAAAATTCTGAGTGCTAAATCGTATAAAGATCACCAGCAAATGCTAAGCAAAGGATCTCTCAATTTAAGCATATATAATGTGGGACTGGGGGAGGCCTTAATGATATTGGAGAGGCCTCAAGTCAGCCATCTTGTCATGTTCCCCATCATTGCTATAGGGAGCAGAATGTATAGTTATGAGACTAAGTGGTCAAAAACTTGAGAAGTACTCGGGGAGTAGGGATGGATGGCTCTTCTCTATGGCATTAGTTTTATTTCTAAACCACATTATCCAAACCACTTCACATACTGCTCCATTCAAATTGCCTAGAACAATCATCTACTCATTGCTAGTTATTTAAGACATTAAATATTAGGTTATTTTAAAGTCTGGATTCACCTTCCCCTTTATCTCTAAGACTTTTACAGCAGAATTTTGCTTCAAGATGAACCATGTATCATTCTCTGTCCAAATCCTGGTTCCAAGATTTCCTGCAGATTCATTTATTCATTCAAAAGATATTTATTGTGCCTTTACTATGTGCCAGAGACTGCTCTAAGTAAATAACTGACACAGATCTCTCTCCTCTTGGAACTTACATAAATTCTAACTGTGGTAGATGTATAGAAGGGCAGGCAGAGTGTATCTCCTGAAGTTTGATTGAACCAGTTACTGCCGGGAGCAGTGGCCAGATATTTGGTACTGCCAGGTTAAAAAGAACCCTGCTAAGCTTTGGAGAGGATACTTCTTGCTCTTCCCTCTGCATTACTTTTGTAGTAGACAGAAAACAGAAAGCCAAAGAGTATAGTGGTCAAGGACATAGGCTTTGGAGTCACATAGCCTGCATTGGAATCCTAGTTTCACTACTGAATAGTGATTCCACCTTGGACTGGTTCCTACCTCTTTCTGAGTCTCAGTTGCCTTAGCTGTTACTATTGTCATTCAGCAGACCCAAGTTAAGACTGCTGATTCCTGTTTTCCTAACCCAAGGGCATCTACATTAGCTGCTCACACATATCTTGAGTGACTCATCCATTGGGCATACATTTACATCTACATATTAAGTGGATATATATAAAAGTATCTGCACCACATACTTACAAAGGTCTGAGTCCAAGTGAATTACTCCTATTTATGAATAATTCTAAAGAGGTTTTCTGTCTTTAATTCCTAACCAGGTGGTCTCGGCTTCCATCTCATTATTTCCCTGCTGTAAAGGTGGCTTAACTAATGCAATTAATTATTTACCTATTAAGAATTGTGTGGCTTCTCTACTAGTTTCCTTACCTTATAAATTTCTCCCTGTTGGACGGTTTTTATGACGTTAATCCATTCTTCCATGTCTTTCCGGTTGGGTGCAGCCAGAGTGATTTTTCGTTGTGGTGTGATAACCTAAACAAAAAGTCACATTATTAGCTGGTTCTCACTCCATAACTTTGCCTTCAAACAGAGTCTGTGAACTCTCTAAGAAACTACACAGTTGTACCAAGCACAACATAAGGCACTTCTTGAATATAAAACAGACGTTCCCAGAGCCACTGGTAGCTCCTTAGATACCCATCCAAAATAATAATAATGCTAATAGCAATAATTAACATTTTAACGCCACTCACTATGTGCCAGGAACTATTTTAAAGCACTTTATGCATATGATTTCATTCAATCTTCATTACAACCCTGTGAGATGGGCATTGTTATTTTTCCCATTTCATAGCCCAGAAAAGCAAGACAAAAAGAGTTAAATGATTTGCCCAGGGTCACCCAGCAGGTAAAAAACTAAACCAGAATTGAAATTCAGATTCTTTGGCTTCAGAATTCATTCATTTAAATACTAAACCACGTACCATCTATTACTCAAGTTAGTTTGCCTGAAAACCCTACTTGCTTACTGCTACTCTGTCTACTTGAAGTGGTAAAATTGTATGTGGTTCATTAGGGTGTCCCTGTTTCTGTTTAGTGGGAGAGTGAGATGTCTAAAAATCCAGTTTCTTTCTTTCTTATGGTTAGGGACAACCTGAAGAGAATTTTACGGTTGTCTTTCTTAATCCTGCTTGGCACAAGAACCCAGGCAGGAATAATAAGAATGCCACACTGAGAGTCTAGCAGACATAGACCATGAGCAGGACTTGATCTTTTCCCAGAGGGCAGGAGGGATCATGGATAGCTACAGCATCAGTCACTGCTTCCATTGCCCTACTGCCTTTACTATAAGCTCCCGAAGTCTTGAAGCTAGAGCTCACCACACCAACAAGGAATTTGTTTCTTCTTTTGCATGTAGCACAGTGAAATCACGTGGTAGATGGAAATAAGAGCTAGTCGGGATTGTGATAACAGCCACTCCTTTGGTCCAAACCCATTCTTGAGTGGGGCTGATGTTCACTGCTTCTGTGTTTTAATTAGGTTAAGGGGCAGCCTAGCCCTTATGATTTATTTCTTTGTAAAATGGAGACCAAAAACATTAGCCTATAGGCTCATCACCCAAAGGCTCAGCTTTTTGGGATTGGTCAACAGAGCCCTCAGCTTTACCCTGTGTCAAGGTGATGTAATGAGACAGTAACAAAAGCAAAGTCTTCTTCTTAGACCCAGTCACTCTCCTTTCAAGGGAGGATGGAACATGAACCAACCATGGAAGCAGGATATTGGGTCTGCAGCTCTTTAGTCTGTTCGGTACTATCCCCTACCTGCCTAAACAGGAACTCCAGTCTCCATATTCCACCGTTGAGGCTGGGAGAGGACAGTTCTGGAAGGAGGTGGGTAGGAGAATTCCTGGACCACCAAGCTTTCTATTTTTCAGTGAGTTTTCTGGTCTGGATTCACTTGAATGACCAAAGCCATGTGACATTTCAGTCACACCAAGCCCTAGATGCTTCCCTAGAAAATCCTCTGCTTTCTCTGAGGCACTTTCATCAGTAATCTCAACATAGGGTAGATTTCACTTTGAATTAGGGCTCTTATCTACTTCATCAGAGGAGAGGATGTCATGTAACTCAATTATCCTGCCATTTTCTATAACATATTAGCAGTGTCTTGAAAGACTCCCAGTGATACGCTTCTAAATCACCTTCACTGGAAGGACTGATTTTTATAAGTCACATACTCCCTTCCCCTTGAAATCAGCTTAGCTTTATACTGGTAATAAGGAAAAAGACCATCACTTTTTTCTTCCCTATCAATGGGCTGCTAGAAAATGTTTGCATGAATGATAACACTTTGGGATCAAAGGAAACTTTGGAAACCTGAAGTTCAAAGAAGTAAGAAGTGGTTATGGAAAGCTATCTTCCCAGCTAGCCCCTACCCCTGCCCATTCAGTCATTCCCAATCTTACTTACACAAAAACTGTGGCAAAGGTTTCTACAGCTGCTTTCTGCCACAGCGGCTTGAGACAGATCAATCGTTTCAAAGTGTGCAAACTGGAAAGATATAAGAGAGAGAGGGACAAGGAACCGTCTGGTTAATGATGCAAAGAGACATTAAAAGGTATACACACACACACACACACGCACACACAGACTTGCTGACAGGCATTTGTGGCAGTCATGATCCAATCATTTCTTTGGCTTGAGGGCTAACATTTATTTAGCAACATGATTTTTGTTAATATATCATGCAACAAAAAAAATGAAATCAAAATAAACTTTTTACAGATATTTATGTGGAATTATAGGAAGGCTTGAGTTGGTCAGTTCAGAATTATTTAAACATAAAGGCTTATGCTGGAAAAGATAAAGGGATGTGGTTTAACTAGAGTCCTAGAGAAACAGATTGTGATTAACTCCTATTTTATTGGGTGGCAGCCTTTGCAGTGTTGCTAGTCCCATCCAGTTTGAGGTCTGTGTCTCCTTATTAATTGGCCATAGTAGATACCATCTAGCCAGCAGCAGGAAATCAGTATCATGGATACAAGCAAGGCCGGTTTCACCGGTATACAAACTGTGCAGTCACACAGGGCCCCGTGTTCAGAAGGGCCCCACACTTAGTTTAATGCTTTGCTGTTGTCATCTTAAAATTACTTCATAATTTTGTCTTTGTGCATGTGTTTCGTAAGTGAAGTCCAATGGGACAACAGATCATGCATATGAGCAGAGTAGATAGGCGCAATATACATTTCCACCCCATGTCTTGTCACTCCATTTGCATTTGTGATGCCCATGAACATAGAATTCTAGTGGACCCATGAAGAGTGGGAGTTTAGCAAGACTCAAAGCAAGTACAAGATAAGTGTGTTACATCTATGACTGAGTAAGCAGTAGGGGAGCTGACAGCCCTGAGAGGTCATACTTTCTGTTGGAACCAGAACTTGCTTCAGACGTAGAAAAAAGACAATGGTTTCTAAGAAATATGAACAACCAAGAAGCCCTATTGTATTCTTCCTTGCTCGTTACACCCCTGGGTTAGCCAACCATTTCTGCTAAAAATGATGACATGGAAGGAAATGGAAAGATAAGGTAATCCATAGTACTTTCAGTTAGAAAAGTGTTGGTGGAATGTGCAAGTATCGAGAAGTAAAATATGAACAGTTGAGCTAGTTTTGTGCAGTTTTTTATACTGCTGAGAACAAAATACATACACTTGTATGAGCTACTAAACACAAATTGTATAATTTTAGTGATTCTTTATATTAATTAAATGCTCTTACGTTTGCATTTAAAACTGATGTTGTATAGTGTTCAGATGAATAGTGAAATTCATGCTAATTGTTTAAAATTTTATTTTTCTTTACTTAGAATTACATTAGCAAGTAAAAACACCATGACAAGTCTTTGCTTTATATTAATATTTTAGTATAAACATAAAGCGTTATATGTTAGTAGTTTTAATACAACTTCCCCCTGCTTTTTGAGTAAAGGGCACTGCATTTTCATTTTGCACTGGATCCCCAAAATTATAGTTGGTTCTGGGTGCAGAAGCTAGCTGGGAAAAATACGAAAGGAAAGGGATACAGAAAAGAGAAAGGAGAGAAAAGTATCCCCATTTGACTCAAAAGGGCAAGTTAAAAAAAGCGTAGAGGGCTTCAACTTCCACCCTAATGTTTGCTGACATATCTTTACTTATTAGTCCATCTTCCCGCACAAACGTTTCCTGGCACCCACCCATTAATCTAGTTGACAATATGCTATACATTACCGCGGGATGGTGTGCAAAGTAGAGCTTCTGTCCTTGAACCAGAAAATATCTAAGCTTCCATCTCTTGAAGGAGTTACAGTTCTTCAGCATAGGTCCTTCCTTCAATATTTTCTGAAAGATAGAAGCATGGTGTTGAGCAATTAGATCAATTCACAAGGTCATATCACTTGTTTTCTCAGATGGAAAGAGCAGATATCTAGAAGGCTCTATCTTGTCACATATCTGAGAAATGGCCTGAAGGCCAGGTGAGAACACAGTGAAGCTTGTTCAATCAGAGGAGACATTGGTTACCCTTGGATTACTCATTCAGGATGATATAGGCTTCACGTTTATCAGGCTACATGGCCCAAAAACCATGAAGAATATCTCTATTTGCAGTAGAGGGCAGGAACATGAACACACAAGAACACCATTCCTAGGAAAGAACGCGTGGTAGAGGAAAAGGCTGTAAAGGCAGATTTTCTGGAAGTCTCCAGATTGTAGCTCTAGACAGGGCTCGCCTGTCAGCTCTTTAAGAGTGTTCCTTTTAGAATATTAAGTTGGATCGTGTTCCTTCCTTGTTCGCAAGCCTCCAATAGCTTCTCAACACTTTTAGAGCCAAATCCAAAGTCTTTACCATGGTTTGTCTTCAGCAGACTCATGATCTCATGAAGGAGCAAGCACATAAAAAGGAACCACAAGAAAACTACCTTCTGATTACTTTCGTTACATCCCATAGTCTAACTACTGATTTTTCAGTTACCTGCTGAACAGACTGATCCTAACCAAGCATAGAGTCTACTTACTATTTTCATCATTGAGGAAGTTCTCACTTAAGTTATAGGATACAAACCAACATGCAAGACTGCCATTTGGGAGAAGTACTCAACCCCGCCAAGCTGGAATCAAACTCATACTTAATGGACAAAGGGCCAGATTGAGTTTAAAATCACCAGATCAAGGCCCTACCATGAATTCTATCTATCATCTAAAGTAGCATTCACCATTGGGTGGCTGGAGAAGTGTTTTGTTTGGCCTACCTAGTGTTTTTCAAAGTTTTAAATTAGTTGGTAATATTTAAAAGGTAGAAGATTTCATATAAAAATTCAGGTTTCCTGTTCCTTAAAAAAAAAAAATAGAACATCTGGTAACATTGAATTTATATTCTCACATGGCAACAATCTGCAGAAACTGAGTACCAGCTGCCCCCTTCAGATGAGGTGCCTGACTCCAGCAGGAATTTGAGTTTAGGATCCTGATCCAAATAATTATTTGTCATTCCTGTTCTCCCAAATACACACACACATACACATACACACACACACGTACTCATACACACACATTTATACACTCTTCAATTTTCTAAACAATTGGATAGTACTAGTGGACAGAGCCTCTGTATCTCAACTGAAAAGTCAGTTCATAAGCAGTCATGATTTACCTGAACCCTCTTCATAGCTTATGGGAGTTTCAAGGTTATCGTAACACCCTTGGGATGCAAAAGAATGGTGCTGAGGAGTCAGAACAAAGAGAACAATAAGATCTTGTGGGAAGCAGGGAGGTTGCAGAAAGAGAGAGTAAGAAATTATATTTAAATTGTTGAAATTGAGTCATCCAAGAGAAAACAACTGCTGTAAGCATTAAGAATATATTGTTCCTTTCCTCTCTCTGGCCAGGTGGCCTAAAGTACAATTCTCAATAATGGCATTTGGTTTTTTTGTATCCTAACCCTCTCACCTCTATCCATATACTTCTCCACACTAAGTCTTCGTATTACCTAGGCAGTCCTATTTACTTCTTTCTGCTAAAGACTTAAATTCCAAAATTTAACGACTCCAATTCTGTACAACTGAATCTACACCCATTATCTCTGCCCTTTTCCCAACTTGTTCTGCTCTGTTAAAATTATTAAATGCTTCCTTTACTCTTCTTATTTTGTCATATATAATGTCCCCGTACAAGCTCATTTTACAGTTTTTGGTTGGCTACTTTCTCCTTCCCTCCACTTGCAGTTTAAAGTTTTGCAGTTCTGACTGTCAGATATTTACACTACTACATTCTCTTGGCCTGTTCTGAGAAGCACTTACCCTTAAAAAACCATTTTTCAGGCATTGCAAGTCGTGGGCTAGTAAACTAAAATCTCTCAATTTATAACTTGTAAATATGATAGCCCAAGAGGACTCAGATTTTAGCTTATGCATTTGATAAGCTCTTTAATGATACTACTATGAGCAAGAAGGAGAAATGCTATCTTTGTTCAAGTTCCTATTTTATCTGCCTGTAGATCACATCCCCTTCCTCAGCAAGTCATCCTGCTTGGTTATTCAGAGCCTACTCCCAACAAACCAGTAGCCACCCTCAACTCAGGGGACCCCAATTAAGCTCTACCACTCAGGGGACCCTTATAGACAATAGAGCTATATAGGAATAAGTTTTCTATATCTCTCCATAACTAAATTAATACAAATCTGAAATAGATTCTGATAAGATGTATAAGCCCCAGAGTAACAACTAGAAAAATAACTTTTAAAAATTATTAATACATCATAAAGCAACAATTAAATACCACTACACGTGGATTAGAATAGCTAAACCCCAATACAGTCATGATACCAAATGCTGGCAAGAATATGGAGCAACAGGAACTCTTCTTCATTGCTAGTAGGAATGCAAAATGGTACAACTAGTTTGGAAGAGTTTGGCGGTTTCTTACAAAATCAAACGTACTTTTACCACGTGATCTAGCAATTGAAATCTTTGCTATGTACCCAAATGCATTAAACAGTTATGTCCACACAAAAACCTGCACATGAATGTTTATAGCAGTTTTATCCATAATTGCCAAAACTTGGAAGCAACCAAGATGTCCTTCAATAGGTGAATGGGTAAACAGACTATGGTACATCCAAACAATGGAATGTTATCCAGTAATAAAAATAAATGTGCTGTAAAGCCACAGAAAGACATGGAGGAACTTTAAATGCATATTGCTAAGTAAAAGAAGTCAATCCAAAAAGGCTACATATTGTATCAATCCAACTACACGACATTCTGGAAAAGGCAAGACTATAGGGACAGTGAAAAAAACTCAGTGGTTGCCAGAAGCTCAAGGGCAGTTGGGAAGAGATGAATAGGTGGAGCACAGGAGATTTTTAGGGCAGTGATACTACTCTGTATGATACTGTCATGGTGGCTACATGTCATTATACATTTGTCAAAACCCACAGAATGCACAACACCCAGAATGAACCCTGATGTAAACAATGGATTTTAGTTAAGAATAAAACATCAATATTGGCTCACCAAGTGTAACAAATGCACTGCACTAATGTAAGATAATAATAATAATAATAATAATAATAATAGTCTCAGGACCTTGTTCAGTTTAGTAGCCCCAAGCAGGTAATAGGGGAAACTGGGAGGCGGTGGGTATATGGGTACATTCTTTACTTTCCACTCAATTTTTCTATATACCTAAAACTGCTAAAAATGGTCTATTTTTTTTTTAATAAGCAAGCAAAAACAGACTGGGAATTCTGAAAAAGAAGAGTAGTTAAGAGGGAACTACCTCCTATTTAGGTTTTAAAACCTAGTATAAAGCTATAGTAATAAAAAAATAATTAAAGGGACTAAAATGTTAAAATTATTAAAGGAACATAAACATATACCCATGTGATATGGCAGGGGCATAAGTATGTAGAATATTCATTGAAAAATACAACAAAAGCTCTGTCTACACCCTGGCTGTTTCCGGGAGTGGTTGTTTGAGTTCTTTAAGGGAAAAAGAGATGGCACAAATGAAGTAATCTCTTTTATACCTGATACCTAAGGTCTGAGGGTATGAGAAGGGGAGAGTTTCAATGTATGTCTACCAGTGGAGATGAGGAAGATTTATTTCTGAAGTGGATGATGAGATTGTGGAGCTACTTTCCAATAATAAATTATTATTATTATTATGAACACATTTTAGATTAAGTCTGGAATTACTCTCATAGATACTATGGCTTGTCAACACAAAGTTTATAATCCTTTGGCACCAGAACAGGGTTGGTAGCTTGTGGAAACTGTCCTTCTTTTGCCTATCAAGTTACTTTGTTTCTGTCAAAAGCCAAATCACCATCTGGAAACTGGAAACAGGAGGACACAGTCAACCATGACAAGAACAGAATGTCAAGGCTAGGGAGTAGGTAAGCTCTGTGGTTCTAAAATTGTTTAGTGAGATAAACCTCTTCACCAAGTTAAAAGACCCAAGAGGGCATTGTTGGAAGGAACCAAACGAAGTTGTATTGCTTTGAATAAAATAAAATGAAGTTAAAACCTAGTTTTTGTTAATTAAGTTAGAATGCAAATCTTCTTAGGGGATAGGCAAGGGCTCTCCCTTCAATGCCTCCCTTCGCAGGGTGCACAAGAAGAACTCCTTAAGTTCTAAACAGAGGCTCTATGCCATCAGCTCTGAACTTCTACAAATGCTCAAACCTGGATCTTGGAAAAGATAAAGGGCCTGTAGTCCTTTCCCTTCTGAATTCTGTCCTCCTTCAGGGAAACTTCCCTACTCACCCAATTACTGTTTCTAAATAAACCATTGTTTATTTTGTTAAAATCCCAAAACCAATAGGCAGCCCCAGGAAGCCAGTTTGAGCAGGTAGAAGCTAAAAATCCCTGTTTGATTGCCCCAAGTCGATAAAATATGCGCATGCAAAACAATCTTTACCTACTTGGGGCTACTAAACTGAACAAGGTCCTGAGGCAAAAATTGGAAGAAGCAAGGTAACAAGCAAATGCATCCTGCCAAGGGAGGCAGTTGAAGGGAGAGACCTTGCCTATCCCCTAAGAAGATCTACATAGTGCTTCCTGGTCCCTGGCCTCTGGCAGATAATATTATCTCATTGCCTCCTCACCACAACTATGCAGTATCACGTCTGACTTTCAGAAAGTAAATCTGAGGCTTGGTTTCCCTTACTTTGTTCAAGTACCCATAATTACAAAATGCTAGTGGACTCTGTGCTTCCTCTACCCATGAGGAGAAAACTGGGAGGGCCTGGTTAATTAGTATGTACACAACAGGGTGAACACAGACCCCACCCCATCCCACTGCCAAACTTTATCCTGAATGACAAGATCATAGATTGCTAAGAATTAAAAAGCATTCTAGGCCGGGCGCGGTGGCTCACGCCTGTAATCCCAGCACTTTGGGAGGCCGAGGCGGGCAGATCACGAGGTCAGGAGATCGAGACCATCCTGGCTAACACAGTGAAACCCTGTCTCTACTAAAAATAAAAAATGGAAAAAAATTAGCCGGGCGTGATGGCGGGCACCTGTAGTCCCAGCTACTTAGGAGGCTGAGGCAGGAGAATGGTGTAAACCCGGGAGGCGGAGCTTGCAGTGAGCCAAGATCAGGCCACAGCACTCCAGCCTGGGCGACAGAGCAAGACTCCGTCCCTCCTCTCAAAAAAAAAAAAAGTATTCTATGAACAGCTCTGACTATTCCATAATAGAACTCTTAATGAGCTTCCCTCAAAGTGGCAAATGGTATTCCTTGTTTTTCTAAACACCTAACATTCGTTGGCGGGCGAGAAGGGAGTTCTCCAGTTTTTTTAAAGTGATACTCCACGATTGACTGGAAGCGTAATTAGAATTCACATATCGACAACACTTTGTAATTGATAAAGTGCTTTTGCTTCTCATCAGCCCTCTGAAGCAGGTAGTGAAAGGCGTTTTCTAACGCAATTCTGTCCTATGAAAGGCACCCTGAAATTGGTATCTTCAAGTGGCTTGCCCGAGGAAATAGTTGAAAGTTTTCCTCTCAAAAAAGATTGCCCATGTTTGTTTTGCAGTTTTGAGACTTTGCAACATCTTGGAGTTAAAATATTTGTCAGAAGAACATCTCTGATGTTATTACAAAAGGCAATGATGAATGGGACTCCATATGGGAAGTTTTGCTTTGGTGGCCACATTTATAAGCACACAGCTATTTCATAAGAAGGGACACACATGTAGTCCTCTTGGTCCAAGCTGCCACATTTCTGTGGCAATATCTGTGATGCTGCAGATAGAAATAATTTAGGAAGGGCTGTAGAATCCTTGTACATATTAAAATGTCATGTTACCACTTGATGCTTCTTAAACCACAGCACACTGCAGGCAGGCTTCCTAATCCTTCCTGCCAGCTCTATTAGACATTAAAACCCAAATAACATTATGGTTTCTACTATTAAACCCTCAAGGCTGATTGTTTTGTGGTGAGAGTGAGTATGGTGCTAATTAGTCTATTGTCCTGAATTCAATCACCACAGAGATCAATTGGCTTCATTCAAATTCAAGAATGTAGGACTCCAAGGCATACGTAATTCAGGTCCTGTGTACAGTGTTCACACAAAATAGTCTTTGTCAAAACCATGGCAGCCCCTGCAGAGAAGGCTAAAGCTTTGGAAAACTCTGCTTCAGTTTCATTTTGAATCCTCTTTGATAAGCCAATACCCAAATCCATTGCTCCCAGAAACTCCCACACCGTGGCACAGGTAGTATCTCTCTCTGGTGCTCTCTACAACTCAGCATGTGTAAATTAATAAATTAATGAGGATAAACATTTCCCTCACTCCATATTTATAAAATATCTTCTATAATATATCTCAACAGAGTTTGTAAAGCAGCCCAATTTCCTGTATATAATTAACACCCGCCTGCTGCTTAATTGGGAAAGGGCAAGTACAGCTGCTGCTGTGACCTTTTCCTATGCTTCTCCCAAGTCCCTAAAGCTTCTACTATCTGCTACATCTGTTTTTCTGTCGCTTGGTGGATTTTTTTTAAGAGACAGGGTCTTGTTCTGTCACCCAGGCGGAAGTGCAGTGGCGCAATCATGACTCACTGTAACCTCAAACTCCTGGCTCAAGTAATCCCCTTGCTTCAGCCTCCTGAGTAGTCAAGACTACAGGTGCCCACCGCCATGTCTGACTAATTTTTTCATCTTTTGGTAAAGACAGTCTCGCTATGTTGCCCAGGCTGGTCTTGAACTCCTGGGCTCAAGCAATCCTCCCACCTCTGTAATCCCATTACAGAAATGAGCCACCATGTCCAGCCTGCTTGGTTCGTTTTTGATGCATAAGGCTTTGGAGAATTCTTTACCTTTTCCTAGCAGAAGGGTCCCCTGTTATACAGCCAAGTTGAATTCCACCCCCACCCACTCAAAAAGTAGACAAGCATCATGATACGCACCACTACCTGTTATTAGTTGGCTGCTCTTCTGTTTTAATTTCTCTTGTTGCTGTTGTGTAGGAGGCTGGATCAAGTTAGGGGATGAGTAGGCTACACTCCCCAAGTGAGAACTGAACTATTCTGGGCACAACTGAGAAGGCCAGCTTTCTGTCTATGACTCCTTCAGTCCAAAGACCTGGAACATCTATTCTCTTTGCTTGGGTTAGAGTGCTGGGAAGAAAGCCGTTTCCTAACACTGGCTTGCCAAAGTTGATTCAAAGCAACAGTGTTTGATTTGGTTAAAATGCAACTCCGGGTGCTTTAGGCTTTAAGAAAGGTCAGATCCACTGCTCCACTGAAAGCTTTACACTCCCCAGGGTCCTGTTGACATGGCAGGAGTCACACAGACTGGCTCCAACACTTACTAGCTGTGTGACCTTGGGCAAATCACTTAACCTCTCTGAGCCTCAATTTCCTTGTCTGTTAGAGGAAGATACCTTACAGGGCATGTGCCTGCCACTCTGTGAGTCCCTTGTCCCTTGTGGATTGTGGAGGCAAGGGCTGCTGCCATTGCTCCACTCATGCCACTACTGGAATCTTCCCTCCTGGCTAAGGGCTGCAGCAGCAGGATGAGGAATAGGACGACCGACTGTCCTGGTTTTCCCAGGAGTTTCAGCACTACAATCAGGAGGTTTTTGGGCAAACTGGGACCTCGTGGTCACCCTAACACTGAAAAGCCAGATCTTTCTACCACACAGGTCTGCAAGGACTATATCTGCAAATCTCCTCCCGCTGCTTCCCGTGCTAAGGAAGAGCTATAGATGAACATCTATGTCCCTGCTCTCTATCAGTGAAATAAAAGAAAGTTGAGCTGCTATACATATTTATTTTTATGAATAGGCAAAAACTTTAACCAGTTCCTTGCATATCACTATAAAGGTATTTTACACACGTGAACAAACATATATACACATATATTCTTTTTTCTTCCTGTAAATAATAGTATTCTATGTGCAATGTTTTGTTTCTTGCTTTCTGCACTTAATATACAATGAACCCTTTTAGATATTGATACATATTAAGTGGTTTCCTTTCTTTCTACAATTGCATAGCATTCTACTAAATGAATGTAATGTGATTTATTTAAACAGTTCCCTATTGAAAGACAGTGCTTTCAAATCTTATTTTATTACAAATGACACTGCAGAAACTCTGTATATACATGTCATTTTGCACTGGTCTGAGTACATTGATAAAATAAATATCAAGGGTTGATGACTTTAAAACTGGTCCACTGGGACCATAAAGCCTAAACACCGATAAGTTTTGGGGGAGCCAAAAACATAGAAACAGGAAACCCAGTGAAAGGAACAATATAAATGGAAGTTTAGCCTTTAAGCCTGTGTCTTCTCAAATCTCTCTGCCCCTTCCCCCTTCTTCTTTTCTATTACTGGAATTCCTAGGGAGGGTAAGGATCACTAATTGTTTGGGGTATGGGGAGGAGGTGAGCAATCTGAGCCCAGGCTGACAAAGTTCTGAAAGCAGTAACCTGGCTCTTGGTAATTGACCTGGGACTAGCTGCATCCAGGAAGGAGGAAGAGCTTTGCTGAGCCCTCCCAGAACTGCTTATAGGTTTGCATGCTGGCTTTGCTGCCTACTAGCTGTGCAGCCTTGAACAAGCTATTTCACTGCGAAGAGGGGCCACCGTTAAGTTGGTAGGATGGAGATACAAGCTCTGATCTATGTTAGTTCAAAATCTGTGCTCATGCCACAAAACTGGCCTTTTAACTTTCTGAGCCAATCTTGACCTTAGTAACGAGTAATCTTAGATCTCCCCGCCCTGTTAGAGATTATGAAAATAATGCTCCAAGAGGGGCTGTGCTTACTCAAGTCAAAGAGCAAATTAGTGGTAGAGCATTGGGCCTCAGGCCACCGTATTTCAGTTGTGTTGGGACTCCTCACCGACCTCCCTAAGGTGAGTGAAGGTGCCCTGTAACTGCAGCCATTGAGTTTTCTCTGTATTGGGAATGCCTTCTGGAATATGTGCACAGTTACAGGGCTAGGGGAATGGCATGGAATGGCATGTGAGGAAACCAGCAGGAAGATGGCTTGACTCTAAGAGTAGGATCAAAAGGAAGGGCTGGGTAAGAGCTTTAGGAGTTTGAGGAGAAAAGTGGCTTATGATAAACCTTCCTGCAGAGGGTTGCCTTTGCTCCACAAATCCAGGGAAGACTCAAGATTCTGAGTAGGGGAAAGAGGATTGTTTCTGACCACTGGGGAGCCAAAAACCTAGAAACAGGAAATCCAGTGAAAGAAATAGTATAAGTGGAAGCTTCGTGGGAGACCCCTATGGCTACAGCAGTAGTTGCTGCTTGCCTAGAAAAGAAGGTTTTTGGTCACATGAATTTACCCCCAAAAGATACCAGGGTATCTTGGACCCTAGTCCTCAACCTAAGCAAGATCACAGAGGTCAGGACATCAATTAGCTTATCTGGTGCCACCATCTTATAAAAAGTGACAGTAAAATGCCTGCTTCCAATTGCCTTCTTTTCCATTCTTTTACCTGACCATAAGCTACCAGAGACTATGGTTCTTCTAACATTCCATGGATGTTTATTCTCTCAGGGACACTTCCCTCACTGCTTCTAACTAACCCTGGGCTCCCAACACCAAGCAACATGCCCTGTTGATCCTAACCATCTACTATGAGAGCAGTGGCTCCTGTTGTGACTCTGGTGATGGCCCTCATTAGAAGCAGCAGGAATAGCAATTTCTTCTCTAAGTTTCTCTTCAACCCTCCTTCTCCAAAGGAAGAGAGCTGCTTCTGGGTGACAAATGCCTGCTATTTGCCCTTGCTTTACATGCATTATCTTATTTAATGCCCACAGCAACAGTCCTGTGAGGGAAGTGAAGAAGTTGGGGCTTAGAGAGGTTAAGTGTCTAGTTCTAAGTCACAATGAATAGCAGAACTGGGGTTCGAACCCCGATCTCTTTTACTTTACTGTCTCTCCCCACCCTACTCCCATATCAAATAACTACATGATGACAGTTATCATGATCTGACTTGGGTGTCAGATCTAACTTGGGGATCACTTCAGTTCACTTCTTTTTTCCCCCAGGGGCCACTATTTCACCCAGCAGGAAAAGCCATGGACCAGTGATATCTGCAGATTTCCCACTAGTTTAGCTGAATTTCTTGAAGGGGACTATGTACTGCAAACGATTTCACAATAGGGAGGAAAAAAAAACACAGTCCTTTAGAGAGGTACCTGAAATGTCATAATCCCAAATTTTGCATATATACAACTTTGTAACAATATGCTGGACCATGCTTGGGAGCTTCTAAATCTGGAGACTTCAGCCCCCAGAGGTATTTAAAAGTGCTTGCAACCTAAGGCCAAAAAGGAAGTTTGTAAATATGCAAATAGAGACATGCCTCACTTAAAGACAGAGATATGTTCTGAGAAATGCGTCATTAGGCCATTTCATCACTGTGCAAACATCAGAGTATGGTTACGCAAGCCTAGATGGTATAGCCTACTACACAACTAGGCTATATGGCGTAGACTATTGCTCCTAGGCTACAAACCTGTACAGCATGTTACTGTACTGTAGGCAATTGTAACACAATGGTATTTGTGTATGTAAACATAGAAAAGGTACAGTTAATATACAATATTATAATATTATGGGACCACCATAGTATATGAGGTCCATCATTGACTGAGACATTGTTATGCAGTGTATAACAATTGTTATGTTAGACATTGTTATGCATGCCTGTATGTAGCTTATTTGGTTACAACTCACTCAGAACAGCAAAGCAGAGAAACTCAATTTTGGTGATTTCTGTGCTCTGGTTTTTAAAAGTACCCATCTCTTTCCTATCATAGCTTTAAATGCCTCTTAGAAGCGGGGATGGTGAGCCCACATCACCTAATCACATGTACTTGGGAAGTACATGTTTACTCCTGAGCTGGAGAGATTGTTTTATTACCAAACTGGACCCATGTAGACAGCTATCTGACGGCCTGAATAATACTTACGAATACATTCACTAAAAAGTTCTCTGGGGAATAAGTGGTTTGATTATAAAGAGGGGATGTGTGGGTTTGGTTTTTACTTTTTCTCAGTTTTATGAAGTGGCATTACCAAGAATCATGAGGAAGGTAGACAGAAATTGATGCTAGACCAGTTGGTTCTGCTTGCTTCTTGCAGCAGTGGTGGTCTAGGCAAGATGAAATTCATTAATTCATTAGGAGTTGTGTATGAGTGGTGGGAAAAGAAGGTGTGTGTGTGTGTGAGAGAGAGAGAGAGAGACTGAGAGAGAGAGAGAGAGAGAATGCCTCTGTCCCACCAGTGGTAGGTGAGAGCAGGAGCAAAGTGTCAGGTAAGGGCACCTCAGGGGTTGGATTGGCTTGGGGGTAGAATGGGTGATGACAGAATAATGGGAGCCCTCACTCAATTCCTAAAGCTGTGGATAGCCTTGCTGCCTCTGAGCAGAGGATTGTCGCTGGCTGAACACAATTGCCTCACATGGAGTCAGGAGATATGGTAGTTTGACAGCCTATCACACTTGGAGGGAAGAGAGAGGGAAGAGAAGTGACTGCATGAGACACTACTCTGTCAAAGAAGAGACTATGTTGTGGGCCTTGGATCCAGAGAATTACTGGCCAGGTGACAAAGCTGAAAAGTTGTGCCAATGTGAATGTATTCTTGGTAACAGGAGGCTATCAGGGACAAGCCTCCTAGAGTAATAATAGTGAAATGAAGTGCTAACAGTTGGTGAGTCCTTACTATGTGGGAAAGACTATGCTAATCATGTTACATTGGTTATCTCATTTGATTTTAGCAACTCTGAAAGGTAGATGCCATGCTAATCTGAGTCTTGGAGAGATGAAGTAGTTTCCCTAATGAGTTAATAAATGGCAGAGCTAAAATCTCTCTTGAGGTTTCACAAGGACATGAATAACTAGTTATCCCTTCAGTGGAAGGAAAACAGGAAGGTTTAAACCACTGGTCCTATTGGAAATTATATCCTATTCTAAATCAATCGACAGAAGAAGGCAGATTTGGCAGGAGTTTGGTGGTGTGAATCACAGCTTGTTGGTTCAGTTTCGTTTTTGTTTTCAATTTTAAATGCTAAAGTAATTAAAGTAATAATTGTTTAATTTACACAGCACTTTGTAGGTTATAAAGATATTGAAGATTCTCACTTGACTCTGAACATATCCCTGAGGGGTAGGCCAGGTAGGTAATGCTATTGGCCTTTCTTTTTCAGGTAATAATACTGTGACTCAAAAAAGCACAGTGACTTGCCCAAGGTCAGTGACTTGCCCAAGTAGTAAACTTGTTCTGGCCTTCTGACTTCCAGTACAAGGCTCTTTTCACTGTTGTCTCCACACTTTATATGTTCTGTGTTATTTGACATCATTTTGATTAGTAGTCCATATTTCAAAGCCTAGTTTTACCTTTCCTGTTATCCTGCAATAAAACTCTCTGCCATCATCACTGGTAAAGAGTTATGACAAAATCAAGTGTGCCAGTGGCAGGCGTTCTCTTGGTTAATGAAAGTAATACCACGCTGGACCCAAAGGGAAATTCTCCTCTGACCTGGATAGTTCCTGGTAATAAAAAAATTAACTTGGCCATACAACTACTACACAAAAGCATCACACAAGGATCTTACTGAGAAAGACTGAGAGTGCGGCTCTCAGTATTGCCTTCCCTCCCAGGGGGCAACTTCCCACAGCTTGTTCAGATGTTTTACCCTAGAACCTACTGCTACCTTTTTCACAGTGTTTCACCTCCATTTATTTCCCTGTTGAAACACCATCCAGATCTGCATCATTTTCCAACTTCTTCCTGCAGGCAAAAACAGCATCCAGATCTGCATCCTTTTCTAACTTCTCCCTGCAGGCAAACACCTGGTAAAATTACCACCCCCCCCCCCCCTCCACTCCTCTCTAGCCAGGCTCTGTTTAAAGGATTAAGGTTGCTCAAATCCTAAATGGCCACTAACTACAGTAATCAAATTCTAACACCTACCAGCCAGGGCTTAGAGCAAGGCTGACTGTTACCATCTGGATTTTGTGCTGCTCAATTCTTGATAACGTATCCAGAAGGGCTGACCATAAACGTACAAATGCAATTAGAGAGAAAGAGAGAGGGGTGGGAGGGAAGGAAGAGATCAGTGGTATTATAACTCAATCTGATAGGCCTGGAAAGGGAGGAGGAAGAGGAGTAGATAATAAATAAGAATAGGATGAGCATGTGGCATTGGAGGGCTAGGGGTGGCAGCAAACACTCGTAGACTTGTAGGTGACAAGGGATGCTTATTTTCCCACAATGACACATGAGATTCCCACTGGTCCTGGAAAGATCTCTGAGCCACCATTTCATCAACTCTGAGATTGTGCCCTAATCCATATGTGCTGCTCCCTGTTTAAAATTTCTGGGAAGAGGCAGTAGTGGCTACTGGGAAGAGAAGGGTTATCAGCTGCAATCTGGGGGACAGCCAGTCTTGAATCGCGCACACACACACAAAAAAACCAAAACAGTGGGCAAAATTGTCTTGTGGGGGAGGGGACTGTCTTTTAATTGGAAACAGGGCCTAAACAACAAAGCTTAATAAAGGGAAGGAGCAAGGGAGATGGCAGGGGAGAGTCCAGTTTGAAACAAACTCACTAACAGCAATGTTCACACCCAAAATTGAAACACAAATACCATGACACAGCTATCCTTCTCTTGCCCCTTCCACCCCTCCATGCATATAATTAAAAAGTAATGTTCTAATTAGACTGGCATCTGATATCTACACCTTTTCTGAAATATTGTGCTAGGCACTTTGTATACATTAGTGCTAATAGTCACAACAATATGCAAGGTAATTATTGTCCTCGTATTACAGATAAGACACTGAAGCTTAGAATATTCAATAGACTTCTCCAAGACCACACACAGCTACAAAGAGGGATGACTTTGAACTCAAGTCTGTCTGATTCCAAAGCCTAGACACATTTCTACTCATTATATCACACACACTGCCTCTCTTTCCTGGAAAGTGGGGGTGGTTTGAGGTGAGAGAGGGTGAATAGTTTGCAAAACCACGAGACACCTGAATAATACCACTTCACAGAAACATCTGCACACAGGTACAATATGGGCACCAACATGGCACCTGGGAAAGACAGTGGACTTAATGTATTCTGAACTCCATGGAGTTTAGCCACCAGCAGTAACCAGATGTGTGAGCAAATCTTATCACTTCTCCAAGCTGCCATCTCCTTGCTAGGAACTATGGTTAAAGATATGAAAATTTGGCACTTGATTCATCAAGGGAAGCCAAGGCATAACAGAAAAAACAAGCTATTAATATCGCTTAGGTCTGTTGCCATAACGTAGCCTCCTACCTAATTTAACACTGCAGGGATAGACCCTGGGCCCGGGAATAGAGATTATTTCAAAACTGAGCAGACCAGGAAGGCAAACCTCAGCATAAAACTCTCTTGGTAAATCACAAATATGTGTCATAGCCAAGTTATATCTGTCAGGCACAGTGCCCAAAGTGCCACAACTTACCCATAATTAGCACTTGATGAATATTTATAAAGTGAAATTGAATGGGGGAAAACATATCTGGAGAGGACAATGAAAAAGGTGTTCTCAAATGTTCCCGGATTCATTTTTCTATCAACTGGCTTCTAAAAGTCAGTCACTATTGGAAGAAATACACTGAAGATTCTTATATTAATATATCCAAGCACATATATTTATGCAAAACCAATATAGTACAGCAAAAAGGAGTATAGATTTGGACTCAGATAAACCTGAATTTGAAACACAGCTTCATCACTTATTAGGTGTGTGTCTTTGGGCAAGTCATTTAACTTAAAAACCTTAGCAATTTTATCTGTAAAAATACACATAATGACATTCAACTCTCAGTAGGGATCAAGATAATGCATTAAAGTGCCTAGTGTAAGGTAGAAATGCAATACATATTTCTTCTTTCTGTGAACATGGTGGCTATATTTTTGACCCTTAAATTAGAACACAAGTCTTGTCAAGTATGAGTGTATATGTGGTTGCAACAGGGTAGTGGGGGCTCGATTTGCCCCAAATTTGGAAGCATAATTTACATAAAAATAGTCCAAGCCCAGAAGGACTTTACTACCAGAGGTTAGGGTGCTTTTGATTTGTGTGGATTAGTCCAGGCAAGCACAGACTCTTTCCTTCCCATGAGTAACAGAGCAAAGATCACTGGGAAAAAGAAACAAAGACAATAAATAGAAAATCAAATTTATGTCTGTGCAAGAATTTGTACTTACTGTCCCTATAAAGACACTCATAGTACTAGGACTCATGAGGTCGCCAGAGAAAAAAACAGAACCTATTACATCAGAAGGGCTTCTGATGATAGGTATGAAGACAAGGTACGTTGAAAGAAATGCTCTATTGAAGCCTGGAAGAGAAACCAGTGTTAGAATAAGAGGGGATAAGAACAATTAGTATTAGTGAACCCAAGTGTTTGTATCTCTTTAAATTTAGCACATAGACATTTTGAATCTAATGCTCTCTAATGTTTATTATTAAAACGTTGAGCCAATTTTTGAAAGCCCCAAAAAAGGACTGAGTTGAAAATATCCTCTTCTGTTGTATGCCATCAGCCACGGTTATGGGAAACGTAGTTTCAAGAGCTGCTATAATCTGCCATAACTGAGGCATCACCATTTACCTGGTGTCAATGTATTCTAGTCATCATATATCGTAATTCCGGGCCAATAACCTAGGAGGAAAGCAATAGCTTTTAGAGTCTAACCTTGCAAGCTCCAAATTAGTTACATGACATAAAAGTATATATCACAAGGCCATTTTTCCACAAAACCAACAATGACGAGCAGGGTTTTATCATACCAATGAGTAACATCTATGACTTTACTGGACAGGACCTGGAAGTCTACAATTATATACTACGTAACGGCTTCTGCCATGCACTTAGCCTAAAATAAAAATCCAACCCTTTCTTATTATACTTTGTCATTCATGTGCTTTGGGCTCTCAAGGAAAGTCTAAATGTAGAGTTATAAAATGAAAAATGGCAAATGCATCTTCCTATTTACTGCATGCCTTTGGGAAGCTAAGAGAATTGGAGTAGGTGTCACAGTAAAAAATCCATCTCCTTGCTCGTGGCTATATGGGATGACTACATAGTTGAGCTATCCCCTCCAAATGGCTGTTCTTACCTTTCTTAGAAGTTCCTCCTCTTCCTTTTATCTTTTATGCAGAGGCAGGAAATGCTAATTCTACTTAGCTCTCAATTCTGTCAGGAGCAGTTGAAGATTTGCTATACCAACATGAGGCCAGTGGAAAACCAAGATAACTTTTAATGTGGGGAAGTGAGTATAGAGTAGGTGGACATAGCTTATGCTAATAAACTCTCTCTGGTTATTATAGAGTAATTAGCTATAAGGGAACTCCCCATTTGCCTTCAATCCTCATGGCTTCCTGGTGAGCAGAACTTCCACTGTAGTGTTCCCAACTTGATGAGCTTTTTGACTTCTCCATGTCTTTCTCACCTGGAGACACGGTGAAACCCTTTTCCAGGCTCATGATTCACTGAACTATTTTTACCTAGGAGTAGCAAGTTGCATAATGAGAAATAACAGGGAAACATGAACTGAAAACCTCATAAACCTTAAGTAAATATGAAAGGGAACAGTCTCTCTGACCTCAAAATGTATAAAGTGTATACACATACTATCTCCTCATTCAAGGACTCAGATGTGCCTTGGAACCCCTGTGGTCAATCGTGGTTACTAATTGATTCCCACATATGAATGTTCTCCAAATAGCATGTTTGGAGGTAAGAGGACATTCTAACTGATGGCCTGAAACTAAGGTGGGTACACAAATATTTGGATGAGAGAAGATAGTTCTGGAGTGAGCGAATAGTAGAATCAAAGAGAGAAGTGGTAAAGGAAAAGCTGTCAGTGAAGGATTTCAGGAAGGCAAAATTCCGTGTATAAAACCTTTTACTGTATGGAAAAAAAGCATCAAGAACACGTTTTCCACGATGTTTAAAATGTTTTCTACATTCTGCCTGATTTGTCCTTTCAACATCCCACAAAGGTAATGAGAAAGTAGGTTATCATTTTCATAACTCATTGCCTCAGTAGATACACTTACAGAGTGCTTTCTCTTCCCCAAGTTTAAAGTGCAGTAAAATGTCATATTTTCTTAATAGTATCTATTTCTAAGAATGTCAAAGTGTGTTACAGACCGTATTCATTTTGTGTTATTGCCATTTAGACAGTTTTTAACAGAATGTGTGTATAGCTATATATTAGCGTAAGTATAAACCTTTTAATACATTGATATAAATAAATAAAAATGATGTCATCTTATGTCATTTTCCTGGGCCAAAATGCTTTCAGGGTCTCATTGACACACTTCAACAATGGATCTTGAGAAATTTCGTAGATAACATTCCTTGTTCTCTTGTTGAGTTCTGTGCTCTAATGCAACCTACAGCCCCAAAAGAGGCTTCTTGAATCAGAATGCTCAATTAATTCCCTCAAGGTAAATCTCACAAGGCCATTTCTTCACATAACAAACAACCTAGAGCAAGTAAGAGCTAAAAAATATGTGAAATGCACATTTTCAAGTCTCATAACAGGCAATCTGCTTAAGTTGGATACTTTGCTTGAGTCTAAGATATAATGCCATCTATTTTCTGAATAGAATATGAAGTCACTCAGGTTTATGTAACTATATTTAAATGAAAGCATAAAACACATTCCAAAAGCCAAATATAAATGTGTTTTGATTAGTCATGCCACAACTGAGAACTGATGATTACAAAATTCTAAACAAACAAACCTATTAAACTTCTTGATTACAGTTTAACAATGGGGCTGTAAAACCCTGGGCTCAGCTGTGTCAAGGTACCCCCTTGACAAATAAGGAGAAGAAACAACACTATTTCAGGACATGGTCACCAGAAACAAAATGTGTGAAGCTGCTCTTTTTGACCTCTCTCTGTCTCAGGATGATGAGACAGATTACGGGAAGTAGATCTGTGTGGGTTGTGGCCTCAACTGTAAGTGGGACCTTGCAGGGGATTCATGTATGTATTACGTTTCCATTGTTGAGTAACAAATTACCAAAAACTTAGTGGCTTAAAAAGTAAACCATTTATTATCTCACAGTTTCTGTAGGTTAGAGGTCCAGGCACAGCTTAGATGAGTCCTCTGCTTCAGTGTGTCACCAGTCTGAGATCTAGCTATCTTCCAGGACTCTGTTCTCATCAGAAGCTTGGCTGTGGAAAGGTATGCTCCCAATCTCCCTTAGGTTGTTGGCAGAATTCAATTCCTTATGGTTACAAGATTGAGGTCTCAGTTTTTTGCTGCAGGCCATGCTTAGCTCCTACAGGCCACCCACAGTTCCTTGCTACATGAGCTTCTCCAACATGGCCACTTATTTCACGGCTGCTTCTTTCTACAAAGCCAGTGAAAGAGAGTCTGACTAGCTCATCTGCTAGCAACACAGAGTTTATATAGATATATATAGTAACATTATCACAGGAGTAACATCTCATAACTTTTGTCATATTCTGTTGGTGAGAAACAAGTCACAGAAATTTACAGATCCTGCCTACATTCTAGGGGAGGGTACTATACAAAAGGGTGAACACCAGGAGGCAGGGATCATTTGAGGTCACTTCAGGGTTTGTTTGCCACAACACACCAAAAATTCTACCCTAGGAAACTTCAAGTCCAGTGGCATAAGTCCTCCCATTTCCACTGTGACATCCCTATGCCAGAGAACTAACATCTTTTACATCAGATGCTGTACTTTTAAATATATTGCACTATATAGTTAAGCACAAAATGACACAGACAGAACCAAAATGTCCTACATATAAAGCAAAAATATTTAGCATCCAAAAGATGTTATCACTGGGGTTTTAAAAAAACACTATTTAAAAAAAATAATTATAGACTCACAGGAAAGAAATGTGCAACGAAATGCAGAGGGCGGTCCTGTGCACTCTTCACCTAGCTCCCCCAATGTTAGCATCCTATATAACTATAGTATGACAGCAAAAGCAAGAGAATGACATTGGTACAATCCATAGAGCTTATTTAGATTTCACCAGTTATATGTGCACTCACTTTGTGTGTGTGTGTGTGTGTGTATGTGTGTGTATGTGTGTGTGGGGGTGGGTGGATGTGTGTAGCTCCATGCAATTTTGTCACATGTGTAGCCTTGGGTAACCATCACCACAATCAAAATACTGAACTGTACCATCAACACAAAACTCTCTCCTGCTACCCTTCTATAGCCACACCTACTCCTTCTGGCCCCTCCCATCCCTAATCCCTGGCAACTACAAATCTGTTCTCCTTTTCTGTAATTTGTTAATTCACAATGGTTACATAAATGAAATCATTCAGTCTGTATCCCTTTGAGATTGGCTTTTTACACTCAGTATATTTCCTTTGGGTTCATCAAAGTTGTGTTGCTGAGTAGTATTCCATGATAAGAATGTGCCATGCTTTGTATAGCCTATGGGTAGTTTCCAGTATTTGGCTATTATAAATAAAGCTGCTATGAATATTTGTGTGTACATTTCTGCATGAAAATAAGTTCTCATTTCTCTGGAATATATGCCCAAGAATGTAATTTCTGGGTCATATGGTACATCCATGTTTAATGTTAAAAAAACTGCCAAACTATTTTTCAAAGTGACTGTATCATTTTACATTTCCACCAGCAATTTATTTTTTAACTTTTATTTTAGGTTCAGGGGTACATGTGCAGGTTTGTTATATAAGTAAGCTCATTTCACAGGGGTTTGTTGTACAGACTATTTCGTCACCCAGGTATTAAGCCTAGTACTCAATAGTTACTTTTTTTCTGATCCTCTCCCTCATCTCACCCTCCATCCTCAAGTAGGCCCCAGTGTCTGTTGTTCCCCTCTTTGTGTCCATGAGTTCGCATCATTTAGCTCCCACTTATAAGTGAGAACATGCAGTGTTTGGTTTTCTGTTCCTGCATTAGTTTGTTAAGGATAATGGCCTCCAGCTCCATCCATGTTCCTGCAAAAAACAATGATCTCATTCTTTTTATGGCTGCATAGTATTCCATGGTGTGCATGTGCTACATTTTCTTTACCAATTTGTCATTGATGGGTATTTAGGTTGATTCTATGTCTTTGCTATTGTGAATAGTGCTGCAATGAACATTTGCATGCATGTGTCTTTACGGTAGAATGATTTATATTCCTTTGGGTATATACCCAGTAATGGGATTGCTGGGTCAAATGGTAGTTCTGTTTTTACCTCTTTGAGGAATTGCCACACTGCTTCCCACAACAGTTGAACTAATGACACTCCCACCAACAATGTATAAGTGTTCCCTTTTCTCCACAACCTCACCAACATCTGTAATTTTTTTACTTTTTAATAGCCATTCTGACTGATGTGAGATGGTACCTCATTGTGGTTTTGATTTACATTACTCCAATTATTAGTAATGTTAAGCATTTTTTCATATGCTTGTTGGTTGCGTATATGTCTTCTTTTGAAAAGTGTCTGTTCGTATCCTTTGCCCACCTTTTTTTTTTTTTTTGTAAATCTGTTTAAATTCCTTGTAGATGCTGGATATTAGACCTTTGTCAGATGCATAGTTTGCAAATATTTTTCCCATTCTGTAGGTTGTCTGTTTACTCTGTTGATAGTTTCCTTTGTTGTGCAGAAGCTCTTAGGTTTAATTAGATCCCATTTGTCAAATGTTGCTTTTGTTGCAATTGTGTTTGGTGTCTTTGTCATGAAATCTTTGCCAAGTCGTATGTCCAGAATGGTATTGCCTAGTTTGTCTTCCAGGGATTTTATAGTTTTGGGTTCTACATTCAAGTCTTTAATCCATCTTGAGTTAATTTTTGTATATGGTATAAGGAAGGGGTCCAGTTTCAGTCTTCTGCATATAGCTAGCCAGTTATCCCAGCACCACTTATTTAATAGGGAGTCTTCCCTATTGCTTGTTTTTGTCAGCTTTGTGGACGATCTGATGGTTATAGGTGTGCAACCTTATTTCTAGGCTTTCTATTCTGCTCCATTGGTTTATGTGTCTGTTTTCGTATCTGTACTATGCTGTTTTGGTTACTGTGGCCCTGTAGTAAAATTTGAAGTCGGGTAACGTGATGTCTCCAGCTTTGCTCTTTTTACTTAGGATTGCCTTGGCTATTCGGGCTCCTTTTTGGTTCAATATGAATTTTTACATAGTTTTTTCTAGTTCTATGAATAATGTCATTGGTACTTTGATAGGAACAGTGTTGAATCTCTAAATTTCTTTGGGCAGTATGGTCATTTTAATGATATTGATTATTCCTATCCATGAGCACAGGATGTTTTTCCATGTGCTTGTGTCATCTCTGATTTCTTTGACGAGTGTTTTGTAACTCTCATTGTAAAGACTTTTCACCTCCTTGGTTAGCTGTATTCATAGGTATTTTATTCCTTTTACGGCAATTGTGAATGGAATTGCGTTCTTGATTTGCTCTCGGCTTGGCTGTTGTTGGTGTATAGGAATGCTAGTGGTTTTTCTACATTGATTTTGTATCTTGAGAGTTTGCTGAAGTTGTTTATCAGCTGAAGGAGCTTTGGGGCCAAGACTATGGGGTCTTCTAGCTATAGAATGATGTTGTCTGCAAACAGGATGGTCTAACTTCCTCTCTTCCTATTTGGATGCCCTTTATTTCTTTCTCTTGCCTGATTGCTCTGGCCAGGACTTCCAATACTATGTTGAATAGGAGTTCCACCAACAATTTATAAGTGATACAGTTTCTCTACATCCTCTGTAGCATTTGCTGTTGTCATTACTTTTTTATTTTGGCCATTCTAATAGGTGTATAGTGATATCTCATTGTGGTCTTAATTTGTATTTCTCTAATGACTAATAATGTTGAACATCTTTGCATGTGCTTATTTTCTATTGTATATGCTCTTGGATGAAATGTCTGTGTGTGCCTTTTGTCTCTTTTTTAATTAGATTTTTTGTTTTTTAAATGTTGAGTTTTTAGAGTCATTTATAGAGTCTAGATACAAGTCCTTTGTTGGATATGTGATTTGAAAATACTTTCTCCTAATCTGCAATTTGTCTTTTTATCCTCTTAACAAGTTCTTTTACAGAGTAAAGGTTGTAAATTTTGATGAGGTATAACTGATCAATTCTTACTTTTGTGGTTCATGCTTTTGATAGCATATTGTTATATATTGCCTTTGGAGAAACATTCTTCATGACATTCTTTCTGCTGTCTTTCATACTTTTGGAAGCTTTTACATGTATGTGCATGCATGTGTGTATATGTATATGTGCATGTGTAGGTGCATGCATGTGTGCGTGTGCATGTATGCTGACTGGTCTAACTAGAAAAGCTTGAGCTTATTGCTCATGCATAATTGCTAATGCATACGTACTACGATGGAATTCATAGAACCATAGCTCCTAGAGCTGAATATAATACTGTAAAAGATATTATCTAGTGAGAGTTTATTTACCATGCCTGATGTGCATGGGGAAGAAATAGCTCATAAAATTACAATTCCTCTTCAAATTATACCGCTCCATTTATAAAAATTAAACAGGGAGGCATAACTATTGTGTATATATATATGGTATATATTTATATTTATATAAATCTGTGAAATGTCTTGAAAAGTATGTGGTCATACATAAGTAAAAAATCTAAAATTCATTAATGTCTAGGAGAAGTAGTATGTGTGTGTGTGTACATATATATATACTTTCACAGAAGTTGAGATCCAAGGCCACTGTACAACAAATGCATGACACACCTACTTAATAAGGCACCAACATGAATCAAAATTCATTAAACTGGAACTCACTGCAGAACACTGGTTTTAGGTGTTTCATACAAAGACAGTCAGATTCTATGAGCCTACATTGTCAAACACTGACTAGCTATCATTATCAGCCAACTCTTTTTTTTTTTTTTTGAGACGGAGTCTCGCGCTGTGTCACCCAGGCTGGAGTGCAGTGGCGATCTCGGCTCACTGCAAGCTCCGCCTCCCAGGTTCACGCCATTCTCCTGCCTCAGCCTCCGAGTAGCTGGGACTACAGGCGCCCGCCACCTCGCCCGGCTAGTTTTTTGTATTTTTAGTAGAGACGGGGTTTCACCATGTTAGCCAGGATGGTCTCGATCTCCTGACCTCGTGATCCACCCGCCTCGGCCTCCCAAAGTGCTGGGATTACAGGCTTGAGCCACCGCGCCCGGCCATCAGCCAACTCTTAAAACCCAACTTGGCTTAAGGTAGGGCTAGATTTCTGACACTTTACCTTGGGTTGTACCAATATTTAACCAATTTCTGTTATTTGCACGAGAATCCTTTGTGTTCAGGGCAGAGTCCAAGTGACTGCTTGGATTTCCAGTGAGAAATTCCCTTGGGAAGGAGGTGGAGCAGTAACCCAGATCTTCTGTATTCTTTTCAGAAATCTTTCAGGACATAAATGTTGCTTTTTAATTATTTTTTTTTTTAAAAAAGGAGTGACTTAAAGGTGATATAAAAATAGCAAGTACTGAACAAACTGCCCCCACCCCAGTCCACCTCCAGATAAATGTGGTGGACACAGTTTATTTGGGACCCTTAAGCAAAAACATCTGCAAAGATCCTTTGACCCTTTGTTAAATGTCAAATAAATACATCTCCAGCCACCTGGACAACTCAAATGCAAGAGCTATTTGTGTGGTATTTCTAAACACCGAAAGAGAAATTAGGCATCTGGCAGAGGTTACATCCTTTTTTGTGGGGGAATATTTTTAACCTTTTATTAAAGCTCCTTTCTCTCTCTCTCTCTCTCTCTTTTTTTTTCCATCCCATACCCAGTACTTCCATCTTGCAGGCTCTAGCCCCAATACCATTTCCTGGATCCCAAATGGCTGATCTGAAATAAGGCTATTTGATCTTCTGGGAGCTCCCCAGATAGTTCTTATTTATTTATTTATTTATTTATTGTGATCAGCCCAGTCTGCTTAGGGACATCTGGGGGTGGGAAGTGCTTTCTAAACAAATTGCTCTATTAATTATCTGAGAACACCCCTCACAGGACTTGACTAAAAGACATAATGCTAGACTCCCACACAGAAACACGTAGGAAGAGAAACACACATACATCAGCAGGGGCAAATCCATATGAGTGTGCATAAGTATATACACAGCCACAAATGGACTCAATAATGCATGGAGGGGGTGAGGTAGGGAGTGGTGAGCTTCAAAATAGATTCTCCTGTTCTTCCAAGAGTCTCTAATGTCTGCATAGCTATCAAGAGCTCACAATGAGCACTGGATGACCAGTATGCCTTAATAGTGGTGACTCAGAATATCAGACACCTACTATGAGTCACAGTTGAAGGTGTCCCAACAGTCAGCCAGGTTAAGGGCTTCTATCTGCTTCCTGACCTAGAACTCCCCCTGCAGGATGCCCTAGGAATAATGGTCTTCACTGCCCCAGAGGGACTGCAGGAACCTGTGAAGCAGGGAGGAATGGGGAAGTGCCTCTGTATTCACCCTGATAAAATAATTGTCAGGATATTAGAATGAATTGAGTGGCATCTTTACCTGTGGCGAGTACTGGGGCCTTTTATCCCAGAGCAGGGGCAGGGTAAAGTAGAAGTCATTGTTGTTAGCTTACAGCCTCAACAGCCTGCCCACACTAGCTTGCACACATCAGTTTCCTTCTTTGTTGAGATCACCACTACATTGCAGGAAGACCAAGCTCTGGAATGAGAATTGCATGCTAAATCACATGGTGACACTCCAAAACAAGAACCATGTGTCCCTTAGGGTGGCAGCCCAGGGAGTAGTCAGAGGGGAGATAGTGGAAGTAACAGCATTTGAGATATTACCCACTTGGAGCCTCCTCTTCTCCCTCACTCCTCCTGTTTTTCCCCTCCTTAAGTGGAACCTGGGAAAGACCCACCCAAAGATGATGAAATGTTCAAATACCTCATCAATAGCCATCCCAAAGAGGAAGTGTCTGCTGTAGTGGAAGCCTTGATCGAAACAGCTAAGACAGAGTTCAATGGTATTGGGACTAGAAGACACTGAGGAGAGAGAAGGCGGACTACTTTGATTGTTTGTTTTTCCTCCTTCTGAGCAGAGATAGAAGCCACATGCCAGAGAACAGAAACTTTATGCTGCCTCTGAGCAAATAATGTAATGGGTCATACAAAGACTCTAGTGACCAGGCTCCCTAGAGAGAAAAGGCAATGATAAAGCACAATGGCCTCAAGAGCTGAGCCGGCTCACAACCACCCCTGTGCTACTGTTTACACCACTAGTACCATGACCTTGCTCAGACACACATGGGGTATAGAGGGCCCCAATAGCTCCTAGGACTGAGTTGAAGCTTTCTTGACTGACTTCTCCGGCTACGGTACTTTAACTTTTCCCACAAAAGTCCCCCTGGCAACTAAGAGTCAGTCCCTCGGATTGACTTTAGCCTAGAAAGGATGACTAACTGTACGTGGTGTTTTTAAATATTTTCTGTCTTCTAAATCATAGAAAATGTGTACATTAGCCTTCTGCGAGACAAACTTGAGAAACAACGCACACATTGTTGTCCTTTATGCTGAAATGTAGTACAGGTGAGAGTGATGACTTGTCATGTATACACATGGCTGCAAATAATTGTGAGTGCTCTCTTCCATGCTCTACACACAAACCCTATCCTTGAGGCCAGCCTTATCCACTACTCATGCTAGATATTTTTCATACTTTTGCAACTAAGATTCATATTTGGCTCCATATGTAAAAAGACATTCTGTTTCTGAGAGTTCCTGACTAGAATGGTCTGCACATACACTCTCATTTGCTGGAAGTCCAAGGCCAAGCCATACTGTATTTCAGTGTGTCCTAGAAAGCTTTTCTTCATCCTCTAGGCTTCTGATTACCTCACCACATCATACACTGGCTGTTTAGTCTCCAATTGCCATTTATAAAACACAGAGCACCAACTCAGATGAGTGGAACTGTGATGGGAACTTGGATGTTGCTGCCCTGCCTTTTTTATCTGGCTGACCTTGTTCCGTTGATGGGCTTCAAGTGGCAGCTTTCCACTGTATACAGAACTTGATCCTGTTACAGGATGACACATAAGCTAGCTTTGCCTCACACTTCCCAGAAGGTCAGTGCTGTCTCTTCACAACCATTTATAATCATTTCTCTGTCTTCTAAGGTGTGTGCTTAGCAAACAGTCATTTGACCACAGGAGTGTCTACATGACTATCCCTGGCATTCATGTTATTTTTAGACTACTGAGTCAAAGTACTTCCCAGAGGACAAGAGGCATGCTCTGCCATGAGCCTCCTCTATGAAATCTCAAGGCTACTTGAGACCATGGATTAAATACCTAAATCTGTCTTAATTTCACCTAGCGATGGAGAGTTGATTATAGATTATATCAACTGTGAGGAGCCTTAGGATCTTGGAGACCTTCTCAGGGTAGCCAAACTTGACATTAGAGCTCAGGCCTCTTAATAGTAGCAGATGTTGCAATGTCAGTGCATAAACAGAATTGCCTTGTTCCCTCCAATTCGTCTCATGGATACAAATTCACCCATCAGAAATTGCGTCTGCCATATTTGTTATGCTGCAATCTCAAGTTACAAGCCCATCCTAGGAAAATATAGTTGTCAGTGTTCTCAGATCCAGAACAACTCTAATCAAGAGGGGTGGCAGGGAGGAAGGCAACACAAAATAGTTTTCTTTTTTTTTTCTTTCTTTCTTTTTTTTTTTTTTTTTTTTTTTTTTTTTTGAGACAGAGTCTTGCTCTGTGGCCCAGGCTGGAGTGCAGTGGTGATCTCAGCTCACTGCAAGCTCCGCCTCCCAGGTTCACGCCATTCTCCTGCCTCAGCCTCCTGAGTAGCTGGGACTACAGGCACCCGCCACCATGCCTGGCTATTTTTTCTGTATTTTGTTTAGTAGAGACGGGGTTTCACCATGTTAGCCAGGATGGTCTCAATCTGCTGACCTTGTGATCTGCCTGCCTCAGCCTCCCAAAGTGCTGGGATTACAGGCGTGAGCCACCGCGCCAGGCCACAATAGTTTTCTTCTCTAAGAGAAAAAATAAAAAAATGGGGCTTTGAAATTTTATGGCATTTCTCTAGTACTCTATGAATGGGAAAAAACTCTATGTAGATACTGAATTAATGCCTCTATCTGCTTGAAAAATCTACGTAGGAGAGACTCCAAGTGAGAAGAGTTTCTTTCAGGACTTAGGTTTCTCCAGCAATTTCTTTAGCAGCTAGAATAAAGTTAATACAAAACTTTGTGAACTCTCATACATTGATCATGAAAGTTCACCGTTATCTTTGCTGAAGGAAGTTTATCATTTTCCAGAATGATGAAAGTTCATCATCATCCTCAATGATTGAAGGCAAGTCACCCAAGTGTTACTAATATTCTTGCTAGAGACAAGTGTAAATGAAATTGATGCCAATGCTATGCATCCTGGAAATTATATATTTATATACAATTTTTAAGTTTAATATATATATGAGATAGTGATTAGTCAGATATTGGTAGCTCAGATGTCAGGAAAGATTAAAATAATTATTGACTGAAAACTTAGGAAATCCTACAATTACTAATATCAATGAAATATCTGTCACTTTTCTGTGAAAAATTATGGCAAGAGGCAAGAACTTATTATGAAAAAAGTCAGAGAGTCACATACTAAATACTCAGAAATACTTGTTGAATTGAATTGCGGATCTTTCTCTTAACATGCCCCTTTAACCAGAAGAGAAAGAAACAGCAGTAATTAAAGAGGATCTATGACTCTGATGTAAAGATGCATTGTTAAGATAGCCATCTTTGTTGTTCTGACTTTTTCCTTATTCTGCATAGGGCACTCATCCTTTTGAAAGGAAAAGGGACCAGAGGTCATGAGGAGTATAGCATTTGTTTGAAACGAAATCAGTGTTCTCCACATTGTAGGGGCTTCCATAGTTTTAAAGAATCAGGCACAAGGCACTGAACTAAGAACTTGATATATCATTTGATCCTTAGAACAACCTTACAGGGTGGGAATTATTAGACTGATATCATAAATGAGGAAAATGAGACTCAGAAAGGTGAGCAAGGGTCTTTGCCCAAGGTCACAGAGCTAGGAAATGACAGAGCTGGGATTGCGACCCAAATGTGTCTGACTCTGAAGCCTGCTATATTATACTCTCTCATTTAGCCTCACACCATACTCTCTGTAGGTAGAAGCAAATCTTAACTCCATTTTATAGACAAGGACATTAAGGCATAGGACAGAGAAGTATTATTCCAAAGAGTCTAAAACATTTCTTCTTTCATATAATCTAGGCTCCAAAGCGGGGAAGTGAAGTAAAAAATTCGCCTTCTTCACTAGGCTTCTACCTTAGAAAAATCTCTACCCAGCAATCAGTCTTAGTGACGTACTGCTCTACAGGAGGCAGTATACAAAATAATCCAACTTGCTGTGACAACACCACATTGTGGCGGAGATGGAAGCAGAACATAGTCCTGAGATGCACTTGTTAAAAAACAGTAGTAGGCGGCAGAAATCTGGGCTTTAACCCCGTTCCCATGCTCTTTACTGTTATTTGGTGAATGAATTCCACCATGTATTGGTGTCACATTCACTTTAAGGCTATGCAAAGTGCTTTATAGAATTCATAAGGCTTTAAAATACCTTTGAGCCTAGAATTTTAAAGTGCTTCCCAGATATTCTATGGTGGGAAATATGCTTGTTTGCAAATGAATATATAAGAAGTGAGAGGTTAAAAGATGTATCTCAAATCACAAAGGCACAGCTAGGAATAGAGTCAGCCTGTTAAATTTCAATTCTGGGCCCAAAGCACTAGACTGGTGTGTTTTTAATCTCTTAGGAATTGTAGAACCTTTTGAGAATTCTGATCTCAGGAAGTCTCAAACAGTTTAAATGATAAGTCATCATTATAAGCATTTTAAAAGTTTTAAGCCTTTTAAAAAATCAATCATTACAACCACCTTAAAATGGTATCTCATCTTAAGTCTATGGATTTGTTTAGCCCTAAATAAGGTAATTAGTCCTAAAAGGCCGGCAAGTGGCCCCCATTATCCCACTTAGTTTAGAGGAATCTAGATCATTTCTGGGCTCAAAGAGGCTGCTTTGAAAACCTTGTATTAATTATCTTGAGGTGGACTAGGAAGTGGTTTTGTAGTCCGGAACCTTGGGCTTCAATCTTGACTCTGATCCTTAGTTAAGTTTCCTTTAGCTTTAGTTTTCTCATCTGCACAATGGGAATTAAATGAATATCGCTAACTACACAGGATTGGGGTGAGAATACAAGGACATAGGACTTAGGAAATGTATGTGTATAAGGCAGTAGAGTATGATACAAAAATCAAGTGGTAGTCTAGAACGACAGCTACATTTTTTTGGCCATAACATGCCTGATTGGGAAGGTCTCTGAAGGCTCATTCTGCAATATTATAAGCCTACAGAGAAAGATGTAGTATTCCTTACATGCATGACAAGGCCTTCCAAAAGTATGACAAACAGACATATACAGGCAACAAAACTGAGACTGAAAGATTCTCTTGAATACCAAAGACTGAATATAGATGTTCCTTCATGTAGAAATTGGCCCTGTATAAAATGCAAGGGGGAATTAGCTCCCTTCTCAGACATGGACATCTCTGAAAGTCAATCAAGATTTGATGCTCTCATGGCAGAGAAAGATGATACATGGAAATGGGCAACAGAGGGGAAACAAAAACATTGCAGACCCTTGGATGGCAGCCACAAAGAATCCAGATAGCCTGAGAAAAGGGTGAGTTGTAGAGTGGAGAGAAAATGAGACATTATCAACATCCTATGCTACCTCCCCTGACAGTTTCTTTCTCCTTCCACTATTCACTTGTTCTCCCCCACTTCTCTCACATCCTCTGGCTTCCAAAAACAAACAAATGAACAAACAAATGGTTTTCCCATCTCTGTTCCTTTTCTCACACCGTTTTGCTTGCCTAGAATTCCCTTCTCATCACTCCTCTCAGCACCTCCGCCAAAATAAGAAAAATCCTGGAATGTCCTTTTACTCATCGCTGAACCCAAGTCTACCCCATCTTGCTAGGCCCCAATGAATTCTTATCTCCTTTAAATTTGAGTTTCTCTTGTGGCCACATTCATTTTCTATTTGAGATTACAATTATTTGTATACTTGGTCTTATTTCCTTTACTTGACTGTAATTTCCTTCCTTCAGGCAAATTACAGTTATTGGCACAGCACTCAACACAGAGTAGGCGTTAAATGAATGATTTTAGATTATCATTGCTTGAGGTAAGCAGGCCACCATCATCTCTCACCTTGATTTCTACAACAGCCCAAGTAATCTTTCTGCATTCTGTATTGTTCCCTTCCAATCTATCCTTTATGCAATCACAATATATATCTTAAGAACAGTACTTTCATTACATTACTCTCCTACTCAAGAACTTTAATTAATGTCCTGCTGTACATAATAAGGTCCAAATCCCTCTGCCTTTCTCTCAGAGCTCTTTGATAACAGCTGAATAGGATTCTTGCTGCTTCCAGGTATTTGTGTACGTTGCTTGCTCCCTTGTAGTGGAATGCTTTCTCCTCTCCACAGATCCAAATTCAATTGATCTCAACTCCATCAGGAAGCCTTCCCAAACTCGAATTTGGAGCTAAGTTGTCAGTAGGACTATTCCAAGACTCTCTTTGTGTGAGGACTGAGAAGCAACAGCTAAGCTCTGATGTTCCTTTGGCAGTTCAAGTTTTATCTAAAATAGCTTTCTACTAATTACAAGAAAAGTCTCCTCCATCCTTCATTGGTCCTCTTTTATAATTCTACAGCATTATTCTCTGTACCGCATATCCTGTAACAAAATCATATCTTTCCTCATATTGTTATGTACCTGTCTCCAATGTATATGTTTTGTCTTTCAAATGAGATTGCAAAATTTGCATCTATTTTGCTCTTTCCACAAACTGGGGACCTACTAGGTCTTCAGTTCACACTTTTAAACAATTACTGATTTATTCCCTGATTATTCTGTCTGGCCTTCCCTTTGTCTGCAGCCATTTTAAGGAGCTTATTATTCAGTTGATACCTGAAAGACGATGTTGACTTGGTGAGACCAGTTTTTTTTTAAGAAAGTCCTCACTTTCCCTCAACATTTTCAGAGCAAATCTTATAATGCTCTAAGCATATTTTAGCTTGCTGTCTTTGGAGATCTTTTAATATCTGTATCTATCTATGTATCTATTTATCTATCACTGCTTTGTTGTTCATGTTAATTTAGCAGTTATTAAGTACAGGTACTTAATACTTCACACTATGTGTGAAGGACATTAAAATAGAATTTTTATATAGAGAACAATAAATTCTCATTATTTTAATAAAAGAGAAGTATTTTCATGGTCCTCCTATTAATAACTGAATAAATATTAACCTTCATTACTAGTTTCTCTAAACACAGTATATTCCAAGGCTTATAAATAAGCAGTTGTGTAATGAGAGAAAAGGCACTTGCATTCCATCCAATGACAACACATTAACAATATTCCCTCTCCTTTCAAAGCCATTTGGAGAATTTTCATCAACAAAGAGAAAATAGCCAAAGGAAAAATAGAAAAGTTATTGAAAAAATTACTCAGGATCAATCAACCCTTTAAATGAAAATGTTCCTTAAAAAATTACACATTCTTTTCTTTCCTGATTTACTTTCAATACTTCAACCTCGAATTCAGTATTTTTCCCTCCCCTTTTCCCTAAACATTATTTGCCCACATTTGTCTACACTCCCTTGTTGTCACAATATACCAATTTTGTCAAAGCGAGGCACTTAACTGCCATCTGCTAGAAAATTGTCAGAATGAATATATACATCTATGGTGTCTACAATGTGAAAGGTGTCCCCTAAGACATGACACCCTCATGTAGTGCACAACCTGTACAACTTTATGTGGTCATCTTTCCCTGCAGCTATTCTAGAAAGGGCAGAAGTTTTCCTTTTCATTTAAAAGGAAAAGTTGTTCCTTCTGATTGGAAACAAAGTGGCTGTTAGGGTTTCCTGCTCTCTGATTGGAGACTTCATATTCTCTTCCCTGACCAGACCATTTCAAGCTCAGGGTGCTAATCTGATCAGAGGCATTGGTAAAACAAGTTAAGGCTTTTCCTGTAATTAGTAGAAAGCTATTTTAGATAAAACTTGGACTGCCAAAGGAACATCAGAGCTTAGCTGTTGCTTCTCAGTCCTCACAAAAAAAGAGAGAGCCTTGGAATTGTCCTACTGACACCTGGCTCCAAATTCAAGTGCCAGGTACAGGAGAAATTTGACACTAAGGTAATGAGTCAAGAGCTTTTCAATTAAAGTGAAAAGTCGACCAGAAATAGATTAAATTCTGATTAACAGTTAAGATTAGTGAAAAGGTTACCAAATGGTACTTAGTTATTTGTTTAAACCTGCTCTCCATATAGTACATTTAAATGCAATATTCTTTAGTGTTATTATGCTGGAGTATTTTAATAAATGCGCATTTTGGATTTTTTTAAGAACTGGGTAGATAACTCATCATTCTCACGTTTATTAAAATTAACTATGTTCATGACCGAAGACTAGTAATTCAAGACCACACAATCAATATGGGCCTCCTCCTAGTACATATGATGCCTCTGTGTGAGTTAGAAACATCTATAACCCTCTGGGAAGATATGAGGCAGTCCTGCTTACACTGCCTACTGGTAATGCAAAAGTTTGCACAGGGTGCTATGGGAACCCTAGGGGAAGGGTGTCTAGCCCAGATGGGATAGCAGTGAAGGCCTTCTGGATGAGACTGCTGAGCTGAGTTAATGGCACATCACTGGCTTCATTTAAGAGACATAAAAGCTAAGTCACAGAAAGATTAAGCAATTTACCCCATATTGCACCACCATCTTTGGAGTCCACCAAAGTAAAGTGACTCCCAATCTAAGAAAGAGTCCAAACTCTTCAACTTCTTGCTACAAGTTACCAAGGAGCAAAGATTTTTGTGAGAAAATTCCATACTGACATGCCTCACAGACACGACCATTGGCATATTAAAATGCAGGCACACCAAAATAACCCAATCCTGTAGCCTTTTAGGACAGCTCATTAACACCTATACCACAATCCTGGCAACCTTTAGTTCTTCATTTTGTGGTTGCTGCAGCTTGCTACAGGAAGATGTATTGCGTCCGCTCAAACTTCCTTGGACACCAACTTTAAGAGGCCTGAGTCATTCAAATCATTCCCCAAAGTCCTTCGACCACCAAAAGCAGCAAACAAAAGTACTGCTAATTAAAAATGTAATTAGAGTTTATTATAACTAGCATACATTTGTTCTAGGTCTGATTCACTCCTGCTTTGAACTGGCTTTGTCCTGTTTTTATTTGTGCTTAATTGTACTGTTTTATGTGCACTTAATTTTGTAAGATACTTCATATCTTTTCTGGATGCAGGCAGAGTGTAATTTCTAAATAAATAACAAACAATGGATTAAAGTTATGTAGAATTATCTCTTTTATGTGCTTCATGTACAGTTTATAGTACACTGAGGCCCCTTACAAATTCAGTGTGGATGGTATGTTTATGCCTGTTTTATAGGACTTGGAACAATTTTGCTGCTTTAAATGATTACAGAGGCTTACAGTTATATACTAGCCTTTACCACATATTTTTAGTTATATCTACAGTTTATTTGGTGTAGTGTCCTTGGTCAGGAACACAATCCCCAATAATAATAACGCCCTATAAGCAAAGACAGTGTACATTATGACAACACACTTTATGAGATAGTTGTAACACATTCCAGATTAGGAGGAGGGAAGAAAAAAACTTGAAAGAATGGCCATGTTTCCAAGAAAGTGTGATCTACCTTCTGGAATATTACAGGCCAAATTTTAAACCCTGACTTGTTTCTTTCTTTCTTTTTTTTTTTTTTTTTGTCCCATGTGCTCCTGCATCACCAGCCTCCTAGGAGCTAGTAATAAACAGGGAGCACAAACTCACTCTCCTATTAGCCTAAAATAAGCAATTGGGAAGCTAAGTTATTTACAAACCCATTTTAGCATAGAAGAGGACTAATAAAATACTGCATGTTTTATGTTAAATGTCTGACTTTCATTTATTATTTCATTGAGAAAAACATGAGATTCTACTGCTAAAAAGGTTTTAAAACCACCTGACTACCTGATCCCCAAAGGCTCTTTCCAGGACATTCTATGGTCTATAATAGTGAAGATAAAAGGCTTCACTGGATTTTCATCATGGTTTCTTACTTCCACTATAGAAAACACTGAAATGAAATAGGAAAAATGTCATGGAGAAAGCAGATGAGACTTTTGTAACTGTGTAATGTGGATAAAAGAGGGCCCAAAACAGTAGAAAAAGGACACTAGATAATATATTTATTTTCTCTCATTTTAGCTTTTGTAGTTTACATTGGAATTTGGCATACAAAGAAATTGAAAGCTGGATAGTTTTTAATTATATGCCCATCAGCCAACCCTGCACTTCAGCCATGTTATACTAATCAACAGCTCTTCAATGATTGCACAACATTAATCAGGTGATATACAAAATTCTGTCGGTTGCTTTTATTCATTTATTTTTCTGAGTCTACTTGCCAGGGAATCTGTTGCCTTTAAAATTTCAATAGGACTTGCCTCATCTACTTTACTTTTTTACAATATTTCTATCAGTACCCTATGATTCCCTGGCCCTGGCCTCACCTGCCCAATTCAAGTATAACCTCAGTTCTGATACTTTTCACTGTCACTGCTTAATTTAATACCAGTTTTCTCTCTAGGTTTGAGGGGGATATATTGTTTCTACTTTCCTCAAACAATTTCTTCATTTTTTTCCCCTAAACTTCTTACATCAAAGTGAATTTGCTATCAGGCAGTCTCTCATATCTGCACGTAATCCATCTCTGAAAATTTGCTGGATGATGAATTTTGAATTGTAGGAACCTTTGTTCCATTATTTAGGTTGGAAAAGCGATAATGCATTCCCACCACATCTAAAAGTCCCAATATTTCTTCAGATATTGTAAAACACTGTTAAATGCCCAAGTAACAATCCTCCAAATATGTATCATATTATAAAGCATTTAAAACACTAAGTACCTAATTATTGAACACTTAACAGACGAGCAGATACTTTGTGAGATAATACCCTGCTATCCTGGGTACAAAGTACTTCCCACACAAAAAACAACCTTTCAAGCTGTTTGAAATGTTACGTTTGTGTCCCATCATTAGAAAAAAAGGCAGAGAAATTCAAAAAGTTCAGTGCCAGTGAGGAATTGTGGAAAGGCAAAGGAAGGCTTTTTCAGGAATTTCTAGAAAGAGGACTCACAAGTACGAAGGAATATAATAAGAAAACCACGAAGAGAACCACTAATGGGTGTTTTGATTCCATGTGAAACCAAAGTGAAGCTCTCACATACAAACAAACAAACAAAAAACATGTCACCAAGTTAAGTAAATTAAAGCAGAGGAGACCATAACAATGTCAAAATTATCATTTTAATTAGTCTTAACAGTCAAAGAGAGTTAAGTAGAGGTGAGGTAGGGAAGAAAGGGACAGCAATATCCGAATTCTGGGTAAGAGAAAAGTTGTTTTACTCAAGCTCGGCAGGAGGGAAATTGTCACAGTAAGCATTAATTGAGGTTAGTGAGAAGGGTACCAACTTGTTAATTTTCTGAAATCAAGAATCTTGTTCTGCAGCTTTATTTACTGTCCTCTTTATTGTTTACGCTTAGCTGTTTTAATAAAGCTACATCATATTTTCCTCTATAGTGCAAGAGACATGCACAGTGATGTGAATAAACCATGAAATAATATGTTAAAGGTACATAATAAATGCAAGTGACACTTATCAAGGGAAAATTTAAAATCAAGTTTATTATAAAATGGAACTGAGAAACTGCTCTTAGAGTTGGGGTTCAGAGGACAGCACCACGACGCTGGAGCTGACTTGAGGACAGTGAGGACTCAGCTGACAGAGCCCAGAGTTAACGAAAACTTTCTGGGTTTCAAGTCTCTTTACTGACAGCCAAAAGGAGCTTAACAATTTTTGCTCATCAGGTACCTTTCATTTCCTGCGTCAAGCTGCAAAATCCCAGAAGAGAACAGGTAGAGACATTTGCTGCGGGAGGAGGCGAATGAATGAACATCCAGGATTTAGTTCTGCAAGCCGTACTTTCATTCCCCTCTACTCCTGGAGGCAGGGAAAAGGCTCAGTCCTCAGACCCACTGCCTCTTGTTTCAGAAGAACACTGCAAAGCTCTGGGTGTGCGAGTGGGTGGGGAGCATTAAGCATATCCCTCAGTATCCTACAGGTGCTTGAGGGAAACAAGGGGTAAGAATCCCTGTCCACAGGGGCCAATATTTCCTTTACAGGCTCTTTAAAGCAAGAGGCTTAAACAATAAATGCCTATAATGCTTTGGAAGATGAAAATCTCTAAAGTGCTAGTGACCAGGCAAGATTCTGATCTTACTCAATAATGCATTACACATCCCTTTTAAATTACTGATTCAACCTTGGTTGAGTTGTACACAGTTTATTACCTCTCTCAATTTTTGATCACACTTGGTTAATGAAAGCTGGATGAATTGAATATTCTATTTCCTTATAATTGTGGATAATGTTCTCATATATTCTTATTTCCCTTCTGGGTATGGCATACCCAGTTTAGCATAATGCTGTAACTTCTTGTTAAAGAGACAAAGCCATCACTAATATTTTTTTGGCATATAGTTAAAAGTGACTGAGAGATTTAGATTTTTTCCTTTTGCAAATTTAACAGTGGGAAGATAAGGTTGGTTTTGTTCTGGATCTCCTTCTCCAAGGCCAAGTCACAAAAGCTAGCTGGACAAATAACATCTAAGTGTCCAAAAAAAATGCAGTAAGTAAATGTGAGATCAAACTGCATTTGCATATGGGAGCAACTGCAACAATTGTGTCTACATAAAATCTATACACTTATTGCTTCACACAGCAAATATGTCCCTGAAGGGTTGTGATTCAAGCATATGTTTATCAACAGATCATATAGGAGTTTGACTAGATGAACTTTAAGCTAAAATCAACAAGTGTTTCCTAAATCCAAGGTAGAATAATGAACACGATCTAATAATTAAGCATGTGGGGCTGTGACTGGGGCAGGGTGAAGCCCGAGACACAATTGTGCATTCCCCAAAGTCTTACTACAGAAGACTATCAGCAAATACTCAGAGAAAATAAATTAAAAATATAGCAAAATATTAGCAATGACTATCTCTGAGTGGTGGGGTACTAGATGATTTTTATTTACTTTTTAGAAGCTTTCTCGATTTTCTACGTTCTCTGAAATCAGCATGCATTCCTTTATTTTATTATATTGAATTTTAATTTAAGTAGAGGAATGCTGAGAGAATTGACTATTAATAGTGAATACCTTGGCAAAGCATCTGGTAAAACAAATAACCACCATCTGTATATTTGTTTTGGTAATTGAGTCTCTCATTTACCAGTTTTGCTTAAAGGAAGTCTCATCTATGTGATTTTGTTCACTGTAGAATCCTCAGTGCTTAGCACAATGCTAAACACATAGCACATAGAGAGCAGGTATCAGTTTACGTTTTTAAAGAAATAAATGAATTTTAAAATTTGGAAAACATTAATTGAGTCTTAGTCTCTGTTTATAAATATGACTTGCAAATTTTATGGATTTGTGAAAATCAAGCCCTTTTATCACCCTGCAGGAATAGACATCAAAGCCAGCACATAATGAGACATAATGGAGGATGGATCACCTCCATTATTGAGTTGGCTAAGAGTCCTTCCCTGTTAGGTAGGGGTGTCTGACTAATTGGTAGTTAATAGCAAGAGTGTCACTGCTTTTGAGTTTATCATCAATTCTTAATTCTCTGTAGTGTTAGATGGGAACAGTGACGCAGCTAATTCCCAAATCATTTGTTTGGTTTGGAAAAGAGGTATGATTTTTTTCCCCAGCAGGGTTGCCTCCTAATTCTTTTTCCCTTGGACAGTGCCTTTCTTGGGAGTGTCACCTACCTGGATGATGGGGAAGGTAACCAGAAAAAGACTGGGGCAGCGGGAAGCCAGCCTGGGATTAAAATGTATCATCGTTTAGCCTTAGTGCTGAATGTTAGGTTCACTAGTGCCATTTGAGAGGGATAGTACCTTTCCTTTGTACAACACTTCAGAGTCTGTGGAGCTGGTGGGAGAAGTGAGTGGTTTTTTGTTTGTTTGTTTGTTTGTTTTAGAGGTTTTTTTCTGTGTTTGCTTTTTCTTTTAAAAAATCTCAGGAAGAAAGTCCAATGGTGTTGGAGGGATTATGGCCAACTTGCCTTAGATTAGGAGGATTTCTTCCCTTTTTCTCAAATATTTTTTTCTCCTCTTGGATGTGGAGAGGAATAAAGTTCATTGATTTTAATAAAGTTGAAGGTATCTCCTCTTACAATGGAAGATTTTTTTCTTTAAAAATCTCCAGGGGAAAAGATTCATTGCTTTTGGTAGAGCATCTCTCTTTAGGTCTGAAGGATTTCCATTAAAAAATAGGTTTTGTGGAGAGGACCTACAAGGGCAACTTGTTTTAATGAGGCTCGGGAGCCCTCCCTAGTAGGATTTTTCTTTCTTTCCTTTTCTTTAAAAGAAACAGTTTATTGGGAAAAATTAGAATGGGGGACATCTCTCCTGGAAAGATTTTCTTTTCCTTTCCTTGTTTCCTTTTTTTGTTTTTTTTGTTTTTGTTTGTTTGTTTGCTTTTTTTTAAAAAATAAAACAGTGAAGGCTGAAAGATAAATAAGGTCTCTGGGATAGGGTGACATTGGGCACATCCCCACCCCACCCCCCGTTTCCCCCCCCCCCACACACCCCTTCCCCCCCTTGAAGAAGCTTGAGAAAGAGATTTTGTGGGTTTTTTTTTCCTTATTGTGGGGGATGGAGAGGATAGTCATCAGGAATAATATGCAATGTCTGCAGTAAGGTGGTGGTGCATTTTCCTGGAGAGAATTTCTTCCTTTGATCCTTTAAAAAATAATCCCTTTGTTAATTTTCTTCTTCCTATTTTTCTCACCCCACCTTCTCTACCTCCTTCACTCTATCCTAGCTAGCCCTTTTCCCCTTCCCTTCAAATTTCCCCATCCTCCTTCTTTCTCTCTATTCCTCTCCTTTCCTCCCTCTCCCCTTTCTTTTTCCCTCTATCCCTCTCCTCCCTTCTCTCCCCCTCTTTCTTTTTCCCTCTCCCTCTCCCCTTTGTCTCTCTCTCTCTGGCTCCCTCCCTTCCTCTCTCTCTCTCCCTCTTTTTTCCTCTCCCTATTTCAGTCTCTCCCTACCCGCTCCTACCTTCCTCTCCCTTCTCCCTGTCCGGCTTTCTCCCTCCCTCCCTTCTTCCCTCCTCCCTCCCTTCTTCCCTCCTCCCTCCCTCCTTCCCTCCCTCTGTTTCTCTCTCTCATTCTCCCTTCTCTTCCTTCTTTCTCCCTCTCTCCTTCTCTTTGTTTCTTTTTTGTTTTCAGAAAAAATATTCCAGGACTTTGGTGAGTTTGGGGGCATCTTCATTCCCTTAAGAAAAATATTTCTGTTTAAAATATACTGTTCATGATCTTCTCTCCCCCGCCCCCCATAATTCTAAACGTATTTGCTTGTTTTGAGAAAAAAAGGGGTTTTGTTGAGGCTGAGGATACTTTTGTTTAAGAGGACTTTCTTGGCTTTGTGTTTCTCCCCTACCTATCTTTTCTATTTATTCTCAAATTACAAAAATTCTGTATTAAGAATAAAGCTTTTGGTAAATTATACAAACATATTAAATTATCACATGTACCCTGAAAATATGTACGTCTAGTATGCATCAGTTAAAAATTAATTAAAAATAAATAAATAAAATAAAAAGAATGAAGTTTTTGGGTGAATTTTTGTCAACTCCCATTAGAAGGATTTTCTTTTATTTTTTCTTCTTTTAAAAAAATCGTTTTTTTTTTTCTTGGTTGTGTTTTGACAGAAAAATTCATGGGTCTTTGTGACACTGAAGTACTTCCTCTCTTTAAGAGGATTTTGTTTTTGTTTCATTAATAATATCCTCTTCACCAACACATATAACTTTCCATTCTTAATTTTATTTTAAATCTTAAAAAAACTGTATTTTAAGAATAAGGTTTATGTTCTTTAGTCATGGAGGAGTGGTATTTCTCTTGTCCCTCCCCTCCCCGTCCCCCACCCTTCTTGGAATTAAAAATTCAGGAGATTTGGTATAATCAGGGACCTATCCTTTAATATTTGTTTCTTTTTTTTAAATTAAAATGTGTGTATCTAGAGGGGAGGATTCATAAATTTCATTAACTTTTATGATTTTTTAGAATATCTGCACTTAAAAGGATTTCCTGTTTTGCTTGTTTTCCTTAATTTTTTTTTTTTTTAATTGAAGGGGCGGCAAATGAAGGTTATTATCCTTGGTGAGGTTAAAGATCCTTTAAGAGGATCTCCCTTTCTTTTAGTTCATTTTTTCAATTTTGTTTGTGTTTTGTTTTGGGGAGAATACTAGGTCTCTTATCGTGTGGTTAGAGGGATGGTATCTTTCTTTTAATTATTTTTTAAAATTGAGATGTAATTTACATACCATAAAATTCATCATCTTAACATACAATTCTGTGGGTTTTAGTGTATCCACAAGGTTGTGCACTCAACACCATTCTCTGATTCTAGAACATTTTAATCACCCTCAAAAGAAGCCCTGTACTCTTTAGCCATCATTCCCTTTTCCACCTCCCATACTGCCCCACCCATTTCCTTTCCATCTCTAAGGATTTGCCTGTTCTGCACATTTTATGTAATTGGGAAAAATAATGTCAGGAAGCTTTGATGAGGTTGGTGGACCTTCCCTCTATTTTTGCCCCCTTAATTTTCTCAAGAGATTGAGCATGAGCCGGAAGTCAAATAAAGTTTATAAATTTCATGAATATTTTGAGGTTAGAAATACTGTTTAACTTACGATGATTTCTCTTTTTTCATTTTAAAATTTTTCTTTGGGGGATATCAGTTCCATGGGCTTTGATGAGGGTGAGGAGAATTTCCTTTTAGAAGCTCTTTCTTTTTTTTTTTTTTTTTTCCTTAAAATAATTTTCAGAGGAGGGGTAAGTTTCATTATCTGGGGTCACTGTCCCTTTCTTTTCCTTTTTAAAATTCATAAATGTGTTTTTATTATTTTGAGAATAAGATCTATTTGCTTTGGTGAGGGTGGGGCATCTCCCTTTAGAATGGCTGCTTGCTTGCTTGCTTTTTTTTTTTCCTTTAAAATTATTTTTTTTCCACTGAAAGAATTACAGTGGGTGGGCTTTGGAAAGGTCGGGCACCCTATCCTTAGCAGGATTTCAATTTATTTCCTTTACAAAACACACACACACAAACAAAAAAGGTCTTTGTGAGTAATCGGTTCAGGGTCTCTGCCTCTTCTCCTGTCTTCTCAGGCTCCCCTTCTATGCTGGCCCCCTCTGGGAGCATCAGAAGAGGAGCAGCAACCACTGCTTTGGAAAAAATATCAGAGCTGATGAAATGTCAGCTAGAAGACTGTTCTTAGACAAATGAGGAGCCTATGTATCACAAAAGGCCATATGTTAGATTTTGTAAAAAAAACTACAATAGAAAATTCAGTCATTACATCCTATAAGCTGTCAAATTTTATTTTTGTCCTCCCCCACCTGCTGCCTTGTTCAAGGAAATAAAAGGGTTAATAATGCAGAGGAAAGCACTCTGCAAACTGTAAAGTGCCATAGGAGCAGAAGGAATTATAGAATCCTTATTAGAACACCCCTGAATGGTTTCCTGGTTTCTATGGATTTTTTTTTTTTTGCCTTTCCTTGGAGGCACTTTCCCTTTGGGCTGCAGATCTGCAGAATCCCTAGTTGGAGATTTTAATAAATGCATAAGAATTGTACTCTGAGAAACTAAAGACCACTGACCAATACTTCATTATCTTTTCTAGAACATCCTGTAGTGACTGCTTAGGAACTATTAGAATATACCAAATAAATCAGATGGTATCATCAAAACTTGGCAAGGAGGGGGCAAAAACTGAAGAGAAAAGAAAATAATTTCATTCTGACCTTCAACAGGTTAAACATTTGAATCTATAATCCCAAAGCTGTTTACAGTCACTGCAGATACTCTGTTCACTTAGGAAAAAATTTATTATCCCCTGAAGCTAACGATATCATTATTAGTCTGCTGCTGGTGGGACTGCATGGGATAAGGGCACTTTCCAAGCCATTAAAAAAATTGTTAGTAATTTGCTTCTTAATTATAGTTCCAATAACCACTCTGAAAATGGAAAGATTGACTGTATTTCCTTAAGGGCTATATATTCCATGCCATTTAAATAAGCACTTACTTCTCACTCTGAAACCAATGAGAATAATTTTTATTCATTTACAGCAGCAGCCAACACATTGCTGGAAATGGATAGGTTTCAAGCTTCAGCAAGTGTTTATTAAGCAAAACCAAGGAGGGCTGCATTGAACTAGGCACTGAGAAAGGCCACCCCTATTTTTGAGAAGCTCAGAAATCACTAAAATATTCTGATAGGAATCACCAGATATCACATAAACAAATGCTTGCTATTTTGCAAGAAAATGTACAAAAATACCAGTTTTGTACATAAAAACTGTCCTGATATGGTTTGAGGATAATGGTTATTACTGTGCAATCATCAGGAGGGATACACAGACCCCTTTTATCTCCCCCAAAAGCCATAAAAGTGTATTTCCCCCCAGATTTTCATCAATCACTTGTATGATGTGATTTTAATTTCATAGACGGTCGAAACCCAATGAATAAACAAAATTTTGTCTTTCTTCAAGCATAGCTGATGGGAGAGAAAGAAACATGGTCTACTTCATATAAGCCCCATCCCTCCCGGGAAGAAAGTTATAGCGTTGCTAAAGAACCAATTCACACATCCTTACTTACACTTGCTGCCACCAGGTGGGAGACCATGGCTCATTTCCTGGGAATTGAAACATTTTAGAAAGAAAAGAAATAGACATGTTTGGTTCACAGACTAACTGTGTTATCCTGGTAGCTATTTGGAAAGAAAACATGAGCCACCTTTTCTCAGTCTCTACCCTCATGCTTGGCATAGAATTGCAGGTTCTGAAACGTTCCTGAAATCCCAAAAGAGGGCAGACTACAAGGCTGGAAAATGTTTTTTTGCTACAATACCAGTCAACAAAATTATCTGGGAGAAACTTGTAGTCACATTCAAACACTTGGTTTTGCTCATTTCATCCTTTGAGTTATCAGGATAGCTTCACGCTTGCTATGGAGGATTTCATTGCATGATGAGACCTGTATTTTGTTTTGTTCCCTGACATTTTGTGCACGTATGTATAGTATGTGCGTGTGTGTGTCAGGGGTGTGTGCACGCCTATGCATGTTGCATAGCTGTTTCCCCCCAAGCTTGCCTTGAGGAGGCAGTGTTTGAAAACAACATCACCCCAGCTAAGATGACAACTTGTTTGCCTTGAATGTTAAGATACAAGCCAGCTGGTTGCAGGTGCCATTTGTCTGAGGAAGATGCAGGAGAGAATGATCCTATCACTGAAGATCAGATGTTTCCAGCTGCACCAGAGAGCAAGCAACTGCATAGCAACATTGAGGGTGTTGTAAAAGGGTTTGGCTCCAAGCAATTTAATTTGAGCACATACCCAGATCCTTTGCATCCTTCAAAATTCTCCAGAGCCACTGATCAGTTAATCTGCATGGCCTTCTTAACGGATGGTCGTGGCTCTTAACCCCATTCTACAGATAAGTGATTCAAACAATATCTGGCTCTACTAAGGACAAAGTCAAACCCCTGGGATCCTGGTCTCCTGCCAGTGTTGCCAAATGTCCGTGGGTCAGCTAGCCAGCACGTCTGAGTAGGCACTATGTAGAGGAAACTAATCTGATTCCCCTTACCTTAATCCTCCTCATCTGTCTGGCAACAACATTTTCCTGTCAAACAGGTAGGAGATGCTTTCGCATAGGAGCAGGGGATGCTTTTCACTGGGGGAAGGGTCCTGGTCTCCAGTCAGCCTTCCAGAGGCCAAAGAGGAGATGCATTCACTGGGTATTACGTCCCCACGTGTCAGTTTCACAGCCATGTTCCCAAAATTTCGCTTAAGATGGCCACAGGTCAGGTGATTCCTGCTTGTCTCTTTCCCGCCAGCTTAATGCAAACTCTTCCAAAAAGACGAGAGCAATCACCCGGTGGGGGTGAGCTCCCAAATCTAGCCACCCCAACTTTGCCCTTCTTAAGATCACTTCAGGAAAGGGTATTTTCAAGAAAGGGAGGGATACACCCCCTGGTGTGAGAGCTAGGGTGTTGGACTTTTAAAAAAATTGTCAGTCTCCCACCGTCCTGTTTCATTTATTTATTTTTAAACCTCTGCACTTTCTTTTCTCTGTGAAACTTTTCATTTTAGCCGTCTTTTTCAGTCGTTCGTCATTGCAGATATTTTGCAAACTCAAGCCTCCCTACTAAGAACTCAGGAAGCAACTAGCGCTTCTATTTCGTGATGCCAACCTCTGCCCCCTCCCCTCCTGCATTCTACATTCTATAAGTATGCGGTCCACAGCAGAAGGGTTCCTTATGGTCTGCTAGGCAGCAGGATGGACCGGTATTGTTTGTGTGTTGTGTTATTCGTTTGTGTGTGCGCGCGCGCGTGTGTGTATGTGTGTGTGTGAATGCGCGCGTGTGTGTATGTTTTCCTGCAGGGGAAGCTAAATTGAGGTGTGTGTGTGCATTATCATGGTTTTCACAGTTTTGTGGAACGAAGTTTAGGGGAACGGAAGAGTAGGGAGAGTGCAGAGAAAGCAGGAAAGACAGGCATACTCGCGCTGAAGAGCAGACGGGGTTTCAGGGTCCAAGGCAAACACGAAAACCTTTTTCCTCCCTACTCCCCCTGGGCGAGTGCCGGAGGATTCTCCACTCATCTTTTCCCGGCCAAGTGTAACGATTTAGAAGGCGTCGCGGTAGACTGGTAGAGATGAAGGTTCCCCTTCACACGTTCTGCAATCCCATCTCCTATTTTCGTGTCTCTAAACGAGGACTCCTGTACCATTCCAGCTGGCCCTGGTGCGGGATGCCAGTTGCCCCGTTTGTGACGCTGTGCATCATTGTATCACTGCGTTTGCACCTACCTGCTGGGAAATCCTGCAGACAGATGGAATGGTGGCTTCGACACACGCATGCTCTCCCCCTCCTCCCGGAGAACCCTGCCCTTCCCCTGCAGTGCGCGTGGGCGCCGCCCATCCCCTAGTCCCCACCGGGAGTACCGGCTCGCAGCAGCCGGCAGAGGCGCCGGGCACCTCCCTGGAGCGCCGCCAGTTGCGCCCAGCTGAGGAGCCCCCTCCCCAGTGGAAGGGAGGGGGGCCAAGCAGGCGGCGGCTCCGCAGCTTGGGCCTCTGCGGCAGTGACCGCGGCTAAGAGGTGTGTCCCACCGCCCCCACTCAATCCGTCCGCTATGTACTCGGGGCCAGCCTTAAACACTTCTCCAGGTCTCTTGCGCTCCTCGAGGGTATCTTCATCTTCTCTTTCAAGACTCACCGCACTGTCGCTTCTCCTCACGGGGAAAACTGCTCCCACCCCCCTGCTGTCACCCCCGTTTCTAGCCCCAAACAGCCCATTCTCGATTCCCACATGTTGCTTCCCGCCTCCCAACCCCTTCCCATTCCCTCGGGTTCCCCAATCCCTGCATCTTTCTCAGCATCTTGGCCAGCCAGTGCCAGACAAGCGGGATGCAAGGGGTACCCGGAGTCCCGCGGGCTCCATAGCCATCTGACTTCGCCTTGCTTCTTTTCCGCGCTCCAGGGGGTCTTTTGCTTACCTTTATTCTGGACCACGACATTGGCGTTCTGGGCGATGGCAATGGCGATGGCGAGGTCTTTAGACCCCTCTCTCGAATGTCCACCGGACATTGCAATAGACATGGTGCTGGACTCGGACGGGACTCTGGAGGCGCCTCAGGGCAGAACTCTGGGACCAGCTCTGTCACAGGTTCTGGGGTCGGCTCTGGGGCCGCCTCTGGGGCAACTTCTGGAGTCAGCTCTGGGGCCTGCTCTGGGACCGACTCTGGGGCAGGTTCTGGAGTCGGCTCTGGGGCAGGCTCTGTGGCAGGTTCTGGGGCCGGCTCTATGGCAGGTTCTGGGGCCGGTTCTGGGGCCGGCTCTGTGGCAGGTTCTGGGGCCGGCTCTGTGGCAGGTTCTGGGGCCGGCTCTGTGGCAGGTTCTGGCGCCGGCTCTGTGGCTGGTTCTGGGGTCGGTTTTGTGTACAGTTCTGTGGCTGGTTCTGAGGTCGCCTCCGGACAGGGTCCTGGAGCAGGCTCTGGACAGGGCTCTGGTACGGGTTCTGGCGAAGGCTCGGAGAGCAGCGGTGGAGCCGGCGGCGGAGCCGGTGGTGGTGGCGGCGGCGGCCAAGGCGGCGGAGGCTCTGAAGACTCAGCGGGCTGCTCTCCATCCTGAGGCGGGGCAGTGCCCTGGGCCGCGGCAGCTCCGCGGTCCATGTCCGCACACCGCCTCAGGTCTGGGCAGCCTGCGTCCCTAAGCCTGGAGGGCTAAAGTACCCTCGGGCGCCCCGCCCACTCCAGTCTGGCAGCCCCTCGCAGGGTGCCAAACTTTCCCCCATCCCACTCCATGGCTGGCTGGGCTCTGAGGTCTAACCCGTAGGCGCTCAGCGTCTCCCTGTGCTGGAACACGCCCCTCAGTGAGCGCACACCTCTTCGTAAGCAGCCACGGGTCTGATGGGCGGGAAGCAGAGGGGCTTGCGAACGCGGACTGGGCAGAGTGCTTGATGACCTCCTAGCGACGCGCGGGAGGGGAGGGGAGAGACAAAAAGGGGAGGGGGAGTGGAGCGGCGTGGAGGTTGGGGGGCGGGTTGGAGCCTGGCCGTGTTTAACCCTTTAGTAACACGAATGAAGAGAAAAAAAAAAAAAAAGCCAGAGGCGAAGTTGAGGGTCTTTGCAATTCCCCAACCACTTAGCCATGAGCTGCTGCTCAGAACAGCTTCCATCCTGTGTCTGCTCTCTCCCTCAGCAGCAGGTGAGCTTAGCCTCGGACCAACCTCTTGCCCCCCATCTCCAAGCCTCGATGGGCAAGTAATACTTTTTATCTAAGCCTGGAAAAGAAATTAAGCGGCATGGGGTGTGTGTGTGTGTGTGTGTGTGTGTGTGTGTGTGTGTGTGTGTGTGGTGGCGGGGGTGGGGGTGTTCAGCCTCCTTTGGATTGAAGTACAATTTGCCCCCCTTCGGTTTTTGCGTTTCTGAGCTTTGCCAGATCCAAGCGGTTTGCTGTTGGGTACAGAGTTTGAGGTGATTCGGGAAAGGAGTGTGATGAGGGAGGCTGGAGCCCCGGCGTTCCGCAGCCTACAGCCTCCCGGAGAGCAAGGCGAGAGTGCCCCGGCAGCAGCAGCTGTGCTAGCGCTCGGGAGCTGAGGCTACTCTGGTCTCCGCAGCTATCTGGGCATCTGTCTGGCTCGCCTATGCCACAGGAGCCTGCCTTGTGCTTTTAGCTGGATTTCCCAGCCACCGGCAGGAGTTGTTTTTTTTTTTCCCCCCCAAACTTGTTAACGCGCGCGCGCGCGTGTGTGCGTGTGCGTGTGTGTGTGTGTGTCTTGGGCTGGGGAAATTCACTGCAACACCCACACCTTTTTCACCTACTGAAGCAGTCTGACATTAGAGATGGGAGATTCTGTTGCGAAGAGAACGGCTGATGCCTAGCGCAGCACCTTTCCCACCACATCGGGAGACTTTAGAAGCTCTTTCTGTTATAGTCACCTACACATGCATACAAACCATCATCTTAGTCAGACCTAGACTTGAGACGCCAATATCTTGCCAATTGTAATTAAAATTTGAGAAGACTACCCGTTAAGCCACAGCTGGGTGGGGGGATCGGACGGGGGAGAAACACCTGTAAGCCTGATTTGAAATATGAGAAGTGAGTTTATCTCCCATACACATAATGCTGCAGTTGTGGGTAGCAGCCCTCTTTCTGCAGCCCCTTCTCTAGCCATCTACTCCCAGACCATATCCTCCACCATTCCCTCTTCTTTTGCCAATGGACTCTGACCTAGCCAGAATTTTCTGGAATCTGCAGCATCTTTCTGTTACCTACACTATGTCTCAGCAATAAATAATACCACAAGAGCACAGTCTCACCTAACTCCCTCCAAAAACCAGAATCTCTGGTGAGGTCTGCATCTCCCAGATCCTTGCTGCAGCATCACAGCCTAAGCCTACCTTTGCAGAGATATGTTACACTGCTTGGCAGCTACTAAGCTAGTGCAGGGACGGTCCTTAAACTCTGGGGATGGAAAGACCAGGAGAGGTGAGCTCTATCCATTCCCTCATATGGTAGTCCTCCTTCCAGTAAGTTCACCTTAGGGGCCCACTCTCTTCACCCTCCTTGGGCTTGTTCTCCTTTCCCCTATCCCACACCTCAAGTAGCCAAGCTGCCTTTAACCTTAAGAGTTCAGGACTGAAATATACAGGTGCCAGAGCTCATTATCAGATCTGGCTCATAAAAGTGCCAGAACTGACCAACCAGTAAGCCCAGGATTGGAGATCACTTCTCTGGCTCTCACACCTTAATGAAATCCCTGTCCTTAGAAGGAGCAGATATCCCACATTTAAATTTTGCTTTTTACTAAACCTGACATGTAGCTAGATGGGCTGAAGGCTGAGCAGTCACAGAGTAAGATGGCCTCTTTGGTTACAGATGGCCTCTTGGGGTTTGGCATAGACAGTGTATTGTCAAGCGGGATACCATCAGGGGACAACTTGGAGTTACTGTTTTATATATGTTTATTGAAACTCTTGTCTATAATTCTACACTGAATTATAATGAGGCCAACATTTATGATGTAGACTCTTGCTACAAGGTCATTTTGAGGTTGAATGCTAAAATAGTTGTTTGTACATGGCTTTTGCTCCATTAGGGTAGGTTACTGGAGATATGCTGCCTGAACTACATTATGATTAGTTTTGAAGGTTTTAGAAAATTATTTTTCAGCACATCATTAGCTATCTTATTGCTTCATATCATAGTAAGGGTTTTTGTGTGTGGGGAGGGGGCAGGGGAGTTCCTTAGCCCAGTATTGAATACCATGCTTTACATTGGAGGTAGGGTAGAGGGATGGCCAAAATGGTTTATTGGTACCTGGTTTGGGGAGGCACCTTTGCTGTAACTAAGCTACACCTTCCTCTTTCCCATAACCTGATGGTTTCCTAATAAAGTTTTGCTTAGATGCTTCTGTATTTTCCTCACAACCTAACCCAGGGCTTGAGGTCATAGTCAGGATTCAGGAAATGTCTGTTAAGTGGATGATTCATTGTAGGTTACTGGTTAGGATGTATTTTTCTGCATTGTTTTTTAGCAGTATTTGATATTTCAAATGATTAATGATCTCCTAAGAGGCTCTCTTTTAATTGAACAATACTGATTTTTAAAAAGGCCAAGAGGTACATAAGAATTTATTTAACCAGACATTTATGGAATGATGACCATATCCACAAAGGCTTGGATGAACATGGTTCTGGACGTCCCAGGGCAGAAATGGTCCTTAGCCTGGGACTTTTGGGCATGTTGTATAAGTTACCTGATTGGACTGGATGAAGGATCGATCAGTACAGTAGACTCATATCTTTTGAATATGCGATGCACTACCTCACCCAACTGCCAGCATTTACTCTGATTCTACCCAAAATAAAGTTTATCCAAGCCAGCATGGAGCTCCTTCAGTTTCAGCCATGCTCAGAGTTCTGGAGAGGCAAAGGAGAGAAAAGCTGAGAAGTGTGACAAAATTAAAGCTCTTCTCCCTTCTTGTTTTCATTTCATTTTCATTATTGAATGAGAGAGTGGCACTGTACTGCTAGAGTGGAGACCTTTCCCCCCTTGATCAGTAGCTTTAAATTCCCTAAGTCCTCCCTTTTAGAGCAATTTGGGAAGAAATCCGTGTCTCTCCCGAGTCTTAGCAGCTGCCAACCTCTCCTACTGTACTACCTCGGGATGTGCCAAGCCAAAATAGCAACCTTTATAATAATCTACTAAATAAAATAAGGAGATGGGATGAAGAACAGACAGCATTTATGGAGAATGTAGAGGATTCAGACAATTAATTTAGCTGGGATTAAAATGCAAACTTGTTAACCTTTACTCACTGTAGTCTCCTAGGATTAATTGATATAGGATTGGAGAGTTAAAAAGTTAATACCTTGCATTTGTATAATGCCTTTTGATTTCTAAAGTAGTTTCACATATATTATCTCACTTCAGCCTCACAATAAATGTGTGAGACAAGCAAATTCGGACTTCCATCACATACCCCTGCCCTTTACCCTTTAACAGATGAGAAAACACAAGTCCAGTGAGATTAAGTGCCATATCTTAGGTCACAGAGATAATTAGTGGTGGAACAGACATTTAGAACTTGCGTCACTCAATTCCCAGCTGAGGGAGACCAGAGCACAATACTGAGGGCTGTGAGCTGGGTGCTGTGAGACAGGGTCTGTGTAAATCCTCTCCATAGTAGAGTGGGAAGGCTGCCTTAATGCCTGTTTCTTTCTTGGGCCTGTCAAAGGAGTGGAGACTCTTCCATTTTTACCTTGATGTTTCTCAGCTCTCACTCTTTCTGGATAGCAGTTAATGATCTGTAACCAAGCTCACTGTAGAAGGTCCCTGTTTAGAGGAACATTTTTGAATATGTATGTAATATAATAATTCAACCAGGGTATACTCATTTTATTGGTTCTGTTTTTATGTTTTCTTGAAGTGAAGCACTCCACAGTTAAGACATATTTACTGCCAGTCTGTGGTGTATACAGCCCTATTAGGTGTCCTGGGGAAGGAGAAAGGGCAGAAATATTAGACATAATCCTTCCCACAACAATTATTCGAGCTTGGTGGTCAAGATAAGCCAAATACAGGTGAAAAGTAATCTGAACAGACACCAGTTTATGATCATGACACCATACTTTGTACCTTTCTGGGGGGCTGGGGGTGGGTGGGGACTAAGTGTGACAGAGCGGAAAGGAAATTGCAAGGGGAGTCAGGAAATCTGGCTTCATATTAAGGTTCTACCACTAAACTCTCAACATGACCTTATACAGATCATTTAATATCTTTGGGACTTAAGTTTTCTCCTATGAAAAATGGAGGTGGGAATAAAGTTGAACTTGATCATCTAGCTCTAAAGTCTGTTTTAGCACAAAATATCAGGAATCCTGTGAGTGAATCACGGACAGCTTTTTGTAAGGGGACAGATCTTGAAATGGGTCTTGAATGATGCAATTAACATAGATTAGCAAAGAGGAAGTGGAAAGGCATTGCAGACAAGGAGAGAAGCAAAGATAGAAACCTGGTGGCGAGTAGCCAGGCTGGTTGAGATAGAGGGACCATACCAATGACTGATGAGAGATGAGATTAGAGTGAAGCGGTGTTTGGTTTTCTGTTCTTGTGATAGTTTGCTGAGAATGATGGTTTCCAACTGCAGCCATGTCCCTACAAAGGACACAAACTCATCCTTTTTTATGGCTGCATAGTATTCCATGGTGTATATGTGCCACATTTTCTTAATCCAGTCTGTCACTGATGTACATTTGGGTTGATTCCAAGTCCGCATGTTCTCACTCATAGGTGGGAACTGAACAATGAGATCACTTGACTCGGAAGGGGAACATCACACTGGGGCCTATCATGGGAGGGGAGGGGGAGGGATTGCATTGGGAGTTATACCTGATGTAAATGACGAGTTGATGGGTGCTGACAAGTTGATGGGTGCAGCACGCCAACATGGCACAAGTATACATATGTAACAAACCTGCATGTTATCTACATGTACCCTAGAACTTAAAGTATAATAAAAAATAAATAAATAAAAATAAAAAAAAAATAAAGAACTCAGGCTCTGGATTTAAAATGACCTGGATTCAAATCCTACACAATTTGCTAGCTCTGTGACCTTGAACAAATTACTTATCTTCTCTCAGCCTCAATTTCTTACAACAGTTAGCTAACAGAGAAATTATGTACAGTAACTAACATTGTGTTACATAACACACAGTCAAAACTGTAAACAATGAAGAGTAATGGTACAAATATCTAAACAAATCTGACATGTTTTTAGGTAAAAATATAAATTCTGAAAGTAAAAAAGCCTCATAATCTCATTAATTTAAAATATATGTGGGGCCAATAAACACATAAAAAGATGTTCCACATCATTAGTTATCAGGGAAATGCAAATCAAAACCACGAGATATTACCTCACATCTACTAGGATGGCTACAATCAAAGAAATAGATAATAACAGTGTTGATGAAGGTGTGGAGAAACTGAACGCCATACACTGCTGGTGAGAATGTGAAATGGAGCAGCTGCTTCAGAAAACAGTTTGGCATTTCCTCAAATGCTTAAACACAGAGTTACCATATAATCCACCAGTTCTACTCCTAGCTATATATGCATGATAATTAAAAACAGTTATTCAAAAATTTGTATGCAAATGTTCATAAAAGCATTATTCATAATAGGCAAAGGTGGAAACAATCTAAACGTTCATCAACTGATGACTGGACACATAAAATGGGGTCTATCCATACAGTGAATATCATTAAGATATAAAAGGGAATAAAAAGTAGTGATACATAGAACATGATGAACCTTGAAGACATCATGCTAAGTGAAAGAAGTCAGTCACAAAGAACCACATATTGTGTAATTCAATTTATATGAAATGTTCAGAATAGGAAAATCTATAGAGACAGAAAGCACATTAGTGGTTGCTAGGGACAAAGTGAATGGAGATGGTATGGTGGTGACAGCTAAGGGATGTGGGGTTTCCTTTGAGGGTAACACAAATGTTCTAAAATTATTGTGATGAATGTACAACTCTGTGAATATACTAAAAGTCACTGAATTGTATACTTCAAATGGGTGAATCAAGGTACATGAATTAAATTTCAGTAAAGGTGTTTTTAAAATAAATACATGTAATATATATTTGCATAATAAAAAATATAGTATAAAAAAAGAGATTAGAGTGAAGCAAGTGGTAGGGAGAAAGGGGGATGTAAAAGGTTTTCAACATCAGATTGAAGAGTTGGAAGATTTGGTTTTAAAGGTAATGGGAACAATGCAGGCTGTTTGAATATAGGTGTACGTGGTAAAACTAACCAGTGAGAAAAAAATTGTCCTTGACTGTGTATTTGGTTCTGGAAGCATCTACAAATCTATTTTGTTCCCCTTGAGCTGATATCCAATTAATTTGAGGTAATTTGTAAAATCATGATTCTTTCTTTATTTTTACTGCAACCTCTAGTTTTGGGTCTGCATTGCCAAGGCTGCTGGCCCAACTGGCTTAACCACCTGCCTATACATTTGGATTTAGTCCATAATGGGTCGTTTGGCTTCCATGGACTCAACATGCTAATAGGATTTCTAATTTAAAATTCTAACTGATGATGAATGACCAGGGGATGAGAGAAAGGTCTTTGTAGGCAGGCAGGAGTGGGATGGTTGTGGACCTGAAAGCAGATTCGAAGATTGAAAATAGTTTGAAGGAAGATAAGAAAAAAATGAATCTTTGCAGAATCTTTAACTCACTGTGGCTTAGATATGGGGGAAAGCTGATGAGAAACAGCCACCCAGTCTAACCTGCCAAGGATCTAAACTCAGCTTGTATTAATAAGAGAAAACAGATTGCTCCAATGGCATAGAGAAAAACGTGGTGGAAATTGGTGTGGCAGATCACAGGTGTGTGTGGGGGGAGCTGAGGGAGAGAATATAGAGCTGATAGTGTCCCTTAGGTGATGGTGTTTAGAAAGAGTGAAAAAGATTATTAGAACCCTCCTGGTGTGGTGTCAGTAATGGAGGCAGGCAGACATTTGTAATACTCATTCTCAATATTTGAATATGTGTATGTGTGTGTATCTTTATCCAAAAAGGAAAAAAGATGATGTTAGTAAGAATTGTCTCTGCACAAAATTACTTTGCTACCTCACCACCCTCTACAAATGCTTTATGACTGACTTTAGGAGGGAAAGTGATGGATATAGGAGGGAGGAACAGATAGAGAAAGGAATTTAGGAAAAAGAGGTGTTGATAGGCAGAACTGCTGTGATGAAAAAGGTTGGGGAAGAAGGTGGCTTTCTTTTCCTCCAAAGAACTGCCAGCAGCCTTTCTGGCTGCCTCTTTTTCTCTTTCTTGTAATTTCCCTTTACTGAGAGTTAGCTCAAAATGCAGAATTAATCAGTTCTGTCATAAGAAGGAATCTCAGGGGAGGGGCTTGACACAATTGAAGCAACTTACAAGGACAAGATATCACATAACTTGGTTGTCTTAGACGGAGATTAAAGCATTCAATAGTCATTTCCAGGACCTCCCTTCTATCATTCACCTTTTGGTTTTAAGTCCCCATGCTCTAGTTATGACCTTTGGGCACAGCCATTTCTGGAAGGGCCTATTCCCTTTAACTACACTTCATATGACAAAACTAGGCTCAGTTTTACCCTTTCTCTTTCTCAGCTTCACTGGTCTCTGCAATAACAAGGCCCTTTCCCAACTGGGCCTCAGAACTTTAACGTGACCCTGGGGCAAAACTGCAGCTTCCTGACTCCCAGAGTTTCTAGGGATTGCATTATTCAATCATCAATTCCACAAATAATTATTGAACATCTACTACATGCTTGGCACTCATTTGAATGCTGAGGAATCACCAAAAAACAAGACAGATATCATCCATGCTCAAACAGCATTTATTGGCTAAGCGATGGGGAAATACAAACATTAAACAAGCATACATACATGAAAACGTTGTTTCAGAAAATAAGTGCAATAAAGAAAACAAAACAGGATGATGTGATAGAAAGTGCCTGGAGGGCTACTTTGGTCAGTCAATTTATTTACTCATTTGCTTAATCCTATAGGACATCCAAAATAGTTTGGAATTACTTCACCAACGCTACTACCAACAACAAACCTACTAAATAAACTTCAAGATTTTTTTCCACCAACTTCTGATTTGAAAAATTTTCAATCCTACAGAAAAGTTGCAAGGATAATACAGTGATCACTTACATATTCTTTACCAATTGCTAACACTTTATCACATTTACTTAATATCTATAACTCCATCTATTTATCTGCATATCTATCTATTTTTGGCTGAGCCACATGAACCTTTGTTGCAGACATCATGATATGTCACACGTAAGTATTCAGCATATACATTCAGCATGTATCTCATAAAGAGCAAGGACATTCTCCTTCACACACAATACGATGATCACACTTATGAAATTTAACAATGATACATTAATATTATCTAGAATACAATGCATATGTGAATTTCTCAAATTGTCCAAATAATGCTCTGTATAGCTTTTTTTTTTTTTTTTGTAAATATGGGGTCAAATCATAGATTGCATTTAGTTCTGTCTCTTTAGTCTCCTTTAATCTAGATTAGTCCTAGCTTTCATTTGTCTTTCATGACATTGACACTTTTGAAGAGTACAGACCAGTTGACTTTAGACTGGATTTCAATTTCAATTTGGGTTTGCCTAATTGTTTGAGATTGGATTGTCATGGAAGGCTTCTGTGAAGAGGCAACTTTCAGTTGAGTCCTGTGAACACAAGGAGGCAGCTGTGAAAATATCTGGGGAAAGGAATTCCAGGCAGAGGGAATGGCAAGTACAAACTCCTGGAGATGGAGACAGGCTTGTGTTTGAGAGAGAAAAAGCAGACCAGAATGACTGGAGCCTAGAGATCAAGGGGGAGAGTCGTATGAAATGAAATAAGATAGGCGGGATTCAGATCATGATGTAGCATATAAGTCAAGGGAAATAGAATATTTTGTTCTAATTGCACTGGTAGGCCACTAAGGGTTTTATGTAATTTGGTGACATGATCTGATTTGAATTTGCTTTTAAAAATAGTTTTTACACCGCATGTTCTCACTCATAAGTGGGAGGTGAACAATGAGAACACATGGACACAGGGATGGTAACAACACACACTGGGTCCTGGGGTTAGGTGGGGGTAGGGAGAGCATCAGGATAAATAGCTAATGCATGCAGGGCTTAATACCTAGGTGATAGGTTGATCTGTGCAGCAAACCACCATGGCACACGTTTACCTATGTAACAAACCTGCACATCCTGCACATGTATCCTGGAACTTAAAATAAATACAATAAAGTTGAAAAGAAAAAAGAAAAAATTATAATAAAAAAAATTTTAAAAATAAAAATAGTTTTTATTTTCTAAAGAATTTTGCTTTGTATGCAGTTTAAAGAAACAAATAGGTACATGTCACAGCTGTCAGTCTGCCCCCCTCTCCCATTATCTACTCCCTAGAGGGAACTACTTGGAGCTCCTTTAGCTAAATAGCATGCTTGTAAAGCTAATTCATAATTTTTCAGATTAAAGCACTCTATGGAAGAGGAGAGTTTAGCTCATTATCATCATAAGCCCCCGTGCATGCACAAACACAGACTTCCTATTCCACCACTCTACCAGTACAGTTATGTCATAATTTTGACTAGCTCAATATTCAGTGTTTACATTATTTTGACTCTGGAAATGCTATTCACAGCTGAGTTACATAGCACACTAGGATTACTTTTCCTTTCTTGCACATCTGCTTGTTTTTAATGGAGCTGATAATTGTCTTGTTTATTCTCTTGCTTATTTTTCTACACACTTAACATTAGCTCATCCACAACCTGTTCCCCAGTTGACTAAATATTCTCCCAATATGTGAAGATGCATTGGCTCTTCTGTCAGTTTCATCTTCTGTGAGACATCTTTGAATTGCTCCAATCCGGCCGAATTGCTCTCTAGATCTGTAGAACGGTCTCATCCTGCGATATCCCTAATAATTTTGAAGATATTTCTTCATTGTTTTCTGGCTTCTAACTTTTGAGAAGCCTGAGGCCATTTGGAATCCTGCTCTCTTGTAATTTTTCTTTTCTGGAAGCCACTGGGTTCTTTGTTTTGTCTTAGGGTGCAACATCACATTGATATCTCCTGGTGTGTGTCCATTTTCTTTCACTGTGTTGGGTATTCTGTGGACCCTTTCAATCTTAAAACTGTCTTTCAACTCTGGGAACTTTTCTTGAATTATTTATTTAATTCTGTTTTCTCCAGTTTTTCTGACCTTCTCCTTCCTGGAACAAATGTTATTCTTATGTTGGACTACCTGAATAATGTAATTTGCTTACATTTTTCTTATATTTTCTATCTTTCCATATGTTTGTCTGTTTGCTCTACTTCTGGGCTGTTCCCTCAGCTTTATCTTTCATACCTTCTGCATTACTGCAATGCAATTCTAACACTAACAGAGTTAGCAGAGACTCTGTTGGTTAAGGGCACAGTCTCCAACGAACTGTTCTCACTTCAGATGCCAGCTACAAGTTCAGGGTTACCTGCACTTCTGACCAACTGGCTACCAACTTGGGTATTCCAATGAGCACTCAGGTTTGATGATTCCCTAGAATAACTCACAGAACTCAGAAAAGTACCATGTTTATGATTAGTTTTATTACAAAAGATTCAAATCAGGACTAGCCAAATGAAGAGACCTAGAGGATGAGGTCTGGGAGTGCCCTAATTGTGGAGCTTCCATGTCCTTCCCTTGTGGAATCAGGATATGTCACTCCTGGCATATCAATATGTTTACTAACTAGGAAATTCACCTGAGCCTTGGTGTCCAGGGTTTTCACAGGAGTTTCATTATACAGGCATGACTGATTGAATCACTGACCATGTGATTGAATTCAGTCTCCAGCCCTCCTTCTTCCCTCCCCAGAGGTCATCTTCGGCTGATATCACCTGGCACAAAGCCTTAACTCTCTAGTAACACTGTTGGTCTTTACAGCCTCACCAACCCCCATCCTGAAACTACCCAAGAGCCCACCCTAAGCCACCTCATTAGCATAAATTCAGTCATGGGTCCAAAGGCCCATCATGAATAACAAAGACATTCTTACCACTCAAGAAATTTTAAGAGTTTAGAAGCTCTTTCCCAGGAAACTGAGACAAAGATCCTGCAACAAAGACCAGACAAATTTTTCGTTCTACAACATTTTCTAATAAGTTCAAAGCAGGATTTAAAAAAAATTCAACTTTTATTTTAGATTCAGGAGGTACATGTGCAAGTTTGTTACATGGGTATATTGTGTGATGCCAAGGCTTGGGGTACAAGTGATCCTGTCATCCAGGTAGTGAGCATAGTACCCAATAGTTTTTCAACCCTTGACTCCCTCCCTACCTCCTGCTAAGTAGTACCCACTATCTATTGTTGCCATCTTTATGTCCATGAGGACCCAGCATTTAGTTCCAACTTATAAGTGAGAACATGTGGTATTTGGTTTTCTGTTCCTGTGTTAATTTGCTTAGGATAATGGCCTCCAGCTAAAGCAGGAATTTTTCAGAGCAATTTTTTGCCCTCTGAGTATCATTTTAAATATAATCTTGCTCTTGTTTGATAGATACAATATCTTACCTCTTCGAGTACAATAATGGTTATTAATTTTCATTTCTGTTTCTTTTAAGTTTTTGGTTTATTGGTTGGTTTAGGTCTCTATCTTTGATATTGCAGGCTTTCCTCAGATAGTTTGTCATCCTTGGCTGTTTGCTCATATTTATGAGTAGGTTCCTAAAAAGCTAATTAAAAGGTCAGAGTATTTAGTGAGACTCGTGTGAGTATATCAGTTTTCTACTGTGGCATAACAAGTTGCCACAAATATAGTGGCTTAAAACAATACACATTAATAATCTCATGGTTTCTGTGCATTAGCAGTTCAGGTCTGGGGTAGCTGAGTTCTCTGTCAAGAGTCTTCCCAGACTGTAATCAAGGTGTTGGTCAGGATGTAAACTCATCTGGAGTTTTGACTGGGGAAGAATTTTCTTCCAAGTTTAATCAGGCTGTTGTTGGCAGAATTTATTTTCTAATGACCACATACATGACTGGGGCCTCAGCTTTTTGCTAAGTGTTGGCTGGAGGCTACTCTCAGGTCTTAGAGGCCATCCACAGCTCCTTAAAGAGATTGGCAGTTACTTGCCATATAGGCTTCTGCAACATAGCCTCCCATTTCATCAAGCCCAGAGGAAGAGACATTAGCTTCTGTCCGCTAAAGCAGAGCCTTTTATAATGTAGCTTAATTATGAGAGTGACATCCCATCACCTTTGCCATATTCTGTTAGGTTAGAAACAAGTCACAGTTCCCATTTCCATTCAAGAAGAGAGAAGTACACAAAGGCACGAGTACGAGGAGGTGGTATCCACTGGGGACTACTGTGGGTCTGTCTACCACAATGGGTTTCACTGCAAGGTGATCTGGCTGGGTCATTTCACTGGACAACCCTTTATATCAACATCTTTAGTTTTTTTTTTTTCTTTTTATTATTATTATTTTTTTCTGAGGTTGTTCACATTTCCAAAGAAGAATATTCAAGCCTGGAGGTTGTAAGCCTGACTGTCAGCATTCTAAGAACTAAGTGGGGCCAGGCACGGTGGCTCAGGCCTGTAATCCTAGCACTTTGGGAGGCAGAGGCAGGCAGATCATGGGGTCAGGAGTTCGAGACCACCCTGACCAACATAGTGAAACCCTGTCTCTACTAAATATACAAAAAATAAAAATAAAAATTAGCCAGACATGGTGCTGTGCACCTGTAATCCCAGCCACTCGAGAGGCTGAGGCAGGAGAATCATGTGAACCCAGGAGGTGGAGGTTTCAGTGAGCCGAGATGGCTCCATTACACTCCAGCCCAGGTAACAGTGTAAGACAACACCTCAAAAAAAAAAAAAAAAAAAAAAAAGAAAAGAAAAGAAAAGCAAAGCACTAAGTGGGATAAGAGGCTAAGAATCTCAAAAATCAATATGTAAACTTCTGAATGTCCTTGTTTTCCATATGGTACTTCTTCCTCAACTGTGCTTCCCCAGTCCAGAGACCCTCTGTTTTACTCTCTCTAGAGAATAAACCTCACATCTGATGGGAGTTGGGGCAGAGACAATCACACAGCTGTGAGGAGTTGTGGAGGAGATCTTAGGATCCAACTGGTTAATAAGAATTTCAACCAATACTCTTGATTTTAGGCTTACTTTCACCTCCACTTCCAGAAGTACTGGTCCTGCCAATTTTTGAGCCTTTTGGAGGTTCTTTGTTGTGAATTGTATTGGTTGTCAGTTTTCCCCAATGCCAGTTTTGGATTCATTTTCTGCAGGTCAGCTGTCAGTTACCCTTGTATATCTATTTTTCTAGCTTTAAATATTGCATTGTTATCTTCTCTCCCCAAATTACTGTCATTTTAATGAGGGTTGGCAGTGAAGTGGAGGTAAATACATGTGTTCAGATTGTCATGGTCAATGGGATGTCCTAATTTACATGTTAAAAAGATTACGGTGACCTTTTTGTGAAGAAGACTATGAGGGAGGGATAACAGTGGAAGTTGGGAGAACAATTAGGTAGCTAGTTCTAAGAGATGTTTAAGGGAAGAAATGGATAGCACTTGGTAGTAGATTGAGAGTGGGGAGAAGAGAGAGAGAGGGAGGTGTCACCAATGACTCCTAAGCTTGTGTAGTAGGATGGATGGTGGATTTCACCCATTTCGTGATTCATTGTTTTCATGTCATTTTCCAGGGCTGCTATCAACACACTTGTCTCCTTCACTACTACAATTGATGTCACCACAAAACCAGCTCAGAGCAAATCTAACATTGCCAGGAACACAGTTACCATGATAAGAAAGCCCTAATGTAATGACCACCACCACCAACTACTACTACACTAGCTCCCAGTTATGAAGTGATCACTGTAAGCCTGGTTCCATATTAAGTACTTTCCATATACTATTTCAATTAACTTCCCCAATAGCCCCGTGAGGTAGATACCCATCTGTAGTTTATTACCATTGAATTCTCCAAGTGAATTCTTTCTGAATCAATCAAGTTCTGGGGAGTATAGTTTCACAAGAAAATATGACAGGGACTCTAGAAGTGGTGGGAGGGCTCATCACATAAGCTGTTGCCATTCCTACTCATTTGCTGTCTACTCCACACCCGTGGTAGGATGCATCCACTCTTTACTCATACTGCCTTGTCCCTCTGGTTAACCACCTCCTCCTATTCTTGTCTCAGAATTTTGCTTCTTTTGAAAATCCTCTCTTATAGTTTGTATTATTGCCCAAAGTGGCAAGAACGTCCCCTTTGCCTCAACTGTAGCATGGAACTACAGCCTTATTCTACTCCACAAGCTCTTCATAGGAGAAATGGAGGCTTGGAGTGGAGATGAGAACTTTGCCCAATCTTCAAACTTATGTGGAATTTCAGGAATAAAACACATAAGGATGGAAATGTCTTGAATTGTTCACATGAACGTAGCCTAGAAGAGGACAAAAAAGGGGAACAGGAAGAAGTAATTTTAATGCAATTTGAGACTTTCCCCAAGTTTCTTGAGAAATGGAAGACTTGGGGGGACTGGGAACAGACGGTATAAATTACGTTAACTTATTATTAATTACTTGGGATTGTTACCCCTAGGAGAAATCCTGGAACGATGTCTTAGTCGGCTTGGGTTGCCATAACACAATACCATTAGACTGGGGAGCTTAAGCAACAGAAATTTATTTCTCACAGTTCTGGAGGTTGGAAGTCTGAGATCAGGGTGCCCCCATGGTTGGGCTCTAGGAAGGGCCCTCTTTCTGGCTTGCAGATAGCTGCCTTCTCACTGTGTCCTCACATGGTGGAGAGAGAGAAAGAGAACAAATTCTCTGGTGTCTCTTCTAATATGGACACTAATCCTATTGAATTAAGGCCCCACCCTTATGGATTCATTTAACCTTAATTACCTCCTTATAAGCTCTATCTTCAAGTCACATTTGGGGTTAGGGCTTTAACATACAAATATGGGGGGACACAATTCAGTCTATAGCAGAGATTATGCTCTGCTTTGCCAAGTCCTCTAGTGTTAATCAATACAATTGAGAACATAGGACACTGACAACCAAGTCAATCAGCAAACCTAGGTGAGATTTGCCTAGGCCCCTGTGTTTCTGTTGTAACATTAGCTCTGACAGTTTCTGTAGAGCTGACACTCTTTGTCTCTAACCATTTATGTTCTGCTGAGTTCTGGCTGGATTTTTACTCTTCTGTAAATTTCTTTCTACTGTGTTATATTAAGCTTCATCAAGACATACTTCTATGATGATAAATGAGGTGGCTAGATTGACTGACTACGTACTAAAATATCATTGACTTTCCTTCCTTGAAAAATGTTCTTTTTGTATGTGTGACTAGTGAAGGGGGTGATGGTAATTCAGAGGATAGAGTTTGTAAAAGATATTTGACTTCTTTGGAGACAAGAGTGATGAGAGAAGATTTTGTAGTCTTGACGACATCACATGTATGCTCTTTCTCCTCCATGGAAACAAAAATGTGTGAGTGAGACTGATGAGTCAGCTAATTCTCACTCCCCTCCTCCACTCCCACCTCCACCACTAGCCTAAGGACTAGTGTTTTTCTTCTTCAAGGCCAAGAATGAACATACTAAAGAATAGAAGGGGATATCACAGTGCCATAAGTAACTAAGTAACTTAGTTTCTCAGTTATTATAGTCCTGATTCTTGCTAGAGAGCCTTCTGTTATTGCTCTAGGTACCTTCAGAACAGTGCATTTAGCCACTCACTGTGAACCCAGATGTTTGAGTTTATTATTGTTTTTTCTAAGATATCTTGATATAGCAAGAGGTTTGAACTTTAAATATTCCGTGGTTCTCAATGCATGAAAGTCTGTTTCTGGGGATTTTTTTTTTTTTAGGATATATTATATTGGGGTTAGTGTCTTTTTATGCAGCCAATCATATTCATTCTTTCACCAAGCATTTATTGAGCACTTATTGTATGCCAGGCACTGTGGTACATACTGGAGATTTAAAGACATGCAAGATACAATTTCCTGCTTTTGATGCACTTATAGCTCCACATACAGATCTCTCTTCCAGAGACAGTCCCACATGATCACTGAAATACAGAATAATAAGTGTGATGATTAGATGCCTGGACAAACTATGGCTTTTTTTTTCTTCTTCTTTGGGGAACCAGGGAATGTTCGCAAAGGAGGTGACATTTGAGCTACGTTTCTAAGATGGAGAAGAAGGAAAAAGTTATTTTCAGGCATTAGGAAAAGCATATGAAAAGACGCAGAAATGTAAAGGGGTACAGAGTGTTCAAAGGTCTGCAGGAAGTTCATTTTGATTGAGGCAATGTCAGGTGATCTTGCTAAAAAGGAGAGTTAGAGTGATTGTGAAGAACCTCCTTATGCCATGCTAAAGTACTTGGATTTAGCATTGAACATTTTTAGGCAGAGGCATGGCATACTATTATTGGCAATGTATAAAGTTCACTCCAACAACTACATGGAGGACAGTTTGAAAAGAGGCAAGAATGAATGTACAGAGACAGATTAAAAAGCTGTCGCAAAAATCCCAGTGTGAGGACGATAAGGGTCCAAACAAAGGCAGTGACAGTGGAAACGATAAGGAGGGAATATGGTTAAGGGGCGATTCCAAAGAAGATAAAATAGGACTTTGTAGCCAATTGAACATAGTTATTGGAGAGAGAAAAATGTTTTGTGTGACTCCCAGGTTTCTAATTTAGGTAACTTGATAGATGACAGTGCCATTAATAGAGATCAGTTGGAGACATCCAGGAGACAGTTGCATTTATGGGTCTGGAGTAGGGGAGAGATATGAAAGTCAGAGATAAAAATTTACGTATCATCAATGGAGTAGCTGAAGGCATGGGAATGGAGAAGATTTCCCTGGGCAAGTTTCCAGAATGATATGAAAAGGGCCTTATGAAAAGGGTCTCTGAAAATAGTAACCTTTAAGGGGTAGACACAGGAAGAGAATTTTATGAAGAAGGAGAATGAATAATCAGAGAGATAGGAGGAAAACCTGAAAAGAAGGAAGATATGGTCCACAGTGTCAGATACAGCATAGAGGTCAAGAAAGATGATGGCAGAAGCAGGGCCCACTTGATTTAGCACTCAGGGGTGTTAGTGACCTTAAAGAGGGCATATTCAGTAGAATGGTGCCAGGAGAGCTCAGCCCAAGTAGGCTGAGACACAAATGACACAAATGGGAGGGAAGGAATTGGAGACTGAGAGTACAGACTACTTTCTTTTTCTTTTTCTTTTTTACTTTGACATATGGATTCATAAACATTCTAATAACAATGAACCTCGTCCTGAGGGTCTCTTGTGCACTGAAGTATACAGCCAGGATGATCAGCAACAGATACTTTTTAGTTGTATCTAATATTAGTATTTATTTGTGTATATTGTGCTGTGGTTTATATACAATATGTATGAATAAGTATACATGTATGAGGGTATCTTTTGGTTCTGACAGGGTAATGAATCAATCACAGTTTTGGAGATCCCTTCTGGAGAGTAAGGTCTGCAGACCTACTGACCCCTTTGGTTCTGGAAAAGCTCCTAACTGCCTCAAAGCAGCCTCATTCCCAGTGCAGGGGAAATGTTATGTAGGGAATGCAACTCTCCTGGAAGCATTTTAATTTACCCATGCCGGGAACATTCCTCTCTCCATATGCCTTTACTGGGCATAAAGATTTGTGTGCAAATGGATCTGGTAAGCACTCCTGAGTCCATCAGGATTCCTCAAGGCAGTTACAAAGACTAAATTCTGAAATCCACAGAGGTGCCATCTTGCCATCTCAGGCAGTAACGGTCAACACTTTTTTCACTTTAACACACCTGAGGAGGCTTGACTCTCACTATCAGTAACAGTAATTTCTTGACAGTGAGCCAGGAGGTGAGATAATAAAGATGGACCACTTTTGTTAAACAGTCAGATACTGTCATCAGCGTTTTACATCAACTAAGTAAACTACTATGTCTCCAGGATACAGGTGTGGAAACTGGTTAAGAAGTGTGGTGGTGAAGCAAGAGAGAAAGTAAAAGAAACACATATGGAGAAGGCAGGTGTGGTTTGCCACTCAACTGAATTCTCATCTGAACTCTGTCCTCTTCTCTGAAGATGTAGACTGTGTACCTGGCCTTGTGTTGGAGCAACTAGGAATGGGTTAGGAGATGAAAATGGCAATGTTCCTAACTTTAAGATGCTTATGTACTGTTTGGCTAGATTTGTTATTTCTTAAGAAAGAAATATATGGAACAATAAAGAATAGGTGGTGTTTTTAAAGCTGGGTTGTAAGGCAGCTGCTTGGAACTTTGAGTTCATTTTACTTTGGGAACTTACTAAAGATATGTACCTTTCATAGGTGGATCCATAAATCCAATTTGTCCATGATATAGCTGGAATGCTATACATTTATTAGGAAAATTAATATGAAATAATGTTGTTGTGGTACTAATAATTAAGCAAAATGAACTATCAAGTTGAACAAGAATGAGTTTTAAATGATAGTACTTGAAGAAAAGCTGATTTAATTATGAGTGGTGTAAAGTAGATGAAGAAATATACATGTGGAGATTCTGAATAGGACTTTTGGCACTTTCAAGGACTTTAGAGGATACTAAAGTTTTAGAGGATACAAAGTTTCTTTATCATGGTTAATTTTATTTTAAAGCGTATGACTCTTCGTTCTTTAATTTGATTGAATCAGCGCTGCTCTTATACTTGTCAACCATAATTACAGCTTTTGGTTGAATCATGAATGGAACAAAGAAGAAAACGTTAAGGCCACCATAGGTTCATGGCTACCTAGGAGTGGTCACCTTTTCATCTCTTAAACACTTGCCCCTTAATTTCTGTCCATCTTGTTTTCTCCGTATGAGTTAGGATAAGCAATCATAGCTGTCATAATAAACAATCTTAAAATCTGTGACTTAACACAATGAGGATACATTGCTTGCTCATATGACTGTCCAATGTGGTCAGAGAGGAGAGAGATTTTCTGGTCCTCATAGTCATTCTGAAATCAAGTTTCTCCCATCTTCTAATTTGGCCATCTTCCACATATGGCCTCTATGGTCGCTATAGAAGGGAAAGAAAGGGAGCAGAGGGATTTGTTGTAGATTTTAGTGCCCAGACCTAGAAGTAGAATGTGTCACTTTTATTCACATTCCATTGGCCAGAACTAGTCATATTGTCCACCTGTGACTTCTTGTGTGCCCAGGAGAAAAATAGAGTAGTTTGCTGAACATATAGCAATGTCTCTGCCACAATGTCCATCAATACAAAATGGCTAAATGAACTGTGTATGTCTTTTCTATGGAACATTATTCAGCACTTTCAAAAGAAAGAAACGTCTCTATGTGGACTGGTATGGAAAGATCTGCAGAATATTTTGATGATCAGAAAAAATAATTTGGGAATGATATGTTACAATATAGTAACACTGGAATTTAAAAAAAAAATGCCCTATGTAAAAGTACATATTCTGTATATGAATGAACATGTGTAGAAAAAGATTTAGAAGGATACCAAAATTTGAACTGTCAACAATGGTTATTTCTAGGGAGGAGAGGAGTGGATCTTGGTTGTTGATGATATGCAAAATGGACCTTATCTGTAACTTTCAAAATATTTATGAGGAAAATGAATTCATGTGTTATGTGAATAAGTAAAATTTATATAAGAGAGATATGTTCGAAAATACGCATATTTGTTATCTGTTCCCAAAACAGATTTCAACTGTGAGCTTAGCTTTTGACTTGTTGAGTTTAAAGAGCTAATGAAATATCTAGGTTGTTGTCAGTGGTGACTGGTCTGGCAGACAGCCACAGATGCACATTTGGAGCTCTGGGGAGAAGCTGGAGTTACAGAGTTAATTTGAGTGTGTTTTCTTTGCATAGGGTTGAGTACTGAAGCTAAAAGAGTGTAAGGGACCTCAAAGGTGTTGCTCCTCAAAACATCAGGCCATGTCAAGAGGAGACACTTGTGGCAGAATGTAATTCATTGCACCGCTTCCTTCACTGAGAAAGTTTTGTTACCAAAAACTACCAGCTGAACTAATCTATGTGTTTAGTGATGTGAGTGATTTACATTCTGGACAAGCTCCTTATCTTGTCATGAACCAATAACTGACAGTTTGCTGATGGGCACTGGTACATGGACTACAGTTTGAGTAGCAGCTGTCTGTGGAAGGAAGAATCTAGCAAGAGAAGAGATTTCAGTTGTGAGCCTTTGGATGTGACCACAGTTGGAGGGGATAGAGGAGAAAGAATTGTCAAAAGAAAAAGAAGCAATAAGATACTGAACTAATGTACAGTGTTCCCGAGTCAGGTGAGAGAAATTTTTGAGTGGTCAGCAGTGTCAAATGCCATGAATAAGTAGTGGATGAGAGAGGGAAAGCCACTGGAGTTAGCTCTGTGTGCGTGTGTGCACATGTGTGTGCTTGCTTATATTTAGAAAGACCTACAATGTTATTGAGTTCTTATTCTGTGTCAGGAACTGTGTCATGTGCTCTACAAGTATGACCTCATTTCTTGGGTTGACTGATGAAAAATAAAAGAGTGTATGACAGTGGTAGGGATAGAACCACAGTGCTGGAGGCTAAGGGAAGGGGTGGGTGGGCGGATATAGGCAGTCATTGCAGAGAAGAAAGGTGATGCAAAGAAGGAAACTGAATGTTAGGTAGAAATGTAAGAGGAAGGAAAGTCTAGGGAGCTCACCTAGGATGACTTTGATTTCAGTAAGGTGGGAGGCAAGATTGAGTAGAGGGAGCTTGAAAGAGCAAAGAAAGTATGTGACAGACATTGTGGGGAATGTGATGGGGGAGCCAAAAGCTACATGTGTGAAATGATATAATGGAGACCTCTTCTATCAAGGCTCAGAAGGGCAGAAAACACAAATACAGATGGCAGGGGTTACTTGTGTATTCGCAAATGTTTAAGGTGGTTGAGAAACTGGTGCTCCCAATCCCCTATTCACTTTTTCTTAATCTTGAATTTACAATAGCTTCATTTCTTTCAAGATCCTATTTCAAAAAGACAATTGTGACAGCTAAAAATCCCTCATCTAGATTGGGATGTCATTGATGTGTTGTCAGAGAAAGCTTTGGAGGCTTCCAGCTCCCCTCTGCCTTCAAGAAATCTGAAAAGAGCCGGGCGCGATGGCTCACTCCTGTAGTCCCAGCACTTTGGGAGGCTGAGGAGGGCGGATCATGAGGTCAGTAGTTAGAGACCAGCCTGCATGGTAAAACCCTGTCTCTACTAAAAATGCAAAAAATTAGCCAGGCATCGTGGCGCACGCCTGTAGTCCCAGCTACTGGGAGGCTGAGGCAGGAGAATTGCTTGAACCCGGCAGGCAAAAGTTGCAGTGAGCTGAGATCGCACCACTGCACTCCAGCCTGGGCAACAGAGCAAGACTCTGTCTCAAAAAAAAAAAAAAGAAAGAAATCTGAAAAGAAAACTAACTCATGTAAATAGGTCTATAGGGCCATTGTCTCTGCCCCTCCCTAAGTGGCTTTAATACAGAAAAGATAACAGGGAGTGTGTCTGACCTACAAAGAGATAGAAGATTGGTATAGGGTGATGCTGTCACATGACATAGTCTGGGGCTAGGGACAATTGAAGAGATTATACTGTGGAATGAAGACCAAGCCTGGCTGATTAACAGCAATACGAAGATGACAGCCACTGAGCTCAGGGATCATAAAATTCCCAATAGTGTTTGCAGTGTGATTCTCAAATCATTTCTGTGCAGATTCTGTCTGGCTAGTGAGTACTGGAAATTTCAGATATTCACAGGTTCTTATCCCCATCTAAGTCTTCGAATAGTTTGAAATCCACTGTGCTTTCTTTTCCCCTCTCCTTGTTTTTCCTTTATCCCTTCCCTTGAGTTCTTTTATAGATTTTGCTGGGTACATTTAAGTTTGTAAGCTACACTGAGAAAGAGCAGTTCTGAACAGAGTCATGAGTAAAGGCAATGAATTGGCTATTTCAAGGTTGAACTGGGGAGTCAGCTTTGCTATTAACTGGCCATGTAAGCTTGGACAAGTCATTTCCCTCTCTGGAATTTAGTTTCCACATTTTTTAACTGAAGGGCTTAAACTAGATGAACTAAGGGTGTGTATTAGAAGTGAAAGGCAGTATGTTTTTGAAAATCTGGATATCCAGGCCCCCTTGTTGGAGCCTCATTAGATATGGAGTAGGTCCCAGGTATCTGTGGTTTTATAAAGTGACTTAATTCCCCCTTTAACTTCTGCCATGATTGAGGGCTTCCTGAGGCCTTCAGCAGAAGAAGATGCTGGCACTGTGCTTCTTGTACAGTCTATAGAACCATGAGCCAAATAAACCTCTTTTCATTATAAATTACCCAGCATTTGGCATTCTTTTATAGCAATGCAAAACAGACTCACAAAAGGGATCTCCAGTTCTAACATAATATGAGGGGAGGGTCAAGGGAGGGGTAGGTAAAGAAAGAGAAAGCACATACACGTTTTACTCTCTGGAAAGGAGGATATCTATTATTTACACAATTAAAAACTGGGGAGCCAAGACAATAATGTATACAAGACAATAATGTAGTATTTTCACATTATTAATGTATAGATGTGTTTTGAAAGACTTAGCAGTTAATGCATATGGACACTCACCTACCTTTCCCAAAGAAATAACAAAACTGGAAAAGAAACAGGGCAGAATAAAAGCAGGGCCTTCTTGGGGGAATGAATATAGAGATGCACCAGTCATGGGCTCAACCCTCAAGAAGCTTGAATTTTGTGCCCCACCTTTTCCTAACTTTCTGACACTTGGCAAGAACTCCCAGACTCACTGACACATAGGTATTCAGACTTACTGTGTTTTGAAGTGTTATTCTGCCAGAGAAATGTGCATTTTGAGGAACCTATGCCAAAGAACTGCATTTTGAACCAGTGTTCATGGGAGAAATGTGGGGAAAGTTTGCCTACCAGGAAGTTGAAATCTGGTTTTTGGATGCCCATGATGATGTGGGGGGAACTAAATTGAAAGTCTATAGTGGACATGGATGCCTGCAATGGGCATCAGGAATAGGGCAGGCAGGAGGCTTTAAGAAGCAGTGGGGAGTGGGCCTTTGTATAAACCCTACATGGTGCATTGCTCACTCCAGTAGTAGCTGGACTAGAGATAGGAGGTTAGAGAAATCAATATGGATGCTTCAGGGTGAAGAATTCCTAAGCACAAAATTTGACTTGTGGGACAATTGAGAGGGCATACATATCCAAGTTCCATCCTTTTTGAAATGAATTGTTGATAAGGCAGTATTTCATAGTCGTTCCACTGAAAGGAAAAGTCTATCTCAGCCAAGTGGACTGTAAAATCAGACCTACAGGTTCCTTATCTCCCAGTAACTCCCAAATCTCTAAGGTGTGAGCTCAGGCCTGACCCAGTGCCAACAATGTGGCTTGGATGTGGCTAGAAAAGCCCAAAGCACTCCCCAGGGCTGGCTATTTGCCATGTGGCTCCATTAGCAGTCAAGAGGAGATTCTCCTGTAGGGCCTTCTTGTTGCACAGAGTAGTTGCACAGTCTTGGGATAAAGAGCTGGCTTACAGCTGTTTGTGATTGGAGGGGCAAGTTCTTTACTCTAAAAAAGCGACCCTACTCATTGCCCCTCTCTAGGCAGAAGTGCACTATCTCAGCTTCCATAATTCTCTATTTAAAATGCAGTTGCTCTGCAAGAATTCACACCTTATTATCATCTAAAATCTCTTGAGGTGCTTCTAGATGCTTTTTGAGAGTGAAGCTATGGGTTAACAGTTTAATGCAGTGGTATTTAGCATGGTCTGCAGACCAGCAGAAGCAGTAGCAGCATCACCTGGTACTTGTTAGGAATGTAAACTCTCAAGCTCTACCCAGACCTAAAACTCTAGAGGTGAAGCACAGTAACTTGTGTTTTAACAAGCGCTCTAGGTCATTCTGATGCATGCTAAGGTTTGAGAACCCCTGATAAAATGAGACGAATTCAGGCTTTGGAGCCAGACACACCTGGGTTTGAATCTGATCTCCATACTACCTAGGTAACCTAGGATAATGACAAGAGCTAATATTTATAGAACAACGTGCCGTTTATCAGATAATGTGCTAAGCACATTTAAGGACTTATCATGTACATATGTATAGGGATGTGTATATGTGTGTGTGTGTGTGTGTGTGCGTGCGCGCGTGTGCATGTGTAGAATTCCTATGGATTAAGATATTATTTTTATCCTCAATTTAGAGGTGAAGAAGCTGAGACTCTGTAGGTGAGTTGCCTGAGATCCCATAGTGGTGGCGCTCAGCTCAGGTAATCTTGCACTAGAGGCTGAGCTTTTAAATTTCTACTCAACATGAGCCTCAGTTTCCTAATTTGTAAAATGGGGCTAGTATTACCCTACTTTGGAGTTTTGAAGAATAGAAATAATATATCTTGAGACCAGTTCTCACTAGATAGTCTAGAGCAAGTGCTTTTAGAAAGAACCCCTTCTGTAGAATCTACAGCATAGATGGTGCTTTTTCATGAAGATGTCACCCATAGTGTAACTAGGGCAGCAGGAAAGAGACACAGTTGTAGGAAGAGCCACACAAGCTTCAGCTTTAATCCAGGCTAGGCCCCTTCCTGCTTACCATCCCCACCTTTCACCCAGGCCTAGTGGAGTTAAGGGAAGCAGCCCTCTCCATGGAAACTCCTCCTCTGCAGTGATTCAGGTAGACCCCAAGGGATCACCTTACTGCAAAACTGGAGCTGTGCTGCACTCCTCCATCAGTGATCTCTGGTGAGAACAAGATTAAGATTGACAGAGAGGCTTCTCTCCCAGACCTACCCTGCAAGCCGTTTAGAGATCCACACCCTGTTAGTGAAAATGAAAAGTGATGTGGGTCTCAGAAAAATGCCTCTTCTTTTCTCATCTTCCTGATAGCTCCTAATTGGCCTGGGGAATAGGTGTAAGAGAGATTCCTTCCTATGCTTCCTATTGAAGGGTTGCCATGGAGACCAGGCCCAGCCTTTGCCTCTGCCCTATTGGCAGTCAACAAATGGTTCCTGGACTGTTATCCTCATTATTGCAAGCCCCCTTTCCAGTGGCTCTCCCTATCTCAATGTTGCATACAGTAGAATGAAAGTAATTCATTCATTTAAACTTTGTTAGTTGAGCATCTACTATGTGCCGGGCACTGTTCTAGTTCTGGAGAGTCAGAGGTGAATAAAACAAATAAATGCCTCTTGAACTAAATTAAATTGAATCAGATTGAACGGCTCATCCCTGGGCAAGACACTGAACTAACTCAGTAGTGCAGAGGATCCCAATTGATTTCACAATAATTCATTTCATAAATATTTATTAAGCACTTACTCTGGACAAAGCACTATTCTAGCTGCTGAGGATACAGCAGTGTCTAAAGCCTTTGCTTTAAGAGAATGTACTTTCTTAAAGAGAAAGACATACAATAAGTAAATATATAAATGGGATAATGATATTAGATGATGATAAGTGCTACGAAGGTAATAATTGAGAAAATGACTAATGGAATATAAGGCTACTTTAAACAAAGAGGTCAGATCTCCTAATGCATCTGATTTGAGATCAGAAAGATGGAAAGCAACTGGCCATGGGAAGATTTAAGGGAAGAGCACTCCAGGCAGGGTAACAGTATTTGCAAAGTCTCTAAGCTGGAAAGACCTTGACTTATTCAAGGGACTGAAAGAAAACTGGAGCAAGGTAAATAGTAAAAAGAGGTAGGCAGAGGTTGCATCATTCAAGGTCTGCTAGATCAAGGTAGTTTAGATTTTGATCTCATGTGATGTGAAGCCATTGGAGAGTTCTAAAGAGTGGACATACATGATATGATTTATGTTTTATAAGAATGCTCTGGAAAGCTGTGTGGAAAATGGACTGTGTGAGGAAATGAGTGGAAGCTGGGAGATCAGTTGAGTAGAGATGGCAATGTTCCGTTTAATTCTTTAAAGTTGTGACCAAGCAAGTATATGATATAAGCAACAAATTACAAAGACTGAATATGCATGCCTTGAGTTTAAATTAGTGACTTACAAAGGTGTCAGGCTATATTCATTATGCTGCCTCTCATCTCAATTAACTAGGACCCTTTCAGTTTAGAGCTGAGACCTAAGAGGTCTCTCTAATATACAACCCATTTTCCATTTGTAGGTACGTGTGTGTGTGTGTTTGCATATGCACGTGTGGCATCTCAGTGTCTTCTCATGTAGTTCTCTAAAATTAATTCTGACGCCACCTAATTAATATATACCCTGAAGAACAAAATAAGAAAAATTGCAAAATTTAAAGTGATCACAGGGCTATTCTTATACTTGCAGAAAAAATCCCAAAACCCAGTTTATGAAATCTTGGACTTACAAACTAGATAAACTAGAAGATAATTATTCACATTACTCATTATTCTTTCTTATTGTTTGCTTTCCCCAGTCACTAACTTATTCCTTTAAACAGCAATTTCTCTAGCACAGTTAAGTTTTTCATTTACAAATCGTGAACCAATTATTACTGATCATTAACTGTGTGACAGTGGGGCTAGAGGGCAGGGAAATTCAATTAAATTCAATGAACATTCGTTGAGGTCTGCTTTGTACATGTAAGAAAGAAGGTAGGTCCTGGGGAAAATACAAAGATAAATAAGGTTAATTCCTTGCCTCCTGGAAGCATGAAACTGTGTAAGGGAAGACAGCCAGCACACAACTAGTTATAACATGAGGCAGCCTAGAATAGAAGTCTGTTTAAAAAAAAAAAGGCTACGAAACATGGAAAGAGCAATTTGTTCTGACTGGAAGAATGGGGAAGGCTTCATAGAAAGGAATTTTTTTCATTTATTCATTCAACAGCCTTCATCAAACACCCACTATATGCCAGAAACTGTGATAGATACTGGGACTACCATGGTAAACAAGAGCCTAGGCGAGCAATTACAATCTAGTGTGATCACATAGGCTATGTGAGGGAGAGTGCAGGGTGCTATGGGAATACAAATGAATGGCATCAAGGCTAGCCTTGGACAGGCTTGGATAGGCTTCTTGGAGGGGTTATCACCTAAGCTGAGATAGAAGAGTACAGGTTGGCTGGTTAAGAGCTGTGGTGGGAATTGGGGACAGTGTTCTAGGCAGAAGAAGCAGCATCTGGTAAGGTTTAGTGGTATGCATAGGGAGAGGAAGAAGGGGACAGATAATAGTAATTTTGAATTACTGAATGAATGAAAATAGTAATTTCCTGATATTTATTTGAATAAGCCATAGCTTGAATCTACTGCAGGAGATTTTTGTAGACCTGCTCCTTAGAAATCAGATTCTTTTCCACTAGCCACTCTTAATGAATTGTCTTTGATTAAGACAGAGAAATACCCAATAATTAATAGTGCAATAGCTCTACCACCCTTCTATATTCCTGACTAGTCCTGAGTAGATCGAGGAAGAAGAGTGAGACACCCATTCTTGGGTATTTGTTTCTTCTGCAGCAGGATTGTATCTTGTCATTAGGCTTCAGATAATGTTCACAGGATCATAGAAGACAGCAACACAAAACTTTTTTTCCCCAGAGATTTGCACCCCAAACCAATCCTTGTGGATCTGCTAGAGGTAACTGCCTTCATTTGGTAGCCCCTTTTATGGGTCTTTTAGATGTTAATGAAGGTCTTAACACTTACTGACATGTTGTTGCAGAGATAATCAAGACAACCAATTGAACAAATTTCAAAAGCACTGTCTGGTAATCATTTATTATATTTAACTACTTAAACCGTCTCCACAAGTACACAACTCATTTCAAAAACTGAAAACAACAGAACTTTAAAAAACTTTTTAAAATAAAATATAACAGATATACAGAAAATACATGAAATATAAATGTACAGCTAGCAAATTATTTTAAAGTGAACAACTGGCTAACCCCCACCCTGGTCCAGAAATAGAATGTTGCCAGTATGTCCCTGACCAACATAATCTCTCTGCCCACTAAATATAATTGCTATCCTTTTAATGTAATTATTTCACTGTATTTCTTTATAGTTTTACCACCCAACTATGTATTCCAAAAGTATATACAATAGTGGATACATAAACAATAAATATATATTGTATATATATAAATATATATAAATAATATACAATTCTGTTTTCTTTTTGAATTTATAATGTAATATACTCTTTTGGCTTATTTCACTCAGCATTGTGCTGATGAAAGTCATCCATGTTGTTGCATGTAGCTGTACAAGTATGCCATTGTGGGCATATACCACAATTTATTTATTCATTCCATTGTTTCCAGGCATGTGGGTACCTTCTGGTCCTCAGTTATTGTGAATAATAGTGCTTTGAAGATTCTTGTACCTGTCTTTTGATGTATATATGCACACGTTGCTTTGGGTATGTATCTAAGACTGAATTTGCTGGGTTATAGGATGTACGTAGGTTCACATAATGCCAGTTTTCCAAAGTGGTTGAACCTATTTACATTCCCTTCAGTGGCATATGAGAGTTCTTATTGCTCCACACCTTCACGAACACTTCATACTGCCAGTCTCTTTAATTATAGATATTCTGGTAGATATGTAGTGGTAACTGATTGTGGTTTCAATATGCATTTCCCTGATCATTAATATGGTTGAACATCATTTTGTGTGTTTAATTGGCCATTGGAATATCTTATTTTGTGACGCACCTGTTCAAGTCTCTTGACCACATTTACACTAAAATAACGCAGTAATACTTCTGAGTGGATGTTAGAGATTATGCAGAATTTTGTCAAGGATTGTTGAACAACCTTATGTGGCTGGAGTGCAAAGTGTATGTGGGGAACCTAAACCGTGGAAGATGGGAGTGATGTGATCAGATTTGCATTTTAAAATACTTTCTTTGGAAGCAGTGTAATGGATGGATTGGAGGGACTGAGACCAGAGACAGTGAAACCTGTTGGGAGGTTCTTTCAATAATCCTTATAAGAAAATAATGGTGACTAGTTAGGATTGGGGTAACAGAAATGAGGTTTGAGAGTTATTCAGGAGGTAGCAATAAGAGAATTTCTAACTGATCTGTTGGGGGGAGTGCTGGGAAATAAAGGGCCAAAAATGACTCCCAGCGTTTAGAATAGGAAACACAGATGGTAGAGTTGAGATGGGATAGACAATGGATAGCATTTTTGACAAGCTAATGTTGAGGTTTCTGTGAGAAATCTGAATGGATCTCTCCAAACGTCAATTGAAAATATGGATTTGGAGTATGTGTGTGTGTGTGTGTGTGCGCATGCACATGCATGTGAGCATGTGTGTGTGTATGTGTTTTTCTGTGTGTCACATTTTCTTAAATGAAAAATGGCTGATTACCTAGGCCTAAGGATGACTGTTATTGCTTGGGAATGAAACAGAATATCTGTGTTTGAATGTTTAAGATTTATGACTACTTTAAATCAGGGTTTCTCAATCTTAGCGCTATTGGCATTTTGGGCTGGATAATTCTTTGTTATGGAAGGCTGTTCTGCATGTTGTGAGATGTTTAGCAGCATCCCTGGCCTCTACCCACTGGATGCCAGTGGCAGAATACTTCCTAGTTGTGACAACCAAAAATGTCCCCAGACATTGCCAAATGTCTCCTGTGGGCAAAAGCACCCCCATTGAGAACCAGAGCTTCAAATGTTAATTTGGGTATTATCTGTATGTATTATCCCATATAAAGATAATAGGTGACAGGTGACATATATATACACACACACACACACACACACACACACACAAAGATAATATATAGATGACAACTGAGAGCATGAGAATGAATAAAAGAGGCCATTAAAAGCATATAGCAAAAAAAGGAAGTTGGCTAAGGATATAACCTTGAGACCTTGAAAAACGCCTAAATTTAGGGTGTGAGTGAGAAGCTAAGAAAGACGAAAGAAGAGGAACAATCAAAGAGGTAGGAGGACAACCAAAAGACACAGAAGATTGGGAGGAAACCCTGTCAATAAGGAGAAAGTGGCTGGTCAACAGTATCAAAGGGTACAGATAAGTAGACCTAGTAAGGCCTGGGAATAGGGGAGGCAAGGAATGGCTGTACTTTGGGGGAATTAATTATTTCACATACATACAGGACAGCGCCAGGCACAATACTGTGGAATAGTCATATGTTATCTCCTAAGGGGGAATGCTGCTGCCAAGGGCATTATAAAGGAGTAAACTATTAAAATACTTATCTCATTGTGTTGTAATACTTCGTTTATGTTTATTTATTATCTGATCTTCCTTGTGAGTGTCTAGAGATAGTGACTTAAATCTTATTCATCTTTGTATTTTCAATACCTATTGAGTGTGTGGCTTATAAATGGCTCAATAAATATGGGTTGAGTGAAGATATGAAAGTGTGATTTTCTTCCATTGCATTCCTTTGGGGCCAGAGAAATAACCAGAAAAAAATTTTGGCACATAGACCCATGAATTTGGAATAGGCAAAACAACTATGATGAGCTGTTTAATCAAAGGGGCTATGAGACTTTAATCAGATATGGAGACAAAAGACAAATTGGTAAACTGGAAGTAAGGGAGAAGTTCACCATATTGATGAGGATGAAATGACAGAGATAGGACTGGAAGGAGGTTTTAGTCAGAGAAGAGGTTTTCCAAGAGGAAAGAGTCACTGAGTTCCTAATCTGTGTCAGCACTGTGTTGGATTTGTCACTTACAACTTAGTAAATAAATAAATGGACAAATAAGAAAATTGGCACATATTGTTATAATTTATCCTCATAATGGCTCCATGGAGATGAAATGAGGCTCAAGTGATTAAGTAACTTATTTCACATTCATCCACTGACCCGATATAGGCCGCTTAGTTGCAGCCAAGTGAAAGACTGGGCCCTCCCAAAGAAAGCTAGTGGGCCAGAGGGATATGCCAGGCTGTGTTTCAGACTCCTCATGGAGAGGACAGAGAAATTCCCTAAGGAAGGAGCTTTAAATCACAGTTATCAGGAGGGTACGGCAAACTGCAGTGGGACTGGGCAGCTAGAGTTTCTAGGCAGAGTTGATAACTTGCAATATATGCAGGTTCAAATCCTGCATTTGTCATTTCCCAGCAAGTCACTTCAATTCTCCAAACCTCAGTTTTTAATCTGTAAAATTGTAAACTGAACCTTACAGGTTGCCATGAGGGTTATATGTGACAACAGATATAAGGAACTTTTGTAAACTAGAGTGTGTTATGCAAATGTTGCGTGTCATTATCATCTCCTACTTCTTTTTCCATTAAGGCAATTCTAGGGATTCTTTCTATCCTGTGCAAGATGGGATCCATCTCGGCAAACTGCATGTAAACCCTTTAATATAATGTGCAGAGATATATTTATTTTCTTGAAAAAAAATAAAAATAGAAATTCCTTAAAATTGGCATTTGTCCTAAAATGTTAGGTCATACTTTGCATGCACTAGAGCTATCTTCCTAAGTAGTAGGAACATCTTCAGGGGTTTTTCCAGCAAGGTAGGTTTACTAAGAACAGAGTATTCTGATTTCCAGTATGACCTTTGGGGTCAGGACACTTCCTGGGAGGAGAAGGTGGAAGGAGTGAATAAGCAGCCCTGTCTTGTGTTCTCCAAAGTAATAAGCAACCTTCAGCCATCATTGCTGGAAAGTTGCTGCTCTCCATTTCTATCATAAGGCAGTTCGTTGGAGAATAAGATCAAGCCATTATTTATCTGACGAGTACTTGGAATTTCCAGGTATTTAAACCACTCTGTATGTCTTGAACACCTACTATGTAGCTAGCTTTGTGCCAGGCAGTGTTGTGAATAACGGCTTTCTACCCCTGATGAATGCACAGAAAAGGCAGAAAATCCTTTCATCAGACTCTTGGAGCAACATGGATCCCACAAGCAGGGCAGCTGGAGTCCTGAGAAGGCAGCCATTATTGGGACTTCATATGATCTGCAGGGCAAAGCCTTCGTGAAGATAGAGATAGGAATAAATTTGGCTAGGTTTCTCATATCTCTGTGGAAATTTTAATTTTTTGCTTTCACCCAGCTTTCTATAGGAGTATGCATGCACATGCATGTACACATTCACACATGCACAACACACATCCTGGATCATACAAATACCTTTCTTGAATACTCAGTATGTGCCAGGCACTGAACTAGGCATTGAGGGCACAATCATGGCCAAAGCTATGCCTCATTTGGCTCTCCACATCAGGCTCTTAAAATAGCTGGACCTCAAGTATTTTTAATCTTCAGCCTTCACAACTTGCTTCTTATTCTTGGCCCCACCCTCCTTAAGGCTTCATTTTCTGGTTTTTCTTTTCCCTATCACTTCTTTTTACCATTTGCCCCCACCACTTACTTGTCCTCTTTATTTCGAGCCAATTGACAAATAAATGCAAATATCTGCAGCTTAGCTGCATTCATGTCCCTACAAAGGACATAACTATCGCAAGAACAGAAAACCAAACACCGCATGTTCTCACTCATAGGTGGGAATTGAACAATGAGAACACTTGGACACAGGAAGGGGAACATCACACACCGGGGCCTGTTGTGGGGTGGAGGGAGAGGGGAGGGATAGTATTAGGAGATATACCTAATGTAAATGACGAGTTAATGGGTGCAGCACACCAACATGGCACATGTATACATATGTAACAAAACTGCACGTTGTGCACATGTACCCTGGAACATAAAGTATACTACTAATAAAAAAATATAGCTCAACCTGTAGTTGAGTCATCGACTCAACTGAGTCGCCCCTGAGTCGCCCCTTGCAGTCACTCCAGACTGCGTTCTACCCTAGAGCCCTCTTTTACTGCCTTAGCCCTGCAGCAGGCAGAAAGCAGCACTGCTGGTTTTCTTCTCCGTCTTCATCATTGTTACATCAATGTTCCCAAGTGTCTAAAGTCCCTCTTGCCTCCCTTTTCCCTTCTCCTCCACTGTTCTACTATGTTTGTTAGTTCTTCATCTCTTCATCAAAACTCTCTTTAGCCTCCATGTCTTATTTTTCAGTGGCAATGAGCTTTCAGGCCATCTCATTCTTTTTCTCTGGGTTTTCATCTAGTTCTCCGATTTCTAGTCTTTTCTCAGCTGGATAGAAAACATGATCTACCCCTGGACAGCTAATACACACACACACACACACACACACACACACACACACACATATATATATATATATATATATATATATATATATATATATAGAGAGAGAGAGAGAGAGAGAGAGAGAGAGAGAGAGAGAGAGCCTATTTTGCTGCCTGGATTTCATCAGATTACATGTTTATATGTGCCTTAGAGTGCCTTCAGAGAATCAGGTCCATTCTTAATTGTATGTGCTAATTGAGGTTATCATTGGTACTAATAAGCTCAGAACGATGTCCTTTTGACTAGGAGATGTATTTAAGAATTTGTTTTACAGCCACCTCTGTTCCTAATTCTGTTTTTCCTGGGCTGATATTAGAATGAGTTTGCATTTCCCAAGCACACAAGCATTGTTGGCAAAGGGAGGAGGGAGCCTGGTGGTTGAGAGTGGAGGCGCCTGGATGCAGCCTCTGCATTGGAGGAGGGGCAAACTTGGACTCTAAATGACCACAGATAATTCACAAAATAAATGATCCGCAGGCTGATAATCAAGTGGCGAATGTGCTTTAAACACTGCGGCAGGCTTCAAGCCATGATGAAGTGTTTTTTGGAGCTGCTCGTGTTGCAGCTGTGAGGCTGCTTTTCATAACAGAGCAGAGCAGTACTGGGGACACTAACTAGGCTGCAGAGGCCAGCCTTTGAGGGGCCACTAGCAGGTCTAATGTCTAGTGTCTAAAGGGCAAGGCAAGCCCAGACCATCAGAAAAAGCTGATTGAGACTCAGAAGCCCAAAGGGTAAAGGGGTTCTCACAGTCAGGGAATTTTGGAAAGTTAACTTATTCACTGTAGTCTCTACTAGGAACTGGAAGGTTCAAAGATCCAGGTCCAGCCTTATCCCTATGGACTAGGATTTGGAGTAGGGCTTTAGGACCAGAGGAATATTCAATCTTAAGAAGGACATGGAGACAGACAGATAGACACTCTGTTGTACTGCCTGAGTTAACGTAGAGAAGTTGGAGAAAGTGGGAAGGAGGATAGGGATTAGGGAAGTGCTGTAACTCAGAGGTTCTGCAAAAACTTTGTGTTTAGCCCTAGCACTGCCAATGAATTGCTGGTGGAGCTATTTTAGGTCCCACCAAGTGGTAGGGCTAAGGATGCAAATACTACCGATATTTCATCAAATTAAAGATGCATGCTTCTCTTTTCTTTGAAGACAAAATTGGTCTTGAAATAAATGACATTTTACAATGGCTCTCAGCCATTTTTCACTTTTGGTGTTTTTGAAATTTGTAGGTAACTTCTACTTGATGCCATTTTAGACTTGAAATGCACTACATACCTTGCCACAATTGGCTCATGATAAGGACAGGGCTGAGCTTGCGGTGACTCTAGCTGTGAAGGGTGGATTAATGAGGGTTGCTGTTCCTTTAGAATTTTGACAGCCACATCCAACTGTTGGCTCAAACAGGGGCACTGTCAAACCAAACCACAAATCTATACAGATCTTACAGGATCACTGGCTGATATAAGACACAGCTCTTCATTCTGCATTGCACCACTGGTCCTTGGGACCCAGGGGGAATCCTTCACATACATTACTGTTAAATTTAATCTGGTTTCATGTAACTCATCATCTCATTCATTCACTCGGCAAGCATTTAATGGGCCAGGTTTTGAGCTGGGTATCGGGATACAAAGATAGCCCATCACCTCCATGTACTATAGGGGAAAAGGTAATAAAGAGACTGATAGATAAATACTAAGTTAGAAGTGTGCTTAGAATTATGTGGAAGCACACAAAAGGAATACTCAGTCTAAACTTAAGTTTGGGAAGGATGAGACTAGAGTGATAGATTCACTTAGCCTCTTACTAGTTGTGTGATCCCTCTATGCCTCACCCTCTTTATGGCTAAAATGGGGTTAATAATAGCACCTACCCATGGACTTGTAGGGATAAAATGAGTTAATTCATGTGGATGTTTTAGAACACTTTTTGGAGTACAGTAAGGGCTATATAAGTGTTAAATGAATCAAGGAAGGCACTTCAGCAGCTTGATCTTGAGCATTTGAGCGATTTCGTAAAATATAAGTTGCTTAAAAAGAGCAGGACAAAACCTTTCACGCAGAGTAGGGATAGAAAGGAACATGGTACATTTTGAAAACTTCCAGTTTAGTAGGACAGCATATGAGCTGTGTATTGACAATAATAGGGGTTTCGGTGACAGGGAGGGTATTAACACATGGGACTATGCCTTGTTTGGCATGGTCATGGGTTTGGATTGGATCTTGAAAAAGAGGAATAGCCTTTAAAAAATTTTAAGTCATAAAAATTCACTCTTCAACCTGTGAAGTAGTTACTCTGCCATTTTACAGATGATAAAACAGGTATGCTGAAAAATTAAATAACTTGCCCATAGCTATGCAGCTAGTAATGAACTGAATTTGGATTTGAATCTAGGATCCAGAGTACATGTGCTTAATCATTATGTCATACCACCTCTCCAAGAATACAGGCAAAAAAGTCAAGTTTGAGGGGAAAAAAGATGCCTTTAATTTTTGACATGTTAAGTTTGCAATAAATATGTGGTATTCAGGTGTTTATGTCCTGTAGGCAAATGGATATATGGATGGGGAGTTTAACAAAAGGATCTGAGCTTGATATTTAGATCTGAGAGTTAATAATGATAGGATATAAAGTGAGAAATTAAAAATTTGATGGTGAAACCTAGGGAACCTCAAAATGTATCATATGGGCAGAGGAAAAGGAGGCCATAGTGTTGACTAAGAATGAGCACCAAGAGAATTAGGAAGAAAAGAAGAGTAAGGTAACAATCCAAAGAAACAGAGTTTCAAAAAGAAAGATGTAGTCAACAGAATCAAATGCTGCAGGGATGTCAAATATGTTAAAGATATAAAATTATCATTTGGGATTGTGGAACTTCTACTTCCAGTATGGTGATGTAGACATGTTTTTCCATATCTTGTTTACTAAATACAGCTAAAAGCCCTGGTAGTTATATATACAACAACAATAAGAAGACTGGTGTAGAAGAGAAAGCAGGCCTGCTAGAGACCTTGGGCCCTAAGGAATTAAATGGAGATGAGTCCCCTGGGTTTACTTTGGGCCTCATACATTCAAGACTGGGTGCTAGAGAAGTTGGCAATCCAGAATCACCAACAGGTGCAAACACACAAAAGCCCTAGAACAACCTGTTCTCACTAGACAAAGGACCAAGAAAGGGTAAAAGTAACAAGACAGAAAACTGTAACCAAATGCCCCAGGAAAAACTGTGGCCCCACCTTCACCACTGTCGTCAAAGACCAGTTGGGGAAGCTAGACTCCCACCTTGGCTAGTCTATTACAAGTAACCCCAATACCACACAACCCCTGCCAGGGTGGTGTCAGAAAATGCTAAGTGCAAAACTGAGATTTTAATTTTCACCAGGAGGTAATGAGACCCTCTTTCCATGTGTTAGTGGAAACCACATGAAAAACTTAGATTTTCACTTCCACCTGTGGTAATGAGGGTGATATCAGATGAAGTCTTGTGGAGGGTTGAGACGTTCAACAATGTGCCCCCTGAGTGTCAACGAAGGATTATGGAGAACCTGGGCTTTAATCTAAGCATGGCAGTAACGAAGCAACATCCTCCCTTCCACACAAGAGTAGAGTCAGAGGAGGCCTGCTAAACAAAAGATTTAAATAAGATACAAAGTCTCATAATAAAATACTTAAAATGTTCAGATTTCAATAAAAAATAACTCATTATACCAAGAACCAGGATGATCTCCACTTGATGACAAAAGACAATCAACAGATACCAAAGACAAGATGGCACAGATGTTAGAATTATCTAAAAAGAATTTTAAAGCAACTGTCATAAGTGTTTCAAAGAGCAATCACAAACATGCTTGAAAAAAATTAAAAAATAGAAAGCCTTAGAAAAGAAATAGAAATTCTCAGCAAGAAAGGAGCTATGAAGAAGAACCAAATGGAAATTTTAGAACTGAAAAATACAATAACAAAATTCAAAAACAATGAATGGGCTCAATCACCCATAATGGAGAAGACAGAGGAAATAATCAGTAAACTTGAAAATAGAACAATGGAAAATACTCAATGTAAGTAATAGGCTGAAAAAATAGCCTCAGGGACCTATGCAACTATAATACAAGATCTAACCCCCATGTAATTGGAGTTCTTGAAGAGGAGGTAAAAAAGGATGGGACTGAAAAAGTGTTTGAAGAAAAATGGCTTAAATTTCTCCAAATTTGGCAAAAGACATAAGCCTACAGATTCAAGATGCTAAGTGAATCCAAAACATAATGAAATAAATCCATGCTAAGACGCATTATAGTCAAACTTTTGAAAACTAAAGACAAACAATCTTGAAAGCAGCCATAGAAAAATGATGCATGCCCTATAAAATGACAGCAAATTTCTTATAAAAACCATAAAGACTAGAAGGAAATGGTACAAGAATTTTTCAGCAGCTGAAAGAAAATAACAGCCAAATGAGAATTCTATATCCAGTGAAAACATCCTTTAGATAGGATGGCAAAATCAAGATATTGTCAGAGGAAGGAAACTAAGAACATTTGTGGCTAGCAGACCTATTTACCTTAAAAGAATGGCTATAGGGAGTTCTAAAAGCAAAAAAGGGGATTACAAAATAAATCTTGGAAGATTAGGAAGAAAAAAACACAGAAAGAGCAAAAATATGAGTAAATACAACAGACTTCATGTTATGGAATGAATTATGTCCCCCTGAAATTCGTATGAAGTTCTAATCCCTGGTACCTCAGAATGTGACTATATTTGGATATTGGGCCTTTAAGGAAGTAATTAGGGTAAAATGAGGTAATATGGCTGTGCCTCAATTCAGTATGAGTGATGTCCTTATAAGAAGAGGGGATTTGGACACAGATATGTGCTCACACAAAGGAAAGACCATGTGAAAAGATAGCAGGAAAGTGGCCATCTATAAGCCAAGCACAGAGGCCTCAGAAGAAATGAAACCTGTCAATACCTTACTCTTGGACTTTTACCCTCTAGAACTGTGAGAAAATAAATTTATGTTTTTTAAGCCATCCAGTCTGTGGTATTTTGTTATGGCAGCCCTAACAAACTAACACTTTCATTCTCCTTGTGATTTTTATAAATTATATTTGATGGTTGAAGCAAAAATAAAAACACTAAAGTCATTCCCAATATACAAAAAAATTAAGGCAATTAAATTACAAGTGGGGGAGTTATATGGTTTGGCTTTGTGTCCCCACACAAATTTCATGTCGAATTGTAATTTCCCAGTGTTGTTGGAGGTGCCTGGTGGGAGGTGATTGAATCATGGGGGTGGACTTCCCCTTTGCTGTTCTTGTGACAGATTTCTCAGGAGATCTGGTTGTTTGAAAGTGTGTAGCACCTCCTCCTTCTCTCCCTCTCTCTCCCGCCAGCCATGTGAAGATGTGTTTGCTTCCCCTTTGCCTTTGCCATGATTGTATGTTTCCTGAGGCCTCCCCAGAACCAGAAGCCTGTACAGTCTGCAGAAACATGAGCCAATTAAACCTCTTTTCTTCATAAATTACCCAGTCTCTGGTAGTTCTTTATAGCATTGTGAGAATGGACTAATGCAGGGAGAGCAAAGGGACATAAAGGGAGGTAAGGTTCTTACACTTACCTCTAAATGGAAAAATGTTGACACTAGTAGAATGTGATAAGTTATGTAGGTAAAGTGGAATTAAAAAAAAAAACAATTGCTAAAATGCTATACAAAGAGTTAAAATAAAAACTAAACTGAGCTAAAAATGTTCAAGTAACTTACAAGGAAGAAAACTAGAGAACTGAAAAACAGAACAACAGAAAAATAGATGTTAAAAATAAATTCATAGACTTAGGTCCTAACCTATCAATAATTACATTAAATACAAATGGTATAAATGCACAAATTGAAAGACAAAAGTTGGCAGAATGGATTTTTTAAAAACATGACTTAACTAAATGCTATCTATAAGAAATTCACTTTAATTATAATTATATAGGTAGGATGAACATAAAAGGATGGCAAAAGATGTTCCATGCAAATGTTAATCAAAAGAAAGCAGGAGTGGCTATTACATTATGTAATAGTCCTTCTTGGTCAAACCACCTAGAAGACATAGCAATCCTAAATGTTTTTGGACAAACCAACAGAGCTGGTTTGTAAAGCAAAACTGATAGAACTGAAAGGAGAAATAGACAAATCCAGAATTATAGTTGGAGATTCAATACCCTGTCTTAACAATTGATGGAACAACTAGACAGAAGATCAGCAAGGATACAGAATAACTCAATAACACCATTGCTGTGGTCAAATGTTTGTCTTCCTTCCAATTCATATGTTGAAACCTAACCCCACACTGATGATATTAAGAGGTTGGGCCTTTGGGAAGTAATTAGATCATGAGGACAAAGCCCTCAAGAATGGGATTAGTGGCCTTATAAAGAGGCTCAAGGAGGTTTGTTCATGCCTTTTGTCACTGAAATTTTTTTAATTTTCTGATTTTGTCCACAGGACCTTTGTATGAATATTGATAGCCACTTCTGTTCATTTTTAAATAAAATATTTTCCTGGACAGCAATAACAGTTGCAAATAAAATGAAACAAAGTAAAATACCATTACAATCACTCAAAAAAAGAAAATAAGCACACAGGTGTAATTCTAACAAACTATGTACAAGAACCATATGTTGAAAAAATATATAAATTAAGGGACATACTGTGTTCATGGATTGGAAGATTTAACATAGTAAACATGACATTACCCCTAAAGTGTTAGGTAGGTTTAATGTAATCCCTATCAAAATCCTAGCAAGATTGTTGACATAGACAAATTTATTACAACATTTGTATGAAAGGCACAGGTCGTAGAATAGTTAAAACAATCTTTTTGAAATCCTCAAACTGAAAACAACCAAAATGTCTTAGAGCAGATGAATGGGCAAATCATCATATACTCATATTATGGAATACTATTCAGCAATGAAAATGACTGATCTATTGAGATATATATATAACAACTTGGATGAATCTCAAAGGGATCATGCTGAGTAAAAAAAGTCAGTCTCAAAAGGTCACATACTATATGATTCCATTTACATCACATTCTCAAAATCACAAAATAATAGAGATGGAAAAGAGTTTAGTGATTACAAGGAGTTGAGAATAATAGGGTTAATGGAGGTGAGTGAGATTATACAAGGGTAGCATGAGGAAGTTCTTTACGGTGATGGTACAGTTCAGTATCTTGATTGCAGTGGTTGTTGCAGGAATCAAAACATATGTTAAAATGACATAAAACTGTCTATATACACTGTAACAATGCCATTTTCCTGTTTTGATATTGTACTATAATTGTGTAAGTTGTTATCCTTGTGGGAAACTGGGTGAAGGGTACATGGAACCTCTCTCTACTATCTTTGCAATTTCCTGTGAAGCTGTAATTATTTCAAAGTAAAAAGTTAAACAAATTTTGAAGAAAATGACTTTGTGCCCAGTCGTTAGAGTCCTTTGAAAGAGCTATTTTGGTGGATAGGGAGATGTTGAAGATCCAGAAGACAGAAAAGACAATGAAGCAAGGTTCTTGAGGGAGCAGAGGATGTGGGATCAAGAGCACGGGCCTTGATCCCACAAGAGCTGTGGCCAACGCGCCTTTGCCTGAGTTCTTGTTCTCCGTCCAGGATGAATGAGGTATGCAGATAAGTGAAGTGAGAAGAAGAAGAAGAACAAGGAGAAGGAGAAGGAGAAGGAGAAGAAGAAGAAGAGTTTAGTGTTAGAACAGCTCAGAGGAGTGGGTAGCTCCTCTCTGTAGGCAGGTCCACCTGTTGAGTGTTCAGCTCTTAGCAGATAGGAGACCCTAGAGAGGGTGGCTCCTCTCTGCAGCAGAGGAGCAAGTCATTCGGACATCTCTGCAAATCTCTGAAGCTCTCAGCAGAGACGGTAGCTCCTCTCTGCCAGCAGGTCATCTCTGAAGGCCTCAGTGGAGAGGGTACTCCTCTCTGCAGCTGGTTGTCCCACCTCTCCAGCTATCAGCAGAGAGGGTGCTCCTCTCTGCAGCTGGTCATCCCGTTGTCTCTCTACCCTATTCATCCTCTGGCTGTCCTCTGACCTGCTCTAGCTGAGCCCAGGGCTCAGCTGATTGGTTCATGAGTGGCCATGGGTGGGCCGGGAAGAGGCACCATGAGCCCCTACTCCAGTCAGCGGGACTGGCAGCCCAGTCCCCAGCCTTCAGGCCCTCCCTGGTCTGAGAGTGGAGCCTTACTGGGGACCCCGCTCCCTTCCACCCAGGACTCTGTTTGCTTCCCACTGCCATTCATTGCCCTGGGGCTCAGCCCTGACCCCGCTCTGAGACTGGAGCAGGTGCTGATAGTGGAGAGAGGCCAGACAGACAACCCTGAGCCTGCAGAAATGGGGGTGGGGTGGGGAGGGAGTTCATCCTGGGGCCCCCAAGGGTGCAGGCTGCAGAGAGACCCAGTTCTGTGAGGACAGCTGCAGCTGTAGGGAGCTCCTACCCCACCAACTCAGAAGAGGCAGGGCTCTGGCTTGTCCCCAGCTCCCGCGTGCTTCATGGAGCGGGAGGCCAAGGTTTGCAGCGGCAGGTCCAGCCACTGCAGCTACACCCAGGAAGGCAGATCCTGCCTGTTCCCGGCTCCCCCAAGAGCACACGGAGGCTCAGATCCAGATCCACTGCTGCAGTCTGGGAGGCTGTAGCCCTACCAGGAGGGTGGGGCTCCTGCCCATTCTGTAGAGCAGGAGGCTTGGGTCTGCAGCTGCATTGGGCAGCTGCAGCGGGCACCCAGGGAGCTCCGGTCCCAACTCAGAAGGGGTTGGGCTCCCACCAGCTCCAGGGAGTGTGCAGACCCAGCCGCACAGCTGGCGTGATGGCAGCAGCCACTGCCATCAGTAGTTATACACGGACTTGTATGATTTTTCTCTAGTCATGGACAGCCTGGGATAGGCGAGGAAAGAGCAGGTTAAAGTTTGGTTGTGAGGGAAAAGATGGAAACAGAACAGCAGAGAGAGGAGAGTGAAGAAGAGAAGTTATCACTCAGGGGTTCTATGCTGGTTAAGGAAAGTAATTTAAGGTCTCGGAAGGAAGTGGGAGAGTTAGAAGGATAGGAAGGTGTGATCAGAGGGTAGGATATTCAAGTTCAAAGTTTCAGAAATGGAGCAGTTCCAATTACCAACAAAGTCCAGGGTGTGGTTACAGTTGAAGCAGAAAAGAGAAAGTCGTCCCAATTAAACAAAGTCAGAAACTGTAAGACCAGGGGCTTGAATGGGTGAATGACCATTGAAAGGCCCCAAAGATGACAGGAGGCTTGAGAGAGAGAGAAAGAGAGAGAAATTAAGGATGTGTTCCACAGTCTTTAATGAGTATGGAAGAATGACCAGGAGGTTTTTACATGGCATTGACCACCTACTTGAAGATACGAATCTCAAAAAAAGAGGGCTTTTACATGAGGAGTGGTTTTTTTTTTTTTTTTTTGAAGCAACAGTGGAGAACTAGAAAGATACTTGATATCTTTCTAGTCAATATCTAGTCTTGATATCTTTCTGTCAAGTATCTTTACTTGATACTTACTGTAAGGAGGAGTGGAGTTCTTAGATGAGATCCGTTGGTGCACATGTTACTTCATTCATTCAACAAATAATTATAGATTGGGGACCATATAGCCAGGTCTACCTGGGGGACAGTTCTAGTTTATGCTTGTTTTGCTGACATAATTGTTAAAAACGCCCCCTGTTATTCTCAAAACATTCCAGCTTGAATAATAAATTATACAGCATTTATGGCCTGATTGAGAAAAAAGGTCTCTGTGGCTCCTTATTCTGTTTTCCATCATATTTGATATCCTGTCATTTGCATGTTTGGGTATGGTCATTCATCCTGTTGGGAATTCATCAAATTCTACTATCATCCAGCCTCATTTCTCCAGTTGTTGAAAAAGACAGCAGGAAAGACTTGCCTGGCACTCATATATGCTCTGCTTATAGGTTTTCTCTAAGTTGGTAAGCCCATAAATAGAGAAAATGAAGTTAGCCTGTCATGGTTAACACTTAGTGAGCTCTGCTTTGCTTTATTTCTTTGCAAAAATAATCTGTTTTTAAACCAGTCCATTAGCAATACCATTGGAAATATGGACCTGGATTAACATCAAACACTATGGTCAACAGTTTTCAGAATCATTCTTTTTCCATTTTCTTGAAAGTCAAAATTACAATCCTCCTCCACAAAAAACTTTTAGCTTCCCCCTGCTTCTGACCTTGTAATATACTTAATGCTTGCAAACCCACAATTTAGCACTTAATTGATCTTGAATAACTTTCATATTTTTCTTTCTTGTTTTTGAAACTTTGCACATGTTATTCCCTTTGCTAGGATTATCCTTCCCTCCCCTTCATCACTCTCTTTTTTGCCTACTTGTCCCTCAGTCCCTAGGTTAACCATCATCTCCTTTCAGGAGCCTTTTCAGCCTGCTGAAAGCATAAAAGTGTCCCCTTCTCTATGTTCCTATAGTAGTATTCTATGGTTCAGTCCATGATCACTCTTTCCCTTATATCTGTAATTATGTGTTTACTTGTCTGTGTCTCTCACCAGACTGTGAACATGACAAAACCAGGGACTGTGTCTTGGTCACAGTTGTATCCCCAGTATCTTGTACAATGCTAACACAGAGCAGGCACCCTGTAAATATATATGTTGAATGAATGTGTGATCCAAATTTGTAACCCAAGTGGTTTAAGACATTGTTTTGCAACTATGAACATACAAAGGGGATCACTTGTGCTGGAGCTATTTTTCCCCATTGACACAGAGATATCCTTTGAGAGAGCAAATTATCATGACTTATTTATATTTCTCATAGCCTCGCATAGTATGGAATACACAGAAGTATCTCAAAAACTACTTTTTGATTTATAAATAATGTTAGAGCATTATTTTGGCTGCATGTGATTTGATGTTGCTTCCATTTAATTAATTCAGATAAAGAGATGGAGAGCCCATTTTTATCTTGCTCTGATGGCCCAGCCTTTCTTACAGGCATTTCCCCCTTTTGTTTATCACTCATTTCAGGATCTCTCCACTTCCTGACTCCCGGAGATGGGGGTGGGAGGTTGCATTTGGCTTGGGTGCCTTTTTGTCCCAATTCTCCTCAGTCCTGGACCCACACAGATGGCACCAGCAAACAACTGTATGGGGATGAGTGTGGGGTCATGGCCTAAAAGCCCAGGTCCCATAGTAATTTATTGGACAAATGTCTCTTCTTTCTGAGCCATGGTGTCTTTATCTGTCAAGGAGATAGTTCAAATAGGTGATTCTTTAGTTCTGAAATGTATCTGATTCTCTCCTTTGTAGGTTTATTTCTAACACCACACGATATGCAGCTGTCCCTGGAGCCTCCAACTTACATCAAATTCTGTCACGCCTCAGATTCGAATCATAGCAAATAGATCCCTGGGAAGCATCCCAATGTATGAATTATTAATGTTCCTACCACACAGTCTCTATGTGAATATTTACTTATATCACTGGGTATCTAATCCTGACAACAAATCATCATTTGAATGGTTTACTGATGTTTTCTCTTCCCCTCAGTGATTCTGCACGTGTCTTCCTTTCACTTTGAGGACTGTGCAATTCTTTCTTTCCCTGTGAGACTCTGACACTGAACAACAAAAAGAATATCAACATCTGAATCCTACCTTCAATGTTTTTCCCTATTCTCTTAGAAATTGTCGCATTTCCCCACCTTTATTCTCAATCCCTTCCATCCCAGACCCCTTCAAGTCATTCTAACATCCAGGATTGTGTCTTTTGCCCTTCCTACTCCATAGCTCTAGCAGGTATAGTCACAGAGCTGCTCAATGAGGTTCTTTTTTATTTGCATTTTAAAATAGTTTTTACTGTGTATATTTGAGGTTTACAACATGATGTTATGGGATATATATAGATAGTATAATGGTTACCATATTGAAGCAGACTAACATATATAGTTACTTTTTGTGACTAGAGCAGCTAAAATCTAGTTGTTTAACAAAAGTTCCTAAGAGAATACAATATTATTAACTTTAGTCTTCATTTTATCGTTAGATCTCTAGACTTGTTCATCCTTCACATCTGCTACTTTGTAACCTCTTACCTACATCTCTCCCTTTCCTTTTCCCTCCAACACTTGCCCATAGTAACCACTATTTCATTCTCTACCTCTGTATATTTGAGCTCTTTTTAAAAATATTGTGCATATAAGTGAGATCATGCAATATTTCTCTTTCCAGGTCTACTTTATTTCACTTAGCATAATGTTATCCAGGTCCATCCCTGTTGTGGCAAATGGGAGGATCTCCTTTTTTGAGGCTGAATAGTATTCCATTGTGTACCTATAACACATTTTATTTATTCATTCATCCATTGATGGACATGTAGGTTGTTTCCATATCTTGGCTATTGTGAATAATGCTGCAATGAATATGGGAGTACAGACATCTCTTTGAGCTACTGATTTCAATTCTTTTGAATAAACATCCAGAAGTGGGAATGTTGGATCATATGGTATTTCTATTTTTAATTTTTTGAGGAACCCCCATACTGTTTTTCTATCATGGCTACACCAATCCACATTCCCACCAAGAGTGCACAAGGGTTTCCTCTTATTCACATCCCTGCTGATATTTATTATTTCAATGAGGATCTTAATATGCTCACAGTCCTAGTTATTTCCCAGAGGGGAAAAAAAACCTTTCCAGATATCTCAGTTCTGTGATATGGGACTTGATCAGCAGCTGCTGCATCCTTCATTTTCTCTCTGACCTTGGCTATCCAATATTCCACTCCCTTTACCTTTCCATATGTACCTCTTATCTCCCTTCCCTACCCCTTCCTTCTCCTTCTTTCATTTCCCACAACAGTTGCTGCAGGCTTGGTTTCAGCCAACACTTTTCTCTGCCTACAGGTTGAAGAAGCCCTTTATTCCCCCAGACATCCTCTGAGCTAACTGCCCTTTACCACTTCCATTGGGAGTAGGTGCAACCACATTGATTTAATTAAAGATATAATAAAGTGAAACTGTAGAAAACACTTAGAATGATACTCTTCTGCCTTGATACAAACCACTGTCTGTATTGACTTGCAAACTAGAAAATTTTGGAGGGATCATGTGTATGCTTCATTTCTTAATCATGATAGGATTCGAGATTGCCCACTTCAATTGATGTATGCCTTTCTCTAAGCAGGAGTATCCTAGCCACCTCAGTGGGGGCTATGGCATGGTAAGCTCAATTCCAACTATGTGGAGGGACCTGAGTTGAATGTCATTGAGTGGTATGTCAGTGAGGTACTGGCATGTCAAACAGAAGTGACTTTAGGAAATACAGTCTGGACCAGAGCCATGATATAGGCTCCTGTCTGCTCTATTTGTCTATCCATGAAAACCAACCAACAAGTATTACCAAAACACATTCACTAAAATGACATTACAAATGTTGATGACAGATAGCCAGCTACTTTGTCAAAAAAACAAGGCAACAGAAATGAAAGGTAAGTTGAGTAGTAAAGGGGTAGGATAAGAGGAGATAGTGATTTTGACAACTCATATTAGGACAAATCAAAGGTCTGTTGCTGGAAGGATAGATAATTCTCATGGGACCTCCAGAATATTCTTTCACTTCTTAAGTTGGGTCCCTGAAGCCCAGAAATAGAAAATTCCATGCCTCTCCTCCCCTAGCCTGTGCTTTACTTCTTAACAAAGAGAAAGCAGGGATCTAAATAAGTTCAAACTTCTCTACCCAAGAGTCCTTGCTGATGGTGGTCAGCCTAGTCAGACTCCCAGCTTCCCAGTCTGAGACTATTCCTCTCTGAAGCTCAACATCCCTATTTTAACCCTTTTCTGTCCCCACCACATTGAGAGCATTCTTAAACCACACCTATCCAGGAAAGCTAGAGATGGCTACCAGTTTGCCAATTCTTTCCATTCTGGCAATGGAGATAGAAGAGGCCTCCTTTTGTGTGATTATCCCTGTGTGCTGCTGCAGCTTGACTGTGGGCTCCTGAAAATCATAATTATATCCTGGGAATATTAGTAATAGTGTTAAAGACAGATACCTAACCATAATCCTTAAAGGGGATACCCGTATCACTTTTTAACTCTCTCTGGCTTCCCTCTTTGGCATGATACTCATCTTAGGTGGTAAATAGGGCAAATTGAAGAGAAATTTAAGGCTCTAGCACAGATAAGTGTGCATTTCTCTAGGATAGGGTTGGGAGTTAGTAAGGGGATATCTCCAGAAAGATTGACAGTGCTCTTGTTATACTCAGGGACAGGGATGAGGAAGTAGTTTGTGGCTTCTATGCCCCTATGCTGCCACACATCTACCTCTCTCACCTTGAAATAAATGAGGGAAAGAAAAGAGGCAGTAAGAAATGCTGATTTATTCTGCTGACCCCAGATCTCATTTCCTACTCTCTATCCCACCAACCCCAGCCAGTACCATTGCAGGAACCGTTTGTGTTAATGGCCAGGTAGAAGTAGGAAGGCAGTCTCCTAGCTAACCGGGCCTAACATACTGGGTGCAGTCTAGTGTATATGATTTAAGAGACAGATGACTCGTGTCTGAATTCTGGCTCCATCATTTTCTTTGTTGTGTGATTTAGGGCAAATTACTCAATTTTCTTGTGTCTCAGTTTCATTATCTGTAAAATAATAGAATTGTAGACTCTACTTCATTGGAGGTGTTAGGAAGATTAAATAACTTAATAAATGTAACACCCAAAGAAACATGCTTGGCACATAATATTCTCTATATAATGGTTTGCTACTTGTATTCATGGAAAGAGCACTGAAACTAAAGTCGAATTTATCTTCACCATTTGTAAGTCACTTCACCTTCCTGTCTTTAATATTATTACTATAAGATGGAAGGAAATACTCACACGATTCCTTTGGGAACTAAATGAAATAACACACAGAAAACATCTAGCACTTAGCAAGCATGCAATGTCTGGGGATAAAGAATAAATAAATTCTTTTTTAATTCCCCCATCTATTACTTCTTACCAAGTATCTATACTTTCAGCTCTGGTAAATCCCATGCCCCTAGGCCTAAAGATCCTTTCTCTAACATGCTTTTGCTAAGAATTCTAAAATCAAGTGATCTCTGCCAACTGTATTCTATTTCCATTATTTATTTAGGTAATGGTATTATTACTGCCATTTGTTATGCATCCACTTGTTGAAATGGTTCTGCAGTGGCTGCTGAATGGGACTATGACACCTTCTCTGAGAAACCTTCCTCAATACACCCCCTACTCACCACAACTTACTAATTCAGTTCTTTTCTATGTGCTCCCACAACATGCTATGCATACTTTTACCTCTATTATAGTTTGTTGAGTGAATGAATGATGAAAGAAAGACAGAAAGACAAAAAGAAGCTTATCTCAGGTTCCAGAATATGCACACATCACCCTGCCACCGATGACTAATGAAATTGATGATCAAGCCACACTACTTTGCCTAATTTCATCCATAAACATGATTCATGTTTGTTTCTGTTTGATTTCCAAGGTGAAATTGTGAATTAAGTTGGAAGCTGATTCTTATTAAATAGATATTTATGATACCTATTCCTTGCCAAACACTATGCTACTAGGTACACTGGAACTATAAAGATAAATAAGACACAGTTGTTCCCCTCAATTAACTCAGAATCAAACTGGGGAACTGAAAGAAATTTGTGAAGAGAAGCCTGACGCCAGTCAGTGGAGTGAACTGGGAAACAGTATGGTCTTGGAGATCACATGGTCTGGATTAGAACCTTGTGTCCCTCCTTCATTTACTAGCTCATATGGCTTGGATCTGTGTCCCCACCCAAATCTCACGTTGAAATGAAATCCCCAATGCTGGAAATGGGGCCTGGCAGGAGGTGATTGGATCATGGGTGAGGTTTTTAATGGTTTAGCACCATCCCCCTAGAGCTCCTCTCATGACAGAGGTCTCATGAGATCTGGTTGTTTAAAAGTGTGTAGCACCTCCTCCCTCTTCCTCTCTTCCTCCTGCTCTGGCCATGTGAAGTGCTCACTCTACCTTCCCCTTCTACCATGATTGTAAGTTTCCTGAGGCCTCCTCAAAAGCCGAACAGATGGCCAGCATCATGCTTCCTGTACAGCCTGCGGAACTGTGAGCCAATTAAACCTCTTTTTTGTATAAATTACCCAGGCTCAAATATTTCTTTATAGCACTGTAAGAATGGACTAATATACTAGCCATGAATAAGTCACTTAGCCTTGCTGAGCCTCGGTTTCCTTATCTACAAAATGAGGCTGAAAATAAAAGTACTTGGAGCTGGACTTGTTGGGAAGATTAAAGTCCCATCCAGTCTTTATATTATAGAAGGCACTGTTTTAAGGATACTATGTGAATGAATCTTTTTAATCCTCATAATGACCTTATCATGAAGGTACTATTATTTTATGTTTTTTATAAGTGAAGGAACGGAGACAGAGAGGGTAATTAACTTAATGTCACACAGATAGTAAATGATAGGCATGATTTGGACCCAAGCCGTTTTTTTTTTTTTTTAATTTGGAAACCAAGGGGAAAGGAAGCAACATGGCAATATATTGAAATAGAGAAGCTTAAAAACCATGGATGTTTGCTCTTAAGTTTAGGAATACTTTGTTTTGTCTGATATAACCGACTACCCTGCCCTGTAGCTAAATGAATAATAATAATTAAAGTTTATTGAACATCAAGGTTCTACGAATTGGATACTGTTTTATGTCATTTATAAACATTTTTTAAATCACTGAAAACCTAGGAAGTATGTACTATTATCACCATTTTACTGAGGAGGAAATTGAGAAACAGAGAGTGAATTCATTTTTTAAGGCTCATGTGGTAAAACTGAAATTTGAATAGAGTAGCCTGGTTCCAGATACTGTTAACTTAGTCATAACACAAGGTAGTTAACGACAGAGGGGCTGGGCTTTGGAGATACCTTACCTTTAAAAAAACAAAACAATATACAATAAAAGCAACCTGAATGATGGCAAAGCTGGTTTCTTATTTGATATGATTATTCTGGTTTTGTAGTTCATTTTCCTTCCCTGTCTACATGTCTGACATTCCCTCGTCTGTATACCTGGGAGCATTTTAGCATGTGCCTCACATATCAGAACAGACTTATAAGAGACTAGCATGTGAGAGGGGGTCATCTTTAAAGGAGATTGGAAGGTGCAAAAAAATCAATTCACAGTACCAAAGCCTGACACCTCTTCCATACTCACATGTTGAAGCCATTGTAAATAAGCCTGGCAAGTTGAAGGCTTTGAAGGGTGTATATTGTGGTGTTTGGATCTTTCCCTATTGTAACTGCCTGTCAACTCTATAAAGGCAGTCTGGCAATGCTCAGTTGATGTCTTATCTTTACAAGAATAAAGGAAAATACATCCACTGCCTTGTTGCCATCTACTCCTTTTGTTGGAATAATTTGGAATAATAGCTGGGGTAGTTTAAGGTTCATTTTCACCCAAGAACCTGGCTAACTGCATTCTATAGTTATTATTCTATTTTGTTTAAGAAGCTTGAAAGGGAATACAGTCCACGGAAGAGTGAACAAACAAACAAAACTTTAGGTTTGTTAGCTAGTCGCCTCAGAAAAGCTGAAAAATTACTTTTAGTCTACTTTGTGTTTGGTCTCTGAGGTTTGAATCACACTCAGGGCCCTGTGACACTGATTAGATGAATTCTAGAGGCCCTTATCTCCGTGATGTGAATTATAAACCTTGCCATAAAGTTGTGAATTGGTTCCATCATTTGTTTCCAGCATATAATTTTAGTTATAAAGTCCACTATCGTTAAGATTCATAGGGCAGAGGCCATCGTTCTTTAACTATATTAAGAAATACATCTCTGTTCTATTTCTTTAATATTCTGATTTGCCCATCTGTGGGAAAAAAACAATATTCTTATTCATGTAGGAACACTCAGGGATTATTTCTGAAGCAACCATTGCAGCTCCATTCCCCTCTCCCTATGACTTCCAGTATTTCTGGGAGAAGAAAAGAAAAAGGACAGGGAGGGGGCGGAGCAAGATGGCCAAATAGGAACAGCTCCAGTCTCCAACTCCCAGCGCGAGCAACACAGAAGACTGGTGATTTCTGCATTTTCAACTGAGGTACTGGGTTCATCTCACTAGGGAGTGCCGGACAATTGGTGCTGGTCAGCTGCTGCAGCCCTACCAGCTAGAGCTGAAGGAGGGCAAGGCATGGCCTCACCTGGGAAGCACAAGGGGGAAGGGAATCCCTTTTCCTAGCCAGGGGAACTGAGACACACAACACCTGGAAAATCGGGTAACTCCCACCCCAATACTGCGCTTTAAGCAAACAGGCACACCTGGAGATAATATCCCACACCTGGCCGGGAGGGTCCCACGCCCACAGAGCTTCCCTCATTGCTAGCACTGCAGTCTGCGATTCCAAGGCAAGGCAGCAGCCAGGCTGGGGGAGGGGTGCCCGCCATTGCTGAGAGGCTTAAGTAGGTAAACAAACCCACTGGGAAGCTGGAACTGGGTGGAGCTCACAGCAGCTCAAGGAAACTCCGCCTCGTCTCTGTGGTAGACTCCACCTCTGGGGACAGGGCACAGATAACAACAAAAGCAGCAGAAACCTCTGCAGACGAAATCCACTGTCTGGACAGCTTTGAAGAGAGCAGTGGGATCTCCCAACACGGAGGTTGACTGGAGAGGACAGACTGCCTGGCTCAAGTGGGTCCCTGACCCCTGAGTAGCCTAACTGGGAGATGATCCCCAACTAGGGGCAGTCTGACACCCCACACCTCACAGGGTGGAGTACACTCTGAGAGGCCTCCAAAACAAGAATCAGACAGGTACACTCGCTGTTCAGCAATATTCTATCTTCTGCAGCCTCTGCTGCTGACACCCAGTCAAACAGGGTCTGAGTGGACCTCAAGCACTCCAACAGACCTACAGCTGAGGGTCCTGACTGTTAGAAGGAAAACTATCAAACAGGAAGGACACCTACACCAAAACCCCATCAGTACGTCACCATCATCAAAGACCAGAGGCAGATAAAACCAATAAAGATGGGGAAAAAAGCAGGGCAGAAAAGCTGGAAATTCAAAAATAAGAGCCGCAAAGAGATCTCCCTCGGGTAAAGGAGAGCCGCAGCTCATCGACCGCAACGGGATCAAAGCTGGACGGAGAATGACTTTGACGAGATGAGAGAAGAAGCCTAGTCCATCAAATTCTCAGAGCTACGAGGAATTACGCACTCCAAAGCAAAGAAACTAAAAATCTTGAAAAAAAAGTGGAAGAATCTCGATGGCTAGAGTAATTAAATGCAGAGAAAGTCATAAACTAAATGAAAGAGATGAAACCATGACACGAGAAATACGCGGACAAATGCACAAGCTTCAGTAACTGACTCGATCAACTGGAAGAAAAGAGTATCAGCGATTGAGGATCAAATGAATGAAATGAAGCAAGAAGAGAAACCAAAAGAAAAAGAAGAAAAGAAATGAACAAAGCCTGCAAGAGAAGTATGGGATTATGTAAAAAGTCCAAATCTACCTGATTGGGGTGCTCTGAAAGAGGGGAAAATGGAACCAAGTTGGAAAACACTTTCAGGATATCATCCAGGAGAACTTCCCCAAACCAGTAGGGCAGGCCAACATTCAAATCCAGGAAAGCAGAGAACGCCACAGCATACTCCTCGAGAAGAGCAACTCCAAGACATAATTGCCAGATTCACCAAAGTTGAAATGAAGAAAAATCTAAGGGCAGCCAGAGAGAAAGGTTAAGCTACCCACAAAGGGAAGCCCATCAGACTCACAGCAGATCTCTCGCAGAAACTTCCCACAAGCCAGAAGAGAGTGGGGCCAATATTCAACATTCTTAAAGAAAAGAATTTTAACCCAGAATTTCATATCCAGCCAAACTAAGTTTTACAAGTGAAGGAGAAATACAATCCTTTACAGATAAGCAAAATGCTGAGATTTTGTCACCACTAGGCCTGCCTTACAAGAGACCCTGAAGGAAGCACTAAACATGGAAAGGAACAACCGGTACCAGCCATTGCAAAACACATGCCAAAATGTAAAGACCATCGAGGCTAGGAAGAAACTGCATCAACTAACGAAAGTTAAAATAAATCCAGTTATCATAATGGCAGGATCAAGTTCACACATAACAATATATTAACCTTTAAATGTAAATGGACTAAATGTCTACCAAAGATTACAGACTGGCAAACTGATAAAGTGTCAAGACCCATCAGTCTGCTGTATTCAGGAGACCCATCTCACATGCAGAGACATACATAGCTCGCAAATAAAGGATGGAGGAAGATTTACCAAGCAAATGGAGAACAAAAAGAAAGCAGGGTTGCAATACTAGTCTCTGATAAAACAGACTTTAAACCATCAAAGATCAAAAGAGTATTGGAAGAAGGCTATTACATAATGGTAAAGGGATCAATTCAACAGGAAGAGCTAACTATCCTAAATATATATATGCACCCAATACAGGAGCACCTAGATTCATAAAGCAAGTCCTTAGAGAGACTTACAAAAGAGAGACTTAGGACTCCCATACAATAATAATGGGAGACTTCAACACTCCACTGTCAACATTAGACAGATCAACGAGACAGAAAGTTAACAAGGATATCCAGGAATTGAACTCATCTCTGCAGCAGCAGACCTACTAGACACCTATAGAACTCTCCACCCCAAATCAACAGAATATACATTCTCTCAGCACCACATCGCACTTATTCCAAAATTGACCACATAATTGGAAGTAAAGCACTCCTCAGCAAATGTACAACAACAGAAATTATAACAAACTGTCTCTCAGACCACAGTGCAATCAAACTAGAACCAGGACTAAGAAACTCAATCAAACCACTCAACTACATGGAAACTTCGAACAACTCCGTTCTGAATGACTACTGGGCACATAACGAAATGAAGGCAGAAATAAAGATGTTCTTTTGAAACCAATGAGAACAAAGATACAACATACCAGAATCTCTGGGACACATTTAAAGCAGGTGTAGAGGGAAATTTATAGCACCTAAATGCCCACAAGAGAAAGCAGGAAAGATCTAAAAATTGACACTCTAACATGACAATTAAAAGAACTAGAGAAGCAAGAGCAAACACATTCGAAAGCTAGCAGAAGGCAAGAAATAACTAAGATCAGAGCAGAACTGGAAGGAGATAGAGACACAAAACCCTCCAAAAAATCATCAATGAATCCAGGAGTTGGTTTTTGAAAAGATCAACAAAATTCACAGACCGCTAGCAAGACTAATAAAGAAGAAAAGAGAGAAGAATCAAATAGATGCAATAAAAATGATAAAGGGATATCACCACCGACCCCACAGAAATACAAACTATCATCAGAGAATTATAAACACCTCTACGCAAATAAACTAGAAAATTCAGAAGAAATGGATAATTTCGACACTTACACTCTTCCAAGACTAAACCAGGAAGAAGTTGATCCCTGAATAGACCAATAGCAGGCTCTGAAATTGAGGCAATAATTAATAGCCTACCAACCAAAAGTCCAGGACAAGATGGACTAATAGCTGAATTCTACCAGAGGTATAAGGAGAGCTGGTACCATTCCTTCTGAAACTATTCCAATAATAGAAAAGAGGGAATCCTCCCTAACTCATTTTATGAGGCCAACATCATCCTGATACCAAAGCCTGCAGAGACACAACAAAAAAGAGAATTTTAGACCAATATCCCTGATGAACATCAATGCAAAAATCCCCTCAATAAAATACTGGCAAACCGGATTCAGCAGCACATCAAAAGCTTATCCACCATGATCAAGTGGGCTTCATCCCTGGGATGCAAGGCTGGTTCAACATTCACAGAAATCAATAAAACATAATCCAGCATATAAACAGAACCAAAGACAAGAATCACATGATTATCTCTTCAATAGATGCAGAAAAGGCTTTTGACAAAAATTCAACATTCTTCATATGCTAAAAAACGCCAATAAATTCGTATTGATGAACGCACTTCAAAAATAATAAGAGCTATTTATGACAAACCCACAGCCAATATCATACTGAATGGGCAAAAACTGAAAAAATTCCCTTTGAAACTGGCACAAGACAGGGATGCTCCTCTCACCACTCCTATTCAACATAGTGTTGGAAGTTCTGGCTAGGGCAATCAGGTAAGAGAAAGAAATCAAGTATTCAGTTAGGAAAGAAGAAGTCAAGTTGTCCCTCTTTGCAGATGACATGATTGTATATTTAGAAAACCCCATCGCCTCAGCCCAAAATCTCCTTAAGCTGATAAGCAACTTCAGCAAAGTCTCAGGATACAAAATGCACGTGTGCAAAATCACAAGCATTCTTATACACCAGTAACAGATAAACAGAGAGCCAAATCATGAATGGTGAACTTCCATTCACAATTGCTTCAAAGAGAATAAAATACCCTAGGAATCCAACTTACAAGGGATGTAAAGGACTCTTCAAGGAGAACTACAAACCACTGCTCAGTGAAATTACAAAGAGGACAAACAAGTGGAAGAACATACCATGCTCATGGATAGGAAGAATCAATATTGTGAAATGGCCATACTGCCTAGTAAGTTATTTATAGATTCAAATGCCATCCCCCATCAAGCTACCAATGAGTTTCTTCACAGAATTGAAAGAACTGCTTTAAAGTTCATATGGAACCAAAAAGAGCCCTCGCGATCTCCAAGACAATCCTAAGTCAAAAGAACAAAGCTGGAGTAACACACTACCTGACTTCAAACTATACTACAAGGCTACAGTAACCAAAACAGCATGGTACTGGTACCAAACAGAGATATAGACCAATGGAACAGAACAGAGCCCTCAGAAATAATACCACACATCTACAGCCATCTGATCTTTGACAAAAACCTGAGAGAAACAAGAAATGGGGAAAGGATTCCCTATTTAATAAATGGTGCTAAAATTACAGCCAAGGGCAGAAAGCTGAACCAATCCTTCCTTTACCCTTATAACGGTAAAATTAATTCAAGATGGATTAGAGACTTCAAATGTTAGACCTAACACCATAAAACCCTAGAGGAAACCTAGGTAGTACCATTCAGACATAGGGCAAAGACTCTGTGTCTAAAACACAAAAGCAACGGCAGCAAAAAGCCAAAATTGACAAATGGGATCTAATTAAACTAAAAGCTTCTGCACAGCAAAAGAAACTACCATCAGAGTGAATGGTGGCAACCTACAGAATGGGAGAGAAAATTCTTGCAATCTACCACCTGACAAAGGGCTAATATCCAGAACCTACAAAGAACTCAAACAAATTTACAAGAAAACAAACAACCCCATCAAAAGTGGGCAGTTGATATGAACAGACATTTCCTCAAAAGAACATTACGCATACAGCCAACAGACACATGAAAAATGCTCATCATCACTGGCCATCAGAGAAATGCAAATCAAAAAACTAATAATGAGATACCCATTCTGCACACCAGTTAGAATGGCTTATCATTAAAAAGTCAGGAAAACAACAGGTGCTGGAGAGGATGTGGAGAAATAGGAACACTTTTACACTGTTATGGATTGTAAACTTAGTTCAACCATTATGGAAAAACAGTATGGCGACTCAAGGATCTAGAACTAGATAAAAAATTCATATGACCCAGCCATCCCATTACTGGGTATATACCAAAGATTTATAAATCATGCTGCTATAAAGACACATAATAATGATGTTTATTGTGGCACTATTCACAATAGCAAAGACTTGAATCAACCCAAATGTCCATCAGTACAGACGATTAAGAAAATGTGGCACACATACACCATGGAATACTATGCAGCCATAAAGGGATGAGCTTGTGTCCTTTGTAGGGACATGGATGCAGCTGGAAACCATCATTCTGCAAACTATCACAAGAACAGAAAACCAAACAATCAGCAGCCCTCACTCATAGGTGGAACTGAACAATGAGATCACGTGGACTCAGGAAGGTAATATCACAATCGGGCCTATTATGGGGAGGGGAGGGGAGGATTGCATTGGGAGTTATACCTGATGTAAATGACGAGAAGTTGCGCTGACGAAGTTGATGGGTGCAGCAGAGCAACATGGCACAAGTATACATATGTAACAAACCTGCACGTTATGCACATGTACCCTAGAACTTAAAGTATAATAATAATAAAAAATAAAAAAATATATAAAAAAAAAAGAAAAAGGACAGGGAAGCACTGGTCTTGAAAAAGTAAATATGTAACTTCAGAAGCATTTGCCTAAATGAGGCTCACTCCATGCATTTTGGAAACCACTGAATCTCTTCTGGAGACAAGAGAAAAACATACTCCCTTATCCCTAGGAGTTTATAGTAGTTGAGAAGATCAAACTAATCCATATGAGAACAACTTTAAAGTCAATGTTAGGTAATTCTGGGAGGAAGATAATATAAGCTGAGACATCCTAAACACCCAAACTTGAGAGACTCTCTGAGAAACCTCAAGATGTGTTCACCATTAATATAATCTAAGTTCAAAAGAAACATCAATACCTATATGAGGTTATGGATATCTTAATTAGCTGGATTGTAGCAGTCATTTCACAATATATATGTACATCAAAACATGTTGTACACCTTCAATATACACAGTTTTTATTTGTCAATTATATCCCAATAAAACCAGAAAAAGACTCTCCAATAACTTGTAAATCTGCCAACATTTACTCCTCATACAAATTGCTTTAGATATCTACCCACAAATTCTCCAATGATCTTCATTTTTCAATAGACTTTCTTATTATCCTAGAACATACAAATATTTGTTGAGTAGCAACCATTTTCCAGGCGCTGTTCTAGGCCTTGAGGACAAAGCAGTGAACAAAACAGATCATCACCCTTGTTCTTATGAAGCTCATATTCCATTGGGGCTGTGTTAATAATCTTCACCATCACTACCACATAGCAGTACTTTGTGCAAGTGTGCATGCTGCAAACATCTGCTCAAAGAAAAGACATTTCTTTGAAATGAGCAGAAACCTGAATGATGTGAGGGGGTAAGCTGGTGGGAGAGTTTTCTAGGCAGAAGGAAGAGCAAGTGCCAAAGCACCTGCACAGGAGCGTTCAAAGAGCAGGTTAGTGGAGCAGCATGGAGGCTAGTATGGCTGGAAGCACAAAGGAGCAAGGAGACTGAATTCATATTTCTATTGAGCACCCACTGTACAGTGTTCATTGTGCTAAGCATCAGTAATATGATAAAAAGCAAAACAAATCCAGTCCTTGCTCCCCTGGAGCTTATAGTCTAATAAGAGAGACAGTGTATTAGTCTGTTCTCACATGGCTATAAAGAAATACCTGAGACTGGGTAATTTATAAATAAAAGAGGTTTAATTGCCTCATGGCTCTGCAGGCTGTACAGGAAGCATGAAGCTGGCACCTGCTTGGCTTCTCGGGAAACTTACAATCATGGCAGAAGGTGAAAGGGAAGCAGGCAAGTCTTATATGGCTGGAGCAGGAGGAAGAGAGAGGTGGGGAGGTGCTACACACTTTTTAAAGAACCAGATCTCTTGAGAACTCACTCACTATACAGTACCAAAGGGGGATGGTGCTAAGCCATTGATGAGAACTCCGCCCCCGTGATCCAATCACCTCCCATCAGGTCCCACCTCCAACACTGAAGATTACAATTTAAGATGAGATTTGAGGGTAGGGGGACACAAATCCAAACCGTATCAGAGAGATATCAAATAATCACACAGGCAGATCCCAAAGTCCAACTTTGAAAAGTGCTAGAAAAGAAAACTTCCACATGCTGTGAGAGAATAATATGAGGGCCTAATTTAGACTGGCAGATCAAGGAAGATTTCTCAGGAGGAATTGCTAGGTAGTAGAAATCTGAAGAATGAAAAGGAGTTAAGTAGGTGAAGCCTGAAGAATAAGAAAAACATTCCAGGCTGAGGGAGCAGTGTGTTCAAAGTCCTTTTGGATGTAGGAAACATGGGAAGGAGGAAGGACTGAAAGAAGGCTAGCATGGCTGAGTGTAGAGAGTAGATGGTATATGCTTTGAGGTGTGATTGGAGATATACTAGGAGACAAACTATGAAAGGCCATGTTAAGAGGTATGGTTTTCTAAAAGCAATGGGAAACCACTGAGAAGTTTAAATAGTGCATGTAACACAATCGGATTGGCTTTCTGTAAAGGTCACTCTGACTGTGGAGTAGAGTGGATTGATAGAAAGTGGCAAATATGCATGTAGAAGGATCTTGCGGTAGCCCGGGTGAGAGATGTTGGTGGATTGGACTATGGAGTAGCAGTAGAGGCCAGCATGGCTGGAGAGAAGTGGATATGTTTGTGGTGTAGAACTCACAAGATTTGCTGATGGCTTGTACGTGGAAATGAAGGGAAAAAGGTGTCAAGGAAAATCAACCAGTTGTTTTTTTTTTTTTAACCTAGTGTAGATGGGTAGATGGTGGTATCATTCACTGAGATTAGGTACAATGAAAGGATAGACCATAATTTGAAGTGGAAGGCAATGTGTTCCATACACACATACGAAAAGATATGTGTGTGTGTGTGTGTGTGTGTGTGTGGGGCTGTGCATTGCTCTGTGCTCAAGTTGAGAGTACTAACATAGGAGATCACATAAATTCAGGTTCCTTGTGTACATCTGTGTCTTGCTGTGAAGTTCTAGACCCTCACACATCTCTATAATCTGACTCCATTCAACATTTTCCATCTAAGTCATTCACTCCAGCAATGTCTCCTAAATACTTCCTGGGAAATTCCTGTTTTAATGCCCTAGCTCCTGCTGTTTCACTTGCCCAGGATGCTTTCTTATCTCATCTGTAAAAACTCCTCCCAGATTCTTTTTTTTTTTTTTTTTTTTTTTGAGACGGAGTCTCGCTCTGTAGCCCGGGCTGGAGTGCAGTGGCCGGATCTCAGCTCACTGCAAGCTCCGCCTCCCAGGTTTACGCCATTCTCCTGCCTCAGCCTCCCGAGTAGCTGGGACTACAGGCACCCACCACCTCGCCCGGCTAGTTTTTTGTGTTTTTTTAGTAGAGACGGGGTTTCACGGTGTTCGCCAGGATGGTCTCGATCTCCTGACCTCGTGATCCGCCCGTCTCGGCCTCCCCAGATTCTTTAATACAGAGGGCTCTTTCCATCTGAATGATAATGGCATTTATAGGCTGCAACATCATCTGACATTCATCAGTCACAAACAGGTCATAGCTAATTTACAAATGGTCTCAGCTGCAAAGTTCATTTGTATGTCAGGTGTCTGAAGTACGGAATTCATTCTTTCACGTAAAATCTTTTATAAATGGTTGTTAGGTTCCAAGGCTAGTCCATAAAACTAATTTACTCTATAATGTAGCTAAAGTATGGGGACATTTGTGATACAGAAGAGTAGAAAGTAATATTCTTAAATGTAGATGAGAAAACAAAATTGAACAAGAAGTTCTTTTATGTATTTGAAATGCTAGTGCTTGAGAAAAATCAGGTTAAATTCAAGAGGTAGATTGAGAATTTCTTGGAAATTCTGAAGAGGACTTCTGGAAAGTTTCAAGGCAATTAGAGCCCGAAGATGCTAATTCTTTAGTATGTTTAATTTCTCTTCAAAACTTTAAAACAGTTATCCTGGTCTAGGTGTGTTTTTACACTACATTGTATGTGTACCAGCTATGCTTAGGGTTGCTTTATTTTTTTCAGTTTGGATTTTTTTCATGGCTCACAACAAAGGCAGTAAATGCATGTAGTTTTTTTATCCAAGGGGTTATCAAATTTCTTTAATCTGGAAAACACAATTATTTGTATTCTGGCTCGGATTCTTTCTATCTGCCCATGGTCCTTCTCTATGTTTCTGTCTGTCTCTCTCTGACTACTCATGGGCAGTATCATTTACCCTTGGTTTTACAGTCCCACAGCAAGTTGCCTCTTAGGACCAAGTAGCTAAATAAATGACTAGAGTGAAAATTCAGTTCCATGCTCCTACTTTCTGGCTTGCCTTCACACTGACTAGCTTCTCTTACCTGGCATGGACAGATATTTGCCTGAACAAGAGCACATTTAGATATTAATTTCATTTTTGTAATCTATTCTAAAGTGACAGGTAGACCGTTTTCAAACTACAGTTGATTGAATAAGAAGTAGAGCACAGTACTTTTTGCCATCCAGAGTCTATTTTCTTGCACCATTAACTCATGCACAGATCAATATCTACACTATCAAGGTATGAAATGAGAACCTACCAATTATATCATCCCTTTGTGTGTTTCTTTGACTGTGTCTTTTAGCAACTAGATTTTAGCAAAACTTTTTCCCAAACTACAAATTTGGGGCTGATGATCTGTCTTGAAATTGTTAAAGCATTTCTTCTCTCATTCTGCTATTTCTAATGACCTCAGTCTTATTTTGAATGTTGAACGTGGCTTTGATTTTGTTTATTTATAATTCAGAGGTGAGCAATAAATGTACTGTTCAAAGAGAAATATTTATAATCAAGTTATGGAGGTCTGTTTATATTACATTTATACACACTTAGGAGGAGGCTATCACCAAAGTTGCTGGTTGGGTGAATTTGAATAAGTTAATGCACATTTAATCAACAGATTGAATGAAAAAGGATTGCCACTTGCTAATTGAATGCAATAACAGAGGAGGAAAATTTCAAAACACACCTCTCTTTTGCCAAAGGAGTAAATCTGAAGAAAGCTCTTTTGCTTTCCTTTTTTAGGATGAAGTAGCAATTTCTAACCCTTATTGCTTTTGTGGCAAGTGACAAGAAAATGCATTTTTGTGTCCAATTCCTGTTTTTCATTGTTTTGCTGCCATAAAACTTCTGGGTGCCAACTGGGATGTCTTTTCAACAAGAGAAGAAGGGATTCTTGTCTGATAGATAATATCAGTGGGGCAGCTATTATTCTGATTTGCTTATTTGGAAAGCTGAAGTTTACCTGTATGCCTCTTGCCAAGCAAAGAAATTCAGTGAAAGGAAGATGAGGACTGAGAAGAGCCAGAGTTGTGTTAAGATACTTAATTCAGCCTGGGCAACATAGGGAGACCTTGTCTCTACAGAAAACAAAATTATCTGGGCACGGTGGCACATGCCTATGGTCCCAGTGGTCCCAGATACTTGAGAGGCTGAGGTGAGAAGATTGCTTGGTAATGGGAGGTTGAGGCTCTGCACTTCAGCCTGGGTGACAGAGCGAGACTCTGTCTTAAAAAAGATACTTAATTGTCTCTGCACCAGATTTTTTTCTAATAGCATGGTTTCAACTGTTTCCAGAAATATCCAGCTATTCTCTGCCCATGACTCCATATCTTCCAACCTCTTTTAGTTGTAACTATGTTTTAATAACATTATCAAATTTTGCTCCCTAATTCCCTGCATTATATGCAAATTTCCAAATAGTTTGGGGTGCCTTTTATTCAAAACCTCTAACAGCAGTCTGAACTCATATGAGTCAGAAGGATACTTTGCCAATACTGCACTGGTTCCATAAAAAGCATGCAGTTCTCATTAGTGCAGTCAACAGAGAGTCAGCAAAGGGATTATGTGGACAACCATCTATCAGGCTAACCACCCAAGCCTCTGACCAAGACTATATATCCAAAACGCCCTAGAAATGCTCCTATTTTTTTAAATTCTAAAAACGTTTATTTTTCTAATTATAACGGTAGTTGCTTATCATTATAAAAGAAAAAAGGTTGGAAAATACAAAATAAACAAAATCAAAAGCACAAAGAAGATAATACAAGTTACTTTAGCTTAACACATTATCTTACTTTTGGTCTTTCCTGTGTGCAAGGACCTGTTTCAGCTACTGCTGCAAAACTTAGTGGCTTAGAACAATAGATTATTATTTCTAATGCTTCTGTGTGTTGACTTGGCAGTTTTGTTTCACGTGCTGTCAGTTGCGATGGGATAACTGGAAGGTTCAAAATGATCTCATTCACATGGCTAATCAGTTGGTGCTGGCTGTTGGCTGATTGCTCAGCAGGGACTGTGGGCTAAGGGCTTGGGTTTCCTTCATGTGGGCCTCTTCACATAGCTGCTTGGGTTCCCTCACAGCAACAGAGCTGGGTTCAAGAAGGTGTGTACTAAGTGGTGAAAGCAGAAATTTCAGATATTTTAAGACTCAACTTCAGAAGTTACAAAGCATAATTTCTGCCACATTCTATTGGTGAAAATTAATCACAGGGATAGCCCAAAGTCAATGTGGGAAGGTGTGAACACTGACAAGTGTGGTTCACAGTGGGGGGTTATGTTGGAGACTAGCTTCCACAGAGCTCTTTCCTTCCCTTCTTTCCTTCCTTCTTTCTCCTCTGTAGCCACAATGGGGCAGATTTGTGAAACGCGGATGGTGGTGGTGGTGTGTATATGTAAGGGAGTCAGGTTGAGGGGATCAGTTTAATATGCAACTGAGCTCCCCAATGCTGAATGCCTCCTTATTTCTGGTTTTTGTTCTATTTCTAAGTAACTGACCATTGAAAAGTATGATGAAAATCAGGGTCTCAGCATTTAAGCTGAGTTGGGGTGGAGAAGTTGCAGGAATGGCAAAATAAATGAACTAAGTCATGAAAGAAGAGAAGTTCAACCAATGGCCAATTCCTCAAAAAAGTCTTGAGTGTACACTCTGTTCCCATTTTAACTATGTTCCCCCCATTATTTTTACCTTTGTTTATCACAGTTTTCATAATTTCTAGCTTATGATTTATTTTTTATGTATTCATGTAATTATTTGTTTTATGCTGTTTTGTTCACAATTCCATCAGCCACATGAAATCAGGGAATTAGTGTATATTGTTCAGATAAGCACCTAGCACAGAGCATAATGGAGAGTAGGTGCTTGCTGAATATTTGTTGAATGAATGGGTGACTGAAAGGAAATCTGAATGTCTGTTCTCATCACTTGTTCACTCACACACATGAAACTATAATAATCTAGTCCTGGCTTGTAAATAGGAAGCTCTTAGTAACTATCTTCCTCAAATCTGTTGGAGATAAAGAAAGTGATGCAGGGAAATTTCAATCAAAGTCCTATTGTGACATCTAGTTTCTATAAGAGAAGGCTATTTTCAGGTTCTTTCTATACTGAAAATTGCAGTTTGGTTTCCATACAATTTCACACCATTTCCAGTGACTCCAAATTGCTACCTGAATGTCTCATGTTTACATTTACTATAACCAGTCCCATTTCAGCATTTGAGATTCAATCTTATCAGCTTTCAATTCTCTGCCATTGATACCATCATGTACTCAGTTATCCCCAATCATCTTTGCCACTTTGCTCATCTCCTCTTTTCTATACACAACCATTTTCCAAGGCCTATTCCGTCTTCTGTTTTCTGTCTTCTATTCTCAGCTTCCATACTACTACATTACTTCATATCCCTACCACCTCTTTTCTGGGTAAATCTCCTTCCTCCACTCTTGTCAGCTCCAATCCATTCTCCACACTGTCTGTAAGAGTGAACTTTCTAAAATGTAAATCTAACCATGTTACTTACTGTCAGTATTAGTCCACTGCTACATAGGTTGAATATTTATTGAATGAATGGGTGACTGAAAGGAAATCTGAATGTCTGTCCTTATGGCTGCTACCATAGGTTGTGGCTCTTTTGTTTTATATGCAGAAAAAATGGACAGCCTCATTCATTCTTTAAGTTCAACAAACATTAATTGAGTACTTACTACATGCCAGACACTAAGAAAACAAAAATTTCATGATCAGGTTTCCATCTCTGAAGAACTGACAGTCTCATTGGAGCATATAATGATTCTATTATTGGAATCTATTAGTGCTATTAGAGACATTTTATTAAAACAGAAGGCAAAGCAACAAACTGTTTGGGGGATTGGAATATGGGGAAGAGTTGGGGTGGAGAAGTTGCAGGAATGGCAGAATAAATGAACTAAGTCATGAAAGAAGAGAAGTTCAACCAATGGCCAAGGAGGAAAAATGTATAAAACAGAGGGAGAAGAGCACTTGTAAAGGCATGAGGATATGAGAAAGCAAGGCACTCATTATGGCTAGAACTTAGAGTGTACAGGAAAAAGAGGGGGAAGATGTGGCCTTAACAAAGGCCATAATCCTATAAGAGCCATGTACTACCTACTGTGTAGTTCTATATTTGAACTGAAGGGCTTTAAGTAGGATGGTGATATAGTTTGGATCCGTGTTCCCACTCTCCGCCCAAATTTCATGTCGAATTGTAATCCCCAGTGTTGGAGGTGGGGCTTCGGGGGAGGTGATTTGATCATGGGGGTGGTTACTTATGAATGGTTTAGCACCATCCCCCTTGGTGCTGTGTTGAAATAGTGAGTGACTTATTGTGAGATCTGGTGGTTTAACAGTATGTAGCACCTCCCCTCTCTCTCTTTTCCTCCTGCTTTAGCCATGTGAGATGCCTCACTCCCCCTTTGCCTTCCACCATGATTGGAAGCTTCTTGAGGCCTCCCTGGAAGCAGAAGCTGCTATACTTCCTGTACACTCTGCGGAACCATGAGCTAATTAAACTTTTCTTTGTAAATTATTCAGTCTTATGTATTTCTTTATAGCAATGAGAGAACGGACTAATACAGACAGTAACACAGTTACATTTACATTTTAGAAAGTTTACTCTTACAGAAAATGTGGAGAATGGATTGGAGATGGCAAGAGTAGAGAAAGGAGATTTACCCAGAAAAGAGGTGATAGGAATCTGAAGTAATGTAGTGGTATGGAAGCTGAGAATACAGGACAGAGTGGAAGAATGACATGAAGGAGAGTACTGGAAACAGAAAGACCAGATAAAATTAGGGCTGAAATGGGATTGGTCAATTTTGTGACCCTAGAAAAAGTGGTATCATGTAGTATTGAGACTAAAACCAGATTTCAGTGGCGGAAGTGAGGAAATAGAGACAGAATAGGCAAATATTTACAGACATTTGGAATAAAGAGTAACAGGATGATGTTTATGAGGAACAACATGGGTGAAGTTGACTCTTGTTAATTTAATATTGTTCTTTAGCAGATGAGATTTTAGGGTATATATTCATTCAGAGGAAAAAGTCCATGGGAACAGATAAGTTGACTTTACAGGAGAAAGACAGGATAGTTGTTGGAGAGGGACCCTAAGGAGATAGAAGGCAAAGATAAAATGGAACTCAAGAGGAGAGTGGTGCACTCATTGCTCACTCTCAAACTACAGTAGTGATGAGGGTGATCTTGAAATCAAATAGGCCTAGATTCCAATCTCAGCTCTGCCACTTGCTATCTGGGTAAACCTGTCAAGCACTTAATCACTCCAAATATCCATTTTCTCAGTTACAAATTGAGGATAACTAAACCTTTCTCACAATGTAGTTGTAAGGATTACATGAAAGAGTAAGTGATAAAAGTGGTAGTTATTACTACCAATGAGAACAGGATGGGGGTAAGCTAGAGATAAATTTGGCAGTAGAAAGCCAAGAATGGAAAGGCATTCCAACCTAAGTCCTCTAAATTTCTCAAAAAAGCTCAGCTGATAAAAATTCAAGCAATGGGGGTGGTTAAAGGGTTGAAGAAAAGTGTTAAAAACTTGGAACCTGCTAAGAGGAAGGAGAGAGCGAGGTTTGAAGAAAAAATAGATTGCTGATCAGCATTAAGGGCCTTGACTTGATTCCTGTCCTTCAGTCTCTTCCCCTCGAATCCATCTTGCACAGCAGCACTTGATTAATATTCTCAAAAGGATACATTCATCATGTCACTCCAATACATGTCTACTGAATACAGTTCATGCTTCTCTGTTTGGCATTTCAGGACATCTGCATTCAGATGTCTTCCTGCTATGGCAGCTTCTGCAAGCCTACAAACCAGCTAGAATATTTACAGTTCCCCAAATATGTCTTTTGTTTCCAATTCTGAACCTTGTTTGTGTTATTCCCTGTACTCTCAACTGAAGTTCATTTCAAACTTTTATATTGTGCAAGCTTCAGGGTCCTGAAGAGCTGGGTTCCAATATGAACTCTTCCACTAACCAGCCATATGATCTTGGGCAGGGATTTTGCTTCTCTGTGCCTTAGTTTCCTTGTGTATACAATAGGGTGTCTTAGTCCATTTTGTACTGCTATAACATAATACTTGAGACAAGGGAATTTATAACGAACAGAAATTTATTTCCTCACAGTCCTGGAGGCTGGGAAGTCCAAGATCAAGGAGCTGGCATCTTACGAGGACCTTCTCACTGCCTCATCCCGTGGTGGAAGGTGGAAGAGGAAAAGAGGGTGAGAGAGAGAGAGGCAAAAGGGGGTTGTATTCATTCTTTTGTAACAAATCCACTACCATGATAATGGCATTAATCTATTTATGAAGGCAGTCCCCTCATGGCCTAATCATCTCTGAAAGGTCCCATCCCTCAATACCATCACAATGGCAATCAAATTTCAACATGAGTTTTTGAGGGGACAAACCATATCCAAACCACAGTATAGAGATAATAATAGAAATCATGTAGTGGTACTGAGAGGATTGCATTAACAGATGTAAAAAAAAGAAAGCAATAGTAGATCACCCTGCACATAACGGAAACTCAGCAAGTGGTAACTATCATTCATTTGTTTACTAAACATTTACAGAATACCTGTTCTATGTTAGGCACTGTGCTAGGCCTCATGGATATGGAGACGAACACTAACTACACTTGAAATCCCGCATGCCTCATTTAGTATAGGGACATCATCATGGCCTCAAGGAAAGGTTAGTATTGGTAATGAGTCTTGAAGAACTTGTAGATACTGCCAGGCAGTCAAGAGATGTAAGTGAAATACTCTAACTTTTTTAAAAGCTTATGAAAATACTTGGAAACAATCAAAAGCCTGGTTCATTTGCTGAATAATACAAAGAGATTGGGCATTGGTTGTAATTGTTATTATAAGCAACAGAAACTTAATCTGAAGCTGAAAAGGTATTTATTAAAAGTAATTGGGTAGCTTCGAATGCATGACGGGAAGGGATAGAGAAGGACAGGAATTGGTAAGTGATCAGGGACCAGGTCATAAAGAGCTTTATAGAACATAAGAAATTTGAACACTATTCTGTTGGTGATAAGGACCTGTCATAGGGTTTTTGTTGTTGTTGTTTTGTTTTGTTTTGTCTTTTTTTTCAAAGACAGTACCATCATTTGTGTGTTATAGATACATCATTCTGGCTGTTGTGTAAAGAATGGGGAGGTGAAGTGGTTAGACTAGAACATGAAGACCATTATGTCAAGGCCAGACAAGATGACTGCTGAATTAAGGCAGAGAGAATAAGACTAGAGACACAAGGATGAATTACAGAGATCTTCGGAGGATAAAATCAACAGGGCTTAGTGACTTTATTGGATTTAAGCGAAATAAGGGATTGAAATTAAGGCTGATTTACAGGCTTATGTCTAGGGGGACTAGGTGGACACTGGTGTAGTTCATTGAGGCTGATAATATAGAAAAAGGAGCAGGTTTGGAGGTAGGTAGATGCTGAGGCCAGTTTTGCAGATGTTGAATTTGAAGAGTCAAGAAACAGCTGTGTGAAGATTTGCAACAGGATTTTGGATGCACAAGTATCAAGTTCCAGGCAAGGTAATATCGATGTAAATTTGGGAGACAGTTTAATATCAGCAGTACTTGAAACCAAAAGGTTGAATTTGATCACCCAGGGAGAGTTTATAGAGTGCAATAAAGAGAGAAATCTGAGAAAACTCAACATTGAAGGAGCAGGTAGAGAAAGAAGATTCTGAAAGACAGAATATCAAAGCATAGTTTGAGAAGTAGGAGACTCAGGAGATAATGGCATCACAAAAACCAAGATGGGAGAGAGTTTCAAAAGGGGATTGGCCCACAATGTCAAACTCTGCTAAGAGTTTCAAATGAAATCAGGACTGCCAAGCCTGTATTGATTTGATAGGCAGCAGGTCATGAGGAAACTTACCTGTGGGGAAAAGTGAGGGCAGAAGCCAGACTGCAATAGTTTAAGGAGGGAATGTAAAGAGGAAATGAGAAACTATGTGTAAACAACTTATTCTATAAAAGTGACTGTAAAAGGAAAGAGAGTATTTCCAACTTCCAGAAGAGCTAAGCAAGCTCAAGAAAATCACCCCAAAAAGATCTAGTATGCTGTTCAAAATTGACAGTCTCTGGAGATTGATCAAAGGGTTTTAAAAAGTTGGGAAACATTTATTTTTAAAATTTACAGAAACTTGGTAAGAACAGTGGGAGGTCATGGCATATGGGCTAGGGACTGTACCCATCCCCAGCAGTTATGTCATGCAGAAAAACTGTTTCAGCAAGCTTGGTTGCCAAGTGGCAGTTCTCATCTTCCCTGACTCCTGGGGTGGAATAACTATCTTGTGTGCATTTGGCAGTTGGAAAATATCATCATATCCCATTTTCCACAGTTCTGTTCTATGTGAAGCTTATACAGAGTTGTGGAAGCAGCCTGGAGCGGCCTGTTTGCCATCCCCAATTCCCACTCTGTAGGGATAATTCAGACAGGGTAGCTGGTGAAAAGAATAGTCCACTTTTCCCACACATCTCTGTGTTATGGGAAAGCAGCTTCACTGTGTTCACAGTCAAGTGGTAGCTCCAATCTTGCCAAAATTTCCAGGGTGGAAGACCTATTCCTGGTAGAATCAGTCGCCAGTGAAAGTTGAGATCACATCCTCTCCAGCTCTGAGTTGCAGAAAATCTATACTAAGCAGTGTCAGCAGCTGAAGGTGGCACTAGTGCACATGTGCACACACAAACACACATCATCTGCTCCAGAGGAAGGATCTGAGTGAATATACAGTGAACAATGCGTTGGCCATCCCCCATCTCCACACCCCTGCTTCTGATTTGTGATGTAAAATTTCTTCCCAGAGGCATGTCTGAGCAAGCCTAACACCAAGGAACCCAACTACAATTGGATGAGACTGTGGAGCAATTTGTGCTGCAGAGCATTGTTGAAAACAATAGAGAAATCAGCTAGAAATTAATAGAGGCTAACAGTTGGTCATAATACTATTAGAATCAGATCAGCCAGAAGCTTAAGAATAACATCAGGTAAAGAGACTGTCAAACAGAGCCAGGCTAAACCATAGTCAAGCCTGGTGGTCTGGAAAACTGTGTGTATGCCTAAGGCTGTACCCTCTGAGGAGCAACAGAAGAAGTTCTGAATTAAGGGGAAATACACTTCATTGAAGTAGTCCAGTTGAGTCATGAAGATGCAATTAAGCAATCAGAAAAAAATCCTGAGAGGGGATCTAGACTGGTTTCAATATACTATCTAAAATATCCATTTAACAAAAATTATGAGACATGCAAAGAAACAGGAAAGTATGAACCATATACAGAAAAAAGGCAATAGAAACTGCATTTAAGGGGACCCACATATTGAGAAAATAGACAAAGACTTCAAAGTAGCTATTATAAATATCTTCAAAGAACTAATCAAAACCTTGCTTAAAAATTAAAAGAAGGTATGATGACAATATCTCATGAAATGGAGAAATCGATAAAGAGGAAGAAATTATACAAAAGAACCAAATAGAATTTCCAGAACTGAAAAGCACAATAACCAAAATGAAAAATTCACTAGATGGATTCAACAAGAGATCTGAGTTGAAACAAGAAAGAATCAATGAGCTTGAAGACAGATTAATAAAGATTATGCAATATGAACGGAGGAAAAAAAGGATGAAGAACAATAAACAGAGGTGCACATAAACCATGTGGGACACAATTAAGCACACCAACATATACATAATAGGAGAACCAGGAGAGGAGAGAGAGAGAGAAATGAACAGAAAAGTATTTAAAGAAATAATGGCTGAAAATTTCATAACTTTGATGAAAAATATTAATCTACACATGCAAGAAGCTCAGTGAACTCCAATAAAGATAAATGCAAAGAGAGACACACATGGACACATTATAGTTAAAATGTTGAACTCAAAGACAAAGAGAAAAATTTAAAATTAGTGAGGGATAAATGACTCATTATGTACAAAGAAGATGTAGATTACTTCATATCAGCGACAATGGAGGCCAGAAAGCAGTGGTGTGACATCTTCAAAGTACTGAGAAACAAAACCAAACCAAACCACAAAAAGGTGTCAACCAAGATTTTGTTTTTGTTTTTGTTTTTTGAGATAGAGTCTTGCTCTGTAGCCAGGCTGGAGTGCAGTGGCATGATCTCGGCTCACTGCAATCTCCACCTCCAGGGTTCAAGCGATTCTCCTGCCTCAGCCTCCCAAGTAGCAGGGACTATAGGTGTATGTCACTACACTCAGCTAATTTTTGTATTTTTAGTAGAGACAGGGTTTCACCATGTTGGCCAGGAGGATCTCGATCTCTTGATCTCGTGATCCACCTGCCTCAGCCTCCCAAAGTGCTGGGATTACAGGCGTGAGCCACTGCCCCCAGCCCCAAGAATCTTGTAGCCGGAATATCTACCTTTCAAAAATGAAGGGGAAACAAAGACATTTTCAGATCAACAAAACCAGAGAGAATTTGTTGTTAGAATACTGGATTTCTAAGAAATATTGAAGAAAGTTCCTCGGGCTGAAAGCAAGTGATACCAGATAGAAATTCAAATCCACAAGAAAAAATAAGCACTGATAAAGGTAATTGTGCAGGTAATTATAAGCAACAGTATAGCCAACTTAAAAGTCAATCACATAAAATATGTATGCATGTAATTGTATTTTGGACTTATATAGAATGCAATCAGTTTGATAATAAAAGGACAAAGCTTGCAGGTAGAAAAAAAGCTGATTTGGAGTAAGAAAATGACACCACATGGTAACATGAATACAAAAGAAGAAACAAAAAGAATCCAAATAGCTAATTAAGAAGGCTACTAAACTGCTTAAAAAATACTTGTCCTTTCTTCTCTCAGCTTCTTTCGAATACATAAATTCATATAATGTAATAATTATAACACTGCATTGTTGGTTTTAAAATATATATAGATATTATCTATCTATCTATCTATATAACAATAATGTCACAGAACAGGGGCAGATAGAGCTGTATAGGAATAATATTTTTATATCATACTAGAAATCAGCTAGTATAAATATGAATTAGATTCTGATAAGTTAAGATGTACGTGGTAAGCCCTAGAGAATATAACTCAAAAAATATAGTGAAAAAATAATTAAAGGAATTAAACTGTTACACTAGGCATATTCACTTAGTGCAAAACAAAACATTAAAAAGGAAACAGAAAAGACATGAAATATATAGAAAACCAAAAGCAAAATGACAGACATAAATCCAATTTATCAATAATAATATTCAATGTTTATGGATTAAACAACTCAATGAAAAAAGAAAGATTATCATATTGGTTAAAAAACACAGGCTTACTAAAAGATAATACCTAATAAGATTACAGGAGGCTTCACTTTCCTCCACATCTAACCACATTAACAGGGTTCCTTTATAATTATAGTGAATTGTAGCTGAAAAAATCTTGCGGATTCTATTTAGGAAGCAGTTGCTAGGCAAACCCAAAGATATCAGAGAAGATAAAAATAAGGACACTAGAGGAAATTGAAGTTCACCTATATCTACAAAAAACATTAAACAGAGCTTAGTTCCTAGCCAGATAAACATAAAACCTCACCCTAAAGGCATACTTATCTCTGTTCCTATTACTTGATACGTAATATCCGGTTTTCAACAAACAATTACCAGAAGCACTAAAGGGCACACACACAAAAATGCACCAGAATGAGACTCAGATATGGCAGAGATTTTGGAATTATCAGACTGGGAATTCAAAATACTTGTGAATAAAATACTATGGGCTCTAACAGAAAAAGTGGACAACATGCAAAACCACATGGGTAATGTAAGCAGCAAGAAGGAAATTTTAAGAAAGAATTGAAAATAAATCCTAGAAAGAATAAAAACACTGTAACAGAAATGAAGAATGCCATTGATGGGCTCATCAGTAGACTGGACATGGTAAGGGAAAAATCAGTGAGCTTGAAGGTGTGCCAATAGAAACTTACAAACCTGCAAAAGAGAAAGAATAAAAAAGACAACTTGGAACAATTAGAAAAGGTAAAACATAAGTGTAATGGAAATATCAGACGAGAGAGGAATAGAAGAAATATTTAAAATAATAATAGCTGAAAATTTCCTAAAATTAATGACAAACACCAAAGCACAGATTCAGGAAGCTTGGAGCCCCAACAAGCTGGATAAATACCAAAACATCTACATGTAGGTATATCATATTCAAACTTCACAAAATCAAAGACAAAGAGAAAACTGTGAAAGAAGCCAGAGGAAAAGAAAAGTTGTGAAAGAAGCCAGAGGAAAATAAAAAACCTTACCTACTGAGGAGCAAGTATAAGAATCATATCATTCTTTCTTTCAGAAACCATGCAAGAAAAAAGAGAATGAAGTATAATATTTAAATTTTGAAATGAAAAAATCCCCGCCAACCTAGAGTTCTGCATCCTTCAAGAGTGAGGGAGAAATAAAGACTTTCAAAAAGCAACTAAAATTGTAGGACTTTGTCACTAGTAGACCTGTTTTGCAAGAAATGTTAATAGTTCCTCAGAGAGAAGGAACATCTTCAAAGTACTAAGAAACAAAACAAAACAAAACAAAACCACAAAAAGCTGTCAACCAAGATTTTGTTTGTTTGTTTGTTTGTTTGAGATAGAGTCTTGCTCTGTAGCCAGGCTGGAGTGCAGTGGCATGATCTCGGCTCACTGCAATCTCCACCTCCAGGGTTCAAGCGATTCTCCTGCCTCAGCCTCCCAAGTAGCAGGGACTATATATGTATGTCACCACACCCAGCTAGTTTTTGTATTTTTAGTAGAGATGGGGTTTCACCATGTTGGCCAGGATGGTCTCGATCTCTTGACCTCGTGATCCACCTGCCTCAGCCTCCCAAAGTGCTGGGATTACAGGCATGAGCCACTGCCCCCAATCCCAAGAATCTTGTAGCCAGAATCCTAAAGTGAGATAGATCAGAAACTCAGATTTACATAAAGGAAGAATGTTAGAGAAGGAATAAATGAAGGTAAAATAAAATCTTTTATTTTTCTTATTCCTAGTTGATCTAAGAGATAACACATTGAAATAATAATAACAATGTATTTGGTGATTGCAGTTTATCAATAAGTGAAATAAATGATAATGTTATGAGTGATGAGGGGGAATTTGGAATTACTGTTATAAAACATCTGCATTACCTGTGAAGTATGCTATTATTTAAAAGTGGACTTATAGTACTTGTAAATGATATTAAATTGTAACTGCATACTGTACACTCTAAGGAAATTAATAAATTGTTAATAAAAAGAAGTATAATATGCTACGAAAGGAGAGAAAATGAAATTACGAAATATGTACAATTAAAATCAGAGAAGTCAGAAAAAGAGGGGAAGATAAAAACAAACAAGTGCAACAAATATAAAAGAGTTACAGACATGCTAGATATTAATCTAACTATATTGTAATCACCTTAAATGTATATGCTATAACTGCATCAATTAAAAGTCAGAGGTTGTCAGAGTAGATTAAAAAATAAGACCCAACTACATGTTGTCTAAATGAAACCTTTAAATATAAAGAAATAGATTAAAAGTAAAGGGGTAAGATAAAGTAAAGATATGCCATGCTAACTATAATCAAAAGGAATCTGGATTAGCTATATTAGTTTCACAAAGCAGACTTCAGCGCAAGGAAATTTATCAAGGATAAAGCAAAGTATTATGTAATGATAAAGAGGCATATTCTCTAAGAAGATGTAACAATCCTGAATGTATATGCATATAAAGACAGAGCATCAAAATATGTGAGACAAAAACTAATAGACCTACAAGGAGAAATAGATGAATTCATTATTATAGTTGGAGACTTCACCACCCCTCAATCAGTCATTGACAGATTCAGTTGGCAGAAAATCAGTAAGGATATAGTTGAACTCAACAGCACCATCAATCAACTAAGTTTAATTGACATTTATAGAATACTTCATTCAACAAGAGCAGAATACACATTATTCTCAAGTTTACATGGAACAACACCAAGATAGACCACATTCTGAGCCATAAAATATACCTTAACAAATTTAAAAGAATATGAATAATACAAAATATACTTAAAGATTACACTGGAATCTTAAACTAGAAATCAGGGATAGAAAAACAGCTGAAAAATGAAAAAAAATGGAGATTAAGCAATACACTTCTAAATAATACACAAGTCAAAAAAAGTCCTAAGAGAAACCTTAAAATATTTTAAACTTAATGAAAATGAAAATACAAATTATTAAAATTTGTGGGATGCAGTAAAATCAGCGTTTAGAGGGAAATCTATAGCATTGAGTGCACAGATTATAGAAGAAAAAAATATAAAATCAATAATCTTTGTTTCCACTTTAGGAAACTAGAGAAAGAAGAATAATATACGTCTGAAGCAAGCAGAAGAAAATAAAAATTAGATCAGTAATCAATGAAATTGAAAACAGGAAATCAATAGAGAAAATTAACAAAATCAAAGGCTGGTTCTTTGAAAAGGTCAACAAAATTGATATATCACTAACCAGGCTAACCATGAAAAGAAAATAAAGGGGACATAAAATACTAATATCAGAAATCAAAGAGAGCCCATGGGTGTTAGAGAGGATAATAAAAGAATATTATGATCAATTCCATGCCCACAAATATGATAACCTAGATAAAATGGACCAATACTTGAAAAAAAACTACCAAAACTCACACAAAGAGAAATAGATAATCTGAATAGGTCTATATCCATTACAGGAATTAAGTCAATAATTCATAACCTCCCAAAACAGAAAGTAGTAGGCCCAGGTGGTTTTACTGATGAATTCTACCAAACATTCAAGGAAGAAATGATACCAACTCTTTATAATCTCTTTCAGAAAATATAAACAGAAGAGAGCATTTCCTAACTGATCTTATGAGGTCAGCATTATTTTAATACTGAAACCACATAAAGATATTACAAGAACAAAACTGCAGACCAACATCCTTATGAACATAGATACCAAAATCCTCGACAAAATATTAGCAAATCAAATCCAACAATGTATAAAAATAATTGTGTACCATGACTAAATCAAATTTATTCCAAGTATGTATGGCTGGTTAAACATTCAAAATTCAATTAATATAATCTACCATATCAGTAGGCTAAAAAGTAAAAATCATCTGATCATATCAATTCATGCAGAAAAAAGCATTTGATGAAATCTAACACAGATTCATAATAAAAACCCTCAGCAAGCGAGGAAGAGAGAGGAACTCCCTCAGCTTTTTAAAAATCTACAAAAAGTCTACAACTAAGATTAAACTTAAAGGTGAGAAACTGGATGCTTGCTCCCTGAGTCTGGGAACAAGGCAAGGATGCTCTTCTCACCACTGCTATTCACCATCATACTAGAAGTCTTAGCTAATGCAATAAGATAAGAAAAGGAAATAAAATGTATACAGTTGGGAAGGAGAAAATAAAACTATCTTTGTAGATAACATAATTGTCTATGTAGATAATCCAAAAGAATAGACAAAAAACTCTTGGAACTAACAATCTATTACAGGAAAGTCACAGGATATAAAGTTAATATACAAAAGTCTATTTCTTTCCTATACAATAGCAATGAACGATTAGAATTTGAAATAGAAACATAACTGTTTACATTAGCACCAAAAAAAATGAAATACTTAGGAATAAAGCTAACAAAATTCCTACAGGATCTATATGAGGAAAACTACAAAACTGATTCAAGAAATCCAAGAAAATATAAATTCATGAGGAGATAGTACATACTCATGGATAGGAATACTCAATATTGTTATGACGTCAATTTTTCCCAACTATAAAAGTTGGAAAAATAACTTGCTAGAATTTAGCAATGGTTACTGACAAACTGATTCTAACATTTATATGGAAGGGCAAAAGATTCAAAATAGTTAACACAATACTGAAGAACAAAAAAGTCGGAAGACTGACACTACCCAACTTTAAGGCTTACTATAAAGTTACAATAATCAAGACAGCATGGTACTGGTGAATTGAATAGATAAACTGACCAATGGAACAGAATAGAGAATTACTATAAGACTACAGTAATCAAGATACTGTGGAAGTGAAAGCAACAGAAAGATAACAACAGGAATAGAAATAGGAAGTCCATAGACACACCCACAGAAATATGGTCATTGATTTTTGACAAAGGTGCAAAAGCAATTTAATGGAGAAAGTATAGTCTTCAACAAATGGTACTGGAACAATTAGACATTCATAGACAAATAAATGGATGTTTACTTAAACCTTATATAAAAATTAACTCAGGTCATAGATCTACCATAAAATTTTAAAGATGAACCACAGGGGAGAATCTTGATGATCTGGGATTAGATGAAAAGTTCCTAGACATGATACCAAAAGTGGTATCAGCAAAGGAAAAAAAAGTAGATAAATTGGAATGCATCAAAATAAAAACTTTCACTCTGAAAGACACTGTTAAAGATGAGCTATAGACTGGGAAAATATATTTGAAAATAACATATCCAACAAAGGACTCGTATAGCACTGAATAGTGGCACTTATTCCATGCCTGACTCATTTGGGGCCTCTCAGGTTTCCTGTTTACCTAGCAGAGGAAGATAATAGCACTAGCCATACAATATTTTTCATTCAATGGACTTTATTATAGCCATTTATTCATTCAACATTTCATTATTGACAACAACACTTACATGTTAGGCACTGCAAAACATCCTAATGTGAATAAGACATTATTCCTTCATTCAAGAAGCTTGCAACTTAGTACAGATAATGGTACAAATAGACAAGTGTCTGTAATGCAAGGCAGAAAGTGAAGAACACTATAAAGGAGATAAGATGATAAAGTAGAAATCTCAGCTTCCTCACTTCTCACTTGTTTGACTTTGGACAAGTTGTTTAACCTTACAGAACCATACTTTCTTCAAATTTAAAATGGAAATAACACTATTTACCATACAGTATCACCGGGATAATTGAATATGATAATGACTATCATAGTGCCTGTGCTAATGTTGAGGTAGTCACTCAACAAAGTTAGTTTGCCATGGAGAAACATTTCATGGATAAGGAGACATAGAGACAGTAACATTGGAGTTAGTCATTGGACAATTAGAGAGAACATAGAGAGGCAGAAATAGAGGCAGTCCCCCCTTGACATTTATCCCCCCAAAAAATAAGCCACCTCATGTACTCTTCTAGCTACTGAGCAACCCTCTTATTTATTATTATAATTATTTTTTAAATTTTCTTTTTTTTTCGAGACAGAGTCTCACTCCGTCACCCAGGCTGGAATGCAGTGGTGTGATCTCGGCTCACTGCAACCTCCACCTCCCAGGTTCAAGCAATTCTCCTGCCTCAGCCTCCCAAGTAGCTGGGATTACAGGTATGCGCCACCATACCCAGCTAATTTTTGTATTTTTAGTAGAGACGGGTTTTTGCCATGTTGGTCAGGCTGGTCTCAAAGTCCTGACCTCAAGTGATCCTCCCACCTCGGCCTCCCAAAATGCTGGGATTACAGGCATAAACCACTGCACCCGACCCTTACTTCTTTTTGTTTTTGTTTTGTTTTTTGACTTTTAACTGTTTTATAGAGATATAATTCACATATTGTAAAATAACCCATTGAAAGTATACAATTCAATGGTGTTGAATATATGTGGAGAATTGTACAATCATCACTAAAATGTAAATTTAAAACATTTTAATCACCCCAAAAGATAATGTCTGAATTTATGCTTTGGAAAGATGGAATAGACATAATTTTCATATTCTTCCAATTAAGTACAGATTAAAAATTCTGAACATTATGTGGGACAGAAATTTGGAAGTACCTAAAAGGTGCAGGAAAAAAAGGTAAAACGGTTAGGGACCTTGAAACCCAAGGAATAACACCATCTTACTAAATTCCCACCTCCACCCAGAAGTAACAAGAAGTCCTTTCCTGCCAGATATCAACAAACACTGAGTGGAAACCTGGATTTCTACACCCACCTGGAATAAGGTGGCACCATCTTTCACCTGCAGAGTGGTGTCAGAGGAGGCCTTCTAAAACATGAGATTTAAATAAGATGTAGACTTTCATAATACCCCAAATGTCCAAGTTCCAATTGAAAATCACTGACGTGCCAAAAAAAAAAAAAAAATGCAGAAAAAAAAAAGGTAAAACAGTTAGGGATCTTGAAATTCAAGGAATAACACCATCTCATTAAATTCCTGCCTCCACCCAGAAGTAACAAGGAGTCCCAGACTCCTTGGAAGTAATAAGGTGGCACCATCCTTCACCTGTAGAGTGGTGTCAGAGAAGGCCTTCTAAAACACAAGATTTAAATAAGATGTAGACTTTCATAATACCTCAAATGTCCAAGTTTCAATTGAAAATCACTGACATGCAAAAAAAACTAAGAAGATTTCAACTTGAATGATAAAAACCAATCAGCAGATGCTAACACATTGACAGATGTTAGGATTATCTGACAAAGAGTTTAAAGCAATTATCATAAAAATGCTTCAATGAGCAATCATAACCACACTTTAAAAAGTTACAAAAAATAGAAATTATCAGCAAAGAAATAGAAAAATTGCAGCAAGCAAATATAATATATAAAAAGAGCCAAATGGAAAATTTAGAAGTAAAAAACACAATAGTTAACTTCGAAATATCAACAATGAACTCAACAGCTGAATGGAGACAACAGAGGAAAGAATTTGAATACAGAATAATAGAAATGACCAAATTTGAATAACAGAGAAAAAATAGTGTGTCAGGAACCTATGAGACTATAACAAAAGACCTAAAATTTATGTTATTTGAGTTTCAGACGGAAAGAAGAAAGAAGAGGGAGGGACTGAGAAAGTATTCAAAGAAATAATGGTTGAAATTTTCCAAAATTTGACACAAGACATAAACCTAAAAATTCAAGAATCAAATGAACTCCAAACATAACAAACCCAAAGAAATCCATGACAAGACACATCACATTAAAATTTATGAAAACTAAAAACAAAAACAAAAACTCTGAAAGCAGCCAAAGAGAAACAACACATTGCCTATAGGGGAAAAACAATTTGAAAGACAACAAATTTCTTATCAAAAACTATGGTGGCCAGAAGGAAGTGTGTGCAACATTTTTCAAGAGCTGGAAGGAACTGCCAACCTCAAATTACATTTTCAACAAAAATATCCTTCAGGAATGAAGGAAAACCCAAACACTCTCAGAAGGAAAACTAAGTGAATTTGTCACTACCAGATCTACATAGCCTAAAAAATTGCAAAAGGAAACTCTTGGAATAGAAAGAAAATGAGAAAATAGGAATCTTCGACTATCTGGAGGGAAAAAGATCAGTGGCAAAAGAAAATTATATAGGAAAATACTATAGATTTTGCTTCTCCTCTTGAATTTTCCAAATTATGATTGATGGCTGAAGAAAAAATAACATTGGTATTGTTCTCAATGTATACAGAAGAAATATTTAAGACAATTATATTATAAATGGGAGAAGGGCAAAAGGACATAAAGGGAGGTAAGTTTTCTATGCTTCACTCAAACTGGTAGACTTTTTAAAGATAGAGAGATAGACACAGATATATAAATATATAAAATATAATAGATGGTACAACCACCAAAAATGTATGCAAAGATACACATCCAAAAACATAATATTTAAATAAAAACAGAATTCTAAAAAATGTTAACCCATAGGAGGGAAGGAAACAAAAAACAGAAAAATGAAAAACAGAGAACAAAAAATAAAAAATAAAAAATAAAATGGCAGGCATAAGCCCCAATACATCAATAATTAAAGTAAATGTAAGTCACCTCTATACAACAGTTAAAAGACAGAGATCAACAAAATAGACTAAAATAGGTTCTATTACATACCAACTTCAAGAAAATCACTTCATAATGATGTATATATGTGAAAAGTAAAAGGATGGAAAAAGATATACTATGCAAAAAGTAATCAAAAAAAGCAGGAGTGGCTAAATTAATTTTAGGTAGAGTAGACTTCAGAGCACAGAAAATAATGAGGGACAGAGATATTACATAATGATAAAAGGATCGATCCATCAAGGAGACATAGAAATCCTAAATGCGTACGCAAAAACAACAGAGCTGCAAGATATATGAAGCAAGAACTGATAGAACTGAAAAGGGAATTAGATAAATCCACAATTATAATTGGAGACTTCAATATCCTTCTCCCAACAAACACTTTGTTTGTTTCTTTTTTTAACTTTCATTTTAGGTTTAGGGGTACTTGTGAAGGTTTGTTACACAGTAAACTCATGTTACAGGGTTTTGTTGTACAGATGATTTCATCACCCAGGAATTAAGCCAAGTACCCAATAGTTATCTTTTCTGCTCCTCTCCCTCCTCCCACCCTCCACCCTCAAGTAGACCCCAGTCTGTTGTTTCCTTCCTGTTCATAAGTTCTCCTCATTTAGCTCCCACTTATAAGTGAGAACATGTGGTATTTGGTTTTCTGTTCCTGTGTTAGTTTGCTGAGGATGGTATTTTAAAAAATACTAAACATAGAGTTATCATATGACCCATAACTTTCATTTCTGGGCATTTATCCCAAAGAAACAAAAACTTATTTCCATGCAAACACCTGTACACAATTGTTCATGCCACCTTTATTTGCAATAGCCAAAGAAAATTGGAAATAATTCAATGCCCAATGGGTGAATGGTGAAACAAACTGTGGTGCATCAATAACATGGAATACTATACAGTAATAAAAACTAATTAACCACTGATACATGGGACAACTTGGATGCATCTCAGTGAAATCACTGAGTCAAAAAAAGAGACACTCTTAAAAGATAACATACTGTATGATTCCATTTATATACCACTCTTGAAATAACAAAACTATAGACATGAGAAACAGATTAGTGGTTGCCAGGGAATGAGGATTTGCAGTATAGAAGAAGTAGGTATAACCATAAAGGGGTAACATGAGGGAGATTTTTGAAGTGATGGAATAGTTTTATATCTTGATTGAGGTGTTTACAGGAATCTGCACGTGATTAAATGACACAGAACTATACACACAGTTTGTAGCAATGTTAACGTCTTGGTTTTGATATTGTACTATAATTATATAATATGTAAACATTAGGGAAAACAGAATGAATGATACATGAGACCTCTTGGTACTATGTTTGCAACTTCCTGTGAATCTGTAGTAGCTTTATATATATGTATAAATTTCCATATGCATTAGCAGTCACTCCCTATCTGCCAACCTCCTCTCCCTTTCCCCACCTCTAGGCAACCATTAATCTATTTCCTGTTTCTGTAGACTTGACTATTTGGGATATTTCCTATGAACGGAATCGTAAAATATGTGGTATTTTGTGACTAATTCTTTCATGTAACCATGTTTTTAAGGTGTATTCACATTGTACCAGTACCAGTAGCAGTTCATTCTTGTTTATTGACAAATATTATTCCATTGTAGGCATAAACATTTTTTTCCATTCACCAGTTGTTGGACATTTGGGTTGTTTCTGCTTTTTGGCTATTATAGATAATGCTGCTATGAACATTAATTTACATGTTTTTGTGTGGACTTGAGCTTTCAGTTCTCTTAGGTAAATATCTAGAGTAGATTTGCTGGGTCATATAGTATTCCATGTCTAACATTTTGAGGAACTGTCACACTGTTTCTCAAAGTAGTTGAACCCTTTCACATTTCTACTAGCAATGTACAGGTTTTCCAATTTCTCCACATCATTGCCAACACTTGCTATTTTTTGTACTTTTGATTATAGACACCTAGTGTATGTGAGGTGGCATCTTACTGCGATTCTGCTTTGCATTTCCCTAATGACTAACGATGCTGAGCATCTTTTTATGTGTTTACTGGCCATTTGCATATCTTCTTTGGAGAAATCACATCACTCTCCCTATATCTTCACATCACTTTCCCTCTGTGCATGTCTCTGTGTCCAAACTTATAAGGACACCAGTCTCATTGGATTAGGGCCCAACATAATGACCTCCCTTGATTACTTCTGTGTAGACTGTATCTCAAAATAAAGTCACATCAAGTGTACTGGGGGTTACGACGTCAACATCCATGTGGACATGAGAGACATAATTCAACCCATTTTAAGTAACAGTTTTGAAGTAGGCCCAGAGTGTTATGTTCTCCATAACAAGAGGCTTCCCTTAAGGGAAACTACTTTACCAGAGCCTTATCCAGTATGGGCAAGGGCAATTAGACCACTCCAACCCCTTCTATTCTTCCAGTGTCACCTAAGAAAGAGGAAAAGCTCATAAGCACCTGTAAAGGTCACAGCCTAGAGGAACAGGCCAACTAAGGCTGACACCTAATCACAGGATTATGGAATACTTCCGTCCCCTGCCTCCCACCCCCAACATCAACTGTAGCAATTAGCATTGACTAAGTGCCTACTACTTTTTATGCCAGAACCTATGCCAGAAGCTGCAAGTACATTTTCTCAATGTAATCCTTACAAATACCAAGAAAAATAGAAATTATTATTCACATTTTACAGATGAGGAAACAGACTTATGAAATGACTTGTTTAAGGTCATAAACAATTATCTGGAAGAACTGAGATTCTAACTCAGGTCTGTCAGATGCCAGAGGCCTGTGCTCATTCTATTATACTTAGCTCAGAAAGGGAGTGACACAGTCAGATTTTAATGTGCATGCAGAAAAGCACATGGGCAATCAAGTCAATAAATTATCACAAATGGAGCACACCCATGTATCAAAAAACAGAACTTGTCTTCCATTCTTCCCTGCCCAAAGTCTTCCTGTGTCTCTTTCCAGGCATTATTACTGATCAAGGATAACAAATATCCTGTTTTGATCACCATATATTCTTGTTTCTTTTTCGAGACAGAATCTCCCTCTGTAGTCCAGGCTGTAGTACAGTGGTGTTATCATAGCTCACTGTAGTTTCGACCTCCTGGGCAGAAGCAATCCTCCTGCCTCAGTCACCTGAGTAGCTGGGACTACAGGTGTGGGCCACCATGCCTGGCTAATTTTTTATTTTTTGTATAAACAGGATCTCACTATGTTGCCCAGGCTGTTCTTGAACTCCTGCACTCAAGCGATCCTTCTGCCTCAGCCTCCCAAAGTGTTGGGATTACAGGTATAAGCCAGTGTGCCCACTCTCGTAACCATATATTATTTTTGTCTGTTACTGAACCTTATATAAATGGAATTATATAATATGTGTTATTTTATGTCCCAGAACTTTTGATCAACATTTTATTTTTAGGTTCCATCATTTGTTGCATGCAGGTGTAGTTCCTTCATTTTCATAAGCAGTATAATATTACATTGTATGGCTATATCACAATATATGTATCCATTCTATTGTTGATAGATTATATCAACTTTAGAGGTTTTAAAAAATATTGCTGCTATGAACATTCTTGTACATGTCTTTCATGTCTTTTGGTGAACATGCTTACAGTTTTACCTTGAGTAACATTCATTGGGTAGTTGGAATTGGTAACAGGGCAGAGAGGGATGGAGGCAGGGAGAACAACTGGAAGGCTGTTGCACAGATCAAGTGTAAAGTTTCAAGAATAAAGAAGAGGATGGTTAGGGTAGGGCCGGAGAGAAAGAGGTGGAGAGGAAAGAGATAAAAGTGTTTGTATTATAGAGTTTAATTGGTCCTTAGGAATAAAGGCAATAGGGAAGTCAAAGATGACACAACATTTTTAACTCCACTGAAAGAGGAAAGAAAGTTGGGCTGGAATGCTCACTGAGAGAGAGAGCTCACAAATTTCATGGTGAAATGTTCAGGGGATGAAGAGGAAGTGAATAGCTTATATGGGACTGTTTCTTGGACATCTGGAATTACAGGAACAAAGTGAGAGGAGGGTGGGGAAAGGAAATAAAGAGAGGGAAAATTTTCTGGAGAGTATTGATTAAAATGCAGTTGGACAATATTCAATTTGGAGAAGCATCACCAATGTGAGGAGAGGCCAAAGAGACTGTAGCGAAGAAAACAAAGAAGACACGGCCTGAGAGGCAGAAGGATTACCAGACTAGAATCCTATTATGGAAGACTAAAAAGAAGAGAATTTGGGGAAGGTGTGTGTTCGGGGGGGGGGATGTATTATATTAGATTCAGGATAGACAAAAGGGGGACAGGCTTCTGAGAAAGGCCCCTTGAATTTGGCAGCAGAAAAGCTTTAAAAAGAGCAGTTTCCATAGAGTTCTAGTAGCGTTATAGAGTTCTGAAAGGAGTGGGTAGAGAGAGAATGGCTATGGGGCCTCCAAACACCCACTTAAGAAGGGTGGCAATGAACGAAATGATTGAAAGAGAGTGTCAATAGGCTGAGGAAAAGCACCAATGGAAAGAGACAATGAATGGTGTATGTGGGTTTTGAGGAGGAGTTAAGGTAACTGACAGAACAAGGTCACTGGTGTAAGTATATGGAGATGGGGGATGACCATAGAGACTGAGCTGATTCATTCATTCAACAAATATTTACTGAATATTTCTTGCAAGATATGTACTGTGCTAGGGCTGGGGATACAGAGATTAATAAATATAGTCTCTACCTCGAGTTACTTGTAGTATAGTGGGGGAAACACTTGATCACAGTATAAGTATCAAGTAGGGGAAAAAGACACTGTAGAAACTTCCATAATTTCTGCATAGGCCTAAGAAGGCTTTTGGAGGTGCAGATATCTGAGCTGACATTTGAAATTACGAAGGAAAGATGAGGAAATGGTATTCTGAGAGGATGTAGATGTTGAAGCACCATTATTTATAATAACCAAAGGTGTAAACAGTGTAAAAAACCCAAATGTCCATCAATTGATGACAGAGAGCCAGTGGTTAAACATTTACCAGCATAGCAGTGCATGGGAACCATTAATATGGAGGCAGTAGTTAAAACTATGTGAATTAATGCTATCACCCAGGTAGAATACAGAATGGGATGAGAAGAGGGCCCAGGAATTGGACTAGAAAGAGAAGCTTCAGAACCTCAAATTTGAATCCCTCAGTGGTCCTTAGACCAGTAAAAAGGAGGAAAGTTATGCTTTTCCCATTATAAAGCTAAGGTACCTAGTCAGGAAGGCAAAGTGTTGGCAAATTAGCGTTCATCTGTCTCCTGGAGACCAGCCAGAGAGTGAGAAATGAGCAAGTTGCCTGGACAAAAAAAATCCCACCCTGAAATCCAAGTCTTGTTAAGCGAAGTTATAAAAAAGGACAGGAATGCTTGCATTGCCTAATTGGGTGTGTGTGTGTCGCAGGGTGGGTGGTTGGGAGGAATCTTCACATATAAAAAACAGCTAGCAACAAGACTCCTTTATTTATAAATTTGTGCATCTCCACAAGCATTTAATGAGCACCTCCTAGGTTCCAGGCTTAGGCTAGGGACAGTTAACACAAAATAAGTGGGTAATATGTCAAAAGTAAGTACTGCAGAGTTATGGTCAGAAAAATCTTGAGGGAGGTCTGAGCTAGGCCTTGAAGGCTTGCTAAGAAGTACCTGGATGGAAGGAAAAGGGTGGGAACTGTTTTCTAAATAAAGCATAACAGAAAAACAGAAATGGGAAAGAAGGTAGGAAAAATAATACTTAACACTTAAAGATGTCTTACTATGTGCCAAACACCATTCTAAGAGCTTTATATATACTATCTCATTTAATCCTCAAAACAACCCTTTGAGATAGGTACATTACCCCAATTTTACAGATGAGAAACAGTCCACACCATAGGTAAATGGCAGAAGAGGCATTATGAACCTAGACAGTCTGGCTCCAGAGCCTACAGTCTTAACTAATATCCCATATGCCTCCTGGAGTGTGCAAGGTGTTTTCATGAGGGTGTGTGGTGATAGAGGTTCAATTAGATCACACAGACTGTGAAGCCATGAGTCGAGAGAGTTTGATAGGTAAGAAGGGAGGCAGCTTCAAAGAATCTTGAATTCTAGAGACTTGCATCCAGTGTTGTAGAACAAGCACAGCAGGCCCAACTTTGAATCCTGAATCTGCCATTGATTAGTTATGGGACATGGGCAAAGTCAGTAGCAGCCTTCATTTCCTCATATTTCAACTGGGTATGTCAATGCCAATTTTGAAAGGTTGTTGTAATTATTAAATTAACAAAAGCATGTAAAGTGTCCAGTACAGGGTAGATCACCACAAATGAAAGCTATGACTATTACTACCTTATGACTTGTAGAGTTCTCAGCATAGCCTTCAGAAGAACTATTTTAGTGTTATTAGTCAGTGATCCCTTAAAGGCCCATCTAAATGGAATTCCTAGTGAAAATACATTTACTTTTTGGGTCACTTCCTCTCCTGGTGGCTTGTGGCTCAGACTACCGTCCCTCTATAGCTTTGGGTTGCTGGTGTCTTCCAGTTGGCAAGTACAACCATAGACAGGCTTGAGTTAGGAAAGCTGTCACACATATGTGGCCACCATTCTTAGGGGGTAGTGTGCCACCATTGGGGAGGGAATAGCTAAAAAGGAGTGAGACTATATCTCAACTACTTTTCCTGCTATTGGTCTATATACCATTGCTAGAATTGGGAGATGTCTGCATTGCCCAGTTCCTGTTATCTACACCAGTCCAGACAATTTGGGGAAGCTATGTGTACATGGATAGGATGTGTTATATTAGATTCAGAATAGACTAAAGGGGGACAGGCTTTTCCCCATTTCCTAGTACACTCTGCTCTCTGATGAAGTGTTATGCCTCTCCCTTTCAATTTTTGGATCTGCTAAGAAACTTTTAACCTGCCTGATATCTTCCTGGAAATGTAGTTGTTAGAAGGATGCAATTGAAAGCATGACTAGAATTAGCTGGTATTCTCAAGAATTTTCAAACTGTAAATCCTAGTAGACATGACCCAAAAAACAGGGAGTGGGAAGGAGCAAAACCAATTACTTTTCACATGTCTGCAAATGTTTTAACATACAGCTGTCACCCAGAATAGAAAACCAGAGCTTTCTCTCTTCTAGGTTACAAATGTCTGCCAAGAGATCTGAGGCACTTCTTAAAGGTGACTTGCAAAGGGGGTAGAGTGGATTCCCCACCTGGGGTATTATCTATAGGCTGTAAAGTGAGTCTCTGCTGACTGTCTGCAGGGGGGACCAGGGGAGTCACACTCTTTCCTGCTCGGGCCATAATTGCTGCTCACTCAGCAGGCAAATGGGCATGTATGGCCTCAAATTTCAGAATATCCTTTTTTCTTGCAGTGGTTCTGAGGCAGGTGATCAGATTGGCTTAGGGCACATCAGGGCAAGCTGCCTCACCTTCACTACAGTGGCTCTATGATTCTGCTGGCTTCAGCTCTTTTCTATGATCCTCTAGAGGACAACTTCCCAGAGCACATAGCCAACCTGCTAAATATCTTCAGAACTGGACTGAAACAGGAGAAGATAAGAATTAATGGCAGCTGCCTGATTAAAGCAATTCTTAGGCCCAACAGAGAATGTGATGGAGGAGTCTGAACCAGACATTCTTTTCTTTTTTTTGAGACAGTCTTGCTCTGTTGTTCAGGCTGCAGGGCAGTGGCATGATCTCGGCTCACTGCAACCTTCACCTCCCGGGTTCAAGCGATTCTCCTGCCTTAGCCTCCCGAGTAGCTGGGACTATAGGCGCGTGCCATCATGATCGGCTAATTTTTTGTATTTTTAGTAGAGATGGGGTTTCACCGTGTTAGCCAGGATGGTCTCGATCTCCTAACCTCGTGATCCACCCGCCTCGACCTCCCGAAGTGCTGGGATTACAAGCGTGAGCCACTGTGCCTGGCCGATTCTTCTCTTTTTATCACACCCCATAACTGCTCTTTCCTCATAACCAGGTCTACCTTCATAATTTACTCAGAATTTGACCATTCTTTAATCTTTTTCACCACTACCACTTTGTTCTCAGCCACCATTCACTCACCGACCTCCTTACTCATGCCCCTGTTTCCACCCTTGCCTGTCTAGTTTGTTTTCCTCACAGCAGCCAGAGGGATATTTTCTTTCTTTTGAGATGGAGTCTGGCTCTGTCGCCCAGGCTGGAGTACAGTGGCGTGATCTCGGCTCGCTGCAACCTCCACCTCCCGGGTTCAAGCAATTCTCCTGCCTCGGCCTCCTGAGTAGCTGGGACTACAGGCGCACACCACCACGCAGGCTAATTTTTGTATTTTTAGTACAGACGGGTTTTCACCATGTTGGCCAGGATGGTCTCAATCTCTTGACCTTGTGATCCGTCCGCCTCAGCCTCTGAAAGTGCTGAGATTATAGGCGTGAGCCACCACGCCTGGCCCAGAGAAATACTTTCAATGCTGAAGTCAGATATGTCACTTTTCTGCTCCAAATCCTCCAATGACCTCATTCAGAGTAAAAGTTAAAATCCTTACAATGGGGGATTCAGGGGATCATGGCAGTCGGGAGACAGGACTAGATTGCAGCTCAAGACAGAGCAGCATGCAGAGGCTTGCACTGTGAATTTTACCTCCATATCGGCTGCAAGAACAAACCAGCAATGCCGAGAGGACTCACAGACCCTCTGAAGGAAGCAGACTGCTCCTGCAAGACCCGGGAGACACTCCAAATACTGTGAGTGCCCCAACGGTGGAAGTGGGAGAAGGACACCCTCTTCTCCCAAACACACCCCCCACTGGAGAAGCTGAAGGTCTGTTTGTGGGAGAAGTTTCCTACTTTACCTGGAGCTGAGTCAGCTTGGAGAACTGAAGGACATACAGGGGTAGAGGAAGCTGCAGAAAGGCCCCGGGAGCTCGCTGGGTCCCCAAGCAGCCCATTCCTGCCTGGCACCACAGGGATTCATCCAGAGGATGTCCAGAGGAGCAGGGGGTAAAACTCCACAGGAAGAAGAAATTCTCTAGCTGAACTTTGTAACAATTTGAACAGGGCGAGAAGCCTCCTGGCCAGAACTCAGGGGAGGGAGCGAATCAGGTGTGCAGACTTCACAGGCTTGGGAAGAACTAAAGCCCTTTTCTCTCGCAGCTGGGAGGAGGATAGCCTTGGGCAAATTTTCAAGCCCATCTCCCCCTCAGCCTGGAAACAGACTTGGGGCTGTTGGGGGCAGGCACAATGGGAGTGAAACTTCAGTTTGCGTAGGAGCTGGGTGAGGCCTGTGACTGCCGGCTTTCCCCCACTTCCCTGACAACCTTCATGGCTCAGTAGAGGCAGCCATAATCCTCCTAGGTACACAACCCCAGTGACCTGGGAATCTCACCCCCATCCCCCACAGCAGCTGTAGCAAGACCTACCCAAGGAGAGTCTGAGCTCAGACATGCCCAGCCCTGCCCCCACCTGATGGTTCTTCCCTATACTCCTTGGTAGTGGAAAACAAAGGGCATATAATCTTGGGAGTTCTAGAGCCCCACCCACCACCGGTCCCTCTCCACACTACTACAGCTGATAGTTCCTGAAAAGTGCCGCCTCCTGGCAGGAGGCCAACCAGCATAAAAATAGAGCATTAAACCACCAAAACTAAGGACCCCTACAGAGTCCATTGCACCCTCTGCCACCTCCACCAGAACAGGCACTGGTATCCATGGCTGAGAGACCCACAGACAATTCACATCACAAGACTCTGTGCAGATAACCCCTAGTTGGGTAGACTTGCTGGGCGGCTAGATCCAGAAGACAGACAACAATCACTGCAGTTGGGCTCACAGGAAGCCACATTCACAGGGGATGAGTACTACATCAAGGGAACACCCCATGGGACAAAAGAATCTGAACAACAGCCTTTAGCCCTAGACCTTCCCTCTGACAGAGCCTATCCAAATGAGAAGGAACCAGAAAACCAACCCTGGTAATATGACAAAAGGCTCTTCAACACCAGCAACAGATCCAAACCAAGAAGAAATCCCAGATTTACACGAAAAAGAATTCAGGAGGTTAGTTATTAAGCTAATCAGGGAGGGACCAGAGAAAGGCAAAGCCCAATCCAAGGAAATCCAAAAAATGATACAAGAAGTGAAGGGAGAAATATTCACAGAAATAGATTAGCTTAAAGAAAAAACAATAAAAAATTCAGGAAGCTTTGGACACACTTTTAGAAATGTGAAATGCTCTGGAAAGTTTCAGCAATAGAATTGAACAAGTAGAAGAAAGAAATTCAGAGCTCGAAGGCAAGATCTTCAAATTAACCCAATCCAACAAAGACAAAGAAAATTAACCCAATCCAACAAAGACAAAGAAAAAAAGAATAAGAAAATATGAACAAAGCCTCCAAGAAGTCTGGGATTATGTTAAATGACCAAACCTAAGAATCATTGGTGTACCTGATGGAGAAGAGAATTCTAAAAGCCTAGAAAACATATTTGGGGGAATAATCAAGGAAAACTTCCCCAGCCTTGTGAGAAACCTAGACAGCCAAATACAAGAAGCACAAAGAACACCTGGGAAATTCATTGCAAAAAGATCTTCACCTAAGCACACTGTCAACAGGTTATCCAAAGTTAAGACAAAGGAAAGAATCTTAAGAGCTGTGAGACAGAAGCACCAGGTAACCTATAAAGGACAACCTATCAGATTAATAGCAGATTTCTCAGTAGAAACCCTACGAGCTAGAAGGGATTAGGTCCCTATCTTCAGCCTCCTCAAACAAAACAATTATCAGCCAATAACTTTGTATCCAGTGAAACTAAACATCATATATGAAGGAAAGATACAGTCGTTTTCAGACAAACAAATGCTGAGAGAATTTGCCATTACCAAACTACCACTACAAGAACTGCTAAAAGGAGTTCTAAATCTTGAACCATATCCTGGAAACACATCAAAACAGAACCTCCTTAAAGCATAAATCACACAGGACCCACGAAACAAAAGTACAAGTTAAAAGGCAAAAACAAAAAAGCAAATCCAAAGTACACAGGCAACAAAGAGCACAATTAAAGCAATGGTACCTCACATTTTAATACTAACATTGAATGTAAGTGGCCTAAATGTTCCACTTAAGAGATACAGAATGGCACAATGGATAAGAACTCACCAACCAACTATCTGCTGCCTTCAGGAGACTCACCTAACACATAAGGACTCACATAAACGTAAAGTAAAGTGGTGGAAAAAGGTATTTCATGCAAATGGACACCAAAATCAAGCAAGGGTAGCTATTCTTGTATCAGACAAAACAAACTTTAAAGCAACAGTGGTTAAAAGAGACAAACAGGGACAGTATATAACAATAAAAGGCCTTGTGCAACAGGAAAATCACAATCCTAAACATATATGCACCTAACACTGGAGCTGCCAAATTTGTAAAACAATTACTAATAGACCTAAGAAATGAGATAGACAGCAACACAATAATAGTGGGGACTTCAATACTCCACTGACAGCACTAGGCAGGTCATCAAGACAGAAAATCAACAAACAACAGATTCAAATTATACCTTGGAACAAATGGACTTAACAGATGTATACAGAACATTTCATCCAACAACCACAGAATACACATTCTATTCAACAGTGCATGGAGCTTTCTCCAAGACAGACCATATGATAGGCCATAAAATTAGACTCAACAAATTTAAGAAAATTGAAATTATATCAAGCACTCTCTCAGACCACAGTGGAATAAATCTGGAAATCCAAAAGGAACCTTCAAAACCATGCAAATACATGGAAATTAAATAACCTGCTCCTGAATGAGCATTGGGTCAAAAATGAAATCAAGATGGAAATTAAAAAATTCTTCAAACTGAATGACAATAATGACACAACCTATCAAAACCTCTGGGATATGGCAAAAGAAAAGAAAAGGAAAGAGGAAAGTCATAGCCCTAAATGCCTACTTCAAAAAGTCTGAAAGAGCACAAACAGACAACCTAAGGTCACATCTCAAGGAACTACAGAAACAAGAACAAACCAAACCCAAATCCAGCAAAAGAAAGGAAATAACCAAGATCAGAGCAGAACTAAATGAGATTGAAACAACAACAACAAAAAATACAAAAGGTAAGTGAAACAAAAAGCTGGTTCTTTGACAAGACAAATAAAATTGATAGACCATTAGCAAGATTAACCAAGGAAAGAAGAGAGAAAATCCAAATAACCTCACTAAGAAACAAAACAGGAGATATTACAACTGACACCACTGCAATACAAAAGATCATTCAAGGCTAATATGAACACCTTTACGCACATAAACTAGAAAACCTAGAAGAGATGGATAAATTCCTGGAAAAATACAACCCTCCTCACTTAAAGCAGGAAGAATTAGATACTCTGAATACACCAATAACAATCAGTGAGATTGAAATGGTAATTAAAAAATTACCAACATAAAAAAATCCAGGAACAGACAGATTCACAGCAGAATTCTACCAGACATTCAAAGAATTGGTATGAATCCTTTTGACACCTATTCCACAAGATAGAGAAAGAAGGAACCCCCACTAATTCATTTTATGAAGCCAGCATCACCCAAATACCAAAACCAGGAAAGGACATAACCAAAAAAGAAAACTACAGACCAATATCCTTGAGGAACATAGATGCTAAAATCCTTACCAAAAGACTAGCTAACAGAATCCAACAACATATCAAAAAGATAATCCACCATGATTGAGTGGGTTTCATACCAGGGATGCAGGGATGGTTTAACATATGCAAGTCAATAAATGTGATACACCCCATAAACAGAACTAAAAACAAAAATCACATGATCATCTCAATAGATGCAGAAAAAACATTAGACAAAATTGAGCATCTCTTTATGATTAAAACTCTTAGCAAAATTGGCATACAAGGACACACCTTAATGTAATGAAAGCCATCTATGACAAACCCACAGCCAACATAATACTGAATGGGGAAAAGCTGAAATCATCCCCTCTGAGAACTGGAACAAGACAAGGATGCCCACTCTCACCACTCCTCTTCAACATAGTACTGGAAGTCCTAGCCAGCGCAATCAGACAAGAGAAAGAAATAAAGGGCATCAAAATTGGTAAAGAGGAAGTCAAACTGTCACTATTTGCTGACAATATGATCATTTACCTTGAAAACCCTAAGGACTCCTCCAGAGAGCTCCTAGAACTGATAAAAAAAAATCAGCAAAGTTTTCAGATACAAGATTAATGTACACAAATCAGTAGCTCTTCTATACAGCGACCAAGCAGAGAGTCAAATCAAGAGCTCAACCCCTTATAAAATAGCTGCCAAAAAAAAAAAAACAAAACAAAACTTCGGAATATACCTAACAAAGGAGTTGAAGGACCTCTACAAGGAAAACTACAAAACACTGCTGAAAAAAAATCATAGATGACACAAACAAATGGAAACACATCCCATGCTCATGGATAGGTAGAATCAATATTGTGAAAATGACCATATTGCCAAAAGCAATCTACAAACTCAATGCAATTCCCATCAGAATACCACTATCGTTCTTCATAGAATTAGAAAAAAAATTCTAAAATTCATATGGAACCAAAAAATAGCCCACATAAACAAAGCAAGAGTAAGCAAAAAGAACAAATCTGGAGGCATCACACTACCTGATATCAAACTATCCTATAAGGCCATAGTCACCAAAACAACATGGTACTGGTATAAAAATAGGCACATAGACCAATGGAACAGAATAGAGAACCCAGAAATAAACCCAAATACTTACAGCAAACTGATCTTTGACAAAGCAAACAAAAACATAAAGTGGGGAAAGGATACCCTTTTCAACAAATGGTGCTGGGATAATTGGCTAGCTACATGTAAGAGAATGAAACTGGAACCTCATCTCTCACCTTATATAAAAATCAACTCAAGATGGATTAAGAACTTAAACCTAAGACCTGAAACTATAAAAATTCTAGAAGAGAACACCGGAAAAATCCTGCTAGACATTGGCTTAGGCAAGGATTTCAGGACCAAGACCCCAAAGGCAAATGCAATAAAAATGAAGATAAATAGCTGGGACCTAATTAAACTAAAGAGCTTTTACATGGCAAATGGAACAGTCAGCAGAGCAAACAGACAACCCACAGAGTGGGACAAAATCATTACCATCTATATATCTGGCAGAGGACTAATATCCAGAATCTACAATGAACTCAAACAAATCAGTAAGAAAAAAACAAACAAGCCCATCAAAAAGTGGGCTAAGGACATGAATAGACAACCCTCAAAAGAAGATATACAAATGGTGAACAAACAAATGAAAAAATGCTCAACATCACTATCAGGGAAATGCAAATCAAAACCACAATGGGATACCACCTTACTCCTGCAAGTATGGCCATAATCCAAAAATCAAAAGACAGTAGATGTTGGTGTGGATGGGTGAACAGGGAACACTTCTATGCTGCTGGTGGGAATGTAAGCTAGTACAGCCACTATGGAAAAGAGTGTGGAGTTTTCTTAAAGAACTAAAAGTAGAACTACCATTTGATCCATCAATCCCACTACTGGGTATCTACCCAGAGGAAAATATACCTGCACATGCATTTTTATAGCAGCACAATTCACAACTGCAGAATCGTGGAACCAATCCAAATGCCCATCAATCAACAAGTGGATAAAGAAAGTGTGGTATATATATATATACGATGGAATACTATGCAGCCATAAAAAGGAATGAATTAACAGCATTTGCAGTGACCTGGATGAGATTCAAGACTATTATTCTAAGTGACGTAACTCAGGAATGGAAAACTAAACTTGTATGTTCTTACTGATATGTGGGAGCTAAGCTATGACGACGCAAAGGCATAAGAATGATACAATGAACTTTGGGGACTTGGGGGGAAGAGTGGGAATGGGGCAAGGGATGAAAGACTACAAATATGGTGCAGTGTATACATGGGTAATGGGTGCACCAAAATCTCACAAATCACCACTAAAGAATTTACTTGGCCAGGTGCGGTGGCTCACGCCTGTAATCCCAGCACTTTGGGAGGTCGAGGCGGCCAGATCACCTGAGCTCAGGAATTCAAGAGCAGCCTGGCCAACTTGGTGAAACCCTCTCTCTACTAAAAATATTTTTTAAAAAATTAGCTGGGCATGGTTGTGGGCGCCTGTAATCCCAGCTACTTGGGAGGCTAAGGCAGGAGAATCGCTTGAACCTGGGAGTTGGAGGTTGCAGTGAGCCGAGATCACACCACTTGCACTCCAGCTTGGTCAACAGGGTGAGACTCCATCTCGAAAAAAAAAGAAAAAAAAAAAAGAACTTACTCATGTAACCAAATACCCCGTGTACCCCAATAACTTATGGAAAAATAAAAAATAAAAATTATCCATATATATATTTACTATTAAATATACGATATATGTCCAGGCAGCAGTTGGGAAACTTTAGTACCCGTGAGAACTTGTTAAAACAAAGATTGCTATACTCCCTGCCCCAGGGTATGTGGTTCAGTATGTCTGGGGTGAGGTCTAAAATTTGCATTTTAACAAATTTCTAGGCTTCTGGTAGGAGACCACACTTTGAAAACCACTGATTTGAGAGATTAAAAGAAAAACTTTAGGTTTCTTTTTACTTGAAAGAAACCTGAAAAATCATCTAGTTAAATTTCTGTTTGTTATAAGCTTTAAAGAGCAGCTAGTTAGATCTTAAATAAGTATAAATATAAAGAGCATCTAGTTAAATGTTAAGGCCTTGGTAGGCTAAATGGTATATCCAATATTTCACATACAGGGAACAACAAATTGAGAGCTAGGACTCCTTGTTCACTCATACATTTTGTTGAATTGTCTCCATTGGTCTGGAGAATGTCTCCTTTTAATGTATCAACTGTTTTTGGCATGATGGCTATGTACTTTTGATGTGTATAGGTTAAAAAAAAATGAGATCTGGGAGTTTAAATGCAAGTACTCAACACAGTATCCTGAGTAATTAGAACTGTGTCTGTTGCAAAATGGTTGATCAATAAATATTTAACAAAATGAAAAAAACATCCTTACAATGACTTACAAATGCCTGCATGGTTTGTCCCCTCATTAGCTCTACAACGTCATATCCCACGACTTTTCCTCATGCTCACTCTGTTCCAGCCACACTGTTGTGTCTGCCTGGAAAAATCTTCCCCAAAACATTGAAATAATTTACTCCCTTACCTCCTTCAGGTCTTAATTCAAAATATGTCCCTTTTCAGTGAGATCTTCCCTGACTACCCTATTTAAAATTAAAGTTATCCATACTCCTTATGCCTCTTCCTCATTTCATTTTTCTTATAGTACTCATCAACATCTAATACATTTATTTCATTAATTTCCTTATAGTCTTTCTCTCCCTCTACAATATAAGCTTCATGAGGGCAAGGATTTTTGTCTTTAAAAAAAAAACACTGGATATTCCCAGCACCTAGCACAGGGTCTCCCGTTGGTAGATGCTTAAAATTTTTTGTTAAATAAATTTTCTTAAAAAATGTTCATGGCTCAGAAAAACATTCCTTTCCCTAGCTGGCTCTCAGTTTCGCCTATTGATAGCATAAGGGAGTTGGATTGGGTGATCTCTCAGGTCTCTTGTAGCTCTAGGACTAAATCTAGAGATCGGGTGAAAAGTACAATCTCTGGAGCCAGATTTCTTGGACTTCTCCCCCTGCTGCCTTGAGACAGGTCACTTCATCTCTCTGGGCCTCGTTTTTATATCTGAAAAGTAAAGATGATAAAAATAGACCCTGTCTCAAAGGGTTGCTCTGGAGATTAAATAAGATCATCCATATATAAGAACTTTAACACAGTGCATAGTGTTTAATAAACACTAACTATTGCTTTTAGGGTGATCATTAGCAAGTAGCCACGTTAGCAGCCTTGCTTAGGCTCAAAACCAGCTTCAGTTGCTGATGGTATGAAAAAAAAAAGCAAAACAACTTCCATAACAACAAATTCACCTGAGGTTCATATGCAGCTCATATGCGACTCATATGCATACAGCTGGCCTTTCCCCCTTCCTCCACCCCATTACTAAGACAGAAGAACAGCCTGTTCTCTTGTAACCTGATGTCCCTGGATAAGCGGGAGGGGGAGAGAGGCAACGTGTGATTGCCATGGCCACCCGCTGCATTTCAAGTTCCACAGAGAAGCAGGGCATGGGGGCTTATTCACAATCACCCACAAACCTGGCCATGGGTGCCTTCAACCAGAGTGTGTAGAATACATGTTGTTCCAGTGGCAGAGGCCCATCACAGACGTTCTACTAGGAGGGCAAAGGATGATGTTCAAAGCCATCAGCAGCAGACGTGATTCAGACAGCTGGCCAGCTCTTTGGGGCCAGAGATGCGTGGGCTTGCCAGAGTAAGGCAGGATGTGGATAGGTTACTGGAATGGAAACTAGAAACAGTAACCAATAAAAAAGCCTAATAAAATGATAAGAATATTAATAACAACTTACATTTCTTTTGAATATATTGTGTACCAAATGCTTTGTACGTGCTTTCATTTAATTCTCAGTGAACTCAGTAGTTCTCAACTTTAGGTATACGTTGGACAAACTTGAAAAAAATCAGTGCTCTGGCTCCACTGCACCAATTAAATCAGAATGTCTAGCAAAAAAAATTTAATCTCCCCAGATAATTATAATGTGTAGCCAGGGTTGAGAACCCTCTGTTCACCAGATCTAGGCTTAATGCAGCAACAGCAGTGACATTAGACCATTATTTCTTTAACCATCGTATGCGTACCACTGGCTGTACACAAAATGATTTAGGAGATAAACAGGTGAGCATTTTGAATGTCAATAGTTATGTATTCATCTTGATGTGTATTAGAAATATACATCTATCTACAATACATACAGCCCATGATTTCACAAACATTGCTTAAACAACGCTAAATTGATTTAAAATATTGAAAAGTGACTTGAGTTAAAGAAATATATGAAATAAATAATAATAAGTTGACATAAGAATACAGCTCCAAAAATTCAGAATAGGATAGATGAATGGCTGAAGAGGAATAAACACTATCTGAAGTCATTCATTTTTTCATTCAATCATTTATTCATTCAATAAACATTTACTGGATAATGATTATGTGACAGATATTATGTTAGACACAATGGAGAGACGAGTAAAGAGTAAGAAATGGTTCTTGCTTTCAAGGATCTCACAGAAAAGAAAATATACAATGGCAATTCAGTATAAATAAGCACAGGGTATAGTGGGAGTGTATGGAGGGGGCAGGTTATGGAGACAGAAACAGTGGGGATTTAGGAATATTTCCAAGAAAAGGTGACTGGTCATGTAAAAGGGAGAGGGAGGAAAAGATGATGTCAGGCTGAGGACAGTAGGAACAACGTACAGAAGTGAGAAGCAGCAGGGTGTAAAGATGTAATGGTTGACTTGGGGGAGGAGTGAAGAAGGGAGTATTCAATTCCTAGAGCAAAACATACAAGGCAGGGAAGTGAGGAGAGAAAAGGCCAGAAAGATCTGCCTGAATTGGATTATTGCACTCCAAGAACAAGGGTTTGAGCTTTATTCTCTGAACAGGCTTGACTTTATATCTGGGTTAGAGGGTTAATATTCAAATCCTAGTTTTAGCACTTTTTTTTTTTTTTTTTTTACTGTGTGTCAGTGGGCAAGTTGCCTAACCTTTCTTAGCTTCAGTTTTCTCATCTCTCAAGTGGAAAATTAATAGATACCTTTCTTAGCATTAAGTGTAGGAGATTAAATGAGATCTCATTTATAAATCATTTTTCATGGTGCTTGGCACACAAAGTAAGTCCCACTTCTTGTCTGTTCTTCCCTGGCAGAAAAAAAGAGCCTATCTCTTGTCAGCAGTGTGTGTTTATAATATGAGTCAATCTGTATTACTCTCTCATTTTATCTCTATATTCAATAAACTTTTAAAAAACATCTGCCATGTAGCAGGCCTTTTGCCTATTTTATTTTACTTAATTTGCACAAGGGCCCTGATGACAGGAAGACTGTGCAGTGAAAAGTCTAGTGAAAAGGGCAGCGTTGTTAATGCTATCTTAACTTCAACTAGAGCAGCTATGCTTTGGCTCCACAATGCTTAAGGTACAATGAATTCCACATTTCTTTATTATTTCTTCATAGATGAGAAAACATCAAGAACTGTTTTCCTGACTCTGGGAGAGAAAAAATAGCTGAAGACATAGGGCCTATATGCTGAGAATGTGCCCCAGTGACCTCTACTAGCCTGAGGGTCTGGAGGCATTATTGGTGTCTTCCAGAATTTGGCTGCTTTGTCTCCTGATATTCTATTTTTGTTTTTTATTTATTGTGGTAAAAAAAAAATACAACATCACATAAAAGTCTAAGATTTGTTCATTTTTTTCTGTAGTTATGTCGTACTTTAAGAAACAGGTTTTTTTGGCCGGGCACGGCAGCTCAAGCCTGTAATCCCAGCACTTTGGGAGGCCGAGACGGGCGGATCACGAGGTCAGGAGATCGAGACCATCCTGGCTAATACGGTGAAACCCCGTCTCTACTAAAAAATACAAAAAACTAGCCGGGCGACGTGGCGGGCGCCTGTAGTCCCAGCTACAGGCTGAGGCAGGAGAATGGCGTAAATCCGGGAGGCGGAGCTTGCAGTGAGCTGAGATCCGGCCACTGCACTCCAGCCTGGGCGACAGAGCGAGACTCCGTCTCAAAAACAAACAAACAAACAAACAAACAAACAAAAAAGAAACAGGTTTTTTTTTAAGTAATGACATTGCATAAAACACCAGTGACTGTTCCAGTTAAGTTATTGGTGAATGATCCAGTTGGCTATAGAAATTAGAGATGATAAGTTTCTTAAATGTAAAACAAAAACAATATATTTTTTAAATGCCCTATACAATTTAGAAAGGGAAAGAAATTAGTTCAATACTAAGACATCTTAACCAGCAGAAAAGAGAACAGAGAGGTCTTCTAGTTCAGGTAAGATGACATACATAGACTCGTTTCTCATTGCTCCTCTCCACTAGGTACAACTATAAATTCTGATAATAAACCTTTTTGTTCCTGTGGGCCTGGAGACTCCCTTCCCTACTGTACTTGGTGGTTAGCAGGTCACCTCTAAGAAGAATCCCTTCAGAACAAGTGACCCAGCCTGGAAGCTTCTTTGTGTCCTTGGGCCTGAGAAGATCCTCTCCCACAGAGACAAGCCAGGTTGCCCTTGTGGTAGGGAGAGTGGATCCTGCACAACATATGGCCAACTGCAGGAACCCTTCTTCCTGGAGACTCCCTTTTCCCACCTAGAGGCATCATAACAACCTAGCCTGGGGAAGCACCTTCTGCCTCCACAGGCTGAATCAGCACAGACCAGTGAAAGCCTCAAAGACACCACGTAAACCAAGCAGATGAAAACACAGTAAAAGTTCTGAAAATTAAACTGTCATTGGAACCACAGCACACAAGAGTAGGCCAGGACTCGCATGCTAAACCTAAACAAGGAGACTTCCTAAAATAGAATATTGACATAGGACTCTCAGATTTCCTAACTCAATAACAAAAGTGTGGATATTTTGTAGAATATATTTAAAAATCACCTGTCATACCAAGAACCAGGAAAATAAGTTGAATGACTAAAGATAAGCAAATGATGCCAATATGGAGATGAATCATATGCTGGAATTATCTGACAAAAGTTTTAAAGCAGTCAGCATAAAAATGCCTTAATGGGCAATTATGAACATGGTAGAAACAAATTAAAAAATGAAAATTTCAGCAAAGAAATAGAAACTATATAAAAAAAGAACCAAATGCAAACTCAAAAATACATTAATGGGAAAAAACACACCCAAGTAATTATGCTGAGTGAAATAAACCAATTTCAAAAGGTTATATACTGTATGATTCCATTTATATAAAATTGTTGAAATGACAAAACCATTGAACCTGAGAACAATTTAGTGGTTGTCAGGATTTAGAGTTTTGGTTCAGGAGAGGGAAATGTATGTGGTTATAAAAGGGCAAAATGAGAGATCCTGTGGGATGGAACTGTTCTATATCTTGACTATTGTGGAGGATAAACAAACTTACATATGTATTAAATTGTATAGAGCTAAATACACACACACACTTACACATACATAGAAAGGAGTAATACCAGAGAAATCTGAATGAGATCAGTAGATTGTATCAATGTCAATATCATGGCTGTGATACTGTACTATTTCCCACTGGGGGAAACTGAATAAGCGTCCATGCTCTGTATTACTTCTTGCAACTCCATATGAATCTATATCTCAAATCAAAATTTAATTAAAAATTAATCTACATTTTAAGTGCTTAATTAAAATAAAATCGATTCTCTGATTCAAGAAATAGAGAAAATAGTATTTTATTGTGAACTATGGCTTTGCTTTGTTTTATGTAAGTGCTAGTGTTGGCATAAATTTGTAAAACATAAGCTTTGTTAGTATATACATATTTTTGAAAGTTACATTTCGGGGCAATTTTGAGGTGTGGAACCTGAAGTTTAATTGCAGGACTTACTGCAGCTTCAGAATCAGTGCATTTAAAAGCTAGAACAATGTTGGCTTTTAACTCCATATATTAGACTTACCAATTATTAGAAATAAACTGCCATGTATATCCATTTTTAAAAGTGCACTAAAATCTATGTGGATTCAATTAGAAAACAAATAAATCCTATATGAGCTCTCACTCAGCAGAGTTGGCTAGAAGTCTAATATCAATTGCTTTATGGGATTCTTTCATTTTCATTTGATTATACCCGAATCTTGGGGTTTAGGCAGTACGGGAAGAAAAGAGGAAAGGGCGTGGTTATTACGCTGTGGCAACAAAAATCTCATTGCTCCTCTTCTAGGCTGGTGTGGTCCATTCATTCAAAGGTGAAATTTGTAATTCCCTGCTAAACTCCCTCTATGCTGAGTTCTGCAATGGAGACTTTCACTGGGGTACTTCAGGCTTGCCTAATAACCAAGTCTTCACAGAGCTACCCACCATCCCAGGCCTGTCACCACCAACGTGTTCTGTATGAACAGAAGCAGAACTAGAAACCTGGTGGTTCTAGTTTGTTTCTTCCCCTGAGGGAAGCTGTACAACTTACCAACTCCCCACTCCTCTATCTTGGCAACTCAGCCCCATCCCCATGATGAGCTTATATGAAACTTCAGTGTGTATCACGATCACCCAAGAGCTTGTTAAATATGCTACAACCTAGGACCTGCCCCAAACCTCCTGGTGCCTTTGTTTATTAATCCACTTCACTGAAAAAATAAAGAGCAAGGTATTTGGGCATTAAATTAGTAGTATGTCACCCTGCCATGTACATAAAAATTTTATTTGAAACTGGCTAGCCATATGCAGAAGAATGAAACTGAACCCCCTACCTTTCACCATACACAAAAATTAAGATGGATGAAAGATTTATTTTTATATTTATTTTATTTTTCCATAAGTTATTGGGGTATAGGTGACATTTTGGCCACTTTTTCAAAAATTATAAAGAAATTTCAAGGCAGCTACAGCAGCACATTAAACCAGGTACAAGGCCCTTCTAGGCATGGGGCCCTGTGAGACTGCACAGGTCACATGCCCATGATGACAGTCTGGAACTTAGCAGAGAGGTCAGGGTGGTAGGTGTGGATTTGGGAGTCACTGGCATGTAGATGGTCTTTTACATCATGAGAGTAGAGGAGATTATCTAAGGAGACCTTGTAGAGTGAGAAAAGCAGAGGAGGTTGAAGATAAACTCCAGGGAACACCAGCAGTATAAGAATAAACAGGAAAGAGCTCTCAGTGGTGTGCAGGCAAAAGAGGTGGAAGAGAACAAATTTTGGATCTAGACTGCCTAGGTTCAAATCCCACCTCTGCCACTTTTCTTGGTGACCTTTTTGTTGCCTCTATTTCTTTACATGTAAAATGAGTATGATAGCAAAGGTATCTATTGTATGGGGTTATATGATGTTTAAACAAGTTACTATATGTAAGTACTTAGAATGTTGCCAAAAACAGAAAAAACTGTCATTGTTAGCTATAAGACAAATTTCTTCTTCTTAGTGGCAGTACTAATAGTAGCAAAAAGAAATCCAGGAATGGAGTATAGTGGAAGCCAATGGTGAGCATTTCAAAGAATTTGATAACTAGTATCAAATACAAGAGAAAGGGCCACAAAGATGACACCTGAAACTTGACCACTGGCTTTAACAATGAGAAAGGAGATCATCAATGAACTTAAAGAGGGTGGGAAGCAGTGAGAGGAAGTATGGAAACCAGATTTCAACTGATTGAAGAGTGAAACGGAGGTAGTGTGTGTGCACATTTATCTCTTAAAGTTTAACTATAAAAGGAGAAGGCTGAGGAGATATGGGGAAAAGAAGAAAAAAAGAAAAATGGCCCAGACTAGATCATTTCAGCGTATTGATAGGATGAAGCAGTGGAATAAAACAAGTTGAAGATGTTGGAGAAAGAGAATAATTGGTGGCAAAAGGGCTCAGAGGAGACAGAAGAGAACCCTTACGTTTGAGGGTAGGGGGGAAAATGCAAGGATGGGTGTACATGCAGAGGCCAGCAAAGGGGTGGCAAGCTGAGAGACTTTTTATGTCCAATAGCCTCCATTTTTTCTTCTGAGGGATTTTTAAAATTGTGAAATGTAAGTGTCATACAGAAAGGTATATACATCATGAGTGTATAGCTTCATGAATGATCACAAAATAAATACACATATGTAACCATCGCTCAAGAAATAAAACAATGTCAGCACCCAGGAAAGCCCTCTACCAGTGTCTCTTTCTATCACATACTCTTCCACCCTGATAAAAGGTAACTGTAATGTGACTTTTGTGGTAATCACCTCCTAGCATTTCTTTATACCTTTACCACCTAGGTGTGCATCTCTAAACATTACAGTTAAATTTTGTCTGTTTTGAAATTTGTAAGACTTCAGTAGCATACTATGTCTTTTTTTGTACCTGACTTCTCTTGTGCAAGATTACGTTTGTGGGATTCATCCATGTTGTTTTATGTACTGTAATATCTTTATTTTTGCTGCTGTATAGTGGTTTATTATATGAATACAGAAAAAGTTGTCATCCAACATTGAAGGAAATTTGGATTGTATCTAGCTTTTGCCCGTTATGAATAAAGCTACATATCATTTGGTGTATATGTACACACATTTCTGTTCTCTTTATTACCCATGATATACCTGCTGTGTCATAGCATAAGCATATTTTTAAATTTAATCAATAATGCCAAACTGTTTTACAAAGTGCTTGTATCAATTTACATTCCCACCAATAGTGTATGAAGGTTATTTTTGATCCACATCCTCTCCTATGTTTGCCATTTGTCATACTTTTAAATGTAGACATATATAAGTCAGTGTATTTTTATGTTTATTCATCATTTGGATTTCCTCTTTTGTGAGGTGACTTTTCAAGTCTTTTCCTTATTTTTCTATTGGGTTGTTTGTCTCCTATTGGTGTGTAAGATTTATGTATATGTATATTCTGGATATGAGTCCTTTATAGGATGCAAATGTCTTTATATGTTTTGCAAATATTTTCTTCTCACTCCAAGGTTATGAAAATATTCTTCCATATTATCTTCTGCAGCTTTATAAGCTTGCTACTCAATTTTAGGTCTATAATCTACTTGGTGTTGGTGTGAAGTAGTGTTCAAATCTAATTTTGTCTCCCATATGGATGCCCCATTGTTCCAGCACCACTTATTAGAAAAAAATCTTCTTTCTTCCACATTGTATTGAGTGATCCAATTCATGAATATGGCATATCTCTCCCTTATAAAGATCTTCATTATGCCTCTCAATTAATTTTCATAATATTCCCCAAAGTGTTATTGCACATCTTTTGTTAGATTGATGTTAGGTCTTCAATATTTTTTGAAAGAGTGGCTTTTAAGAATTTTGTTTTCTAACGGTTTGCTGATGGAATATAGATATGTAAGCAAGTTTTAGGTTTTATTTTTGATTTGGATACAGTAAAAGTTACTCTTTTTGGTGTAAAGTTCTATGAGTTTTGACAAATGCATAGTATTGCCTTCCCCAGCAACCCTTAACCTCTGTCACTAACTGATCTGTTCTCTATTCCTAGAATTTTGCCTTTTCCAGAAAGTCATATACATGGAATCATACAGTCTGTAGTCTTTTGAGTTTCACTTCTTTCATTTAGTGTAATTCATTTGAGATTCATCCAAGTGGTTTATGTATCAATAATTCTTTCTTTTTCATTGATGAGTAGTATTCCATTATATGGCTGTACTACTGTTCAAATGATGAATGATGTACCATTCATCATTTGAGGGATATTTGGGTTGCTTTCCAGGTTGGGACAATTACAAATAAATCTGCAACAAACATTTATATGTAGACTTTTGTGTGAACTTAGGTTTTCATTTAACTTGGGTAGTTACCCAGAAGTGGGATTATGGGGTCACGTGGTAAGTATATATTTAACTTTAAAAAAAATAATTATTGCAGATTTACTCGTAATTCATGCTACCTGATTTCAAACTATACTACAAGGCTACAGTAACCAAAACAGCAAGGTACTGGTACCAAAACAGATATATAGACCAATGAAACAGAACAGAGGCCTCAGAAATAATGCCACATATCTACAACCATCTGATCTTTGACAAACCTGACAAAAACAAGCAATGGAAAAAGGATTCCCTATTTAATAAATGGTGTTGGGAAAACTGGCTAGCCATATGCAGAAAACTGGAACTGGACCCCTTCCTTACACCTTACACAAAAATTAACTCAAGATGGATTAAAGACTTAAATGTAAGACCTAAAACCACAAAAACCCTAGAAGAAAACCTAGGCAATACCATTCAGGACATAGCCATGGGCAAAGACTTCATGACTAAAACATCAAAAGCAATGGCAATAAAAGCCAAAATTGACAAATGGGATCTAATTAAATGAAAGAACTTCTGCACAGCAAAAGAAACTCATCAGAGTGAACAGGCAACCTACATAATGGGAGAAAATTGTTGCAATCTATCCATCTGACAAAGGGCTAATATCCAGAATCTACAAAGAACTTAAACAAATTTATAAGAAAAAAAGTAGGCAAAGGATATGAACAGACACTTCTCAAAGAAGACAGTTATGCGGCCAACAAGCATATGAAGAAAAGCTCATCATTACTGGCCATTAGAGAAATGCAAATCAAAACCACAATGAGATACCATCTCATGCCAGTTAGAATGGCAATCATTAAAAAGTCAGGAAACAACAGATGCTGGAAAGGATGTGGAGAAATAGGAATGCTTTTACACTGTTGGTGTGAGTGTAAATTAGTTCAACCATTGTTGGCGATTGTGGCGATTCCTCAAGGATCTAGAACCAGAAATACCATTTGACCTAGCAATCTTATTACTGGATACATACCCAAAGGATTATAAATCATTCTACTATAAAGACACATGCATACATATGTTTATTGCAGCACTATTCACAATAGCAAAGACTTGGAACCAACCCAAATGCCCATCATTGATAGACTGGATAAAGAAAATGTGGCACATACACACCATGGAATACTATGCAACCATAAAAACAAATGAGTTCATGTCCTTTGCAGGGACATGGATGAAGCTAGAAACCATCATTCTGGGCAAACTAACACAGAAACAGAAAACCAAACACCACGTGTTCTCACTCATAACTGGGAGCTGAACAATGGGAACACATGGACACAGGGAGGGGAACGTCACACACCAGGGCCTGTCCGGAGGTGGGGAGGGGTAGGGGAGGAATAGCATCTGGAGAAATGCCCAATGTAGATGATGGTTTGATGGGTGCAGCAAATCACCATGGCACATTTATACCCATGTAACAAACCTGCACGTTCTGCACATGTATCCCAAAACTTAAAGTACAATAACAAAAAAAAGTAATTGCCAAATTGTTTTTCAAAGTTTCTGTACCATTTTTCATCCCCACTAACAATTTGTAAGAGTTCCAGTTGCTCTGCATCCTTGTCAGCACTTGGTATTGTCCGCTTTTTAAAAAAAGTTTTAGCCATTCTAATAGTGGTATAGTGTTATCTTAATGTGGTTTTAACTTGCATTTCCCTAATGTCTAATAATATTGAGAATTTTGGCACTTTGCCAAGCACCTTTACATTTTAAATAAACTTTACTTTTAGAATAGTTTTAGATTTACAGACAAGTTACAAAGATGGTACAGAAAGTTACCATATCCCCCACACCCAGTTTTGCCTATTATTAATATTTCAAATTAATAAGGTATATTTGTTACAATTATTGAGCCAATATTGACACATTTTTTTTAAGTCTGTAATTTATTCAGATTTCCTTAGTTTTTACTGATTGTGCTTCTCCTGATCCAGGATCCCATCTAGGAAACCACATTACATTTTGTCATCATTTCTCTGTAGGCTCCTCTTGGCTCTGACAGTTTCTCTTGTTTTTGATGATTTTGACAGTTTTGAGGAGCACTGGTCAGGTATTTTATAGAATGCCCCTCAACTGAGATTTGTCCAGTACTTTTCTAATGACTACACTAGAGTTACTGGTTTCTACAGAAGACCACAAAGGTAAAGTGCCATTCTCATAACATCATATCAAGAGTACATACTGTCAACACAATCTTTCACAGTTGATGTTAACCTTGATTACTTGGCTAAAGTTAGTGTTTGCCAGGTTTCTCTACTATATTCTTTTTTCCTCCTTTTTAGATCATGCTCTTTGGAAAGAAGTCTCTATGCACAGCCCATACTTAAGTGGAGAGTTATGTTCCATCTCCTTAGGGGTGGAGTATCTGCAGAAATTATTTTGAATTCTTATGCATAAAAGATGTCTTCTCCCATTTGTTTATTTGGTCATTTATATCACTATAGACTTATGGATATTTATTTTATACTTTGGCTTATAGATCAATATTACTTTATTTTGTTGCTCAAATTGTTCCAGCTTTGGTCATTTAAAACTCTTTCAGTTGGTATGTGTGTCCCTTTAGCATGCCCCTATCATTGTGACTTTTTTGAGCACTTCCTTATTTTTTGGAACTACAAGATGCTCCAGGCTTGTCTTATGTCTTTCCTGTCCCAGTCCTAGAATCAGCCATTTCTCCAGGGAGCCTTGGTTCCTTTTATTGGAAAATGATTTTTAAGACTAATATCTGGGTTCTAGGTGTGCCTATTGCTACTACAGTGTCATTGTTTCTAGGCCCTCTCACGGAGCTAGGAAATACATGTATGTATACTAACCATGGATACCCACAATTCTTTCTATATCAGTTTCTATGCTAAGCCAAACATGAATTCATACTGATGTCGCGGACACTAATAGCAATACTACATGGTTCATTCTAGCCTTTCTCTCTTGCTTATCTGTAATAGCTCACTCCAACAGTGAGAAACCTGTTTGCCACCATCCACTTACTTGTTCAATCCTGGTGTACATGTACAGTGGTTCCAGAATTGTTAACCTGTGCCCCTGTGAAAAAAATGACTTGTGGTAAAGTGCTTATGTATAGTTTCCGTGGTCTTTAGCTTTGCAGTTTTCGGCCATATTCAAAGTTACTGAGGTCAGTACTTCCTTTTCCCCAACACTTCGGTTAAATTGTGCCATATATTTGTAATACAGTTATATTATTTTGTTACAGTCTACATTCCATCCTAGGATCCCTAACTTCCCAGTTGAGTTTTAAAATTTGTATACATTAAGTTTACTCTTTATGTTGTAAAGTTCTGTGAATTTTGTCAAAAGGGTAGTGTCATGAATCCATCAGTACAGTACCATATATAATATATTTATATGGTACATAAATCTCCTGTGATTCACCTAATTAACCTTTTCTCCTCCCCAAACCCCTGAAAACCACCCATCTGTTTTCAGTCTCTACAGTTTTCCCTTTTCCAGAATGTCATATAAATGTTGTGTAGTATATAGTTTTCTCTGACTGGCTTTTTAAACTTAGCATATGCATTTAAGATTCATCCATGTTATTGCATGATATCTCATACCTTTTAATTGCTAAATAGTTTTCCATAGTATAAATGCACTACAGTTTGTTTATCCATTCGCCTTGAATGACATCTTGGTTGCTTCCAGTTTTTTGTAACTAGGAATAAAGTTGCTATAAACATTTGCATTGAGATTTTTGTGTGGACATAAATTTTCAAGTCAGTTGGCTAGTACCTAGGAACAAGATTGCTGGATCGTATGGCAAGACTATTTTTATCATTGTAGGAAACTACCAAACTGTCTTCCAAAGTAGCTGTATCATTTTGCATTCCCAACAGCAACAAATGAGAATTCCTGTTGTTCCACATCCTTGCCAGCATTTGGTGCTGTCAGTGTTCTGGATTTTAGCCATTCTAAAAGGTGTGCAGTGAACCATTTTGAGTTTATTTTTGTATAAATAATCTCATTATCATTTTAATTTGAAATTGCCTGATGACATATTATGCTTACTTGTCATCTGTATATCTTCTATGATGATTTGTCTGTTAAGATCTTTTGTCCATTTTTAAATTGAGTCATTTGTTTTCTTATTGATGAGTTTTAAGAGTTCTTTATATGTTTGGATACAAGTCCTTTATCAAATATGAGTTTTGCAAATATTTTATGTATCCTGCCTTTTCATTGTTTTAATATTGTCTTTCACAGGGAAGAAGTTTTTAATTTTGATGAGGCCCAATTTATCAAATTTTTTCTTTTATAATGTGCTTTCAGTGTGGTATCTAAGAACTCTTGGTCTAACCTAAGGTCACGGATATTCTATTTTTTCTTCTCAAAATATTATACATTTTACATTTTAAATTTAGCCTTAGGAACCATTTTGAGTTTATTTTTGTGTAAAAATAATTCGGGTTCATTTAAAAAATATATGGATGTCCAAATATTCCAGCACCATTTGTTGAAAGACTACCTTTTCTCTTAAGTTTCCTTCGAATTTTTGTCAAAAATCAGTTGACTCTATTTGTGTTGAACTACTTCTTGGTCTGTATTTTTTCAGTTGATCTATGTGTCTATTCTTCTGCCAATACAATAATTACCTTGATTTTTTATAGCTGAATAATAAGCCTTAACATCCAATAGAATAATTCCTCCAAATACCACACTGTGTTGATACAGTTAATAGTAAGTCTTGAAATAAGATACTATGAGTCCTCCAACTTTATTCTTTTTGAAAATTATTTTGGATCTCCTAGTTCCTTTGCCTTTCAATATGAATTTAAGAATCACCTGGTTAATATCTAGAAAAAAATCCTGCTGGGATTTTAATTGAGTTTGCATTGAATTTATAGATCAATTTTGGGATAATTAATATCTTAACAATATTGAGTCTTCCAATATATGAACATGGTTCATATCTCCATTTATTTAGTTTTTCATATCTTTCCTATATGTTTCATAGTTTTTAGTATACATATCTTGAACAATTTTGTTAGTTTTCTACCTAAGTATTTCATTTTTTTTGGTACAATTGAAAATTGTACTTAAAAAAAATTTTGATTTCTAATTGTTCATTGCTAGTATATAGAAATGTAATTAATTTTTGTATATTGACCTTTTATTCAGATACCTTGATAAACTCATTTATTAGCTTTAATAGTTCTTTTGTAGATTCCATGGAATTTTCCACGAGACAATTTTGTTGTGTATAAATAGTTTTATTCCTTCTTTTATATTCTGTATGCCTTTTATTTCTTTTTCTTGTGTTATTGCACCAGGTAAGATTTCCAATATGATATTAAATAGGAGTGGTGAGAATAGAGATGCTTGTCTTTTCCATAGTCTTAAAGAAAAAGCATTCAATCTTGCATATTAAGTATGATGTTAGTTGTAGATATACTTTATTAGATTAAGGAGGTTCCTTCTACTCCTAGTTAGCTGTGAGTCATTTTAAGAAACAGTTTGATTGAGGTATAATTTACATTCCATAAAATTTACCTATTTAAATAATTTCTAGTAAATTTATAGAGTTATGAAACCATCAAATCCAGTTTTAGAACATTTTCCCCTACCCCCAGTTCCATGAATCCTCAATCCCAGGAAATCTGCTTTCATTGTCTTTTCCTGGACATTTTATATAAGAAGGAAAACACTGCCTTGTATTCCGGTATTTGGTCACTTTTTGTGGAGGAATCACCCCCTTTCAGTGCCGCTAGGCCTTCCAGTGTCTTTAGGTGGGCGAATAGAGTTTCCAATCCATAGAGTACAAAAAACGCTTTCCAGGCAGGACCACTTGCTGTGGTGGGGTCACCCTGTTTGTGCCACTGGGGCCACTGGGTGTCTCTAGGTGAGAAAAGAAACTCTCTGGCCCATAAGAATGAAATGCACTTTCTCTGGTCACTTACCATTACTGGAGCTCCTACTTGATCACCAGGGCCACTGGGCCTAACTGGAGTAATTAGCAGGACTCCCATCCGATCTGGAGAAGGCATGAGCCTGCCTGAGTAGTCTTTATCTGATATGTCAGGGTCAGAAGATGTCAGGCCTAATTGCCTTCTGTTGCTGGGTGAGGGGTGGTAAGACACACAATTGCTATGTTGTTCTTCCAGTACTGGGGTCCCCAGCCAGTTCATCTTCCTCTTTCCACCATTCAGAGTCCTCTTATGGTTGCTTCTTGTGTTATGTTATAGTTATACTTAGCAAAGAGAAGCAGAAAGAGATCAGTTTATGTCCTCTTGTCTGGATCAAAGTCCCTAGATCATTTACATTTTAATGGAACTATATGTGTCAGGATTTAAGTCTTCCATTTTGTTGTGTGTGTGTATATGTGTGTGTGTGTGTTCTGTTTGTTCCCTCTGCTTTTCATTTCTGTTTTATTTTTCCTTTGGATCACTTCGATATTTTTTAAAAATTGGTTTTGATTCATCTGTAGTGTTCTTGAGTGTATCTTTTCATATAAATTTTTTGGTGGTTGTTGTAGGCATTACATTATACATACATAACTTATCAACGTCTACAGACATTTTAGCGGTTTGAGTGAGGTATACAAATCGCATATCCCCTTAAATTTCTATTCTTTCCCCCATTTATAATATACTTTTCTCAAATATTTCCTCTGTATACATTAAGAACCACATCAGACAATATTATAATTTTTATTTAAACTATCAAATGTAATTTAGAAAACTTAAGTGGAGAAGGAAAGTCTATTGCATTTACCCATATTTTAACTCTTCCACTGTTCTTTCTTCTTTCCTGATGTCCCCAAATTTGTTCTTTTATCAGTTTTTTATGCTTCAAGAACTTACTTTAGCCATAGCAAAGGTATATTGGTGACAAATTCTCTCAGTTTTCCTTTGTCTGAGAATGTCTTGATTTCCACTTCTTTCCTGAGAAATATTTTCACTGGATATACAGATTCGCCTATAATTTTCTTTTTTGTCATTTTGTTGTCTTCATTTTCCTTTGATGTAAGACTTAAAGCCCTTGCAGGGCTGCAGTCTAGCAGAACACTAGATTTGTAATTCTCACTATTGTATGTTTTATTTTAGAGCTGTTATTCACATATGAGAGGGTGCCTCTGAAGTTGTGCAAAAGAAACAGCCAACTGCTGAATGTAAGAGGAATTGGAGAGGTTTGAGGAATACAACTGGAGATTTTAATAGGCACTGAAAGAATGGGAGAGGGAACTGACAAGTAAAATGATGGCTGAGTGATGTTGAGGGTCCAGCTGAGAAAACAAGCCATCTCTTTGTAGTGGCTTCAATCTGCATAGCTGGGTGGTTTTCTTTTGTAGCCTGAAATAAAGGGTAGTTGGAGGCAGCAGTGAGAGAATAAATTTAAGGAAAGCTTAAAAAACTTTGTTATTGTCTCTCCTCCAATTGCCTACCTACATTATGTACCCTTCACTACAGAAATCAGCAGAATTATCTCCAACCACAGTTACCAGCGTATGGAGCGTATATCAGAGTATATCAGGGCAGCAAAAGAGCCCTGCTTGGTTGAGTGGGAGGCTGTTGAAAACAGATAGGGACTCCCCTGCTCCATTGTTCATTCACTCCTCCACCCTTTTCAAATCCCCAAAGTTGAAGGATTACAACCTGGGACACTGATACCTCCCAGTACTGCTTCTTTCAAACAGGTTTTAAGATGAAGCCTTGATCATAGCAGTTACTTATAGAGTGGCAGCAAATGGGAATTATTAACATGTTCTACGCTACCTGGGGCTCTTCTTTCCTCACTCTTCAAACACAATGAGGCTGACATAGACTAATACAGAGAAGGTAAAGTGCATGCACATATACACGCACACACACAATCACAGAATTTAAACACAAACTTCTCAAAGTTTTCAGAGAGAAAAATCAAGTCCTCTACAAAGAAAGGAATTAAATTGACAACAGACTTTTAGCAACATTGAATACAAGAAGACAACTAATATTTTTAAAGGACTGGACCTATAATGTTTAAAATGACTTTGCACCTATACTTTTATATTCAGTCATTTTAAAATTAATATATTATTTATTTTCATAAATTTTTTGAGACGGAATCTCACCCTTTTGCACAGGGTAGAGTACAGTGGCATGATCTCGACTCATTGCCACCTCCACCTCCCAGGTTCAAGCGATTCTCCTGCCTCAGACTCTCGAGTAGCTGGGACTACAGGCATGTGCCACCAGGCCCAGCTATTTTCTTGTATCTTTAGTAGAGACAGGGTTTCACCGTGTTAGCCAAGATGGTCTCCATCTTCTGACCTCGTGATCTACCCGCCTCAGCCTCCCAAAGTGCTGGGGTTACAGGAGTGAGCCACCGCGCCCGGCTAATTTTTGTATTTTTAGTAGAGACAGGGTTTCACCATGTTGGCCAAGCTGGTGTTGAACCCCTGACCTCAAGTGATCCACCACCTGCCTCAGCCTCCCAAAGTGCTGGAATTACAGGCATAAGCCACTGTGCCCAGCCCATTTTTAAATTTAAATGTAGCATAGTAATAAAGATATTCTGTGGCATACACTGTCTCAGAAGGTTTGTCACTGGGATCTAATTAAACTAAAGAGCTTCTGCACAGCAAAAGAAACTACCATCAGAGTGAACAGGCAACCTACAGAATGGGAGAAAATTTTTGCAATCTACTCATCTGACAAAGGGCTAATATCCAGAACCTACAAAGAACTCCAACAAATTTACAAGAAAAAAACAAACAACCCCATCAAAAAGTGGGCAAAGGATATGAACAGACATTTCTCAAAAGAGGACATTCATACAGCCAACAGACATATGAAAAAATGCTCATCATCACTGGCCATCAGAGAAATGCAAATCAAAACCACAATGAGATACCATCTCACACCAGTTAGAATGGCGATCATTAAAAAGTCAGGAAACAACAGGTGCTGGAGAGGATGTGGAGAAATAGGAACACTTTTACACTGTTGGTGGGATTGTAAACTAGTTCAACCATTATGGAAAACAGTATGACGATTCCTCAAGGATCTAGAACTAGATGTACCATATGACCCAGCCATCCCATTACTGGGGATATACCCAAAGGATTATAAATTATGCTGCTATAAAGACACATGCACACGTATGTTTATTGCAGCACTATTCACAATAGCAAAGACTTGGAATCAACCCAAATGTCCATCAGTGACAGATTGGATTAAGAAAATGTGGCACATATACACCATGGAATACTATGCAGCCATAAAAAAGGATGAGTTTGCGTCCTTTGTAGGGACATGGATGCAGCTGGAAACCATCATTCTTAGCAAACTATCACAAGAACAGAAAACCAAACACCGCATGTTCTCACTCATAGGTGGGAACTGAACAACGAGATCACTTGGACTCAGGAAGGGGAACATCACACACCGGGGCCTATCATGGGGAGGGGGGAGGGGGGAGGGATTGCATTGGGAGTTATACCTGATGTAAATGACGAGTTGATGGGTGCAGCAGACTAACATGGCACAAGTATACATATGTAACAAACCTGCATGTTATGCACATGTACCCTACAACTTAAAGTATAATAATAATAAATAAATTATAAAAAAAAAATTATGAAAATAAGAAAAAAAAAAAAAAAAAAAGAAGGTTTGTCACACAAAAACCCTCATCGAAGACAATTTTGGAGGAGGTGTTCAAATTGGAAAGGAAAAAAATACAGGAGATGCTGCAAGAGACATGGGGAGTAAGGGCAAGTATACAATGGTAGTCTAGTTTATTGCTGACTTGATAACTAAATACTGAGCAGAAAGAAGAAAAAGTGTATATCCATAGTAACTCAGAACAGATATTTTTAAACATTATCAAAGTGATGGGGAAAGTGTGGTGGGACTCAAAGGACATGAGAACATTTTCAAGTACTTGTAATGTTAAGAGAAAAATATAGATACTGATAAATTTAAGAAACTAATATAGTTAACATGGGTGTTTGTTAGTTAAGGGCAACTACAATAAGAACTAAAATGGCAGGTATAACTTGTAAACCAGAAAAAGAAAATTCATTCTATTTTGTAGAAAATAGGAAAGAAGAAAAAGACAAACAATTCAAAAATGATTTACAATGTGGATCTTCTCTAAATGTTGAAAACATCCACCGTGTGTCCTGGGTGACAGTGGTTGAAGCGAAATAGAATTGAGGCATTCAACAGAACTGAGAAGTTAAGGTGTTGGGTGACATGTCTGCATGGATACCATTACCAGAGCTGAGAAAAGTTTATCCTCCTTTAAGACTTCTGTCTTTGGATTTTCCTCCCGTCTATCCTTTTGGTAAAACCCTGTAATTTATGGGGAACGAGAAAATTAACAATTTTAATCGGAGAGGGCTGTATGGGAAATAGAATCTTCAGTGGAGTGCCAGGTCTCAATTACAGATGTGCAGGAAATGTTCAAATATGAGGGACAACATTTCTGTATATTTTCATAGGCGGAGCTTATTTTACTGTGCAACAGGGCACCAGGGAGAATTGTGGAAAGGGTTAAAAAGAGGGGATTCTGTGATGGAAGATAGCTGGGGAAGGAATTCATGATTATATTATGAGAGTAGGAAGAGGATAGGTGATAGTGTGAGGAGGTGCTTGCCTTTGGGTGGTGTCTAGGGATTACAAGGATAAAAAGCACAGGTGAAATTGGCTGCTCACAAACTCCCCAATATTACTTCACATTGTTTTATACCCAGAATGAGCTGCATTGTTAGAGGATAAACAACCAGCGCCCCTAACACTGTCCCACCTCCTCACTGTAGTTTACTTGCTGTATTCAAAGCAGAGATAAAGCCTCCTCCAGTCCTCATTCTTCCTTTCATCTCTTTTCTTCCTCTCCCATCTCTCACTTCTCCCTCACATCCCCATATCACATCACTACTTACTGCCTTTGGACAGTACAGTGGCTAGACAAGATTACACCTACCATAACCATTGGACAACTCATAGGACTTTAGACAAAGGTTGCCACCTTGTGGTCAGAGGCAAAAATAACCAAGGGTCTTGGGTCACCAACTTGAGTGTACATCAGAATCAGCTACAGGGCTTGTTAAAACAGAGTGCTGGGCCTGGATCCCATATTTGCTGATTTAGTAGGTCTGGGGTGGGACTCAACTTGTATTTCTAACATGTTCCCAGATGATGCTGCCATTGTTGCTTCAAGGACCACATTTTGAGAACCACTGCTTTAGACAAATCTTTTTTAGGATAGGTAGACCTCCATTTGGTCATCCAAGATTGGTAGAATTAGAGTTTGAACACAAACATGTTTGAATTAATTTTTTGCTACCTTATTATTAGGATATGCATGTAGTACTGCTTGGGCAACAGCCTCACTTGTTTTCTTTAACCTGGACGAGGTAACCACTAAATAAAGAAAGAAGTAGCATCCATTCTCCCTGTATAGATTGAATATACTATGGTATATGTAACAATTCCAGTGCCAGGCACAGTGCCTCATGCCTATAATCCTAACACATTGGGAGGCCAAGGCAGGAGGATCGCTTGAGCCCAGGAGTTTGAAGCTGCAGTGCACTCCAGTCTGGGCCACAGAGTAAGACCCCACCTCAAACAAACAAACAAAAACAAAAACACTCAATTCTCTTACTGTTGAACATTTAGGTTGTTTCCAAATTTTCACAATTATTAAAAAAATTTAAAGTTAAGCCTCTTGTTTCAAACTCTTCTCTTGTCATTTCCTGAATACCATTGATAGAATAACTTTGATGCAATTTAATGATGCTAAAGTCTCCTGGGTGAGGATGGGTAGGATCAAAGGGAATATGGGAGCCAAAAACCCTGTTCCACCAAAAGTACTACTGTGAGCAAAACTGGACACAGGCTCCTGCTCTCTTGGAGATTACAACCTAGCACAGGATTCAAATATTAATCAGCTATTCATACAAGTAAATATAGAGTTGTGGATGTAAAAATGCTTTGAAGGAAAGATCAACAGTGTGGTAGGCTGCATGATAGTACTTGGGAATTTTGTTCCAAGATTGTAATAATAAACTTTTAAAAATTGGCTACTAACATTTTAATAATAAATTTATTATGATTAATATTTTGACATATTTTCAAATTTATGCCTGTATACTAGAATTTCAATATATAATGAGGATCTTTGGATTTGGCCTTAGTTTATGCTGAATATTGATTTTGATACCTAGTTGTGGGGGTGTGTTCTGCAGACTTTGACTTAACGATGGATGAATAACGTATACTGACACAGATATTTTGCCTATCAGCCTGGCTGAGGGTCTGGGCCACTTATAGACACCAGGAGGGTGGTGTAAAGAGTTGCAGCTGTGGCCCTCACTTGCTGGTGCTACTGGCATTTATTTAGCACACATTAAATGACAAAGGCTTTGAGTCAACACCATTAGAGGGTAATTAACCTGGTAGCCTTCTCCCTGAGAGAGCCATCCTGCCCTTGAATGATCAAAGGTTAGTTTTAGGACCACATAAGTAAACAAGTTATTTAGATAAACTCCTCTACATTCCTATGTATCTATGCCCTAAGTTTTTAAGAGAATTCAGCTGCCTTCAGCCAAACACTTTACTGAAACCATGCAAACTCCCAGGCCTTCCAAGAGGGTTTGTGTTTATTTCCTATAATTTTACAATTTCACCCACCATCCTGACTGAACCCCCACACCTAGCCAAGCATCATTTGGCTAAACTGCAGATTAAGTGAACCTCTACCACCTATCTTATACCACTTTGCCTCTCTGTGGGGGACAATTTTTCAGGTGGTCTTTCTGATCCCCACCTCCTGGTATTCACACCCCTGTATAATCCCCTCCCCTTGAGTGTAAGTGGGCAGTGTGGCTTGATTCTAAATAATAGAATATGGCAAAGGTGATGGGATGTCACTCCTGTGATTATAATATATGACTCCATCTTGCTAGCTAATTTTAGAGTCTTTCTCTCTCCATTGCTGGTTTGGAAAAAGCAGCCTGCCATAAGTCTTTTTTTGTTTGTTTTTTTGAGATGGAGTCTCACTTTGTCACCCAGGCTGGAGTGCAGTGGTGCGATCTCGGATCACTGCAAGCTCCACCTCCCTGGTTCACGCCATTCTCCTGCCTCAGCCTCCCAAGTAGCTGGGACTACAGGTGCCTGCCACCACGCCTGGCTAATTTTTTTGTATTTTTAGTAGAGACGGGGTTTCACTGTGTCAGCCAGGATGGTCTCAATCTCTTGACCTCGTGATCCGCCCACTTCGGCCTCCTAAAGTGCTGGGATTACAGGTGTGAGCCACTGCGGCCAGCTGCAGCCTGCCATAAGTCTTAAAGCCACAAGGAAAGGAACTGCTGAGAACTGGAGTGAGCTTGAAAGTGGACCCTTCCCCAGTCAAGCCTCTAAATGAGAGCCCAGCCCTGACCAAGACCTTGATTGCAGTCTTAAGAGGACCCTGCTAAACTGTGCCTTGACATGAAAAACTATGAGATAGTAAATGTGAGTCATTTTAAGCCATTTAGTTGTGGCAGCATAGTAAAGGAATACACCTCCTCAGCACTTCAACCCCTTTCACTTGTATTCAGCATTCTTGGTCTCCCATATGTCACTCCCTCTACCTGGATTGTTCCCTCTCCTTCTTCACTTCACTTTTGCCTAGCTAACTCTTTCAGGTTTTAACTGAATTGTTACTTCCTTTGGAAAGATTATCTTAACCTCCATTTTGGAGATTTTTCTTCCTTGAAAAATTTGGATTGACAAAGTAGACACACTGGTTTTAAGTCATCCTCATAAGATGTGAAAAATTCCCACATAAGATTTTTTTCCTAAGGAATCATGAAATGATTAACTAAAATTTAATATGCACGTAAAGGTTATTTTGGTTACTGTCATGAATGCTAACACCTCAATCAAGTCTATAGTTTAAAATGATAATATACTTGAATCTCTATTATTTAAAGTTTTAAAAGACTGTCTCAAAATTGATATAACATTCTCCCTAAGGTTATTTAGTGAGTGTGTGCTCTCATAATTTATATTAACTACCAATCTACTTCCATATTTAACTATCTGGAAGTTAAGTTTTGTGGAGATAAATTTAACAGTTCTTACAATCAGCATTATTGTATTTTATTCTTGCAAGGATATACATTTATTTTTCAACGGATTGATAGAACTAAAATATATAGAACGTAAGAGATTTTCTCTCCAGTTTTATCTAGAATGCTTAACTATGTTTTAAAGTGAATATTAAAATATTAATAACTCCAAATGACTTCCATTATTCATATTACTGTCATTATTATGCAGTAGCCTAGGTGATCACCTGATCATTGATCATGCACAAGTTTAAGAATATCAGAAATAATGGTTTTGGTAGATTGTATTATTTGTTAAAAATTATTCATTTCTTCCCCACCCTATAGGTAGAGTATACCTTACTGTCCAATTGTCCTTAGGACTGGCTAGTCAGTGACTTGCTTTAGTCAATAGAATGTAAGTAGATGTGATGTGCAGACCCTAGGATGGTCTCCATGTTCCTCACCTCCTGGTATTCATGCCCTGGTACAATCCTCTCCCCTTGAGTGTGACGGGACCTGTGACATGCTTCTAAGTGATAGAATATGGCAAAGGTGATAAAATGTCTAATTTGTGATTATATTACATTCTATAAGATATAGTCTTACTATCAGACTCACTTTAGAGACTCTCCTTACTAGCTTGATGAAGTAAGCAGCCATGTTGCCATATTATAAGAAACCGTGGCAAGGCTTCTAGGAACTCTGAGCAGCATCTAGGAACTGCAGGCAGCCACTAGGAGGTAAGGGTGGCCTTTAGGATCTGAAGGTAATCTTCAGCTGATAGTCAGAAAGCAGTGCCCTCAGCTCTACAGTCACAAGAAAATGTATCTGCCAACAATATGAATGAGCTTGGAAGTGGATTCTTCCACAGTCAAGCCTTCATATGAGATTGCAGCCTGGCTGACACCTTGACTGCAGCTTTGTGAAACTGTTAAGTAGAGGACACAGTTAAGTCATGCCCAGATTTCTGACCCACAGAAACTGTTAGGTAATAAATATGTGTTGTTGTAAGCTACTGAGTTTGTGGTAATGTTGCAATAGAAAACTAATACAATGGGCATGACATACCCTACATAAGAGCAGCCATTTAAATACCCTTTCATGGTTTGGCTCTCTCTCTTGAGCTTTTGATTTCCAAAAGTAGAAACATGTGCCCAAGAGAGTAGCAGTTCTTTCATCTTCAGTCCCTGAATCAGAAGATTCATGATGCTACCTGAATCCAGCCAAGGCCAGCAAAGTTGTAGCTAGCCATTAGCCTTCATGTGAGATGCAAAGAAAATGTTTGTTGTTGCAAACCACTGAAAACGGAGGGTCATTGGCTGCTGCAGCAAAAGCGAAGTAATTCAATGTTGAAGAAGATATTTGGCTATTCAGTCTTCAAATATTAAAGTCAAAGCTATAAATGAATCTGAAAAGCAGGTTTGCCCAGATAATGAGGTTGAAGCTGATGTTGGTACATCATTAGGCATAGATGGGCATGCACAGCCTCATAGGCAATGGAAAGGGCTTTGAAACTCATTAAAATGACCTAAACAGGAGAAAGGGTGATATAATCATATTTGAGTTTTGGCAAGATCGCCCTGGCTACAGCATGAACAACAGTCTACAGAAAGCAAGAAATGGCATAAGAATAGTTAGGCTAATGATGTAGTTCAGAGGATAATAGTTGTGGAAAAATAAGTGAATAGATTTGAGACATATTTAGGAGACAGAATTGATAGGACTTGGTGATCAATTCTATATAGAAGGGGTGAGAAAGAGGAGGATGTCTGGGATTACTCTAAGACTTCTAGCTTTCCTAGTTGGTTGGAGAGGAGTATTAATCACTAAGATATAAAGAACACTAGGGGGAACCAGGTTTGGGAGGGGAAAATCAAATGTTTAATTTTGGATACATGAATATTTGGGTTTTGGGGTGTCATTGAGCCAACCAAACAGATATAAAGTTTTGGAGCTAAGAAAAAATATGAACTGGAGATATAAATTTGGGGGCCAGCTTTATATAGGAGATAAACTAACCATGGGTATGTATGATTAAGAAAGAGAGAGGGTTGGGCAAGAGCATACAGCAAGAAGAGAAGAGGGGTCTAGGACCAAGTTTTAAGAAAGTCCAACATTTAATAATTGTTTTGAGGAGGATAAGCCAGTGTAAGATATCACCAGAAATATGAAGCCTACAGCAAAGCCTCCATGAATTGTTACTACCCTGTATTTCTGAAGTGTTTACTATGAGCTTGGGGCACTGTGCTAAGTGTTAGTGGTATAAATTAGTTTCTGCCCTCAAGAAGCCCACAGCATAAAAGGAGAGACAGAAAGTATAAACAATGATCATATCCGAATACTATACACGTTATTAGTATATCAACAGGATGTTTCTGAAGGAGGTGAAATCTGAGTTGACACCAAAGGACCCGCTGGAATTGGCTAAATAGAACTCAGGGAGTGGGGCGGTGGATTTTCAGGCAGCGGGACTAGCCTTTGTGAGTGCATAGAGGGATGAGACTGCATGACACGTTTGCAGAACTAGCTAGAGCTAAGGATGACTGTGAGAAGGTGTCAGGGGTCATGGCTGGAGAAGCACACAGGAGACAGAACATGAAGGGCCTTATATGCAAGAATCAGGACTTCATCCTCTGGGCAGCCAAGCCAATTAGAGGGAGGTGGGCCAGTGTGCAATTTGGAGGTGAAGTTTGGAGCATGGTGTTATGCAGCTAGGCAGGGTGTTTGTTCTTCAGTTTAATAACCACCAAAATATCCTCTTCACAGAACTGATAAAAGAGCACGAGGTCACAGAGTGAGGAGGGCAGAGCTGCATCCAGGTCTAAGAGTTTTGAGTGCCATTCCAGCAAGCTCCCAAAGACACATGGTTTTTCTCACTCAGAGATTGTTTCAATAACAGACGTGGTTTGGGTTATCTTTTGTCAAAACTGGATTTTTTTTTTTAATAAAAGGTTTTAGTAACGGTCTGAGTTTTATGACAGGCTTATTTGATAGAACAAAATATCTACCAGCCTATGAGAAAGTGGCCAAAAGTATGTTCTAAATGCATAGTATTATCTAGTTTATCTACAATCTCATTACTCTTTTCTATCTGCCTCTCCTCACTCTTACCACTGCCCACTTTTCTAAAACTAAAGGTTCCATATTTGTAAAAGGTGCTTAAATATATAGTCATGTATGAGACTTCTAAATAGTAGCTGTTTAAATTTAGTCCAAATAAGAGTTTTCTCTCAATTATAAGTTATCATTTATTGTATCTGCTGAGGTTGGTCTGCTTTTTCATCTTTATCAAATTTAAAAATGAGGAGAAATCAGGGAACAAATTGTTGTTTTTTCAGCACTTTGACTTATTCACATTTAATCTAATGCATTTTCAAGCTGGAAAGATTTTTCACCCATGGCCTTTTCCCAGATTTTTTCCTTTGCAAAAAATAGAATCAACTCAACACCCAGGGAGGTGAGTTCCGTTAATTATCCTTTTCAGATAGAAAATAAGTAGCTAGGAGGAAAATGGGAATTCAAAGCCATGTTATGTTACTCTGTTAATGGCAGTAAGCAACTCCAGAATGAAGGGTCATATTGAAGAAACTTAAGCAGTTTACAAACAGAATGTGGTCTGTTAAGGTTTACACTGCTCAGGAGGAGAGGAGTTTTTGCCAGAAACCCTTAGTCTTTGGCCATGTTTGAAAGTTGCACAGAATGGGCAAGATTTCCATGTGACATGAACTGATTTCTCTATCAACAGTGGAATTCAACCTTTCTGTCTAAACTACTTTCAAATCCTACCTCTTCAGTGATAGTTTGTCATCTTTTGTTAGACAATTTTTTAAAAATCTCATCGCAAATCCTATTGAGAAAATATCTTTGGTGAAAATCTTTTATTGTATGTATTTAACGTGTACAAATGATGTTTTGACATCCATATACATAGTGAAATGATTGCTACAGTCATGCAAGTTAAATATGCATTTCCTCACATAATTACCCTCTTTTGCAGTAAGAGCACCTGAAATCTACTCTTAGAAAATTTCCAGTATACAATACAGCATTATTAACTATAGAACTTATGCTGTACATGAGATCTCTAGATTTGTACATCTTATGTAACTGCAACTTTGTATGCTTTGACCAACATCCTTATTTCTTCCACCTCCATGCCCCTGTGTGTTTGACTTTTTAGCTTCCACATATGAGATAATGCAGTATTTTTCTTTCTGTGTCTGTTTTATTTCACTTAGCATAATACCCTCCGGGTTCATCCATTTTGTCATAAATAGGCTTTTATCAAAAAGACAAGGGATAACAAATGTTGATGAGGGTATGGAGAAAAGGAAACCCTGGTACATTGTTGGTGGGAATGTAAATTAGTACCCCATTTTGGAAAAGAGTGTATATTACTCAAAATATTAAAAATACAAAGACCATATGATGCAGAGATTCTTCTTCTGGGTAAATACCCAAAGGAAATGAAATCAGTATCTTGAAGAGATATCTACACTCTCATGTTCACAGAAACGTTATTCTCTGGCAAAAATTAATGCAAAAAATATTTTAGTTACTGCAGTAGCAAAGAGATTCATGAGTTTAGCCTATTGCACATAGCTGAGGAAATCAAGGTGTTTTGCATTGCTGTACCAGGGTAAAAAGTGATTGTGTGTGTATTTCTGTATATAAAGTATTATATAATTGTATATTTATACTTATCTATCTCTTCCATTAGGATAAAAGCCCCACGAGAGTGAGGACTTTGTCTATCTTGTCCAATTCTGAATCTCTGGAGCACAAAACAAATTATTGGCACATTAGTTAAATGAATGAATGGCATTGGGCACTTAAAATCCATTTGGTTTAATTTACAAACAGCAAAAATGCTACCACGATTCTGAATTTTGATAAAATAGTGCTTAAAAATCACAGACCTGTTTTAAAGATTAAACGAGGATTTCTGCTTTTAAAACGTACATTTAGATAGAAAAATAGTGTAAGCAAAGATACGTGAAAGTGCTTAACCCAGGATAGGAAACTCAATAACATTTAAGTTGACTTTAAGTCTAAAGATAGGTTTGAGGCCGGGCGCGGTGGCTCAAGCCTGTAATCCCAGCACTTTGGGAGGCCGAGACGGGCGGATCACGAGGTCAGGAGATCGAGACCATCCTGGCTAACACGGTGAAACCCCGTCTCTACTAAAAATACAAAAAAAAACTAGCCGGGCGAGGTGGCGGGCGCCTGTAGTCCCAGCTACTCGGGAGGCTGAGGCAGGAGAATGGCATAAACCTGGGAGACAGAGCTTGCAGTGAGCTGAGATCCGGCCACTGTACTCCAGCCCGGGTGACAGAGCGAGACTCCGTCTCAAAAAAAAAAAAAAAAAAAAAAAAAAAAAAGATAGGTTTGAGGAGGAGTAGATGTTTTACCTAAACCAGCCTCAAATTGGACCTTAAGTGGTCCACATGCAAAACAGTTCTTTCTCTACTGCTCTGAATGGGGTGTTTTCTTGGGAGTATAGACAGTCATCTTGCAGGCAGCCAACAGACTACATTGTTCTCATCAGATGGTAGTATTGAGCTTGCCAGAAAATTTTACTTCAGTGGGGAACTCCTAAGGCTGAAACATTTTATCTGCAGGTCCAAAAATATCTTGACCTGGTGCACACAGCAGGGTAGGTAAGGAAAGGAACCATCATCTATAGAGAACCTACCATATGAACAGCTCTACCAGAGACTTCATTTGATTCCTACTTTAGCTTTATAATAAAAGTTAACATTCATTGAGTACTTACTGTCCTAAGTACTTTGCATGGATTAACTTAATAATTGCTCACATCAACACAAGGATGTATTTTTGTTTCCACCATTTGACAGAAGAGGACATCCAGGTACAGGGAAGTTAAACATGCTGAATGTTACACAATGTGTAAGTGGTGGAGCCAGTGTGAAAACTTACATGGTGTGGGTTCCAGTGTCCAGGCTTGGAACTGCCTCCATAAGAGAAGGGTTACTATCCTCATTATTTACTAAGGCTCAACAAATAAAGTGACTTCCAAGGTCACATTAACAGAGCTGTCTGACTCCAAAGATGAAGATGCTTTACTTTTCCTTATATTGTTCTACTTCAATCTCACCTCAATAAAAATAAATCTAGCAGCTAACATTTATCAAATACTTACTACATGGCAGATATTATTTTAAGTGCTTCATGTGAATTATCTCATTTAATCATCATAGTAACACTCTGAGGTGGGGCTTTTATTAGCCCCCTTCTGTAGATGAAGGCATTAAGGTTGAGAGGAGTCAAGTAACTTATTAAGGTGACAAAGTAAATTGGTAGAATCAGGATTTAAAACTTGGTTTATTTGTCCAATGAGCTGAAGCTCTTATTCATTCTACCACAATATTTGCCTAGAAAGATTGCCCCTCCTTCCCAATAGTAGTCCCTCCCATCTCTCTTATTTTCGCTGAAGTCTTAGTACAAGGCTGAGACTACTCTTTCTCCTTATGTTGCTGGGTCTTCCAGGTCTTCAAGGGGAAGGTTGTAATAGTAAAGTCACTCCCAAATTCAAATGGTGTAAATATTGTACCCTTTGGAGTCAGGAATGAAGTACATGCTCACCATCAACTCAGATTTTTGTCAAGAGGAATGAGACTGATGGAAATAATCAATAGCTTTTTTAAAAAAACCAAACACTTATTGAGAAATAATTCATATACCATTTAGCACACCCATTTAAAATGTATACTTCAATGGTTTCCAGTACATTCACAGAGTTGGACAACCATGATGACAATCTAATTTTATAATATTTTCATCATCCCCAAAAGAAACCCCATGCCTATTGTCCCTGAGACTCCAGCCTTGACAACCACTAATCTGCTTTCCACCTTTATAGACTTGCCTGTTTGGGACATTTCATATAAATTAAATCATATAATATGTGGTCTTTTGTGATTGGATCCTTTCACTTAGCATATTTTCAAGGTTCATCAACATTGCATGTATCAGTATTTTACCAATTTTTATGGCTAAATAATACCCTACTGTATGGATATATCAAAGTTTGTTTATCCATTCCTCAGTAGATGGACATTTGGGTAATTTCCACTTTTTGGCTATTATGAGTAATGCCGCTTTAAACATTCATGTTCATGCTTTTGTTTGAACACCTGTTTTCGGTCCTCTTGGGTATATAACTAGGAATGGAATTGCTAAGTCACGTGGAAATTCTACGTTTAACATTTGGAGAAACTGCCAAACTGTTTTTCAATGAGGTTCATCAATTTACATCCCCATCAGCAATGTATGAGTTTTCCAATTTCTTCATTTCCTCACCAACACTTGTTATTGTTTGGCTTTTTGATTATAGCTATTCTAGTGGGTATGAAGTGGTAACTCATTGTGGTCTGATTTGCATTTCCCTAATGAATAGTAATGCTTGAGAATCTTTCCCTGTGCTTGCTAGCCAGTTGCATATTGCTATAAGCTGAATGTTTGTGTCCTATCCAAACTCATATGCTGAAGCCCTAATCCCCAATGTGATGGTATATAGAGGTGGGGCCTTTGAGAGGTAAATTGGTTTAGATGAAGTCACAAGAGTAGGCATTCATAATGAAATTATAATGCCCTTATAAGAAGGGGAAGAGACCAGATCCCTTTCTGTCTTTGCTGAGGACACAGCCACAAGGTAGCCATCTGCAAACCAGAAAGTGGGCCCTCACAAGGCATTGAATCTGCTGGCATCTTGATCTCAGATTTCCCAGTCTCCAGGACTGTGAGAAATAAATATTTGTTATTTAAGCCAGTCAATCTATGGTAGTATGTTATAGCAACCCAAGCATACTAAAACACATATTTTCTTTGAAGAAATGTCTATTACAATCTGTTAACCCATTTTTAATTGGTTATTTTTATCATTAAGTTGTAGGAGTCCTTTTGTATTTTGAAATATCTGATATGCAAATATTTTCTCCCATTCTGTTGCTTATCTTTTCACTCTTTTAATATGGTATATCTTTAGCACAAAAGTTTTTAATTTTGATTTACTCCAATTTATTTCTATTTCTTGTATCACTGGTGCAAATTGTCTTAACATTAGGAAGACTCACTACAATGTTTTCTTCTAAGAATTTTGTAATTTTGACTCTTATATTCTGTGATCCATTTTGAGTTGATTCTTGCATGTGATTCAAGGAAAACTTCATTTTTTCCCATGTAGATACCCAGTTGTCTCAGCACCATTTGTTAAAAAATGATTTATTCTCTCCTCAATTTCTCTTGGGACCCTTGTTGAAATTAACTAGCCATATACATGAGGACTTACTTCTGGACTCTCAATTTAATTCCATTTATTTATACATCTATCCTTGTGTCTGTATCACACACTGTCTTGATTACTGTAGTTTTGCAGTAAGTTTTGAAGTTGGGATCTATAAGCCCTCCAACTCTGTTCTTTTTAAAGATTGTTTTGACTGCTCTGGGTCCCTTGTAATTCCATATGAATTTTAGAATCAGCTTGTCAACTTATGCAAGGAAGCCACTGGAATTCTGATAAGCATTGGATTGAATCCGTAGATCAATTTGGGGGCACATTTCATCTTAACAATCCTAAGTCTTCCAATCCATGAACATGGAGTGTCTTTCCATTTATTTTGATCTTCAACAATGTTTCATAGTTTTCAGTGTAAAAGTTTTGCACTTCTTTTGTTAAATTATTCCTGTTTTTTTTTCTTTTTGATGCTATTGTAAATGGAACTGCTTGCTTGCTTGCCTTCTTTCTTCCTTCCTTCCTTTCTTTCTTTTTTTTTTTTTCGAGACAGAGTCTCGCTCTGTTGCCCAGGCTGGAGTGCAGTGGTACAGTCTCAGCTCACTGCAATCTTTGCCTCCCAGGTTCAAGCAATTCTCCTGCCTCAGCCTCCTGAGTAGCTGGGACTACAGGTGCGTGCCACTACGCCTGGCTAAGTTTTTGTATTTTTAGTAGAGGTAGGGTTTCACCGTGTTAGCCAGGATGGTCTCGATCTCCTGACCTCGTGATCCACCTGCCTTAGCCTCCCAAAGTGCTGGAATTTCAGGAGTGAGCCACCGCGGCTGGCCAGAACTGTTTTCTTAATAACATTTTAGGATTGTTCATTTGATCTCGTGTTTTAACCTTGTATCCTGCAACTTTCCTGAATTCATCCAGGCAGGTAGTTGTGAGCAACATGAGAAGAGCAAGAATATGCCTGGGATAAGGAGAAAATGAATCGAGTAGATCAGGACTATAATAATGGTTACCACGTACTGAATATGTTTTCAACAAGTCAGTACTTTCCACGCTCTAATATGTTCATGAATCTCCTGGAAGTCTAGTTAAAATTCAGACTGCTATCACTGGGTTTGGGGTGGGCCTGGGATTCTGCCAAATAACTTATTGGATTGTTAGTAGCTTTTATTTATTATTTTCAAGTTACAATAACTCTGCAAGCAAAATAATACTGTTCCCATTTTACAGATAAGAAAATGACCTCAGAAGTTGAGCTAGTAGCCCAGGTTCATTGGATAAGTGGCAGAACCAGGATTTGAACATAGTTCATTCTAATGACAAAGCTGGACTCTTTCTATTCTACCACACTGGATATCTTGAGTAGGAGGAGGATAGTTGGAATGTGAACAGAATATGGATCAGGAAAAAAGAAAGCTTTTCAGTGTCAGAGTTGCTACCTGGAATACATTTGAGTCTAATCTTTGAGGTTGCCTTGGAGAGCAGATCAGCAAGGCCCTTGCTTTCCAGGGAGCCAAGCGTGAAGGTGTGAGATTGGACTATCAGCTAGAAGTAAGATGAAACTACTAGATAGAATTCAAGATTGGAAGAAGTCTAGAAAGAACATGGCTTACCTTCGATCAGGCTAGACTCCAGAACTGGACTCTGTATACTGCTTAGGTCTATACCTGAGATTACACCCATTGTTGACTTTTTCTGCATTCTTAACATGGGGTTAGACTGGTTGTGATGTTGTCACTGAGTAACCAGAGAGGAAGAAATATATCCGTAAGCTAAAGGGCAGAGCTGTGATCCTGAGGTCCTTCTAAGTAGAAAAATACCATGTTTCAATACTGTGATAAAACAACAGAAATATCCAATGGCTTGAACTCTGTGCCCTCTACTCAGGATGCTCTTGAAATAGATGTCTAAAAGCTGGTCGCCTAAAAAGGCTATGGCAGATTCTGCTATTTAATTGGGGATGATGAATGGTACAGCATCAATACCATCCCTCAGAGGCCAGGGAAAGGGTTTAGGGATGTGGGTAATGGTCTGGTCATATGTTTATCTGTGAAGGACTATGGATAGGTGACCAAATTCCTTTCCAGTATTTCTCAGCAGAATCTTTAGACTTCCATCACCTGAGTCAAAACACAGGATATATATTTTTTTGTCCTTAGCACCTTTTATTGAAATATGACCCTTGATGACAATCTGGCAGGCATATCTATGTCAGCCAAGAAGGGAGTGGTGGAGGACACAAATGCAGAAACAATAAGATTCGGAAAAAGAATAGCTTCACATGGGATAGATGACCCCCAACAGCTGTACAACCAACATTGGTTCTTCATCTATAGAAACTGCCCCCGTCCCACCCCCCACAAAAGATCTACTAATCTTCAAATAATATAATATGCTGTTGCAGAAATATTATTGGCATAGACAACTCCTCTGGCAAAGACAGTGGGAGTTACCAAGCTCCATATGGGTGCAAGTGGCCAGAAATGGGCCCAGGTTCCTCCATCTGGGGCCTGCTACTGGCAGAGCAGCACTGTCAGGGAGGGTTGGGTTCAGGATGTGGCTCTGGTGTGCCTGGGCAGCTTTTTGGCACACGAGGTTAAATGGAAAACAGAACCTGAACCTAACCTTGAAAGAGGCTTTTTATCTTTTCACCTCTCCTTTTCTCTGCTTCCAATTTTTTCCTTTCTAGGGCTTTATTTTCAGTGTCTCTGTCTTATTCTGTCAGATTCTACTTGGGCAATTACGACTATATCCTGGCTGAGTCTCCAGCTGTGGGACTCAGGGAGATTCAATTATCCAGAGCCCCGGGAGGTGGCAGGAGGGGTTGGGGGGACATGTGATAGTAACTCACGCATTGACTTCTCTATTGATCAACCATCATGCTTGCCTATTACCCATGGGACCTATATAAGTATTTGAAGGGAAAGAGCAGAAGTCAAGACCAATAACTGTCTTTGGGGACCTCCCTTGGCCTGCCTTCCAAACTGCTACTCACCGGCAGGCCGTGGAGGAGGGCTGAGCCCAGGAACTGAGAACAGGGGAGAGACACTGCATCTCAAGTAATACTGGCAGCTTTGCAGCACTATCACACACAATGAGATTGCCCTGGCAGGAGTGTGGCACGCCAGTGTCTGTTTAGCAGTTCACCTTTATCTACCAAGCTTCACTGCAAGGTATACTTTTGGGGTTATTTTTTAAGTGCTTTGGCAACTTTCCCTCCATGTGAAAATGAGCATCCTTGTGTTCTGATTCCAACTCTAGAAAGTAATTTGAGATGGAATTAAGAACAAAAATAATAGAGTTAATAGTTTTTTTTTTTTGTTTTTTTTTTTTTTTTTGTTTTTTTTTTTTGAGACGAAGTCTCACTCTTGTCCCCCAGACTAGAGTGCAATTGCATGATCTCGGCTCACTGCAACCTCTGCCTCCCGGGTTCAAGCAATTCTCCTGCCTCAGCCTCCCGAGTAGCTGGGATTACAGGTGCCTGCCAGCACGCCTGGCTTATTTTTGTATTTTTAGTAGAGACAGGGTTTCACCATGTTGGCCAGGCTGGTCTTGAACTCCTGACCTCAGGTGATCCACCCGCCTCAGCCTCCCAAAGTGCTGGGATTACAGGCGTGAGCCACCGCACCTGGCCTGGAGTTAATAGTATTTTTGGTGTCATAAACTTAAGGTGCAACCAATCACATGCTGACTAGAAAAACTCAGACTACGGCCATAGTGTCCAGGTAAGTGACCATTCTTTTCCCTAGGTCCATATTCCCAAAAAGGTGTTCTAGCCAACAAATCGGAAAATGATGAAACATATCAGCCTCATCCTCCCAATAGAGGACATCTCAATTTGCTCATTCTTTGTCCTAGAGCCTGCTCAGAAGAAAAGATGACAACTATGGCCTCCATTGAAAGCACTCCTCTGCCTTCTCAATCTTGGCTGGCTTGTGTAAGCCTCGCCCTTGCAAGCCACCAGCCTTCCTGAATAAAGTAGAATCTTCCACTGGAGGGGAGAATGGCAGGGTTGCCATTCTAACAGTGTTTCTGGCAGCAGTACTAAGAGCAAACCCAGGGCTCCACAGAAAGGCTTACTTACCCCACCCCCCACCCCAGGACACCCTGCTGGCCAAGATTCTCCCATTGTTTTCAAACACAATGAAGAGGAAATGGAAGCTAATGACAAGTATTTGTAACAGCAGCAAAAGTTCCTTGGCAAATTCTTTGGTTGAATGAGACATCCCTGCTGCTACAGTTGACCTTCAAGGACCCTGAGGAACTCAGCAGTAACTAGAAGGGATGCCAGGCCTTGGCTAGGTTGTGTGATACCAAGGATTGGCCCCAGTTAGTGAGGAACAGGGAGCTGAGCTGGATAACAGGGCAGCATTTGGCCATAACCCCCTTCTTGCTATCATCCACCTAAGGGCTGCTTTTCCAGCATAGAAACTAGCTACTGGTGTCAAGGCCTTGGCAACAGCAGCAGTTTTAGTTGTTTGTATGCCTAAGATCCTGGCTGGGTCATCAGTTGCTCTGGGGAGCTGGCTCTGGCTGGAGCTCCCAGCTACCTTGAGTTTTGGTTCCCTTGAGCCAGGCCACAGGCTGAGAAAGCAATGGTTAGAGGAGTTCCTCCTGAGCTCACCTCTACTCATCCCATAGCTTGGAGATGGTAGAGAAATGGCTGAATCTTTCTCCATTTCAGGAGATTTCTTTGGTTTCAAAAAGAAATCAGTAAGAAAAACTTGAACCTTGCTGGGGAATGCTAAACTCACAGTCACTTAGACTTTAAAGGAAGCACAAGACCAGGCCACAGTAGGGAGGCTCTGAGTTCAAGGGGAGAACTCCTTCCTAGACATTGGTGGCTATGGTGGGAACAATTCAATGCCTTGGCACTTGCTTACCTAGCCACGGTGGATTCAGGCTGATCTGCAGAAAATGCTTTCCTTCTGGGCTAACTTTTCCCTCTCCAACTCCCCTCTTCTCACCTTATTAGTTAAAAAAGAAAAAAAATAATCAAAACACAAAAATAAATAAAATCAAAAGGCCATTTAAAATATAACAATAAGAACCCCCTCCCCCAATAATGAAACCTATATCTAGAAGTCAATTTTAGTAGAGCTATTAATGGCCCATATGGTGAAGCCCTGGGGTAGGCACCTGGGCTAACCCCCAGCAATGTAAAGGAAAGATGAAACAAGAGGTGGTAGGACCAAAGTCTTAGGACAGGAAGAGGGTAACATTAGCCAGGGCTAAGACTAGGCCTCTTCCCCTGAACTTGCTGCTGGGAAAGGTAAGGGTAGAGCTGATTTAAAACTGGTTCCTTCCTAAGGAGCACCTGGGGGTACTCAACCTTTGCTTTGTTTTTTTCAGTGTAATTCCTCCCTCTGTGCTTTCCCCTGCAAAGCTTGGGTGAGGCCCTGAAACTGGTGCCAGGTGAATGCCCTTAAGGCAGCCAGCTCTCCGTGAGAAATGGCTGGGCCACAAGCCCTGGGGCAGAGTAGAGCTGCAAGGCAGCTTCCCTTTGAGCCTTTAGAGGCTGTTGATGATATGGGTGGGTGATGAGCACTTGGTGTCTTTGGTGTCCTAGTACAAAGCAGAATGAAGGCACTTCCTTGGTTCTCTGTGCAGCAAGTACTTGCCCTTGGCAACTGTGGGAAGGAGAGTGTGGTTGTAAGATCACACCTTGCTGCAGCTCCCTTGGGTAGAAGCTTGTGGCTTCCCCAGGGTCTCCTAGCTGGTTAGGACCACTGCTAGGGAAGGGGCAGTGAGAGACATCCAGGGTAGAGGGCTGGAACAAACTGCTAATTGCTATCTACTTGCTGAGAAACTGCTAACAAAGATTGAAAGCACTTCCCACTGTGGCTGGGCAGGGATGCTGTGGCAGAGTGCTGGTAGAATTAGAAATTGCTGGGCCCCAGGAGTAGACTCTCCCTGAGACATTTGAGCTGCTCTTCCCCAAGCTTGATCTTCTCCTCCAGCTCTCGCTGTTCAATGATGAGAGCAGATTTCATCTTGACAAAGTGCTGGTAATCTTGGAGCTGGTCCTGAGGCAGGTAGCGGGAGACCATGCCAAACACCAACTTCTCCCGGCGGTCCACGTGCTCCTTCAGCTCCTTGGCATCTGCCAACTGCCCCGTCAGCTGCTGCTTCTTCTCTATCAGCACCAACTGGGGAAGCAGAGGACCAATTAAGGGCTCTCCCAATTACCAGACATCTGTCCAACAGTGCTGCCTAGCAGTACTCCACCAGAGATGCTGCCACAAAGCGGCTATACATTCTGCTAATTAGTCAGTCCTAGATTTTCTGCCCTGAAGTCCACCTCCATGCAAAAGCCTTTGCTTCCTGTAGCAGGAGGGTAAACATGACAACAATTCTGGATAGGGGATGTGAAATCACCTCTTTCCATCCCTTTAAGGCTGTCTTCAATGTAGGGACCACCACTGGGCTTGGGGTAGAAGAAGGCTCTGACAAAGCTAGCCTGTGTCCCTTTCATCTGGTGAACAACTGTCACTGTGGAGGTACTTTCTGTATGGTGTGTGTGTCTGTGTGAGTGGATATGTGTGAGTATATGTGTCCATGTATGTATGTATATGTATGTGGATATGTGCCTCTTGTTGTGGATTCAAAGGTATATCCAGAGCCACTTGTATAGGGAAAGGTGAGGCAATTTTGTTTCAGGAGTATATGCATAGTGACCCAACCTGTGAAACTGACAGCTTTCCAATCTCAACTACTTGATGAGACCTCCCCCTCCAACTCTAGAGTGAGGCAAAACTGCTGCTGCTACTACTACTACTGGGAGTTAGCATTGATTCAGTGTTTACCCTGTCCCAGGCCCTGTTTTATGTAATTAACATAAACTAATTTAATTCTCACAATAATCCCATAAGGCAGGTAGTATGTTCACCTCATTTTATAGATGAAGAGATTGAGGCAGAGTGACATTACGTGAATTGTCCACAGTCACACAGCTAATAAATGGTAGGGCAAGAATTTCAGGGCACTTAAAAGCCAGTGTTCACACTCGTGTTTTTTCTTTTCTTTTCTTTTCTTTTTTTTTTTTTTTTTTTTGAGACAGGGTCTTGCTCTGTCACCCAGGCTGGAGTGCAGTGGCACAATCTTTGCTCACGGCAGCCTCCGCCTCCCAGGCTCAAGCAAGCCTTCCACCTCAGCCTCCGGAGTAGCTGGGATTATAGGCATGCACCACCATGTCAGGCTAATTTCTGTAGTTTTAGTAGAGATGGGGATTCACTAAGTTGCCCAGGTTGGTCTCAAACTCCTGGACTGAAGCAACCTGCCTGCTTTGGCTTCCCAAAGTGCTGGGATTATAGGCATGAGCCACCGTGCCCCTCCTCAGTGCTCACACGCTTTTAGCCCTATGTTCTACTGTTTCCCATAGTAGCCCAACTTGAAAGAGGGAGCCTTGAGAAGAAATAAATGGCATTTCCCTCTACCCACACCCCAGAGACCCCAACTCTACCTTCTCCTGGTTGGCTTCTGAATCGATGCTGTTGAGAGCATTCTCCACCCGGGCCAGTCGTCCAGAGAGTGATAGCAACAGGTTGACCACTTTGTCCAGGTCCCCAACAAACGAGCGGTACTTTTCAAATTCATTGGATTTGCAGACGGCTTTTAAGTTGGCCTCCACCTCCTCCCCAAGGGCAGAATTGGCACTGATGTCCTCTAGCAGCCCTCGCTGGGCCTCCCGCAAGACAGAAAGTTTTCTGCTGATGCTTTCAATAAGCTGTATCTAGGGGAATTAAATAGGAGAAGACAAAGGATGAGAATGGGAATCAACAGAAACTGATTTGTGCCTGTAACCTCTGTTTTGGAATCCAAGGAACAGATGGTGGGCTCTATCCTAGTAACTGGAAACAAAGGAAACTTGGGCAAGTCATGAGCAACTCGTCTTTTGGGCAAGCGCCTTCTATCCATCTGGTAGGGATCTCCATGTCACCACCAAACTTTTTGGCATTGGGTAAGTGGTACCCATGCACTAAGCTTCATTTACCAAATGCAACTTAATAAATACTTGCTGGGACTTTTTTTTTTTTTTTTTTTTTGAGATGGAGTCTTGCTCTGTTGCACAGGCTGGAGTGCGGTGGCACCATCTCAGCTCGCTGCAACCTCCGCCTCCCAGGTTCAAGCGATTCTTGTGTCTCAGCCTTCTAAGTAGCTGAGGTTACAAGTGCATGTCATGGATGCCAGGGCTAATTGTGTGTGTGTGTGTGTGTGTGTGTATTTTTAGTAGAGATGCGTTTCATGATGTTGGCCAGGCTGACCTCAAGTGATCAGCCCCCCTCAGCCTCCCAAAATGCTGGGATCACAGGTGTGAGCCTCTGCACCCAGTCCCTTCCTGGGACTATTTAATAAATAGGAGCTACAGTCCTTGTGAGAGCCTAGGATAGAAAAGCATTTGCCCTAAGGTATTTGCCTATCACTTCATTCATTCTCCTTCAATCCATTTAAGTACCTCTCAAGTTCATGGCACTTTGCTAGATCTTTGCTTCCTTAGCTCGGCTTTTGAGGCCTTTTGGTAGGACTGTGAGTTCTGGAGTTAAAACGACTGGGTTTGACTTATAGCTTTGCCACTTCGTAGCTGTGGGACTTTGGGTAACTTGACATTATTGAGCTTCACTTTCTTTATCTGTAGGATGGGGATAATTGCTTTACCCACTGCCTTGAGTCATAATAAGGAGTCAATGTGATTACGCATGCAAAGTGCTTGGCCTATAGTAAGTGCTGCATAAAAGCTAGGCTGCTATTATTTATTACTCAGTCTGGCCCCACCTTGCCATTCTAATGTCCCTCCTCAGAGCCTTTCAGAATTAGCTCCCCACTCTCCTCTGTGTTCACAACACTCATTCTTGTGTTCCTGAGTAGCTTATGCAGTTCCACCTACTCTTTATCTCTTTCTTCATTTTAGTTACTCCTAAATTTCTTCAGGGGACAGCTCTGCCCCTCCCCTCCCCTCCCCCACAGGAAGCCCTCCTCTGTAAGTCTTCTCTCAGTGATCTTTTTTTGTCTGCGCTTTTAAGTATTTTAGAATTAGAACCCTACAGTGTAACTTGAAGTTCCTCACTTTCTATTCTGTGTGTGTGTCTGATCCCTCACCTGCTATTGATTGTAAGTTTCTTAAGGGAAGTGCTGTCTGTGTCTTCTGATTTGTCTCCCCTATAGGTGAGTACAGTCACAGGGAAGTACAGTGGAGTTTTAGAATCAGGGACATCTGAATTCCAATTCCACCTCCAAACCCTATGGCCTTAGGATAGATACCTAATCCCACTAAGACTTCTGTTTCCTCATCTGTAAAGTGGACACCTCCCCAACTCCAGAGATTTTCTGATGGTTAAATGAAACCACATAAGTAAAAGACTTAGTATTATGACTGGCACTTAAATGCACAATGCATGTTTACTAATGCTATTATTATTATTAAATTAGTTCTACAACATACTCCAAGCTAATAGATACTCGTCTAGCTGCAAGGTTATGACAAGAATGGCCCTGTCCTAGGCTGCCCATAGCCTCTGTAGCCAGTATTGCTTTGTGGTTAAGAGCACAGAGACTCCAGTGCCAGACTACCAGAGTTTGAACTCCTGCTCTGCCGCAAAGCAGTGGTATTATATACAACCTTGAGCAAATTACTCAACCTCTCTGCACATCAATTTCCACATCTAAAAACTAGGAAAACAAGAGGACCTACCTCATAGAGTTGTTATGAGAATTAAATTAAATTATCTTGTACATAGGAGTATGCTTCAGCGTGTGTTTTAATCTTATTCTAGCCCAAGCACTGGGACCACAGGCTTGTAGTTTTCTGGAATGTATTCCTCTCTAGTAGTTTATTTAGAGATGTCCAAAGTGACCAAGACAAAGAAAGCCTCCTCCAGGTTCCAAGACCTGTTGTCATATTTCAGAACTCTTCAAAAGTCAGGAGATCACCATGATCTCAGTCTGAAGTATAATAGGTTTGCATCTGGGGAAAATTCCAAAACCCACTGGGAACTGGGGATCAGTGATATGAATAAGGCAACACAATTAGATGCCAAGAGGCTGCCAGTTATATTCCCACCATCTGCTCTCCCAAATAAAAGTCAATGCTGGGGACAAAGGATGGCTGGGGGCCATCTGGAAAATGATCCACTTGGAAAATCACCTTCCCACCCCAGTTCCCAGGCTCCAGGGATAGATGGAAGGATAAAAGTGGAGAGAGCCCTTTATTTCTTGGAACTTGTGCTCTACAACCTGAACCTCAATCCTGGGGAAGTATGGTAGATAGAGTTGTGGAGTCATCACAGATTCAGCCAGAGCTGAGTTGTTTTTTTTTGGGACATCGCAAATTGGTGACATTCCTCACCTTTCTTCCTCAGAGACAAAAACTGTCATAGCCCACCCACAATCACTTGAGTTCACTTTCTGTTGTTCTGTGCTCTGCCATTTCTGATCATCTTTCTCTTTTCCTGGTCAGACTTCTTTTGTTAGGTTTGTCCCCGTAGACGCCAGGCCCTGAGTAAGCTAGGAGTACCCCTGCTCAGGGAACATGGAATCCAAGGAAGCAGACATCTGCATCAATAAAACTTTAACACCACCGTGCTTCCAATTCTTCCCCTGACATTTTGCTTCAGATGGAAAATTGGAGGAAGGACTCTTGCAAATGGCCCTTTACCTTTCTACGGGTCATGTCCTGAAAGAAATATGGGCAGAAGAACAATTTACAATGAGTTCAGATGTCCACAAAGAGGTAAATTGAGCCTTTGAGGTTGCCATGACAACCCTATTTGCTTATGAAATACAATAGGTAAGTGCAGGGAGGGGAAAGTGATTCCAAGAATTCCATTAGAAAACCAGACTAGTGGTACTTAGACAAAGAAAGGAAAGCTTTGGAACAACAACAACATCATCATCTCCACTTAACTATTTTGTACTTTTAAGACATAATTGACTATCCTTGCAAATAAATACTAAAGTTTGCCAGCCTATAATTTGTCCTTATTTTAGTCTCTTCTGTCTCCCAGAAAGTTGCACAAAGAACAAAAACCAATGGCACTGCCATTGGTTAGAAGAGCCCACTGGCAGAAACTCTGATGTGCCCTGGGTAGTGAGTTACTTACAAGGCTGACTTAATTCAGAGAGACAGCATGTACTGTAGAGTAGAAATTCAGACCGTCTTGACTTCAAGTGCTGGATCTACCATTTAGTCTGTAACCCCTGGGCAAATTAGTCCCTTCAACTAGTAAAAAAGGGATAATAATATCTGCCTTGTTGGGCTGTTCTTTTTTTTTTTTTTTTGAGACGGAGTTTCACTCTTTGTTGCCCAGGCTGGAGTGCAGTGGTGCGATCTCAGCTCACTGCAACCTCTGCCTCCCGGGTTCAAGCAATTCTCCTGTCTCAGCCTCCCGAGTAGCTGGGATTACAGGTGCCCGCCACCATGCCTGGCTAATTTTTGTATTTTTAGTAGAGATGGGGTTTCACCATGTTGGCCAGGCTGTTCTCAAACTCCTGACCTCAGGTGATCCACCCGCCTTGGCCTCCCAAAGTTCTGGGATTACAGGCATGAGCCACCGCACCCAGCCCTTGTTGGGTTGTTCTAAGGATCACAGAGACAATAATGATGATTATGACTGTTGTTATTATTATTGACTGTATCAAAAATAGACTGGAATTGGATCTGTGAGAAACCCAGAGAGGCTGTATGATTTCCATACTGAAAATATGGGAATGCAAGATGTTCTAGAGAGTGTAGAAGGCTGGTCATCCCAGACACATTCAAGCTAAATTCTGAAAATCTCTAGGGCACATCAAAACACTTTACCTTTTTTTGAGCCAGTTCATGGTCAACTTCCTCCTCTCCTAGGCCAATCTCTGCCATCTCAGGTTGGTCTTTCAGTTTGTTCAGCAGCTCTGCCTTGGCCACAGAAATATTGTAATAAGCCGAGTAAGAGGTAGGGATTCCTGGGGCCCCTGGAGGAGGCGAAAAGGGCTGAAACTCTTGTCTGTGGAAAGAAAGAATGACCATTTGAGCACCTCTGCTGAGAGATTGCTGACATTTCTGCTTTTTACTTACTCCATCTGAAAAATGGAACCCTGCTTCACCAAGGAGCTGAGAAAAATGGAGAAGGCACTGTTCAAATGTAAACAGGCCACATGAAGGCAAACTGGAGTTAAGGCAAGTTTTAAGAACTTAGAAGGCTATTTCCATGCCCCTGACTTCATCGGCTAGGGGGACTTCTTTCGAGATCATATGGTTTGGTCATTAACACTCAATTAAAATCCAGAAAAACTGGCAGGCCCTAAAAGTTCTGGACTTCTGATCACCATCCCTTTGGTGCATGGCCCCAGTATGTGGACCCCAAAGTAGGGGCTAGGTGGTAGAGAAGTATCTGAGACTTTAGCTATTGGTTCTCCAAGCCTGTTGGCCTCCCTCAGACCTACGCCTGGATCTCAACCCATCCTGGCTCTATCTAGTCTTCTTGCATACAAAGGCACCCTGTGGCTTTCCTGGACACTCGCATCATTTTCTCTTTTCCAATGCCACTCCTACTTGAAATGGACCCTCTGCTGCAGATCTCCCATAGCAAAGAGGTCACCCATGACCTCAACAGTGGCCACCATGTTGGAGGCTGTGGTTAGCACCCTGCCAGGGACTTGTCACCGCCCAGCACATATCTCATGAGCTCTTCTGACACTGCCTGCTGTAGGGCAGGCCTTCAGCCTGAAAAGGGATAGCATCTCTCCACTTCTGGCATATTCCCAATGGCTCCTGCCTCCTCCATGGTTGTAGAATGAAATGGGGAAAAAAATGGAACCAGTTGGCACCCAGGGGCTTGACAAGTGTAGCAGCAGACCCTGTTGTCTTGGGTTCACCAAAGCCTGTGGGGCTGAGGCATTGCTTCTCAGAGCCCCAGCTCATGAAATAGAACTTCTTCTCAGGAAAAAAAGTAGTTCTGGTTCCATACTGGCTTGGGTTTGGCCTCTTCTGCCATCAAAGCTTCCGGTCTGGTATGAGGAAGGAAGTAGAGAGAAATGCTACAATGTCAGGTCTCAGCGACGGAGGGGCAAATAATTTCGCCCATGGTTTATGCTAGGGAGTGGTCCACCCTCACTATATTCTCACTGCCTGCTAGCCACTCCCATCCTCCACCTGTCTGTGTCACTACCCCTTCACTAACCTCTAGCTGTTTGAAAGGGAAAATAGGAGAAACTCATTAGTCATTTTTGCAGCTATTTGCAATTCTTAGATAAAGGTCAAAAATAATGGTTAAAAGGCTCCACAGCTATTTACTGATTCATGTTATGCTGTCTCCTAATTCATCACACAAAAGAAAGTTTGGCACACCAATATTCTTTATCCTAGGTAAATTCATTTATATGTAAGTTTCAAGCTTGTAACATTGATAAAAGAACAATACTAGTTAACATGCACACCATACTTACCATGCCCCAGAAACCATCCTAAGATAGATACACACACACACAGGTATATAAATATACAATTGAATGTTCATGAAAACCATTATACAGATAAGGAACATGAGGCAACAAGAGGTAAAGTGACTTCCCCAAGGTCACCAGACATTAAATGACAGACCTGCGATTTGCACCTGGACAACCCGACTCTAGAATCTGTGCTTCAAGCCACTATGCCATCCTGCCAAAGGGACAACTTGAGATCATATAAAAGCCTACATGTAAGGAATTTTCTGGCTGGAGTATATCTATGTTAGCAGATAATAGAGAATATTCTGGAGGGAATATGAAGGTCTGAACTTAGGGAATTCCTATCTACAAGAAAAATATCTAGGGTGCGTGTGAAAGTTCTGTGTCAGAAGGTGTTATAAAGGAAAAAAAAGGATGTGCTACTTGGAGACTCAGTTCCCCAGCATAAACATCCCTGCATCATATTATAGTATATCATATTAGGCACTATGTTCTAGGGATCCTTTCCTTATCCCTTCCATTAACAGGGAAGGGATTATAGGTGATCTATGAGAACATAATTGGAATTTGATAGTAAACATCAAAGCAAAAATCGGATTCCTTTCACAGGGCACTGAGAGGAAATGCATAGAGTCCATAAAGCAAGCTATACCTATACCTGAATCAGAGTTATTAGACTTAAATAATACTTGATTATTCCACTAACTGGCTTCTGTGTGTACTCAGCATTTTTTAATAGAATAGTATATAGGTTATATAGGTACTAGAGTTTAACTTGGCTGAAATTAGGATGTCTTTGTTTGCATTTTAGATTCAAAATATTATGCATCTATATGTCCCTTACAAAATCTTAAAGCTGCTTCTTTCTGGCTAGGACACTGTCCTCTCCTAGGGTCTGGAACAGAATCTTCTTCAAGAGCCCAGTGATCCTGGGATGATACAGCAAGCATAGTGAGCTACCTGAGATCTTGTGATAAAGTTACTTTATCTCCCTAGGCCTCACCTTTCTCATCTAAGAAATGGAGAAGATGAATGGTAACTATTTCACAGGTTTACTTTGATGATTAAATCAATTAATACACAAAGTGCTTAGAACAATGCATGGCACATAGTAAGCAATCAAAAAAATATTAGCTATGTTGGGAATGATGCTGTTCCTTAAATTTCCGTCACTCAAAGGAGCATCTAATTGATTTTGTAGCCACAAGCAGAGCTGTGTGCAAACAAATGTTTTCCCTTACATCCCATAGTCATTTAAAATAAATCTCTGGAGCAAGTTACAAGATCTCTAGTAATAGTGATTTCTTTCTGTCTGACCAAGGTACTAAGGCAAAGTGAGCTACATAAAGAAGGAAGAACCAGGGCCTGTAACTGCTGCCTCTGGTACACCTTGCCCTACAGTAGAGAAGAGGACCCTGTGACTCTGGCCTATGGGAAGAACAAGATCTCTCTGGGAGAGGCTGCCTAGGAAGGCAAAGTAAGCATTGGCTTTGGAGTCAGACAGCCCTGGCTTTGAATCTTTGCTGTGTAACTTGGAATTAGTTTCCTCATCTGTCAAATGGGGATAATAATGGCTAATAGGGCTATTGGGAGGATTAAATGAAATAATGGACACATAACATCTAGCAGTATCTGGTATATAATAAATACTTAATAAATGTTCATCCATTCATTTATTTGTTCTGTCTTCTTAAATATTTGTTAAGTGCCTACTATTTGGAGGTCATTTTCCCTTTTCCCTGCTATGATAGATAACAATCACAGGTATTTTTCACAAAATGTTTTCTAATTACAATGAGAATGCTCCCCAGGTAGAAGAACAGCTTGAGAAGCAGCCACACGGGATCTAAGGACGGATTCTTACAGTGCGTGGGAGCCAGGCCCTGTAAATGCTGTGCTTATGGCATCTTGGGCTGGAAAACTGATCAACTAGCTCCAGATAGCCAATTCACAGATTTGTCTGTCAATAAAAGACATGATAACAAGGTACTTCTAACCACAACAAGTCTCAGGCAAATTCCTGCTATAAAGAGAGTTAAAGAAAGCACTCATAAGCCACCTGCCTCCCGAACCTCAGCCCTAGCAGAGAGTGGGCTGAGCTCTCCACAGGAGAGCAGGCGGAGCCGGTGACAGCCAGAGCGCTGAGCAATAATAGCAATGATGGTCCTGGAGCTTTTGCTTTGGAGCAAAATAAATTTTTAAAAAAACCAGTCATGCACTATAGGGCATGCAGATGACAACTGGCTCAGTGGAGTGAACAAACACTGGCAGTTCTGCTGCCAGAACACACTCTTGCTTTGGCCTCCCTGCCCAGGCAGCTCACCCTGTCAAATACCACCTATTACCCACCCACGTTAATGCAAAGAGGCAGGTAAACAAGGAGGGGGAGAAAGTGGAAGAGAAAAAGAACGTCCTTAACTATTGTAAGGAATTATCAAGGCATAAAGCACCCAGTCCCAGGAATACCTGTGATGCTGGCAGTTGTTGGGGGAAGAGTTTAGAAGCCCAGGCTACTTGTCCTAGAGCAGAGGCAGGTCAGGTTGTGAGCTGGCCTCTTATTCTGGAGGGCAGTCAGAAGAGAAGACAGAAAAAATGCCCAAGCCAGGTTTCTGGGAAAGACCTAGTACAGGCAACAAGTGTTCAATGCCTTTGGGATCAGGGGCCAGAAATTGATGGTGATGGATACCGTGAAGACACACTAAGGAAAAGTACACTATTTTAATAAAGATATTTAGGGATAAGAACATGATATTTACTGAGTATCTACTATGTGCTAAGCATGGAGCTATATCCTTTATGTAGATTATCTTAATATTCACAACAATCATGTGATGCAAGTATCATTATACCCATTTTCCAGGTAAGAAAACTGAGGCTGGGAGCAGTTTAATTGGCCAGCCTGAGGTCATCCAGTTAGGAAATGGTGGAGGTAAAATTCAAACTTGTGTTGCCTGCCTCTTCAGGGGCCTCGTATCTTTCATATGTACTTACTTGGCGGATTCAGCGGCTTCCTGTTCCGATGTCCTCCAAAGCCCACCAATGCCATAGTAGCAAGGGGGCTGAGCCTGCTCAGGTTGAGATCCCAAGTGACCCCTTATTGGAGGCAGGAAGTCACTGGAATGGAGTGCAAAGGATTCTTGCTCTGCTGGGACACTTTGTGAACCCTGTCCCGAGCCCTCCAGGTGGCCAAGGCTGAGGGGTTGTGGCTGCTCCAGGACCTCCTCGGGATTGAGAGCACAGGAACCAGAGGTTTCTGAACTGAAATACTGGGGTGGCAGCTCCTCTTCCTCCTCCTCTGCCTCCTCCTCCTCCTCTTCCTCTTCTTCTTCTTCTTCCTCCTCCTCCTCCTCTTCCTGTTGCTTCTGCTGCTGCTGTTGCTGCTGCTGTTGCTGCTTTTGCTGCTGGGCTGCACGAAAGAGCCTGTACTTCTCCCAGTTGGGAGGAGGAGGGCGAGGAGGAGGAAAGGCCTTCTTCCTGGCTCCGAGAAGATCTGACTGGGTCTCATCGCCTTTGCTAAAGAGCTCCCTCCTAGGCTGCCCCCAGGCCCGGGTGCTTTGGGGATCCAAGCTGATGTGACTCTCTGAGAAGGCACGGCTGCGCAGTGGGTGGGGCATGGAGGCAAGGGAGCTCCCCTCCTCATAAACTGAAGTTTCCTCTGATTTTTTCAAAGCATGTTTGAAGTCTCCAAGGAGGTCAAGAGAAGAAATTGCTCGGTAGCTTGACAAGTCCAGTGCTGGGTTCTCAAGGCAAGGATGGAAAGGGGTTGCCCATGAAAAGCTATTCTTGGAATGAGCCATTTCCCTGCAAAACATCAGATGAGTACTGAGAAAAACAAGCAAGTTGCAGATAGGCCCATAGTTTGGATGACAACATTTATATAAAATTTAAAATGTCCACAAAACAATGTAGTATGTGTAGTAAATGTAATAATAATAGTAATAATAATGATAGCTAACACTTACTGAGCATATACTAAATACTAGGCACTGTTTAAGTGTTTTCCATGTCTTCACTTATCTAATCCTTACAATAACCCTAGGAGGTAGCTATTACTATTGCACTGATTTTACAGTTGGGGAAATTGAGGCATAGAGCATTTAAGTAACTTGCCTGGGGTCATAAAGCTAGTACATGGTAGAGCTTGGATTTGAACTTGAACAGTTTGCTCCAAAGTCTGGATATACACACACTACCCCAGTCTGTTTATAGGAGTCAGATTGCATATGCTGTTTTCTGGGGCGTACAAGCCTGGTTATCCTGCCTCATCTGTTGTTTTTGTTTGTTTTTCATTATAAAAATTTCGAATATTTGGCTGGGCGCGGTGGCTCACCACTGTAATCCCAGCACTTTGAGAGGCCGAGGTGGGCGAATCACTAGGTCAGGAGATCGAGACCATCATGTCTAACAAGGTGAAACCCCATCTCTACTAAAAATACAAAAAAAAAAAAATTAGCCAGGCGTGGTGGCGGGCGCCTGTAGTCCCAGCTACTCGGGAAGCTGAGGCAGGAGAAAGGCGTGAACCCGGGAGATGGAGCTTGCAGTGAGCTGAGATCGCGCCACTGCACTCCAGCCTGGATGACAGAGCAAGACTCCATCTCAAAAAAAAAAAAAAAATTCGAATATTTAGAAATGTACAGAGATTGATTGCTATAATACCCATGTTCCTACCTATCACCCAGACTTAGTAAGTTTGAACACCTTGCCATTTATGTTTCATGAATTTTTCTTAAGAAATAAGAAATAATACCTACCCTTCATATAACTCTCCACTTCCATTCCCCTACTGTCTCTCTAGATGCAACCTGTATTATGAATTAGATATATACACTTTCCATGTTTTTATACTTGTAACAAAAAACACCAAACAGGTCATTCATAGTTATCTGCTATTTTGGATTTAAAATATCTCCTTCTGGCCAGACACAGTGGCTTATGCCTATAATCCCAGCACTTTGAGAGGCTGAGGTGGGTGGATCACTTGTGTCTAGGAGTTCAAGACTGCCCTGGGCAACATAGCAAGACCCTGTCTCTAATTTTTTTTTTCTTGTAATTAGCTGGGCATGATGGTGTGTGCCTCTAGTCCCAGCTACACAGGAGGCTGAGATGGGAAGACAGCTTGAGCCTGGGAGGTTGAGGCTACAGTGAGCCATCATTGCACCACTGTACTCCAGCTGGGGTGACAGAGTAAGATCTTGTCTCAAACAACAACAACAACAAAAAACTCCTTCTAATGTAATTCCAATCAGAATTCTCAATAAGAATTTTTAAACTACATTTGACTACAGAATTTTTAGAAAATTAACTTGTAATGAAAGCAGGATATAATATTAAAGAGTATTCTGCTACAGAAGAAATGGGGGAGGGGGTAAGTAAGGGATAAAGTATATTATAAAATAATTGTAATTAAAACAGTGTGTTATTGATCAACAAAATAGAATAGAAAGTTCAGAAACAAAGCAGACTACCTATAAAAATGTCATATACATAATCTTCCCCCAAAAAGGAGATAAAGAAATATTACTTAATAAATCTTTTTGAGATAACTGCAAAGCAGTGCTTTTTTGAGCTACATCATATATTATATACCAAAATAAATTCCAGATCAAGAGTCATGGATATGTGTGTGTGTGTGTATATATAATTTTCATATATTATATATGTTATATGTGTATATATTATGCACATACATAACATAAGAAAAACTTATCAGAAAATTAAAAAGATTATCATTTGAAGTGAAATAAGATTCTCATAAGCAATAGAAGAAAATCTCCAAATAAGTCCAGGTTTATTGGAATATACATAAAAATTCAAACTTCTGTATAATAAAGACTGACTAAAGTTAAAAGACATCTCTTTAGTCTCAGAGTATAAAGAGTTAAGCCCTCTAAGCCACAAGATCTGGTTTCCTGCTGTAGCCTGTGAGCAATCAGCATCATGCTAAGTCCTGCCCAGTGACAGGAAATTCCAGGGGTTCAATTAAATCATCATACAGAATATCCATTCAATAATCATGATGAAGATTGGAAATATTTCTTTAAAAAATAAGAATACACATAATGATAGCCAAACTCACACAGAATGGAAGGCAAAATGTCCTTGATTCTCCTCTTATCCCGCCCCCATTCTGGTCAGCTCACCACTCATGTGGATCAGAAATTCATATCCAGACATACCCACTATTTTCTTATTTGGGCCTTTGCAAACCTATAGATCATTAAGATTGTAACAATCCCTTTTGTGCAAACTGTTCCACCTGGCATATTCTCTCTCTCTCTCTCTCTCTCTCTCTCTGACACACACACACACACACACACACACACACACACACAAAGGTGATGGACAAATGGAAAGTAAAAAAATGACAAACGTGTACTGGGCAGAGAAGCCTTTCCTGACTAGTTTATCAAAAATACAGGCAACTTATATTTAATTATCCTTATTCTACTTCATTTTTTGAGTATTCATCTTCATCCCCACCTAATATCATATCACATACCTATTTTTACTTGATTATTTTCTGTTCCAATCTCTAACTAAAATGTAAGCTCCATGAGGGCAGGATCTTGTCTGTCTCATTCATAGGTTTCTAGTGCCTGGCTCACAGTAGGTGTTCAATAAATATGTTTAACAAAGGAATTATGGTCAAAATTAAAGAAAAAATAAATTATGATACCCATTTAATACATAAGTTGAATTAAAGGCAAAATACAACAAATAAGACAAGGAAGGGCACTATAATGTTAACAACTAGAACACATGATGAAGATCTACCTCCTCTGATCTTTTATGCACCAAAAAACATAGCATAAAAATTCTTAAAGCAAAATCTACAGGAAATGCAAAGGTAGAAAACAAGTAGAAACAAAATATGAGACTGTTTCAGCTGATGACAGATCATGACAGTCAAAAACTAAGATAATGAGAAAGTCTAAATTTCTTCATATACTGAAACAGACTATATTTTTTAAATCAAGGGTCCATTGAGTATATTTTTAATTGGCTATATACTGAGCCAGAAAATGGAAGTAGTACAGACCATATTTTCTAATGACAATATGGTAACACTAGAAATTAATAACAAAATGAAAATTAAAATATTTAGCATGTAGAGAATAAAGAGGGAAAAAATTCTTCCACTTTAGTCAAAGAGAAAATCTAATTTGAAATTGTTGAATACCTAGAAAATGACAACAATGGAAATATCAGAAGCTAGAGGATATGGTTGACTAAAGCAGTAGTTAAAGAAAAGCTTGTAGACCGGGTGTGGCAGCTCACTCCTGTAATCCCAGCACTTTGGGAGGCTGAGGTGGGTGGATCACTTGAGGCCAGGAGTTCCAGACCAGGCTGTCCAACATGATAAAACCCTGTCTCCACTAAGAATAGAAAAATTAGCCAGATGTAGTGGCATGCGCTTGTAATCCCAGCTACTCGGGAGGCTGAGGCAGGGGAATTGCTTGAACCTGGGAGGCAGAGGCTGCAGTGAACTGAGATCGCGCCAATGTACTCCAGTGCTCCAGCCGGGTTGACAGAGTGAGACTCTGTCTCAAAAAAAAAAAAAAAAAGAAAAGAGAAACTTGTAGCCTTAAATACTTATATTAGTATGTAAGAACGAATTAAAATAAATGAATTAAGCATTTAACAAAAGAAGAAAAGAATCATAAAAATAAACCTAAAACAAAGCGGAAAGATAATAAAATTGCAGAAATTAATATACTAGAAAAAAAAATGATAGAATAATTAAAGCCAAAACCATTTCCTGAAAAGAAAATAAAAAACAATGAAACAGGTTAACCACTTGCTAATCTAATTTAAAAAACACCCAAATGCACAAAATTAGAAATTGAGAAATAACCACAGTTACAGAGTAAATGAAAAGGGTAAGAAAATACTTTGTTGTATCCCATAAAACAAATTTGAAAACTTAAGGTATTTCTCTACAAAACAAATATTACCAAAACTGATTGCAGAAAAATGAGAATATATAAACCCACCAGTTACCATAGGGAAAAAAAGTATAAATTTGACCAAAAAATAGCTCAATCACACAGTCTTGTGTTAATTCTACCAACCTTCAAGGAAAAAAATCAAACCAATGTTATTTACACTTTCTAGAATCTGGAAATCTAGAGAATAGAGACAGAAGAAAAGATTCTTGCATTACATTGATACTAAAACCCAGCAAACAGAACAGAAAAGCAAACTAGAGACCAATCTCATCTGAGAATACAGATGCAAAAATCTTAAATAAAATATTAGCAAACAGAATCTAAGAGGATGTTAAGAAATATAATACACCATGATCAAGTGGGGTTCATCCTAGAAATGTAAGACTGGTTCAGTAATAAAAAATCTACTGATATAATTGACAACATTAATAAATCAAAGGATAAAAGGTACATAACAATTTCCCTAATGCTAAAATATATTTGATAGCAATTCAACATCATTTCCAGATTAAAAAAAAACCTAACAGAAAAAGATGTCTATTTCCATAATACCATCATTATCATCAGACTTTTTTTTTTTAAGTCAAAAGTCAATATTGTGCTTAATGGCAAAACACTAGAGGTATACCCACTAAAAACAAGAACAAGGCAAAGGTGCCCACTTTCCCCACTAATATTTAATACTGTTCTGAAAGCAATAGTGCAATTTGACAAAATAAAGATGTACACATTGGAAGAAGGGTATATCTTCTCATTATGTATAGATGACACAATTATTTATCTGGAAAATTCATCAGAAACTTTTTTTTTGAGACAGAGTCCAGCTCTGTCACCTAGGCTGGAGTGCAGTGGCATGATCTCCGCTCACTGCAACCTCTGCCTCCCAGGTTCAAGCGATACTCGTGCCTCAGCCTCCCAAGTAGCTAGGACTATAGGCATGCACCACCATACCCAGCTAATTTTTGTGTTTTTAGTAGAAACAGGTTTTGTCATGTTGCCCAGGCTAGTCTCAAACTCCTGGCCTTAAGCAATCCACCCACTTTGGCCTCGCAAAGTGCTAGGATTACGGGCATGCACCCCTGAGCGCAGCCTCATCATAAACAATTTAAAAATGAATACCAACAACAGGAAAATTCAGTAAGGTGTCAGGGTACAAAATTCATATATAGAAATCATCTTTTCTATATAGATGCAACAATTAGTTAGAATATATAATGGAGGGGAAAATCACATTTACTGCAGCAATTATAAAGATAAGATGCATAGAAATAAACCTAACAAGATATATGCAGGATCTATATGCAAAAACTTTAAAACTTATTGAGAAACATAAAACTAGATGCATATAAATGAAAGGACTCACAATTTCCTAGTGATGATGACTCAACATTGTTAAGATGCCAACTCTAAGTGAATCTATAAAATTAATAGAAACTCAATAAAATTGTCAACAGATTGCATTTCGGAACATTGTTGTAAATTTCATATGGGAAAAATAAAATCGTAAGAATTATTATGAACAGTATGGAAAAAGTAGAGTAATGAAAGAGGGAAGACCAGCCCTAACAATTATTGAAATAATTTCTAAAGTCAGCAGTAAATAAGGCAGTCTCACAAATAGAAAGGTAGATCCATGGCACAAAACAGAGAACACTAGAACACTGAAGTCAACTCAAATGCATAAGGGAAGTTAGCTTGTGATGAAGCATTTCAAATAGTGGGGGAAGGATGAATTATTCAATACATAGTTTTAGAACAACTGGATAGCCATTGAGACAAAAATAAAGCTGAATCATCATATCACTTTTTACACTGAAATAAAGTTTAGATGTATCAAGACTCAACCGTCAAAAAAATACCATAAAGGTACTAGAAGAAAACATTTTAAAAACTATAAAATAATCTTGGCAGAACAAGTTCTTTCTAAGTAAGACACAAAACATAAAAGTAATAAGGGAAAGTTGATAAATTTGACTTCCTAAAACTTAAAAAATTATGTCCAGAAAAAACATCATAAAGTCTAAAAGTGAAGATATACTGGGAAAAATATTTGTAACATATACAACTAAGACTAAATATCCTTAATATGTGAAGTATGCTTACCAATCAATAAAAGGGACCAATAACTCCATAGGGAAAAAAACATATAGTTCACAGAAAAATACAAATGACTTATCAATTTACCAAAAGGTGTTTGATCTCACTTAAAATTTAAAAAATGCAAATCCAAACAATAATGAAACTTTTTTAAATAAAAAAAGTTAAATAATTAATGAGGATATAAGGAAACAGGTGATCTTATATGCTGTTGGTGGGAGTTGAAATTAGCATAACTCCTAGGGAGGGCAATTTGGAAGGCAAAGAAGGTAAAATGTGCATTTCCTTTGACCCAGTAGTTCTACTTCTAGGGATTTATCCTACAGACACATTCCAACAAGAACACAAAGAGACATCCATAAGGATATTCACTGTAGATTTGTATGTAATCACAAAAGACTGGAAACCATCTAAATGCCCTTCAATGGGACTAGTTAAATAAAATAGGGAATATCTATATATGGAACACTATGTAGCTGTTAAAGGTGATGCAATAGATCTATGTGTAACATAGAATAATCACTAGAATAAAAAAGCAGGATGTAGAATAGAAAAGATGTGCAATATGTTCCCATTTTTGTAAAAAAGAATGTATACACATACACACACGTTACTTTTCTGGAAGGATACACAACAAACTGCCAGTAACGTCTCTTGTGAAGAAGAGTTGTACTGATGGTTTGGGGTGAGATTCTCTTATTGTGTGTGTGTATGTGTGTGTACACTAAATGCATTTATTACTTTTTTCAATTAAAAATTAGTAAACAGAAAAAGCATAAATCTGATTTTGTCATACATTTTTCTGCTTGAAGCCTACATTATTCATAAAATACAGACCCCTTACTAGGATTTGTAAGGTTCCTTAAAATTCTGCCTTTCCTACACCGCCCACACTTCTTTTTGCCTTTACATGCTCTGTTTCCTCTTTATCCTCTCTTTCCCCGTCTTTATCTGACTTACTTTCAGATTTCCACTGAGATATCATTTCCTTCAGGAAGCCTTCCCTGATTCCCCCAAAGGATGATGACCAGACTCTCCTTTAACGGCACCCATTAATTTTCCTAGCACACTACTCCTTACTTGTCTGCCCCTTCCACATAACCATATTGAGAGTGAAGGCCATGTAAAGTTCACCACTATGTCACCAGTATCCAGCACACTGCCTGGCACACAGTGGGTGCTCAGTACATATTTCTTCAGTGTGAAATAAATGCAGGTTTGTGTGACTATGGAAAAGAAGAAAAGTTAGATCTCTTTTACTGTAATCTCGCAGCCCAGGTTGCTAGGCAATGGGAACAATGAGTAGCAGAGCAGGTAAAGCAGTCGGCAGCTGTCCAATTGCTCCAGAATCTGATTGGGGTTTTTGTGTGGTGGAGGGAGGGGGAGCGGGCTGGGATTCATCTCGAGGCTATGTTTGCATAGCAAGTCTGTTGTTTTTACCTAAATTGCATATTTCTTTGGGGGTAGCGCAAGCTAATGGAAATTATTTGTTTTGCTCAACCTTATCAAGCTTCCTAATTCTATTACTGGGCTGATTTACCCTACGGTGCTTAAAGAGCACCACACTTCATGAGCTGCATGGAGCTTTGCTGCTTTGATCAAAGTGGTGCCTTGTCAATGCTGTCCTTAGCTGCACATCTCAAAAGATGAGGTGCTTGTCTCATGTAGGTGCTTTCATAAAATGCTGCTTTCTACTTCAACTGGGTGCCTGGCCAACGCCCTTCAGCCTTGTCCAATCATTTTTTCACTTTTTGGTATCCAAAGATTAAGGATTAATGGGTTATTGATATTTACCTTGAAACCTTTATGGTCAGTTCCCTTTTTCTTCATTCTGGAGGAGTTCTGGGTTTGTAGAAAAATGAGGTCAAGTTTCCACTCTACTGGGCTCTTACCATTCTTTTTTCCTTCTCCCTGAAATGGGATTTCAACCACCTATCCTTTTTTTTTTTTTTTTTGACAGGTCATTTATTTTTTAGTCTAGGGTAGTTGTCTTCACAGAATTTCATTTATATATATTTTTTTCTATTTCTTGCATTTCAAAGCATAAATATGAGGACATTAGCACATATAAGAAATTAATAAATATACTGCCAACATATGTTGAGGGTACATGCTTAAAAAATCTTTCTGAGAAGGGTACATGATCCAACTTTTATTGGAAACCACTAGTCTGGGAAAACAGCTCATAATCAAAGTGGCTCCTCATCAGAATTACCCAGGAAGTTGTTTAAAATGCAAATTCATAGGCCCCAACCCTAAAACTGGGATTTCATACCTCTGTGGTGGGCTCCAGGAATCAGCATTTTAAGCAATTCACCTAAAGGATTCTAACACAGGTGGTTCAGGGATCATATCATGGAAACAAAGGTTCAGAGTAAAAGGGTTGGGAGTGCTATGATTTGGGGGCAGTTATTTGTTCCAATTAGGTTGGTTTCCAAACTATACATTCTGTCCCCCACCCCTCACCACACACACTTGGTTGCCCATTTCTATCTCCTGTCCCTGCCTCTCCCCCGACCTTCATCTCCAATCTAGATTTTATGAAATGCAGCAATATCCTCAAAGGCAACAGTTGGGCTAATGTATTGCAGCTGTGATGAAAACAACCCTGCTCCATGATAACAATCAAATTTACCACATTTTCTTCTTCCCTAACCAGGGCACAGGACAGGCAATAGAGCAAAGCAGAAAGAACACAGTGTTAGAAAGACTTGGGTCTGAATTTCAATAAAATTAAAAAATCTGGCTCTATAACTCAAAAGCTGTATAACCTTGAGCAAGATATTTCACTTACCTCACTTTCAACAAAATACCTGTCTTACAAACAAGCAGTCATGAAGATGAACTATGTAAAAAGGACCTAGAAATGATGCTAGGAACATGGAAAGTTGCCTTCACAGCTATATGCTTTAGCCCTGCTCCTTGTTCCCATCAAAAGAATTGGACTGCACTCCCTGATGAATGTTCAACCCTGCTCAATAGCCAAGAAACCAGGAGACCTCAAGTCCCAGCCCAACCACATGGCTGACTAGCCAGGAGGCCCTAGTTTACTAAGGATTTTCAGCCTGGACTCATTCACTCACTTTTCTTATCTACTAAAAAGGCAGATATAATAAAAGGCAAGTTTAGGCTTAAGAGCAGTGTGACAATCAAAAGGACTGGATACTCAAAGTGTCTTGTTTAAGTACTAACTACGTGTGTTAGCCTTAAAAAATCCCTCCCACCCACCCCACCCCGGTAATAAACTCCAGAAACAGTTGGAAGAAAAGAACATGCCCTTCTAGAGACATCTGGTGCCCCAAGTCATGGAACTGTGACCCTATCTGGAGGTACTGGGCACAAGGCAACTTGGGAATTGCTATTCTCTGTGTCAGCCCTCATTTTAAAAGCACTGCCCTCCCAACTCACCTGCCCTGTGTTGGGGCAGCCTGAGACTTGCAGAGTCACTTACTTTGAGCGGGCAGAAGGAGACCAACTCCAGAAGGGGAAGGGCTACCCTTAATGGGATCGTCTGGGCCAATGTGTGTATTAGTCATTCCTTCAACAAATCCTTGCTGAATATTACACTGTGCAAGATGACCAGATCAAAGGGAAGCAAAACTGATATTGCTCCTGTCTTCCTGGCTTTAACAATTGAAGCAAAATGGTGATGGTGAAAGGGAGGCTTCCACTGAAGGGTGTCAGCCTCAAGCCAAGGACATTCGTTGGCCTCTAGAAGTCCTATTTTCAAGGGTATCAGGCCTCCTAAATGTACAGAAATTTGCAACTCTGCTTTGAGACCAAGTAAGGATTCTTTCTTTGGAGTGGACGGCAAGGACCTTCATTAAGGAAAAGGAACTACTCGGTTTCTTTCCTTTTTTTTTTTTTTTTTTTCCGAGACAGTATCTTGCCCAGTCTGGAGTGTAGTGGTACCATCTTGGCTGATTGCAACCTCCGCCTCCCAGGTTCAAGTGATTCTCATGCCTCAGCCTCCCGTGTGCCACCATGCCCGGCTAATTTTTGTATTTTTAGTAGAAACTGGTTTTTGCTATGTTGGCCAGGTTGGTCTCAAACTCCTGACCTCAAGTGATCTATCCACCTTGGCCTCCCAAAGTGCTGGGATTACAGGCGTGAGCCACCATACCCAGCCGACTACTCTGGTTTCTTACTTCTTGCTAAGTGTTGGGCCCCGTGCTAGGTACTTTCATGTATGTATTTCCATTTCCATTAATCTTCACAACAACCATTATTATCAGTTTGCAGATGAGACTCCTGAGGCTTAAAAAGGATAAATCATTTTCCCAGCTAGTAAAAAGTGCAGTGTCCAGACCTGCCTTGTCTGTCTCTGAGAGATAATCGCAGGGAAGCAAGGACTCCTGGGGTAGAGCAAAAGGTACTTGCGCTACGTTCATCCTCAGGCGTCCATGAAGGCTTTAGCTCCTCACTGAGGAAAGGAGAGGAAGCATAAAAGCAAACTATGAGAAAGGGGTTTGTTGACATCAGCAAGGAGACTATATCTCAAAAACAAAAGCAAATTGCCTGCCAAGACGAGGGTTGTTCATCTCTTTTCCTCTTCCATGGGTTGCCTTTTCTTCTGAAGAATAGATTTTGCCTTTTTGTTAAAATATATATATATATATTTTTTGCCTAATAGGAATTGAAAATGAAAACCAGTATTCGCAGAGATTGAAAAGTCTCCTCCCACCTCTTCCTCCACCCTTTTGAAGTTTCTTGTTTGGAAACTTTATTTTTAAGCTCACCACAATAGCTTGGCATTCCAGAATCTCAGTAGCAACAGCACACAGGTCCAAAGCCTCTCGCCTTTCCCTTCCCTCAGCAGCCGTGTAAGACTGCTCCAAGAGAAACAGACACTCCCAGGTTATTGCCGAAGGAAATATTTGCAAGATCCAGGATGTAAGACACAAGGAGGATATACCGGGAGGGGAGAAGGACCCAGAGAGCTTGTTGCTGCCACCCCTGCTTGCCCCTGGGTCCACAGAAATTCAAGTAATGAACAATTAGCTTAGCAACAACAAACGCAAGTGGCAGTACTTGCCCTGAACCTTCTCTAGTCCTCAGGAGGCTGATGCAAAGTGTACTGTGAAGAAATCAGAGAAGTCCTTGCTTTATTGGGGCTGACCCAGGTGAAGCTTAGCTCCTTCTCTCCAGTGACCCCAATCTATATTTGTTGTCAAGTAAAACATACATATGCAGTCACTGTGGTAGAGAGAAAATGTGCTTCTTTGTGAATAATGGCACTGAAATGCAAACTAGTGCTAGTGATAGAAATGAAGGGAAATGGAAAAGCCTTAAGAAAGGGATGCTTCTGAGGCAGATAATAAAATTTTTATTGGTGGGGGTGTGTGCGAGGGGGTACTATGTTGTAGTGGTGGTGACAAATTTGGAGATTCGTAGAGGTCTGGTGATGTCAAAGTTCTCGTGGATTTAAGTAAGCAAAAGTGCTAGTGGATGGAGAATTCCAGCAAACCAAATTCTAGCTAGCAGTGAGATTAAGCATGTCTGGTAAGTAACATTGTCTGTCATTGGTACAGGAATTTTTTACAAAGCCCTTGATCTTTAACTTCTCAGGCCTATATCAAACCAACACGGGCTGCCTCTTCTTCAGATTTTCTTTTTAATTATAAATTCCAACAACTTGACATGTACCTAAAGAACACCATGTACATTCATATCCAGCTATTTACATTTTACCAGATTCCTTCCTGAATTTTCTTTGTGTATGGCTACTATCAGATTCAACATGTCATTTCATATTTTTATTATTATTATTATTATTATTATTATTATTATTATTATTATTTTGAGATGGAGTCTCGCTCTGTCACCCAGGCTGGAGTGCAGTGGCGCGATCTCGGCTCACTGGAAGCTCCGCCTCCCAGGTTCATGCCATTCTCCTGCCTCAGCCTCCTGAGTAGCTGGGACTACAGGCGCCCGCCACCACATCCGGCTAATTTTTTGTGTTTTTAGTAGAGACGCGGTTTCACCGTGTTAGCCAGAATGGCCTGGATCTCCTAACCTTGTGATCCGCCCGCCTCAGCTTCCCAAAGTGCTGGGATTACAGGCGTGAGCCACCGCGCCCAGCCATATTTATTATTTATTTTTTGTTAATATTACAGCCACTCATTCCTGGAAAAGATCCAACATTTGCATACCTGTCACTGTTAGTGGCTATTCTATTTTGTTCCAAGATGATGATATATTAGATTGGTAAACTCTTTCCATGATTATATAAGCACTACTATGAACATCTTTAAATAAATTATTTTTTCCCTTTTAGGTTATTTCCTTGGGGGTATTCTAGGCCAAATAATACGAACACATATTTCCAGATTGTCCTCTAGTAAGACTAAACCCAGAAACAGATAATCTTGTCACATTTTTCTAGATTGCCCTCTAGGAAGACTAAACCAATTTATACTGTTTCCAGAAACACACGTTTCCTCACAGCCTTGCCAAGGGTAGCATTTTACAATTTCTATTTATTGATTTTTTTATTGTTGATAGTTTAATAAGCAGATTATGATGCCTTGAAGTTGCTTCTATTTGTACTTCTTTAATTGCTAGAGAGGTGGTACTTTTCCATGCAATGATTTCACTCTCTTTATTGCCTTATGTGTAAATTGCCTGTTCATTTTCCTTACCCACTTATGAAGCTAAATCTGAAAGCTGACCTTCTACATCTCTACCCATTTTTTATATATATTTTTTGGACAGGCAACTGTTGTGAGTGATGCTGATCCCAGACATTTTCCTCATTCTGTTGCTTAGCTTTTTATTACATTTTGTTGTACAAAGGCTTTCCCCCAACCACCAACTTTTATATATTTGAATCCATCGATCTTGTCTCTGATGATATCCTCCATTTAACAGACACAAATTTATCTTCCATCCACAGCTGGAATAAATATGCGATTCTACTGATCCACTTTCTGTACAGTACGTGCTATGAATCTAAGTTAATTATTCTCCATGTTGATATCTAAAATTCCCAACAGTTTTTAAAGAAATAGTAATTGCTTTCCCCAGTTCAGGGTTGCTTCCAATGTGTTTTATATTCTTAAAATAGCTTGAGTCTGTTTCTAGAAGCTCTTTTTAAATTTCACTGTTTGACTTTTTTTAACCCACTATCATGTGGTTTTGATAATTGTTGCTTTATGACAGGTTTTAAAATCTGATAGGGTAAGTCTACCATCATTAACTTTTAAAATAAATGTACTCTTTGGTATTTCTGCCCACTTACTTATTCTTCCAGATAAATTTTACTATAAATTTGACAAGTTCTATAAAGTATCCCATGGTGACTCTAATTGGAGTACATTATGTCTACACATTAAACTTAGGGATAATTGTAATCATTACTATATTTAGTCTTCCTAAATTAAGGCAAAGTATATGCTATGCATTTATTCATATTATTTCTCCCGTTAGAGTTTTATAATTTTCTTTGAATAAGTTTTGTGTGCCTGGTGTTAAATTAATACCTAAGTATTTAAATTCACTTAGTTATACTTGTGACAAATCCTTCTGAGCCCCTGAAGGTTGCATTCTTCTTAGGTAGTAAAGGCTTCCTGAAAAGTGTACTCTTCCTAATGAAATCAGATTCAACTCTGAATTACCCATATTCTTCCACTCAATCAGTACATAGGAAATCTGTACTGGGTATTTCACACTCTGCTCATGATGTGATGTGACAAAGGGAAGGAAGAGAACCCTAGGCTGAGAATGGAAAATCCTAAGTAGAGCTCTAGTTTGGTCACTTACTTGCTGTATAATCCCTGTAGTAATGGGCTCTGAAGTCAGATGCCTGTTTGACCTGGGGCAAGTTACTTTAATCTCTTTGTGAGTCAATTTCCTCAACTGCAAAACTGGGTCAATAAACAGTAATGCTCTCATGGGGTCATTATAAATAATAAATAAAATAATTCATGTGAAATGCTTATAACAGTGTCTGACACAGAATAAACACACTCAATAAATGTTAGCTATTATACCTGTTGTTGCTGCTGTTAATAGTATAATACCTTTCCTGAGTCTTGGCTTCCTCATCAGTAAAATGGGAAAAATAAGGCTTAACCTCAGTGTTGTTGTGAGGATTAACTGTGGTCATGCATATAAAAACACCCTACACATTCTAAAGTTCTGTGCAAAGTGAAAAAAAGGGAAAGGGTCACAGCAGGCAATCATAGGTACAGAAAACCAAGAGAGATAATCCAGAAAACAACTTATTTTGGCTTTTAAATATATCACAGTAATGTAGCTTTTTCTCCCAGTAGATCTACTCACCATTTTTCTCCCTCCTGCTAATATTAAAATTTTTACATTCTCTTCGCAGAAAACCAAATAACAGTGGAGGAAGACGACTAAGAGTATAACTACCTGAAATTATCAATTCATTGCAGGCTTCCAGGCAAAGAGAGTGGCTTAAGAATATACATTTGAAACCTACACCCATGATTCCAGTTGTGACAGAAATAACATAGTAAATGTTAAAATTTGTGTGTGTGGTAGTGGGGGAAGGTGTGAGGGGAAACTCTATCAGGATTTCTCCTCGCAGATGTCATCTATGCCCTGGACATTTCCTAGTCCTTCTCATGTTTCCTGAGATCTTCAATTGGGACCTGCCTCTTCCATCTTCAGTGTCAATACTTCTTCCTTTTCTGCTGAGCTTTCCTTTCTGTTTTAAACTTAATTCAGTTTTCTAGATCCTGACTGAAGCTTCATTTAAACTGGTGGTTCTGAAACTTAGCTTGTGTCAGAATTGCCTGGAGGGCTTGTTAAAACAGAGATTGCTGGGCCACATCCTCACTTTCTGAATCAGTAGTTCTGAGTATAGCCTGAGAATGTGCATTTCTAACAAGTTCTCAGGTGATACGGAGGTTTCTGGGCCTGGGGCCACATTTTGAGAACCACTAAATTAAACCCAATTGCTCCCTCTATCATCCTATTTCTCTCTTTACTTTTCCTAGCTAATTTATTATTTTTAAACATCTTCCTTTTTAAACATTTTTTTTTCTTTTGAGACAGAGTCTCGCTCTGTTGCCCAGGCTGGAGTGCAGTATCACAATCTTGGCTCACTGCAACGTCCGCCTCGCGGATTCAAGCAATTCTCCTGCCTCAGCCTCCTGAGTAGCTGGGATTACAGGCGCCTGCCACCATGCCCGGCTAATTTTTATAGTTTTAGTAGAGACAGGGTTTCACCATGTTGGCCAAGCTGGTCTTGAATTCCTGACCTCAAGGAATCTGCCCGCTTCAGTCTCCCAAAGTGTTGAGATTACAGGTGTGAGCCACCGTGCAAGGCCCCTTTTTAAACATTTTAAAAATCACACAGTAACAATTAATCATTGTATTAAAATTAGCCAAAAGAAACTGGAACTCTCTTTTGCTGGTGGGAATGTAAAATGGTGCAGTTGCTTTAGAGAATGGGCAGTTCCTCAAAAAGTTAAACAATAAAGTTACCGCTTGGCCCAGCAATTTCACTCTTAAATATGTACCGAAGAGAATTAAAAACATAAATCTACACAGAAACTTGTACATGAATGTTCATGGCAGTAATATTCACAATAGCCAAAAAGTTAAAACAACCCAACAATCCATTAGTGGAAGGACTAGTAAACAAAATATGATGCATCCATACAATGGAATATTATTTGGAAATAAAAAGGAATGAAGTACTGATACATGGATGAACTGCTAAACATTATGCTAAGTGAAAGGAGTCAGGCATAAAAGACCACATATTGTGTGATTTGAGTCATATGGAGTGCACAGAAAAGGAAGATCTATAAAGACAGAAAGTAGATTAGTGGTTGCTTGAGGTTGAGAGTGGGAATGGAAAGCAACGGCTAAAGGGCATGAGGGGTCTTTTTAAGGGTGATAGAAATGCTCTAAAACTAGATTGTGGTGATGATTATACATCACTGTAAATTTAGTAAAGATCATTGAATTGTACACTTAAAACAGATAAATTTGTGATGTGTAAAGCTGCTTGCATTTCTTCTCTTAATGCTTCCCCCTTACAGACCACCATGCCATCTATTTTCTATGCCCACAGCTTTACTGAATTTGCTTTCTTGAAGGTCACTTGTAATTCCAAACTGTTAAGGACATTAATAGTCATCTGCTTATCTTCTACACTGGCAGATTTCTCCTTCTACTACGTTAGCTGCTTGACCCTTCAGTTTCCTTTGTTGATTCTTCTTCCTCATCCTGTCCCCTGGCTGGGTGCTTGACAAGCCTTGAAAGCCTCAACTTGTATCTTCCACTAACTTCAAATACAACATATCCCAATTCAAACTTAGCAGCATCTTCACCAAACCAGCTCCCCTTCTCAACTGCCCCATATATGCCAATAACTTTCTCCAAGTCACTGGGGCTCAGAGTTGTTTTTTATCTTTTTTTTTTTTTTTTGAGACTGGGTCTTGCTCTGTCACCCAGGATGCAATGCAGTCGTGTGATCACAGCTCACTACCGCCTCGAACTCCTGGGCTCAAGTGATCCTCCCACCTCAGCCTCCTGAGCAGTAGGACTACAGGTGTGCACTATCATGCTTGGCTAAGATATATTTCCTTTTTTCTCCTCAAGTTCTAGTCACCAAGTTTTCTCTACTTTACCCTTAAAAGGTGTCACATATTTGTGAGCAAATAATCTGAACAGATAATTCACATGAGAAGCAATACAGATATTAATATATTAATTAGACACACAAAATATTCAGATATTAATATATTAATTAGACACACAAAATATTCAAACTAGAATGATCAAAGTAAGCAAATTAAAACTATAATAGGTCCCATTAAACTGTATGGCATTAAAAAAAGAAAATTTTCAATGGTGACATAATTTTGGAAAACTGGTATTCTCATATATTGCTAATGGCATGTGAAACATCTCGTGGGGAAAACAGATTGGTAAAATCTATGAAGAACCATAAGAATGTTCATATTCTTTGCACTAGTAATCCCAACTCCACATAATTGTTTTTAATGAGATAATTCAAAATGAGAAAAAAAGCTATAGTGACTCAAAATGTTTCTGCTGCATTACTTTATAATAGCAAGAAATTGGAAACAACCTATTTACCCAACAATTTGGGAATGATTAAGCAAATTCGAGCACATTAAGCTGGTGAAATATTATACAGCCACTAAAAATTATGACTTAAGGAAGCCTGCATAGCAACATGAAAAATTGTTTACCAAGTAATGCTTAGAGAGGAAAAAGAAGCAGGGCACACAAAATTACATCTACATGGTTATTATAATCATGCTTAGAAAAATCTCTATACCTACAGATAAAGCTGACAGGGAAATGAAAATAACCAGGGTGTTACGGTGGTAACAGTAAGGTTATTTTTTTCTTCTATTTTTAATTTCCTGTAATATTGTTTTCACAATAAACAAACTCCCCTCCCCCAAATATCACACATATTTATCTATTCCTTCTGCTCCATTTCTATCACACCTCTACCTCCCCAATCCAGGGCCACATTCTGTCATGCCCAGATCACCTTCCCTAACTGGTCTCTCTTCAACCCACTTGGGCTGCAAACACTGCAAAGTTACCTAAAGGGCCATATTTATCATGTCACTTACCTGACAGTAACCTTTCATTGCTCCCATGTTTATGATCCTACCTAGGTTTACCTAGGCTGGTCTACCTAGGCTGGTCAAGGCCTGCCTAGGCTGGTCCAGTGCTTCACTACTCACCTTTCTTCTCTGCTGCTGCTGTTCTTCTTCCTCCTCATTACAGATAACATTTCCTGAGAGTTTATGGTGTCAGGTTTTGCTCTAAATGCTTTACATATATATTAATTCATTTAGTCCTCATAACAACAAACATTTGAGATAGATACTCTTATCCCATTTTATAAATAAGGGGGGAAGGGAAAGAGAGAGAGGGAGAGAGGCAGGCAGGTAGGCACTTGCCAAGGTCACATGGTTAGTGAATAGAAGAACCTGGCTTTGAACCCAGGCAGAAGTGACTCCAAGGCCAGAACTTAACTGGTGGGGACTATTCCTCCAACACACCCTTCTTAGTTTCCTCTATGGGCCTTTCCTCCTGCAGCTACCAACCTCCAGCTGTTTTTACCCTCCAATGAACTTAAATAGTGTACAATAATAGTTACCACGTACTGCCCCTTACCAGGTGCCAGGTGCTTCTTAAGCCCTGTATTTGACAGGGTTTCATCTTCTGTCAACTTGTGTGAGAAAGAAAAAGCTGGGCTTAATTCATAGCTTATCCCTTTACTAGCTGTGAGACCTTGAGTAGATTCCTTAGGCTCTCTGACTGTGATCCTTTATCTGAGTTACCAATTCTCAAACTGGATCCCAGGACCAGCTGCATCAGCATCACCCAGATGCTCTTAGAACCTATTAGAGTTACAGGTTTTGAGCTCCACTCCCCCCTTATTGAATCACTCTCAGGGCACAGGGTGGGTCCAACTGTTTATCTGTGTTTCAATTGCACACTCAAGTTTGAGACCCACCGCCCCAGTTATAATCATACCTACCTGACAGAGTTGTTGGGAAGATAAAGCATAACATAGTACGTATAACTCGGCTTGCAGCACATAGGTTGTTTGGCAAGTGGTAATTTATTATTACTGCCATTTAGCTTTGTGTGGGTTAGTCTTCCCTGCTCAAGCTGTGGGCAGGCACTGTGCTTCCTGCTGCTCTTTTGCTCGTATTTCTCACCTTGCCCAGTAAAAGGCAGAACCTATACTAGGTTTTCAATAAAGTCCTCTTATTTCACTGACTAATCAGTGAAAGAACCATTTCAGAGAAACACTGTAATATAGTATAGTGTCCCTGAAGCTAGACCACCTGGGTCTAGTCAACTGATTAGCTGTGGGACTTTAGGCAAATGAATATATCTCTGTGTGTCTCAATTTCTTCTCTCTGTCAAACGGAAAGACTAATATTACCAACTCCATAAGGTCATAGTGACAAATACATACTTGTAAAATGATTTGAATGGGGTCTAGAATAGAGCACTATGTTCAAGAAACGTTAGCTAGCATTATTACTTTTGTGTCATTTCACCCATTTAATGGTGGAGGAGGTTCCATTTCTTCATTTGGCAAGCAAATGACAAATACCTCTTGAACAACTTCTCTGTATCAGGCACTGCGCTGGGTACAGAGAATAAAGCTATGACCAAGGTATGGTGTCCTCTCTCAAGGGTCTCAGTCTAATAGAGGAAACTTGCACATTCCAAAATGTCCTAGCAATCAGTTTGGTCTGTACCCACCTATCTAGGAGTGCAGGGGGTGGGGGGACAGGCTGAATTATATCTATGGCATCAAGCCCTTAGTCTAGATACCAGGCCAGTTTCCTCAAAGGAAACTAAGCAAACCAAAGACCCTAGCAATTTCTATAGAAGCTCCAGAGGCACCAACTCACCCCAACTCCCTGAGCGCTCACTTACCTCTCTGACTGGCTGGTCTTCCTGTTTCCTGTTATTGGATTCCACTTGTCCCCAGGAAATTCCTGTAAAGCAAAATCCTGATAAGTTAGAAAGCTTTGAGCAGCCAGGTATCTAGATGACCTAAAAAATGTGAAGAGGTCAGGAGCTGGTGTCTGGCCTAGCCCCCCAGCTTGTTCCTTCTACTCTGCTATGCAGGCTGATAAACGTGTACCTGGAGTGGCTGCCTTTCTGTCGGGAGGCTTGCTAAACTGCCACAGGCATGCAGAGACTAAGGGAGCACTTAGTGACCCGGACACCGTGGTCTAGAAATGCTGTTTCCCTCTTTCTCCACTCCCCTCCCAAACCACATTAAAAACCAGTTTAGTATGTTTGCTGTTTGCCCTGGCTCTTGCCTGCATGGAGGGATGGAGGTCTTTTTGTTTGTTCTGCTGGGTGAACCTGCTCATTCCTCCTGCCTTTTCCAACATAGAAAGCATCTTCTTGGAAGCCCTGGTACTTGAGGGGGCTTTGAGGGCAGAAGCTCCTGCTGCAGCAACCCTCTCCCCAGGTGAGGCAGAGGGATAGCAGGTATGCCGGCACGCCTCCAACTGCAGTGGCTCCTCCTTCTCTGCCCACATCTGCTGGCAGGGGATGAGGTGGGCCCATCTCTGGGGAATATAAGTGCAGGGTGCCACAGTCCCTACATTATAAGAGTAGACTCTCTACCCTGGGCATTTTTTCCTTAAGGGCCATGTCCAAGCAACTCTTTTTTTTTCTAGACCAAGCCATATGTGCCATTTGTAAAACTGTCCCTGCCTTCCTGTTTTAGCTCCAAACTGAATGCAAATTAGCCTTTCAGATTCTCTCTGACTTTGTATCCAACACTCCGTACCTAGAGACTCAGAGTTTAGCTCAATGGGAATGCACACTTTTTCCTAAAATTCACCGATCTTCCAAATTCCATCTTTCTGCAATGCTGCTATTATTAGCCCCATTCAAAACGTTATTACCTTTGCCCCAGTAGGTCTCCCTACTGGAAGTAAGACACCTGGTGAAGCAGAATAAACAGATCCTTGGTGCAGTCATACTGGCTAAGACACTTAATAGTGGTGTTATTTGAGGTTATTCATATTACCTCCCTGAACCTCACCTCAGTTTCCTATCTGGTGACCAGTAGTGATGATAAATAAGATATGCAGACAGAACTCCTAGCACATTGCTTGGCACATAAGAGGCTCTGGATGTTCGCAGCAATGGAAAAGTTGAGGTTTATTTCTTGGCTTCAGCATTTAAAGGACCAGAGCAGTCCCTGCCTATATCTGGCATGTCAGAACAGCTCTAACCACTTGTACTTTAGACTCTGCCTCGATGCCCTTGTGAGATGTTCCTGCCTGCAAAGACACCATTACTTGTTCAACCACAGTGGGGGCCAGGATTTCCTGTCCATGCCCTGTCTAGCCCTGTGGACATGCTCAGTAAATCGCAGTGGCCAAACCAAACAGAGTCCTGCACCAACTCCCAACCACGTTCCGAGGTTCACAGTATCACTCTACTTTTTTTTTCCTAGGCCACATAAGTTCCTAGTACATTGCTTGCATCCTTTGAACCAAGGAGGCAGTTATCCCCACGGCTTGCTGCAAATGGAGATTGCGATGGGAACTTGCTGCCCCAGTGGAATTGATACTGCTAGAGGGCACCCTGCCACACTAGACAGGGCCTGGGCTTTTCAATCAGCTTATGGAGAGGCAGTGTAGCACAATCAGGAGCTTGGCCTCTGGAGCTTGATAGCATGGATTCAAATTGCACACCTGCCTTTCACTTGCAGCCTCAGGCAAGCCACTCAACTTCTCTTTACCTCAGTTTCCCCAACTATATCATAGTATAATCACGATAATAATATTGCTTGAGAACTCAATGACTTGATACATGTAAAGCACCTAGAATAGTACCTGGTGCCCAGTAGACACTCAGATGCTAGTTACTGTCATGTTACTCAAATTCTGGCTCTGCCACTTGCTAAATGTGTGACCTCTCTGAGCCTTGGCTTTCTCAGCTTACTCAGTTGTAAAGTGGGAGATTCTATTATAACTTATCTCATACAATTGGTAGGTGAAATAATTTGACGATGAATGCAAAACAAGCTGGCATGAAGTATGAAGGATGTGAGTGCATGCTGATTTCAGTCTTCACAACACTGAACAGGAGCCAATTAGCTCACCAACCTCATCCAGGGGCATTAGGAGCAGGATCTCAGCCCTACTTCAGATAGCTACCACCACAAGTACCTTAGTCATCAGAGCTAGAGCATCTTAACCCATGCTGCAGGTTTTTCTCATTTCTTGAGGGGGTGGAGTGGGAGTGGAAGGTTCAGATGACAGGGGCAGAAATGGGCATGTGTTGTCTCCTAGGCAGCCATCCACATGTCTGAATGCCTAGTTTCTAAGCAGACCTGCTTAGCTGGTCTAACAAGCATTAGGAACCCAAGGTATCCCTCCCTCAGAGTACAAAAAATAGAGGCATGGTATAAGCACAGCCTCATCTGCATGCATTACTGCTGCCAATTGCTGCAACCTGCAAATCGTACCTCCTTTTCTTATAGAGTTGCTGGTCCTGGGCTGACATCACTGCAGCCGTCATCTCCTCACTTCCCCCACCCCACTCACCCCCAATCTCAGCCCACTTTTTCTACTGTCTATCTGTGAGTCCTTCTTCCAGCAAAAGTCTCTCAAGCTAAGCCAAAATGTCCCTTTAAGGGATGATAACTCACTTATAAGATGATTACAATCTGGCAGTCACTGCTGTGAGTCTTACACGTGTTACATCACTTAATCCCCAGAACCAACTTATGAAGTAGGTGTTGTTACTACCCCCATGCTTTTAGATGGGAAAGCTTAGGCATTGTAAGTTCGGGGGAAGAAATTCAAAACCAGGCAGTCTGGTGCCCTTAAAACCATTATTTTATATTTCCTCTCCTCTTTTTTTCAACATTATGAATATATTCAGACATAAAAAATGTTGAAAGAAGTTCACAGTGATCACCCATATACCCAGCACCTACATTCCACAATTAACATTTTGATATATTTGCCTTATCATATATCTATTTACCCCTCTATCCATCTACCAATCCATCTTAAATTCTTGGTGCATTTTAAAGTAAGTTGAAAACAACTATATCCTCATAAATTTTAAAATGTAAATGAAATGGACAAATTTCTTGAAAGACACAAACTACTAAAGCTTACTCAAGAAGAAATAGATGACCTAAATATCCCCATATCTAATAAAGAAATTGAATTTGTAGTTAAAAAGCTTTCTACCAAAAAACTTCCAGGCCCAGATGGCTTCAATGATGAATTCAAGCAAACCTTTAAGGAAGACATTTTTATACAAACTCCTCCTGAATAAAAGAGAAGGGAATACATCCCAACTCATTTTTTAAGGCTAGCATTACCTTGATACAAACAAACAAACAAACAAACAAACAGAAAAAGATGTTATAATAAAACCATAGACTAAAATCCTTGATAAACGTAAAGGCAAAATCCTCAACAAAATATTAGCAAATCTAGTAACATATAAAAGGATAACACATCATGACCAAGTGGGATTTATCCTGGCAATGCTAGGCTTCTATTTATTTTAAAAATCAATCAGTGTCATTCCCCATATCAGTAGACTAAAAGAGAAAAACTATATGATCATCTCAACAGATACAGAAAAAGCATTTGAAAAAAATGCAACATCCACTTCTGATGAAAACGCTCAGCAAATTAAGAATAAAAGAGATGTTCCTCAATTAAAGGGCACCTACACAAAAATCCTACAGCTAACATCAAACTTTATAGTGAAAGATTAAGAAAAAAGCAACAACGTCCACTCGTACCATTTCCTCCAAACATTGTATTGAAGGTGAGACAGTGCAATAACGCTTTTCTCTCTCCCAGAAAAGGGCATGTACAGGAGAAAGGAAGATACAAAATTCTTTTTGCAGATGGCATGATTGTGTATGTAGAAAATGTTTTATAATCCACCAAAAAGCTATTAGAACTAATAAGTGAGTTTGGCAAGGTTGCAGGATACAATGTCAATATACAAAATTCAATTATATTTCTATACAGTGGTAATCAAGAATTTCAACTTGACATTAAGAATATAATACTCTTTATAATGTCATCTAAAAACATAAAATCTAAGGGACAAATATCCCTGGTGGTTGAGTGGCTAGGATTCGGTGCTTTCATAAAACCTCAGGGCCAAATATAACAAAATATGTACAAGATTTGTATGCTGAAAACATAAAATAAGTTGAATACAGCAGCAGTATAGTTCAAAAACACTTCAGCATACATATTAAATAAAGTTTGATATTTGTTTACAACATTTTTAGGCAAAATTTACTTCCAGTGAAATGCACAAATACTAAGTGCATTGGCTGCCTAGGAGCTTTGCTATACATTTGTTGAGTTCTAACAGGTACATATGTTTAACTCAAACTCTTACCAAGATACAGAACATTGTCACCACCCCACAAGTTCCCTCATGCCCTTTTCCAGTCAATCTTTGCGCCACCTCCCATTGGCAAGCAGTGTTCGGATTTTTTTCCCCTGATAGAATAGCTATTTTAGAATTTCATGTAAAAGGAATTGTAGAGTTCATAGTCTTTTGTGTAAGGCTCTTTTCACTCTTGAAGTTCCTTTTAACCAAGGATATATACTGAGCAAATTCAGATACTAAGTCATTTCAAAAGTGTCTGTGTATGCAACAGCTGAACACAGGAATTAACTTCTGGTTTGAATGCACCGGCCAAAAGATGGCATCAGGGATGCCATGGGGAAGTAATTTGGCAGTGAGTGGGCAAGGACCTAGGGAGTCCTCCCAGAAGTAGCCTGGAGGATGGTGGTGGCTTGTGTTATGGTGATAGGTCATAACCGGGATATCAGAGCAGCCAGTTTAGACCTGGGTCTCCAACAGAGACAGGATGGAGAAAGGGGAAAGGATTTGTCTTTTTAAAAACCCAACTAGTCAGATCTCTGAAAGCAAAGCCTGGGGATATTTGCAAATTTTGCATCTCTAAATACTTCTGAAGCAGAAAATGGGAGGCAATAAGTGATATTTGTATCATGCACTGGGCCTAGAACTCCATAAACACAATCTCATTTGACTCTCACAACTGATCCATGAGGCAGCCATGGTATTCCTCTATTTTAGAGATGAGGTAGTGAGACTCTTCTTAATACTGGCTATTTTATGAGGGAAAATTATTTTTTCCCTTTAGAATCACATACTTCAAATTTGTGTGGTTGAATGACTTGCTTTGGGTGACTCAGATATCAATTTTATAGTCAGGATATAAATCTCGGTTGTGTCCATTTTATGAAGCAAAAGTTACTTTTATCTAACTCTAAAGATGAGACAACTGCAATTTTGGTGGCTGAGTATCTTGTTCATGGTTACTAAGCTAACAACTACTGGAGCCAGTGCTGTACAGTTTCAAGGAATTATAATTGTTATATTTTTTAAATGATTTATCTAGCTTTCTCCTCGCAAAGAGAATGATGAAAGTTACCCACCCAAGAACCAAGTCCTCACCTGCACTGTCGGCTTCCTGGGTTTCCAAGTGTTGCCAGGTGCCAAGCTGCTGTCCTCGAGGGTACTGTGCTGAGGATTATGATAGCAAACTGAACACCGAATGCACTGGTGGTGGTGGCACCGGCAGTTGTAGCAATTTGGCATCATATTTCTCTTTAGCAAGGCAGGGCAGATTTCCCCAGAACAATAAATGCAAGGATCATGGACTAGAGCTCCCTGAACGCTGCAGGAGTAAGAGCAGGTCCTGTGGTAATCAAAATCACCACAGTGTAGTGGCTTACAACACATGGAATTTTCTAGACCTCTGCTTGCAAAACATTCTGAGTAAGTGGGAGTTTCTGACTGAAGGGGTGACATGGAATGATATGATTGGTCTGTGGCATGATATGGTTGGTCTGCAGAATGATATGATTGGTCCATGGGATGGCGCCTCAATTCCCTATAGTTGGAGCTCACTGGCTGGAAGTTTTGGTCTATAGGTTTTGGTCTCTGGGTAAAAGTCTTGTTGCTATGAGTGGTTAAACCTGGCAAATGAGATGTAGATAAGGATTTGCTACTCTCTTCAAAGAACTTTCTTCTGTCTGCGAAAGGCAAGAGGATGGCATCCTCCCCAGCTTGAGCAGTAGAAGCCTTCAATTCCTTGTTGTCACCTGGGTTGGAAGGGCCTTCCATGGCTACTGCCACAAGTGGCTGTGAATTATGCTCTCGAGACCATCTCCAATGACCTCCATGGACTCCACAGTGAGCATGTGCTTTCTCAGGGTCTGAGGAGGATGGGTCGGGTGCTTTCCACCAGGTGTTCAGGACCAAAGAGGACTGGCCAAGCCTCTGGCCAGGGCTTATTCGTCCCTCTAAGCCTGTCCTAGATTCATGGCTCTCAGGGGCTTGGCTGAGGCACTCAGAAGACCTAGCTCTGAGCATCATGCTTTTGTTGAAGAGCTTGTCTCTGGGGCTAGGAGGTTTTTTACATGAAGATAGAAGAGATGTGTTAGAGGCAGTGAGTGGAGGACTTTCTGGGGGCTCCTGGGTCTCTTCCACTGGCTCCTTAGTGTCACACAGCTGTGACAAGGGACCCTTGCTTCTCTGGAGCTGGGCCTTCCTCCTCTGAATTTCATTACGCAGATTGGTAGCAAAACGCTCACTCTTCCGCCGGTTTTGGATTGAGCGGCCCCGGGTCCCTCCACTTCGCCTACCACCCATCCGGCTGCACTCCTTGTGCTCACTGTCCCCTTCTTCACCTGCCTCTGTGCCACCAGCTACTTTAGTGGTTGAAGAACAGTCTCTGGCTTTTTGAACAAGGGAGCCAGAGGCAGAGGGTTGCTGGTTGGCCAATTCATTGCCTGCTCTGCTTGCTCTGTTTGGGTCCAGTAAACCTTTTTCTGAGGGGTGTCCATCAGCCTCTCCATGTGGGGGACTGCTTTGGCTCTGGTGTCCCAAAACCAAAGACCTGTCATCCATTTGTCTGGTCTTTCTTTCTTTGCTGGACTGGTCATGGGTTCCTCCTGCAGGGGGACATGGACTTTTCTTCCCTTTGTGGCTGCTGTGCAAAGGGGACAGAGTCCACTGGTGCCCATCCTGTCTGGGTGGAAGCTCCATCCCTTTGCTGCCCCTGGTATCAAGGTGCACGTGCTGCAGGTGGGATGCCAGCAGCTGTTCAGGGGCACTATGGCGATGCCCTGTGGGTCCTATGAGATGTGGAGGTCTGCCAAAAGAAGCCTTAGCTAGCTCTGCGGAAGCCTCATTGAGTGGGTTGGAATCCGTGCTGGAAGTTTTGTCACAGGCTTTTGGGGATCCAACAGCTTTGGTTGAGGCCTGCATCAGTAGATGCTCAGAGCCCTGCTGGCTGGATTCAGGAGGCTGACTGAACTCACAGTTCTGATGGCCCTCACTTGTCACTTGGTCATGCCCACTGAGGCAACAGAACCTATTAGGGTTCCTTGCGGGTAGCACAGTCTCTAAGCTCAGTTTCTCCTTCTGTGGCAAGGGGACCACAGGCTCAGATGCCCTGCGCTGCTCTCCATTGAGGAGTTGGGCTCTGGAGGCCTGAAGGCTGTCCCGCCTCACTGGAGGTTGTGGTGGGCCCCTGACTGCCTTGGCAGGCCCTGACTGGTGTCCCTCCTGTGGACGGGATGACATCTGAGAGCTGGGGGTCAGGTGGCCACCATTGGTGCGCCGACTACCTCCTGAGGTCTCAGCCACATTAGGCCGGCCATTGGGGGCCTTAGTTGGCCCTGGGCCTTGCATGATGCAGTCTGTAGAGGCTGCCTCCTCTGGCCTGAGGGAAAGGGCACAGTCAGAAGCATTTGAGCTGGCCGAGAAGGAGCTGTAGGCAGAGTCACGCTGGTTAGGGTACATGTTCTGGTCAATAGGCAACAGATGGCTCTCATAGGTGGCTTGGCCTGGTTGCTCCAGGCTCTCCATGCTGCCAATGGAGCTGCTTTTCTCGGTGCTGCAATGCCGGGAGAGTGGACACCACTGCACACACACGTCACTGTAAGACACAGGGCATACTGGTTAGTTAGCGAAGTCACCAGATCACTTTCCCTTCATGGCCAGCCCTACCATAGGAGAGGGCAGGCCAGCCCAGAGGTACCCATGCCACAAATGAGAGGAGGGTAGGCCAAAAAAAGGGAAGAAAGGGAAACAGGGAAGAAGATGGACATTGGGGTGCCTCAGGGGCTTAGTAAAATGGGACACAAGATGATATATGGAAAAAAGATGGGCAAACACCCCAAAGACTAAAAATGGGAGAACTCTATGGGGGTTATCCTCTATTTCTTTGACATTACCAAGTCTGAAATTGCTTCTAGGCTGTCCCTGTCCCTAGGGAGTCAGCATGTGGCTCCCTGCCAAAAGAGACAATCACAGAATATCAGCATTCGAGAGGTGCCCTAAAGGACTGATTCAATTGTAGCCAGACCATTTTGTAAATAAATCAGCGATTCTCAAACTTGAGCATGTGCATGAGAATCACATGGAGGGCTTGTTAAAACACGGGTCACTAGTCCTCATCCTAGAGCTTTAGGTCTCGGTGAATCCTGAGAATTTGTACTTCCAACAACTTCCCAGGTGCTGCTGGTGCCGCTTGCTCATCCAGCAATCACACTTTTGAGAACCACTGGTGTAACGCAAGCCCAGCAAAGGGAAGTGATTTTGAGGTGGTGATTTACTCAAGAACACCCAGCTCTAACTACTGGCACAGGCAGGGCTGTAATTCAGGTGTTCCCCTATTCTTTTCTTGATAATAGCAATCCTGACTATTTACTGAGGACCTACAATGTGCCGGACACTTTACAAGGTTTCATTCCAAGCTGAAGAGGACAGATCTTTTTTTTTTTTCTTTTCCAACCTTTATTTTAGATTCTGGGGGTACACGTACAGGTTTGTTACAAAGGTATATCACATGATGCTGAGGTGTGGAGTACAATTGAACTCATCACCTGGGAAGTGAGCAGAGTATCCAATAGGTAGTTTTTCCGACCCTTGTCCCACTTCCTTTCTCCCAGCTTTTGTATTCCCCAGTGTCTATTGTTCCCATCTTTATGGGACAGATTATTATCTACACTTTACAATGGAAGAAACTTAAGCTTAGAGAGGTAAAGTAAACTGACAAACACTACGCTGCTAAAGAAGCACAGCTGGAATTTGAATCAGGCCTGAGTCCAATGTCTTAGCACTACTGCCATGTGGCCTTTTAAATAGGAATAATAGTAATAGCTATATCAGAGGGTTGATGTGTAGATGAAAGCAGATAGTAAATGTAAAGTCCTTACCACAGCCCAGGTACCTACCGAGGGTTCAATACATAGCAGCTGCTACTCTCTTGATTATTAGCTTTTGTCATCAGGATCCTCTCTAATACTAGTATTGATAGTATAGGGACCTCTGCCCACCCACGCCTCCCCCAACTCCCACAGCAAAGCCAAACCTGGAAGACCAAGGGAATGGCTAGGATCAGATGCAATCTTCAATTTTAAGTACCATTTCCCACACACAAAGCCAAACTGAGCCAAGTCATGCCAGTAACTCCCTTTGACTAGAACCTCAGAGGTTGCAGGCTGCTCTCAGAAAGGCCATAGTCTAGAAAGCCAGACTTGAACTGTGGCAGCAGCCCATGAGACCCTCAGGTCAGCTTCTGCTCATTCTTGCTCCCTGCCTTGCCCCTTAGCCAGTCGGCTCACTTGTTCTCTGGGCAAGGAATCCATCAATTTCTTGTTGGCAAGGGAACCTGCTACCCACTCCACCACTATTCTTGCTGAAAAAAACAAAAACAAAAACAAATCCTCACTCAAACAGGAGCCAAGCTCAAGAATGTCAAAGTGTATTTCTGCATATTCTTCCACAACAAAACTGCCTCTGCCCTGAGCCCTTGGTTTCCAAATAAAGTCACCAAATTGGGGTAAACTCAACCCTTAGTTTCTCTGAACCTCCAACAGAAATCTCTTCTTGGAGGGAAGATCTTGTGGAAGGGAAAAGGCAGTGAAGGGCAGCACCTTTGCTGGCTCTCAGCCTAAAGAAAACGTTGTCTGCCTCTTGGGCAACTGTTTCAACAATGGTTATTCAGGGAGTTCCCTATTTTGAAGACTTTGGCTATGTGACAGAGGTAATAAAGACCAGATAAGGGCACCAGTGAGTCACCATTGATAGAGAAGAGGCCAGAACTGAGCCCCGGGGTCCTCCTATATTAAGAGACAGGAGAATGAAAGGAATTAAGAAAAGAGATACGGAGAAAGAACAGCTAGTGAATTAGGATGAAAAGCAGGACAGTGTGGTGTCTTGTAAGCCCAATGAGGTATTTCAAGGAAACGTTGTCCAGAAGGAAAGGGACTAGCCCAAAATCACAGCGAGTTAGCAAGAGACTGGGACTTGAACTCAGGTACTCTGGACTCCCACTTGTTTTTCCGTTATAGTACTTGAGGCTCTAACATCCAACAGGGACTACAGCAGAGGAGGAGGAGTGTCCAAGTTGTCTACCCTCCAGCCTGTCTTGAGGGGAGGGCCCTAGACTCACCTTGTGTTGCAGCCAGAATGCCAGGACAAGCTGAAGGCTTCGGAAGGGAAATGCATGGTGGTGGCTGCTTCAGGGCATCCCTCCAGCAGCTTGGCCACATGCCATGAGTGCGGCCTACTGACAGGGGCGTTCCTCCTACAGCAAGAAAGGGACAGGAAGTGGGCTTAAGAAACCAGAACTGAAATCACTTCCCAGGCAGCTTCCGCCCCACCCCCTCTTTTCCTTCAGTAAAGTAGAACATCTTGCAAGGAACTGGTGTGGGAATCTTAGTGGCTCTCCTGAGCTCCTTCTTCTCAAATCTTCTTCATTCTAGAGATATGGAATGTCAGCTTAATAGGGCTGCTTTGTTCACAAGAGTATCCTGAGCATGTATCACAGTGCTGGACACATAGTAGGTGTTCAATAAATATTTGTGGAATAAATGAGTGCTGCTGCCCAATGAACAGTGAGCACATCCTCACTTCTCTTTGAGAAAGAAAATCAATCTGGTCAATCTTCCCATTTTTTCTCTGAGAAAGGAATGGGCAAGTGATTGAAAAGTTTGAACAGGTCAAAACTGGGTTGTCAATTCTCCAATTTTTAGCCATTCATTGAATAAGCATTTGTTGTATGTTTACTGTGTGTCCTCTATGGGTAACTCTGGGATTACAGAGATGAATCCAATACAGTCTTTGCCCTCGAGAGTTTACAGATTAATGGGAGAGACAGAGCTGGTTCAAACAAAGCATGGGATAGGTATTGACAGAGTGAAAGATAAGATGGGTACAGAGGTGAGACACCTGAGTTGGTAGGCAAAGTGGTGGCAGGAAGCCCCAACTCCTGTGAGGGAAGATAGAACAAAGTGGCAAATGGCACCATGTTACGCTGACAGAGGAGACTGACTGCTCAGCAGGTCAGGAGTATATAAAGAGAAATAGGTCTAACGCCACGGCCCTGAATGCAGCCACAACTTTTGCACTGACTGCCACATACAGGACCCATCCCTGTCCCCTGGCGTACTTTGCATGAGCAGTTGCCACCCTTGCAAGTGGGGAAGAGTTCTGTGGTGGAGTACATGTGGGGCATGGATAACGCCAGGAGATAAAAAGGTGATTGATGGGAGGGAGAATGACAGAAGGAGGGAGAGTAGAGAGAGAATGGAGAGAGATGGTGGAAGGGCCAGGCAAATGATAGAGATAAGAGGGAAAGATGACAGAGAGGAAAATAAATGACAGAAAAAGAGAAAACTCTGAGAAAGATTGTAGAGAAATACATAGTAGAGAGAAATGGATGAGAGAGAAAGAGATGAATGGCAGAGTACAAGAAACATGATAAATAAGTAGATGATACAGAAATAAATAGATAAATTATTTTTTCATTGATTTATTCATATTTACTGTGCCAGGGTCCAGACTAGGCACTGGTAGTACAGGGTTGAATAGGATAAGGGCCCCTGCCTTCAACAAGCTTGCTATATCGTGAGATAAACCAGCTCTCCATCTCCCAGGAGCATTCATGATCACATTCAAGCTGGAAGATTCCATCCTAGCTGGAAATGCCCTTCACCCCAGCAGAAGCACAGAAGATCTCAGTAGTACAAGGCTCTAGAGGGCTAAGGCCTAAAAGGATAGTCCTCGGAAGAATGGCCTTGCTGGGGAAAACAAGGATTGAGTGGTAATAGGCCAGACATAGACCAGGAAGTATAGGAGGAAGGACAGGGGAAGCTGTTTGTCAAAGGCCAGGAAGCAGAGCCACAGGTCAGCAACAGTGGCTAAGATTTAAGCGGAGGAAAGCCAGGTGAAGCCCCTAGCTTTGTAATCACATTGTTCTACTATTGATTTCAGAGTGCCCAGAGGGGAGGCTGAAGGCACAAGGAGACCTTGGGGGCTATGCTTGCTCTGGAGTCCTACACACAAAGCCACACTGCCAGGAAATCTCTCCAGCTGCTCCTACCAGGTAGTTATCTGGTCAACAACTATTTATCAAGCATCTACCAGTAGTAGTACTATGTACCATGGGTATCTACTATGTCCTGCGTTTTTAGGCACTGATGATATAGTGGAAAACAGGATATCTTTCCTATTTCAAGCCTTTTTCCATATTTAGGATTCTTGAGTTCTGAGTTTAAAGTGCGGGCAGTCAGCCTTGGTGCCACCTTCTCCCTAACCATCCAATCCCACACTGAATTCCATTGAGTCTTTTGTTATGATGTTTCTCTGGCCCTGGTTTGCGCTCTCTCTCTCTCTCTCTCTCTCTCTCTCTCTCTCTCTCCCCCCTGCCCCCCACGTCCATTTTCACTGTTGCCATTAGACAGAACCACAGCTCTTCTCCCAGAACCCACCACCAGCAGCTCCTGTTCTAGTCCAGGCCCTTTATGCCCCAAATACTGCAGGAGTCTGCCAGCCTATCTCCGTTGTTCTACCTCCAGTCACCACTTTTAGGTCATATCACATTAAACACCAACTGAATTGGGGGTACTTTCCTATTCAAGAATCTTCACTGGCTCCCTATTTCTTACTCTGTCCCACATCAAACGTAAACTAGATCAGAGTTTCAAAGTCTTCAATAAGGTACCTTTACCCATCAGCTCAATCTCTCATGTCTCTGCTCCAATCACACCCTGCAACCAGCTCTGTCCCTTTCTGATTCTGTGCCTTTGCTGTTGATATTCCTGTCGATCTAACGCAGGCTCTGGGGCCAGACCACCTTTGTTTGAATCCCAGCTCTGCCACTTATTAGCTCTGTTGCTTTAGATGGTGACTTCACTTCTCAGAGCCCTAATTTTCATGGCAGTAAAATGGGGACAATAGTACCAAATGGGGTTGTTGAAAGATCAAATGAGACAATGCAAGTGCTTTGAATCAGGCCTGGCAAGGCCTCGACCAATCATAGTTATGACTATGACTGTTCCCTCTGCCAGGAATGCCCCCTTTCCTTTTGTTAACCTAAAACCTACCTGTTCTTCAAGGTACTGCTCAAGTACCATCTCCTCCAGGAAGCTTGCTCTGGGTAATCTAGCCCTCACATTGGCTCTATAATAATATGATAGCTGATATTGCCCATCATCATTTCATGCGTGTCAGTCTCATCTCACTAACCATGCCAAGCCAGTAGGCAATGAGTGAAAAATGAGTGAGACAGATGTAGGTTCAAATCCCCTCTGTCACTTTAGATGTGTGTATCTGTAAGTCGCTTAACCCATCTGAACTTTAGTTTTCTTATCTGAGAAAGGAAACAATTCCTATCTGGCTAGGTGACTGTGGGGATTAGAGATAGTATTCTCAAAGCATCTGGGACACAACCTGATGCACAGCCAGTGGTCAGTAAATAGCAGCTACTATAATAACGGTTATTAGCTCAGACTTGTACTTTTTGATGGTTCAAGAGTACCCACACCTAGGGTACCATCCACTTGCCACACTGTGAAACATACCTTACAAAGACTCTTACTCTTTTTTTTTTTTTTTTGACGAGTCTCATTCTTGTCGCCAAGCCTGGAGTGCAATGGCACGATCTCGGCTGACTGCAACCTCCACCTCCCTGGTTCAAGCAATTCTCCTGCCTCAGCCTCCTGAGTAGCTAGGATTACAGGCATGCGCCACCATGCCCGGCTAATTTTGTATTTTTAGTAGAGACAGGGTTTCACCAGGTTGGCCAGGTTCGTCTCGAACTCCTGACCTCACGTGATCCACCCACTTCAGCCTCCCAAAGTGCTGGGATTACAGGCATGAGCCGCCATGCCTGGTTGACCCCTTACTCTTTCTAGGGTTTCTCCAGGAGTAGGAAATAATCCCAAAGTAGACAGAAGTGGGAAGTGGGGGCTTTTGGGGCACAGAGAAAACTAAAGGCTAGAAGAACAAAAATCCAAACAGAGGGAGCTGGAGCCAGACCTACAGCCTTCTAACCCTAGTTTGGGACAGGAGAATAAACTGTCTATATGTTCTACTATTTGGCCTATTATTAGTCCTGAATAGCCCTAGACTTGAAGTCAGTGCACACTTGCATTCAAATTGCAGTTGTGTTGCCACGGGCAAGTCACTTCTGTGAGTTGAAGATTTTTTATCTGCAAAATGGGGAAGATCACCATCTGTTTTTCATGAGTTATGTTTTGGATTAAATGCAGTCCCATGTGTGAAATCAATCAGCATAGTGCCTGACATACGGTATAAACTTAAAGAAAACACACAGCAAGGACCACTTATTGAACACTTAAGATGTGCCAGGCACTAAGCACTTCACATGCATTAACTGATTTAATCATCTCTCTAACCTTATGTGAAACAGTTATTATTATTGTTATTATTATTAAGACAGGGCCTCTCTGGCTCTGTTGCCCAGGGTGGAGTGCAATGGCACAATCATAGCTCACTGTAACCTCAAACTCCTGGGCATAAGTTATCCTTCTGTCTCAGCCTCCTGAGTAGCTAGGACTACAGGCTACAGGTACATGCTGCTGTGTCTGGCTAATTTTTTTTGTATTTTTTTTGTAGAGATGGGGTTTTCACCATGTTGGCCAGGCTGGTCTTGAACTCCTGGCCTCAAGCAATCTTCCTGCCTGAGCCTCCCAAAGTGCTGGGATTACAGGCATGAGCCACCATGTCCAGCGGGTAAAAGTTATTATTATCCCCACTTTACAAATGGAGAACAAGAGACGCATAAAGCTTAAGTGATTTGCCAGGAGCACATAGCTAATAACCAGCAGAATTGGGAATGAAACTCAGATCCTCCAGTTTCTTCCTAGGAGACCACACGACCCCTCCTCTCCAAGGAAGAGTCTGTCTGAAAAAGCCTGTATTCCTGAGGTTTCCCATAGCAATTCCCTCAAGAAGCACTCAGAAAAGGGAGGTCTCATTAGTCCTAGAGCTGAAACCATTCCTTCCATAGGCAGTGGAGAGGGAGAGGAGGAGAAACAAACAGAAAAGTAAGAAAATGCCTATGACCAACCATGCAGCTCTAGGCCAAGATGTGAAGGCAATGACCCCAGTGCTTGCCCTTTCTCCTCAGGCTGGCTCAGGCACTATCAATAAGCACACACCTCATCCCATCCTTCATTACTCCAAAATGCTTTTCTTAGGAAGAAAAAGAAAGAAATATTGAAGGAAGAAAGCAAGAGGGGGAAGAGTGGCAGCAGCCATGGCTACTGGCTGTACCTACCATGGAAGTTGCCCAGGGTGGAGAGATGGCTTGGGAGAGAGCGGGGTATCCGGCTAGCTCAGACTCTCGTTGACAAACCCTCCAGCCAGCGTCCTCCCTTAGCTGGGACCCATCTGCCCTCCAGTTAAGGCCTTCTGGGGCAAGGGACCATCAGCCCAAGATGCTGAGTGTGATCCAAGGGGCTCAGGCACAGTCAGATTCCAGTTCTAAGAACAGGAAGGAGTAGTACTGAAGGCAAGGTATGACCATCAGCCGGGGTGGACCTAGATATGGCCACAGCCTTAGGGAATGAAAGCCAGTGTCAAGAGCTGGATAGGAGTGAAGACACTGCTCTAGGAACCAGCCACCCTGGTGGCAAAGGGAAGGACGAAAGGCACTTCCAGCAGCATAAACAGCCCCCCTGCTCCCTACTCCAACCTCCTCTGTGCCCTGGCCCACCCCCTTGGCAGCTCAGAGGCCAATAAGGAAGCTGGGCCCCCAGCCACTGCTAGAACTCAGGAAAGGAGCAAGGAAATGATGTTTGGGAAAGATAAAGCGGGTGTCTAAAAAGAATTTTTAAAAATACACGTAAGTGAGAGAGAAAAATACCCCAGACACATACTCTTAAAAGAATTCCTGTGCTTCCTGGACTGAGTTGACCCCACCCAGCCATCTCTGCAGGTCCTCTGGGCCCCAGAAAAGTACAGATAAGCCAGGACCAGCAGCCTCCAGGTCCAGAGGAGTAGCACTCCAGCTGATTTTATATAGCTGGGGGCAAGTGACTGAGAGATTTTCCAAGGTGAAGGTCCTGGTAAGATACGAAGGCTCACAAACATTTTGGGATGTATTTACAGGGGTCTGCACTTCCTATGGGGACTTGAGCAGATGCAAAGAAAACCCAATTTCACACCAGAGACTTCAACTCTAGAAAAGGTGCCAATGCTGGAAATGTGGTGTTTGGGGTTAGTATCCCTGGATCTACCATGAATTTACTCTGACCTCTGGCGACTTACTCCCACTCTCTGGGCTTCTGTTTCCTCCCTGCAAAATAAAACATTGAATTCAGTCGTCACAAATGACCCTTCCCGCTCTAGCATGCTATGATGTAGTAGTCCTAGCCCCCAGACTGAGGCTCCAAATGATGCCCTAAGTGATTAGCGTAGTAGCCAGAATCCAGAGCAGCCCTATGTGGATTTGTTGCACCCCCTAAGCCCAGGCTCCGACACCAGGATTTAATTTATCTTGGGGAATTAGAGTCAGGGTTTTTCTTTCATTAACACTCCTAATTCCCTACTCCAGTTTCCCTTGGCCTCTGGCCTCAATTCCAGTAATTTCTGACTCCTGAGAGGGCTATGCAAACTCCCTTAGGACATGAAGTATGCTAGGGCCTTTCCTCTCTGGGGAAATCATGCCTGGAGGCCCCTTCCCCTTTCTTCCCTCTGTATCTCACAGGAGAGTCTGGGTTGACTTTTATCAACTATAATGGCCTCATTACAGTTGTAATGTACAACTTTACAGTTGTACAGTTTTATCAACTGTAATGGCCTCATTACAAAGGGGAAAGTTTGGGAGCTTTGAGGAGCATATGGATCTGGCTTACAGTCTCAGCTCTACCACTCACTAGTTGTTTGGCCTTGGGCATGTCACAGAACCTTGGTTTCCTCATCTATAAAACATGACTGGCATGTGACAGGCACTCAGTAAATGCTGTTTTTAATATTACCCGTATGCAAAACAATAATGAGCAAGGTACCAGTAGCAATAAGAAAACTGATTTCTTCGATCCAAATGAAGATAAAAGAGAAAGGACTAGTCTAAGAAGGCTCAAACGCCAAACCCAGTATGCTCTGGAACAGCACGTCTCAAATTGTAGTGGGCATACTCACCACCTGGGGATCTTGTTAAAATGCAGATTTTGATTCAGCGAGGCCCAGGTTCTGACTTTCTAATAAGCTCCAGAGTGATACTGATGCTCCTGGTGTGATAACCACATTTTCAGTGGCAATATACCAGGGCATAATCTGGTCCAAAAAATGCGTCAGGTTAAAATCTCTTCTCATTTCATTCCTCAGGCCTGGGTGTCCAGCCTCCCTTGCTCTTCTGGTCACCAAATGTCTTTCTCCTTTTGCTCAGCGACCCAGCCCATACAAACGCTTGCCTGAAGAAGCTTGCCAATCCCCACTTCCTAACAAAATAAAGAGCAACTGGTTTGTTATCAGTGTGACCCTGCCAGTGGCCAGGTGAGGCTGAAGAAATTGTGACTAGAGGTGCAAGCATGTTCCTGGGGCTGGCTGAGGTAGGGAGAAAGGGTGTGAAGATGAGAGTCGGGATGTCATCAGATGAGGAGTAGGCAGGTGGGCACAGACAGTGTATACTCAAGAAGTCCTTCGTTGAGGGAAGATGAGAGAGAAACTTGAGAGGTTCAGCCAGTTTGGGATTTGGGGAAGAGCTTGGGAGATGTGGTGGAGGGAAAAGGGCATACTCTCCCATTTAGCAGAGCTGAGTTCCAGATAACATGATCAAGTATGACCTCCTATGCTCAGGGGACGGTAAAGATGACTGCTTCTTTTCCAAGTACTCAGGAGATGTGAACTTGGCATGGGGGCACAGGAAGGTGGGCACATGCAGCAGAAAAGCCAGAAGCTGGCTCCCAGGAGAGGCCTTATAAAGGCTCTTGTGAGCGGTGAGGGGTGGAGGTGGACCAATTCTGAAAGGAGTCAGTCTCCAGCTGCCCTAGTCAGCTGTCATCCCATATCTTCCGATAGCACCATCTGTCTTTGAGCCTGGCTCCCAGCAGACCCCTGAAGAGATACTTGGGAGAAGATGAGCAGAAAGAGAACCATGGCTCTGCTCTAACGTTAGGGGAAAAAGGAAAATGTGACCCCTGTTGCTTGTGGTTGTGCTCAACCTGAGGCCTGGACCATAACAGAGTGTGGGTACTTTCCTCTTTTTCAAGTATTTGTATAAATAGAAGCACAAAATAACGTCCTTGATTAGCTCTGTTTATTTTCTGTGGCTCTTCCAGCCTCCCTCCAAACAGCACATTCCACCTGCCCCACACGAAGAAGCCCAAGCTCATTCTGGCAAGCTCAGCAGGAAGGGAAGCCCACAGACAAGCCGGGGGACAGAACAATGCATGGCTTGTTTATCTGACAGAAGAGGGGAAAAGCTGCCTGGTCGCCATGGAGGGACACAGAGCTCTGAAGGCCCACCCCCACCCACTGTTGGCTGGGGTCCTTACAGCCTGGTAATCAGGAAACCCTTCCTTATTATAGACCCAACCAAGGGGGGAAGTGTGTGTGTGTGTGTGTGTGTGTGTGTGTGTGTGTGTGTGTGTAATTTGAAAGAGAACTTTCAGGACAATGGCTTTCTCATCAGTCTGGGAAAGCTATAATCTGGGTCATCTGAGAGATGAATACTTTCTGGAGAAGGGGCTTTTGGTACCCAGCTCTGCCTCCCCGCCTCCCCTCCTCTCCCCCACTCCTTTGAATAGCCAGTTCAAGTTCTTCCATGTAAATCTGCTGGGTCCCCCTCCACACCCTCCACCTCAGAATCCATCCCTGGCTAAAAAGAAACCCAGGGTAGGGAATAAGAAAAGAAGGGAATGTTCGAGTGGAAATAAAGACTCCTCCCAAATGCTGTGGTGTGTGTCAGGGGTGCTCTTTGTCTTTCTGCATAGGGAGTGATAACTTCATCTGGCTAGGGCATTACATTTGACCCTCTGCTTCCATTTCTCCATTTTCACATTGAAATCTTTAAGACACAGGGGAACACCTCTTTTTCCAAAGAAGGTTGGCAGGAAGTAACCATACAGATGACTCGGGAAAGCTCTGCACATGGCAGCGGGTAGGAAATGCTTAGTATTTTAGAAATGCAGTACTCAGGATTTTCTTTCAGAAAGGGCTGGAGAGAAATTTCTAGTTTTTATATATATAGTGTGATAAAACATACCAATCATAGACTTGTTTAACTGATGGAAGAGGGAAAATGCTGGTTAATCTTGTCAATGATCCTAAAGGCAAAGAGGTGGATAGTGAATATTTCGAAGCTTCTAGAAGCAAGGGAAGCAAGTCCAGAATCTGAATAATGAAAAGAGGTTTTTTCCCTCTCCCTTCTATGTACAAAAGTTAAGGGTGCAACACCAGAGGGCTAAGGGAGACTTCAGAGGAGCACATAGGGAAAATGGCATCAAGTTCACAGTGCACCATCTGACTCAACGGATAGCCTTAAAGTTTTTGCCATGATGCCCAGTTTCCTAAACCAACACCCAAAACGATAAAGAAGGTGGAGGATGTTTGTCCTCCAGCTCTGGTTTCTATCAGTAACATTTATAGCATCCCTTGGGAAAGAGGCTGCAGGAATAATACCAGTTTTTCTTTCTTCCTCCTTGAAGCCCATTATCTCTTTCAGTCCAAACTCACTGTTCGACCTACCACTTTTCAGAGGTCTGATGGAATCCATAAAGGTTTTCCCCAGAGTCAAGTCTCAAAGGCCTCAGAACTACTTCTGGCCACTCCCCAAGTCATCTCTACTACTAAAGACACGGAGCTCTAGGACAATAGCCAAAAACAGTTAGGACCCCAATAGAAACAAGAACACCCAGTCACTCTGCTTTGATACAACTTGACAACCAGGAGGAGCCAACACCCAGCAGGGCTAGAGCACAGTGAGCAAGGTGGACTGTAGTGGGAGATGATATTGGGGAGGTGCATAGGCCAGATCATGGAGTTTCCAAAGGCTGAAACAGTTTGAATTTTATTCTCAGTGAAATGGGAAATTGTAAGAGGTAGTTAAGCAGAAGACTAGCATGACGTAACTTTTTTAAAGGTTTGACTTGGCTGATGGATTTAGCGGGGTGGGTCAAGAGTAGAAGAGAGAACCATTTAAAGGGACTATTATAGGTAAGAGATAATGGTGGTTTGTTCTAGGAAAGTAGCAGTCTGGACAAGAACAAGAGATTTGATTAGAGGTATTTTGGAGAGGTAGGGCTGACAGTATTTGTTGATGGACTAAATATGGAGAATGAAGAAAAAAGAATGAGCTATGACGCTCGAGTCACCTGGCATCTGTACCTTCTTAGCACAGTATTCCTTCCCGAAACTGAGTCATTAGTGGCTCTCAAAAGAAAATTGGCAGTCTTCACTATTGTTTTGTCCAAGCATTTACAGAGCTCCTCTATCTACATTTAAGGTGTTTGGAGAGGTACTAGGCAACATGCCAAAATCCCTGTGCTCAAGGAATTTAGTGTGGTAGAGAATGGACAAAAAATACCTAGAAGACCATTAAGAAGGATGGAATGTCAGAAGTATCAGAAAGGAAATGCTAACAAAATGAGAGTCAAAAGAAGGAGAGAGCACTGCTGCTTGAATCAAGAACAGCATCACAGAACCTCTGAGCTGATTTTGGAAGAGTCAATACGATCACCACTGAAGATGACTGGGAGAGAGGCCATGCCAGATTTGCATGAACAGAAGTGGGAAGCACAGGAATACCATGAAAGAAGAAAACACAGTTTTTATAGGGCACAGAGGAAGTGAAATTAGAATGATACAAGAGCATGGTGGACCTTAAGAGTCAAGTTAGAGCCTTTACTTCACATAATCCAATAGGCAAGAGAGAGCCCTTGGAAGTTCCAGAGTAGAAGAGCAATATGGTACAAGCGGTATTATAGGAAAGTTATTATGGTAACCTTGTGTAGGATAAATTATGTGGATAGATACTGGAAGCATAGAGAAGTGAGTAGGCTAACGGAATAAACACAATAAAAGGTAAAATCAGAGCAATGGCAGTGGGGATGGAGCAGAAAGGAAGAATGTGACAGAGAATCAATAGGGTTGGACTACTGATTACATAAGCAGAGAGAACAGATGGCTGTGAAGCACGTAGAAGGCTGATACCACTAATCTAAATAGCAAAGTCACAGGCAAGAACAAGCTTCAGGAAACATGAGTTTGATTTCAGATATTAGTTTGTTATGCTAGCAAATTCTGTAGGTAGGTGTGCCCAGCGAGCAGCTTAATGTGTGGACTGCAGTACTAGAAAGAGGTTAGGGCACGGTATGGACATGTGGTCACTATCCAGAAAGGCTGTTGCAGTGGATGTGACTGCCCATGGCTAACGTATGCAAAGGAGACAGGGGATGATAGATCTCTGCAGGTCTACAGTTCAGGGAGAAGAGGAAGAAGGGCTGGTAATAGAGACAAAACAATGAAATGCCATTTTCAATGATATTGGCAATACTTTTTAAAGATAAGTGCTGACAAAGTTGTGGGGAAATAGATATACATTGTTGGGTGGGAATGGAAATAGGTACACACTTGCTAAAGGGAATTTTGGCATATGTTATCAGGAGATTTAAAATGTTCCTACTGTGCTTGCTTTGGCTGACATATACTAAAATTGCAATGATACAGAGATTAGCGTGGTTCCTGCAAAAGGATAATGTGCAAATTTGTGAAATGCTCCATATTTTTACTGCAATTAGTGGTAATGGTTTCACAACCTTGTGAATATACTAAAACCCACTGAATTACACACTTGAAGTAGTAAATTTTATGGTATGTGAATTATATTTAAGAAATTTCATATCCTTTGATCCAGTTTTTCCACTCCTAGGATTTTATTCTAAGAAAGCCATTAAAGATGTACACACTGATTTACATACTTGAAGTGTCTTCCACTGCAGGGTTATTCATAATGGTAAAATTTGAAATATCCTAGCTGTCCCACATTTAGCAAGAGTTAGAACATATTGTGTATTTACATGGAGGAATAATAGTTTGTCATTAAAAACCACGTTTTTGAAGACTACTTAATGATCCTGAAAAAGGCTCACAATATAATGGTAAATTTAAAAATTATATACAAACCTGAACATATTACAAGTCCAATTCAAGAAATGTATATGCATATATATCCATATTCTTACACAGACATGCACATATTGAAAGGCTGGATATAAATATACTAATATTGTACCAGTGGGTATTTACCTTTGTGTGGTGGAATTAAGGGTTATTTTTATTTTTCATACTTTTAAATCATGTCTAGATTTTATACACTACACGTGTATTACCTTTTAAATAAAAAAGGTTTCTTTTTCTGAGACAGAGTCTTGCTCTGTTGCCAGACTAAAGTGCAGTGGTGTGATCTTGGCTCACTGCAACCCCTGGCTCCCGGGTTCAAGAGATTCCCCTGCCTCAGCCTCCCAAGTAGCCGGGACTACAGGCACGCACCACCACACCCGGCTAATTTTTTTTTTTTTGTATTTTAGTAGACACAGGGTTTCACCATGTTGGCCAGGATGATCTCCATCTCCTGACCTTATGATACGCCCACCTTGATCTCCCAAAGTGCTGGGATTATAGGCGTGAGCCACCGCAACCGGCCATAAAAAGAGGTTTCTAAAGAAAAATGTCACCATTCTACATGGACATATCATTTATCCAGGCAACTGTCTGATATAGCTGTCTGACATATTCTTAAATTAGGAATCTGCAATTATACTTGTGATTCCACTTAACTATTTCAAAGATATAGATTTTTCCCTCAGAGAAATCAGCCTAGAGTCCACCAACCTAGCAAAATGCTTTTTTTCCACATAATTTTGCTGCTTGGCAGTGGATTCTTTTGTCTTACTACTTTATAAAAATTCCATCTGACAGCTTTTTACCCTTAATATTAGCACTGGGAGCTATCCTTTGCTGTGAGAGTAGACCAGGGCTGGGAGAATCAGGAGCAAGTTTGAGGAGGCCAGGCAAAGGAAAAGGGAAGTCAAGTCAAGGTCAGTATCAAGGCCATGCTCAGTGTGTTGGATAAAAAAACAAACAAACAAACAAACAAAATACACTACTCAGGGTCTTCCTGGCTTTAGTTCTTTTCCAGTTGCCTGATAGACTTGGTGGGACACAGTTGGCTAGAGAGGGACCAAAAGTACAAGAAAATTTAGTGGTGGTGGTGGAGGTGTGGCAGCAAGTACCATTTGTAAAGCCGTCTAACTGCTAATATTTTTATGCAACATTTACAGTTCATAAAGAACTTTCATATACACCACTCCATTTCATTATCATAACCTTACTAACTCCACTCAGAAAAGAAGAAACTCAGGCTTAGGGAGGTGAAATATATCACATAAGGTTTGAACACAAGTTTTTTGCTTCCAAATTTCTATGTCCCCCCAACCCCCAAATAGTGGTTCTCTAAGTTGTACTATAGACCAGCATCAGCATCACCTGAGAACTTGTAGGAAAGAAAATTCTGGGGACCCATCCTCGACCTTTTGAATCAGAAACTCTCGGGGTGGGGCCCAGCAATCTGAGTTTTGTTTTGTTTTGTTTTTATACTTTATGTTCTGGAATACATGGGCAGAACATGCAGGTTTTTTACATAGGTATACACGTGTCATGGTGGTTTGTTGCACCCATCAACCCATCATCTACATTAAGTATTTCTCCTAATGCTATCCCTCCCCTAGCCCTCCACCCCTGACAGGCCCCAGTGTGTGATATTTCCCTCACTGTGTCCATGTGTTCTCATTGTTCAACTCCCACTTATGAGTGAGAACATGTGGTGTTTGGTTTTCTGTTCCTGTGTTAGTTTGCCTAGAATGATGGTTTCCAGCTTCATCCATGTCCCCGAAAAGGACATGAACTCATCCGTTTTTATGGCTGCATAGTATTCCATGGTGTATATGTGCCACATTTTCTTTATCCAGTCTATCATTGATGGGCACTTGCGTTGGTTCCAAGTCTTTGCTATTGTGAATAGTGCTACGATAAGCATATGTGTACATGTGTCTTTACAGTAGAATGATTTATAATCCTTTGGGTATATACCCAGTAATGGGATTGCTAGGTCAAATGGTATTTCTAATTCTAGATCCTTGAGGAATCGCCACACTGTCTTCCACAATGGTTGAACTAATTTACATTCCCAACAACAGCATAAAAGTGTTCCTATTTCTCCAAATCCTTTCCAGCATCTGTTGTTTCCTGACTTTTTAATGATTGCCATTCTAACTGGCATGAGATGGTATCTCATTGTGGTTTTGATTTGCATTTCTCTAACGGCCAGTGATGATAAGCTTTTTTTCATGCTTGTTGGCCACATAAATATCTTCTTTTGAGAAGTGTCTGTTCATATTCTTCACCCACTTTTTAATGGGGTTGTTTTTTTTTCTTGTAAATTTGTTTAAGTTCCTTGTAGATTCTGGATATTAGCCCTTTGTCAGATGGATAGATTGCAACAATTTTCTCCCATTCTGTAGGTTGCCTGTTCACTATGATGATAGTTTCTTTTGCTGTGCAGAAGCTCTTTAGTTTAATTAGATCCTGTTTGTCAGTTTTGGCTTGTGTTTCCATTGCTTTTGGTGTTTTAGTCATGAAGTCTTTGCCCATGGCTATGTCCTGAATGGTATTGCCTAGGTTTTCTTCTAGGGTTTTTATGGTTTTAGGTCTTACATTTAAGTCTTTAATTCATCTTAATTTTTGTATAAGGTGTAAGGAAGGGGTCCAGTTTCAGTTTTCTGCATATGGCTAGCCAGTTTTCCCAACACCATTTATTAAATAGGGAATCCTTTCCCCATTGCTTGTTTTTGTCAGGTTTGTCAAAGATCTGATGGTTGTGGATGTGTGGCATTACTTCTGAGACCTTAGTTCTATTCCATTGGTCTATATATCTGTTTTGGTACCAGTATCATGCTGTTTTGGTTACTGTAGCCTTGTAGTATAGTTTGAAGTCAGGTAGTGTGATGCCTCCAGCTTTGTTCTTTTGGCTTAGGATTGTCTTGGCTATCTGGGCTCTTTTTTGGTTCCACATGAAATTTAAAGTACTTTTTTCTAATTCTGTGAAGAAAGTCAATGATAACTTGATGGGGAAAGCAATCAATCTAAAAATTGCCTTGGGCTGTATGGCCATTTTCACGATATTGATTCTTCCTATCCATGAGCATGGAATGTTTTTCCATCTGCTTGTGTCCTCTCTTATTTCCTTGAGCGGTGTAGTTCTCCTTGAGGTCCTTCGCATCCCTTGTAAGTTGTATTCCTAGGTATTTTATTCTCTTTGTAGCAATTGTGAATGGGAGTTCACTCATGATTTTGCTCTATTTGTCTATTATTAGTATATAGGAATGCTTGTGATTTTTGCACATTGATTTTGTATCCTGAGATTTTGCTGAAGTTGCTTATCAGCTTACGGAGATTTTGGGCTGAGATGATGGGGTTTCCTAAATATACAATCATGTCATCAGCAAACAGAGACAATTTGACTTCCTCTCTTTCTATTTGAATACCCTTTATTTCTTTCTCTTGCCTGATTGCCCTGGCCAGAACTTCCAATACTATGTCGAATGGGAGTGGTGAGAGAGGCCATCCTTGTCTTGTGCCGGTTTTCAAAGGAAATGTTTCCAGCTTTTGTCCATTCAGTATGATGTTGGCTGTGGGTCTGTCATAAACAGCTCTTATTATTTTGAGATACATTTCATCAATACCTAGTTTATTGAGAGTTTTTAACATGAAGGGGTGTTGAGTCTTATCGAAGCCCTTCTCTGCATCTATTGAGATAGTCATGTGTTTTTTGTCATTGGTTCTGTTTATGTGATGGATTACATTTATTGATTTACGTATGCTGAGTCAGCCTTGCATCCCAGGGATGAAGCCGACTTGATCGTGGTGGATCCTCTAGATGATTCTAATGCATGCTCATAAGTTTGAGAACCATTACTGTACCATACTTTTTAAAACAGATTTTCAAGTGACTTCTTCTAAATACTGGCTGCTGCTATTTTGGTTCTTGTGGGGTGCTGCTTTCCAAGGTAGGCTGGAAACCTACCTTTAGCTGTCAGTGCTATGTGTATAATAGAGGGCAGCTGCTTAAAAAGTATGTAGGTTCCAGGGACAGGAATGTTCTTCTTTAGGGTGAGGAAGCTCCCGGGACCAAGAGAGCAATTCTTGAATCACAGCTGCCCTTGTCAGGGGGAGATAAGTGCTGGTGAGCAGTTGCCATATATGTACTTCCCTGGTAAGGCCTCTTTTCATTAAGGCTTTTGTATGGTTCCACAATGTTCCACATAAGCCCTTGGGAAATTTCTCTTTCTGAGGTATTTATATTCACAAACCTCGAGTTCATCAAGCTGTTCACTTCATTTTCTATACCTTTATTAAGGTTTAGTTGACAAAATTGTACATATTTATAATACACATTTTTTCATATATGTAAACATTGTGAAATGATTAAATAAAGCTAATTTACATATCCATAGCCTCACATACTTATCATTTTTTGTGGTGAGAACATTTAAGATCTACTCTCTTAGCAATTTAAGTATACATTACTATTAACTACAGTCACTATTCTGTATATTAGATTTCCAGAATGTACTCCTCTTGTTCAACTGAAGCTTTGTATCCTTTGATCAACAGCTCATTTCCTGCCCCACCCCTCTATCCCTGGTGACCACCATTCTACTCTCTGCTTCTATGAGTTTGACATTTTATTATTATCATTATTATTTTTAATATAATTTCGACTTCTATGTTAGATTCAGGGGGTGCATGTGCAGGTTTGTTACATGGGTATATTGTGTGATTCTGAAGTTTGGGGTATGAATGATCCCATCACCTGGGTACTAACCACAGTACCCAATAGCTTTCCAGTCCTTGTCCCCCTCTGTCCTTCCCTCCCCTATCTAGTAGGCCCCAGTGTCCATTGTTGCCATCTTTATGTCCATGAGTACCCATTGTTCTTACTTATAAGTGGGAGTTAAGCATGTGGTATTTGGCTTTCTGTTCCTGCATTAATTTGCTTAGGATAATGACATCCAGCTATATCTATGTTGCTGCAAAGGACATGATTTTGTTCTTTTTATGGCTGCATAGTATTCCATGGTGTATATATACCACATTTTATTTATCCAGTACACCACTGATGGGCACCTAGGTTGATTCCATGTCTTTGCTATTGTGAATAGTGCTGCAATGAACAAACAAGTGCAGGTGTCTTTTTTGGTAGAACTATTTATTTTCTTTTGTATATATACCAAGTAATGGGATTGCTGGGCCAGAGTTCAGCTTTTTTACATTTCACATATGGGATCATGTGGTATTTGTCTTTCCACGCCTGGTTTATTTCCTTAGCATAATGTCCTCCAGTATCATACACATACATGTTGTACAAATGCAGGATTTCCTTCTTTTTTATGGCTGAATAGTATTTCATTGTATATATGTATGTGAGTGTGTATATATATTTATTTCTCTCTCTCTCACACACACACACACATATATATACATATATATAACATTTTCTTTATTCAGTCATTTGTTGTTGGACACTTAGATTTAGTCCATATCTTGGCTATTGTGAATAATACTGTAATAAATATGGGAGTGCAAATATCTCTTTAACATACTGATTTCATTTGCTTTAGATATATACCCAGAAGTGGGACTGCTGGATTATATTATAGTTCTATTTTTAGCTTTTTGAGAGACCCTCATACTGTTTTCCATAATGGCTATACTAATTTACATTTCTACCAATAGTGTATAAGGGTTCCTTTTTCTTCACACCCTCACCAACAGTTGTCTTTTTGATAATAGACAGTCTAACAGATGTGAGGTGATATGTCATTGTGGTTTTGATTTGCATTTCACTGATGATTAGTGATGTTGAACATTTTTTAAATATACTTGTTGACCATTTATATATCTTCTTTTGAGCAATGTCTCTACAGATCTTTGGAACATTTTTCAATCAAGTTATTTGTTTTCTTACTATTGACTTGTTTGATTTCCTTATATGTTTTGGATATTCCTTATCAAATATGATTTGCAAATATTTACTCCAATCCTGTAGGTTTGTTGTCTCTTTGCTCTGTGGATTGTTTCCTTGGCTGTACAGAAGCTTTTTAATTTGATGCAATCCAACCTATTTTTGCTTTTGTTGCCTGTGCTTTTAGGGCCATAGCCAAAAAATCTTTGCCAAAGCCAAATGTCAAAAAGCTTTTCCATATGTTTTCTTGTAGTAGTTTTAGAGTATAAGGTCTTATGTTTAAGTCTTTAATCAATTTTGAATTGGTTTTTATATATGGTATAGGATAAGAGTCCAATTTCATTCTACATGTGAATATCCAGTTTTCACAACACCATTTATTGAAGAGACTGTGCTTTCCTCATTATGCATTCTTGACACTTTTGTTAAAGATCAGTTGGCTGTAAATGTGTGGATTTATTTTTGGGCTCTCTCTTCTGTTCCATTGAACTGTATTTCCATTTTTATGCCAGTACCATACTGCTTTGATTACTATAGTTTTATAGTATATTTGGGATCAGGTAGTATGATGCCTCCAGCTTTTTTTTTTCCTCAAGATCTCATTAGCTGTTTGAGGTCTTTTGTGGTTCCTTACAAATTTTAGAATTTTTTATTCCTGTGAAAAAATGTAGTTGGAATTTTGATAGAGATTGCATTCAATCTGTAGATTGTTTTCGGCAGTATGGACATTTTAATGATAGTAATTCTTCTAACCCATGAGCATGGAATATCTTATTTTTATTTATGTCTTATTTATTGTGTCCTCTTTAATTTATTTCATCAATATTTTACAGTTTTTAGTATACAGATTTTTATCTCATTGATTACATTTATTCCTAAGTATTTTAGATTTATTTTGATGCTATTGTAAATGGGATAGTTTTTAAAATTTCTTTCTAAGTTTATTGTTGGTGTATAGAAATGTTATTGATTTTTACAGGGTAATTTTGTATCCTGCAACTTTACCGAATTCTTTTATTATTTCTAAGAGCCTTTTGGTGAAGTTCTAGGGTTTTCTGTATAAGATCATGTCACCTACAAATAAAGACAGTTTAACTTCTTCCTTTTCAATTGATATGGCTTTTATTTCTTTTTCTTGCCTAATTGCTCTGGTAGGACTTTCAGTACTATGTTGAGTAGAAGTGGGGAAAATGGGCACCCTTGTCTTTTTCCTATTTTTAAGGAAAAGCTTTCAGCATTCCACCATGGAATATAATGTTAGCTGTGGGCTTCTCATATATAGCTTTATTGTGTTGAGGCACATTCCTTCTACACCTAATTTTTGAACAGGTTTTTTTTTTTTTTATCATGAAAGCATGTTGCACTTTGTGAAATTCTTTTTTTGTATCTATTGAGATGATCATATGACTTTTATCCTTCTACTAATGTGGTATATCACATTTATTGATTTGTGTATGTTGAACTATCTTTGCAGTAAGGAAATGAGGAAATTCAGTGGGGAGTGGGTTGGGAAGGTGGGGGTAGGTGAATCTATGTTCCTCAGAAGGAAAATAATATAGCATTATGGTATGTTTACAATGTTCTCCTGAAGTGTAGAGGACTCATTTTTCATTGTATATGCCTTCTGCAAGTATTGCTTTGAAAAAAAAAAAAAAAAGAAACACTTAAAAATTAACTTTTACAAACCAAACTAATTCTTTTTTGTTGTGGTTTAAATATATATGTCTTTTCAGCATTCATATTGGGACAAGTTGATGGTATTAAGAGATAAGGCCCTTGGGAGGGGATTAGGCATTGAGGGCTCTGCCCTCAGGGATAGTATTAGTGCCCTTATAAAAGGGTTTGAGGAAGAGTTTGCCTCTTTTGCCCTTCTACTTCTTCTGCTATGTGAGCACAGCATTTTTCCCCTTTGCTCTCCCTCTATGTGAGGACACAGCAACAAGGCACCACCTTTGAAGCAGAGAATAGCCCTCACTGGATATTAAATCTGCTGGTGCCTTGGTCTTGATTTCCCAGCCTCTAGAACTGTAAGAAACAAATTTCTGTTCTTCACAAATTACCCACTCTAAGGTATTTTGTTGTAGTAGCATAAATGAACTAAGATACCTTCCCACTCTTCTGCTGGTGCTGGTGACAGCCTGAATCATTTACTAAGGTGATAAATCTGGTAGACACTCTGGACTCCCTCCTCTTATTTACCCCTCACATCTGTCTAATCAGGCACCAAGACTTATTGATTCTACCTCCTAGACTAGATAATTCTCAAATCTGCCCCTCCACTCTATCCCTAAATCACTTTTAACTATAGCATTCATTTTCTAACTGGTTGACCTGCCTCTTTTCTCCCTGCAAAATGCAAATGAATACATCTTTTCAAATCGCAAATCCGGTCTTGCCACTCTCATGCTTAAAATTCTTCACTGGATTCCTAGTACTTATGGGAAAAGTCCAAATTCATTAGCATGGTAGCCTAGACCTTCCTCGTTCTTAACCACTATTCTAACCTCCCTCCTCTACAGGTACAGGTAGAGGGATAGGAAGGGAACATGATGAACCAGAAATTGACAATAAAAGGGAAAGCCTCCCAGAAATCCTTTGTGACCAGGAAGAGTGCTGAGGGCCAGGAGAGAACTTAGGACAAAGAAAAACCATGAATTAGTCATGGGGGAGATCTGGGGGAGCAGTCTGCAGGATACTGCATCCATGTTGGGGAGCAGAGGAGTCTATAAGGAATGTGAATGCACAGCATTCAGGCAGGAGTGCTTTGACACTGGGGACATTTCCTGTGGAACACTGAAGGACCATGAAACTTTAGGTATTCTGACATAATACATAATGTCTACTAATAGTCTGCATCCAGGGGGAAATCCAAATTGAGATCTGGTTGTCAAGGAAGGGTATAAATTGACCCAGATGAAAGGTACTTCTAGAGAAGGAATATTGATAGCATATTAAAATCATGGAAATGAAAGGGGAACAATGGTGTCTTGAGGGTAGGATATATGAGGAGGAGAAGTGGTGAACAGTAAGGCCAGAGAGGCAAACTGGGCCAGAACATGGAGAATGGTAAAATCAGATTCACATTTTGGAAAGTTGTGTCCATTGGCATTTTGTAGGGAGAAAAGATGCAGGTGGATCAGATAGGAAATGAGCACTATACTCCAAGTGATGTATACTTCAGGGATAGAGTAGAGGGGCAAGTTTGAGAAATGTCTGGTCTAGAGGTAAAATCAGTTAGTCTTGGTAGCTGAGACAGATGTGAGGGATAAATAAGAGGGAGTATAGAGTGTCTATCAGATTTTTCACTCTAGTTTGTGATTCAGCCTGTCACTAGCATCAGCAGAAGAGTAGGGAGGAGAATTAGTTCAGTTTTAGAAAAACTGCAGATTTTTAAGTATTTTTAAATTATTTAAAGCAATACTTGCAGAAGGCAAACCATTCAAATAGTACAAAGGCATATACAATGAAAAAGGAGTGCCCCATACTCCAAGGGAAACCACTTTTAACAGTTTGTTTATCCCTGAGCAGCAATATGACAGAGTGTGAAGAACATAAGCTCTAGAATAAGACTGTCTGGATTTGAGTCTACCATTTCCAGCTGTATGTCCTTGGGCTGGTTATTTAACCTCTCTACCTCACTTACATTATCTCTAAAATGGGAATTATAATAATGGGACACAGAAAAGGCAAATTAATATACTGCTTGGAACTTTGCCATTGGTGCTTAACAACATATATTGGAGATAATTCCGTATCCACATACACTTTTCTTAAATAAATTTTAAATAACTGAATAGTATTTTACCAAGTGATTATTTTTATAGTTTATTTAGCCTTTACTCAAGTAATGAACATGAAGCTGTTTTTGCTAATACAAATAATGTTGTGATTAATACCTTTTTACATGTCTTCACACACATACATGATTATATATTTTATAGAAAGTCCTACAAGTGGAACTATGGGTCAAAAAGTACATAAATGTTTAATTGTGATAAAATATACTAAGATCCAAAGAGGTTATGCTAATTTACACTTCCAACAATGTATTAGAGCAGTGCTTTACAAACTTTCATACGCCTACAAGTCACCTGGGGATCTGATTAAAAGGCAGATTCTGATTTAGTAGATCTGAGATGGAGCTGAATTTCTAAAAAGTTCTCAGTTGATGCAGATGCTGCTGATCCAAGGACCACACTTTGAGTAGCAAGGTATAAGAGCACACGTATTTCTCCACATGCTTGCCCCCCCAAAAAAAAATGTATATTAAACGCTCTGATTTTTCCCATTCTGATAGGTGAAAGTTATGTCTCATTGTGTAAATTAATCTATACTGCTTTAATTGTAAGTGTTGAGCGTCTCTCTCTCTTTCTCTCTCTCCTCTCCCTCTTTCCATCTCTCCCTCTCTTTCCCTGAGTTAGGGTCTTGCACTGTTGCCCAGGCTGGAGTGCAAGGGTGTGATCACGGCTCACTGCAACCTTAAACTCTGGCTCAAGTGATGCTCTCGCCTCAGCCTTCTCTGAGTAGCTGGGACTATAGGGCGTGCACCACCATGCCTGGCTAACTTTTAGTCTTTTTGTCAAGACAGGGTCTCACTATGTTTCTCAGGCTTGTCTTGAACTCCTGGCCACAAGCAATCCTCCTGCCTTGGCTACCCCCAAATGTTGGGATTACAGGCATGAGACACTGTGCCAACATAGTATCTTTTCATTTGTTGTTAAAAGCCCACTTTCTTTTTGTCTGAACTGCCTGTTCAGGTTCTTTTTTCCTTTTCGAGTGGTTTGTTGGCATTTTCCCGTTATTCTCAAGAGCTCTTTATATATTGTATATTAAGGGAGCCAGCCTCTTGCCATATCAGATGCAAAATCTTTTCCCCAGTTTTTTTCTTTGGATTTTATTTTTGTATTTTTCTGGTGCTTTAAATTTTAACTTTTGTGCTGTCAGATTTAACAGTTTTCTCTTTTATGGCTTCCAGGTTTTTTTTTTTTTTTTTTTTGGTTGTTTTTTGTTTTTGTTTGAGACAGGGTCTCATTCTATCGCCCAGGCTGCAGTGCAATGGTGCGATCTCCACTCACTGCAACCTCTACCTCCCGGATTCAAGTGATTCTCATGTCTCAGTCTCCTGAGTAGCTGGGATTACAGGCATGCACCACCACACCTGGCTAATTTTTGTATTTTTTGTAGAGAGACGGGGTTTTGCCATGTTGCCTAGGCTGGTCTCAAACTCCTGAGCTCAGGTAATCTGCCCACCTTGGCCTCCCAAAGTGCTGGGAATACAGGCGTGAGCCACCGCACCTGGCCAGCTCCCAGGTTTTGTGTTTTGCTTAGAAAGACTTTTCATATTTAAAGATAAAATCATGTACTAAAAGTTGTATACTAAACAATGTCTTTGAATCATTATGGTTAGACTTCATTAGGGTTTACTGATCAGTCTATTCATGTGCTAGTGCCAAAGTATTTTAATTACTGTAATTTTATAATATGCTTTAACAGGACTAGCCGCTTTGTCTTTTATTTCTCTTTTATTCAGACCTTTCTTGACTAATCTTACATATGTACTTCAGAATCAGTTTGGGCATGTTGGATTGTAGTGTGTCTGGAGCACAACTCTGTGTGTAGAACTCTAACATGCAGTTGAAAATGACCATCTGGAATCTGGGCATGTAGTCTTCCCTAGATATAGAAATCTGGGAGTCATCAGTGGTACCTGAAGCCCCTCGATAAAAGTTCATAGAATAAGAAAATGAGGCTGAGATAGAACTCTAGGTTAGTGGTTCTCAAAATTCAGTTCCCACACCAGCAGCATCAGCATTATCTGAGAACTTCTTGAGCTCCTACTAGATCAGAAACTCTGGAGAGAGGGGAGGAGCAGTATGTTCTTTAATATAAACTCTCCAGGGGAATTTAATGTACATTCAAGTTTGAGAATTACTGTTCTAGGGTATATCTGTGCATAAAAGACAAATTAAGGAAAAAGAGCTCAAGATAACTAGCAGTAGGAAAACAAGGAAAAAGAAGTGTTATGCACTGGGCGTGGTGGCTCATGCCTGTAATCCCAGCACTTTGGGAGGCCAAAGCAGGCGGATCATGAGGTCAAGAGTTCAAGACCAGCCTGGTCAACATAGTGAAAACCCGTCTCTACTAAAAACACAAAAAAAATTGGCCAGGTGTGGTGGGGTGCACCTGTAATCCCAGCTACTCGGGAGGCTGAGGCAGGAGAATCACGTGAACCTGGGAGGCAGAGGTTGCAGTGAGTGGAGATTGCGCCATTGCACTCCAGCCTGGGTGACAGTGTGAGACTCCATCTCAAAAAAAAAACAAAAAGTGTTACGATAATAAAAGAATACAAATTTCTAGAAAGAAGTGCTCAACAGTGCCCAAAGCTGCAATGATGAAGCAAAATAATATTTATTAAGCAACTACTATTTCCAAAGGGCTTATGTATATCAGCTCATTTACTCATGTAATAAAGTAAATATCATTATCCCCATTTTATAGATAAGAAAACTATGATTAAGTAACTTACCAAAGGTCATCTAGCTGATATGTGATTTGACACCAGTTCTACCATATAATAATGGCTTAAAAACTTACTGAAAAATTGCTTATTAGAAAAGGAGAAGAAACTATGCTCCTTGATTTTTTTTTCAATCTGGAAGACATTAATTCACCTTGGAACCATACAGAGGAGAGTGGCATAGTAGTGGTAGGAGTAGAAGGCAGACGGCAGTGAGGAAATGGGAGGTGAGAAAATAGAGCCAATGTCTAAGATGTTTGGCTGTGAAGGAAAATAAATTGGTAGTTGGATGAGGATAAAAGTTAAGGGCAGATTATGTTTTTAGGATGAAGAGACCATCTGCAAATATTTATGTAGAATTTTGATTAATTTAGATTAGAAATTTCATTCTAAGGCTCCAGGACAATCTCTAGTACTGACCTCTCACTTAAATACCACACCAGTTCTACCTATTCCCTACAACTGCCCATTGGCTTTCTATATTTTCTATCACCTCAAACTAAAAACAACAAAAACCAAACAAAAATTGATACCAAGCCTAGCTCTTTCTATTTTTGTTTTGTTTGTTCATTTTAAATTCTTAAAGGTCTGACTGGCTCAAACTTGGTAATCATTATGTATTCCTCCTCTTCTTCGGCCTTTATACTGAATTAGTCACCAAGTGCTGGCTTTGAAATATCTTCCCCTATTAACTTGCCCTGCCTATTCCTACTGTCACTGCTCCCTGTACTACATAAGCAATCGTGTAGTGTGAGCTCCTTACATCCAATCCAACCCACACCAATTTTCCACAAACACCAATCTCATACTTATTCAACTGCTTGCAATCCTGCAATGGTTCCCCATTGCCTACTAAGTAAAGCTTGCTTTTTCTGGGCCTTCTATAGATTGTTCACATTTATCTCTCACTGAGCCCCCATATAAATCTTAAGTTGGATGGACCTCCTTTATGTTTCCCAAAACTACATTTCTTTTCATCCCTTTTTTATGCATTCCTATAAACTATTTAGGAATTAAGTCAAGCTCCCCCTCTTGTTTGCAAACATAGTGTTATGTTTTCTGCCTCTAATCTTCAAAATCACTTGCTGCTGGCATCACTCATTTTGATAATCACGTACTTCCCTGTTCAAGCATTTTGCCTATGTATGTCTTATCTCTCTCAACTAGAGTACAGGGTTAGAGCATACTCCTATGATCACCACCACATTGCTTAACATACATGCTCAGCACTCAAAAATATTTGTTAAATCAATGAAATTGTATCATGGGACCTTGCCATTTGAAGAGATCATTGGTGAATTAATTTTGGAAAATGCCTTTTTAAAAAACTCTCAAATGCCATATTAAGAACAACAATACACAGTCACTGAATATGTAGCCAGTATCAGGTATTTTCTCTTCAAGTACCTATTTAATGCTTACCAGATCCCTGTCAGGTGAAAGTTATTACTCTGAATTACCATCAAGACAAGACTATGAGATGTTTAAAGACTTGCCCAGTATTTCCACTACTTCTACAGAGTACGTATAGCCCGCATTCAAAAACCCCAAATCCATTGTTCTATTCTCTACAACACAGACTTTTTTCTTTCATTTTTATTTTTTAAACAGGGCCACATTGTTCTTACTTGAATTAAAAAGATTATTTTTCTGTACTTTTGATACGAAAATTCTAATTAAGAAAATAGGTAAATAATGAGTATATTTTTATCTCGAGTTTAGTGTCTAATTACAGTTTCTGTGACTAATGAGAGAAAGTACCTTTGTGTCCCCAAAGTAAACTTGTACCATAATGCAAAGGGAGATGAGATGCAGCTGGGTGCTGTATTAACATTCATAATTATGCATCATATGTTCCAAAAATGAATTGTTGTTTGACAGGAAGGGAAATGACAATAGTAAGAATTATAGCAAAAGCACATAAGGTTAATCAATATATAATCGACTCTCAAATATGCACATTTTGGATGTTTTCTTTTATTGGTGTTTATGATTTACTATTTAGAAACACTGTAAATTAATCTACTAGAATATATTTCCCTATTAAAGATGCCTGAATTGAAAACATGCACATATAAAGTGAATACATTTTTAATGACACATAGTAGATATATTACTTAAGGGAGATTTTGCTCCACAAACGCAATAACCTACACATAATGAGGTGTTCTCCAGCAATACTTGGTCTAAAACACACACACACCACACCATACACCCCCCCACACACACAAATACACATACACACACTTTGGGGACAATTTAAACCTATTGGGAGAAAAAGACTAGATTAAAAACTCACTTTTCAGTATCTCCTAATGCATACATTATTAAACATAGCACACCCCAAAGAAACAGGAGGAATGGAGAATACAGATGACAACATTTTTCCACTGACTGAGATCTAGCTTCAAATCAGAAAAGAGGATGCCTTCACCCAACAGATGGCTACTAATGTCTTTTTTTTTTAAATTATTTTTTATTATTATACTTTAAGTTCTAGGGTACATGTGCATAACGTGCAGGTTTGTTACATATGTATACTTGTGCCATGTTGCTGTGCTGCACCCATCAACTCGTCAGCACCCATCAACTCGTCATTTACATCAGGTATAACTCCCAATGCAATCCCTCCCCCCTCCCCCCTCCCCATGATAGGCCCCGGTGTGTGATGTTCCCCTTCCCGAGTCCAAGTGATCTCATTGTTCAGTTCCCACCTATGAGTGAGAACATGCGGTGTTTGGTTTTCTGGCTACTAATGTCTTAACGTAAGGAGCCAAAAATCATCACTTCAGTTGCAAGCAGACCCACACCTAGAACCTTAACCCTCATCCAATCTAAAAGCTAATTAACTCAGTTTATTCTTCTGTGAAGACTGGTGAGCATCTCAGGTCGTGGCAAAGTTAAAGCCTGGGTAACTAAGAAATCCTCAATTATCCTCTCAGACCAATTTACAATTTTTCTCTGGGCTCTACTGGGGCGTCAAGGTTATTACTGAGGATAACACAGGGAGAGGCAAAGGAGAAAGCACGCACAGCTTGATTTTTAAACTCACACAAGGATTTCTGAAGAACTCAGTTAAAATATTTCATTTAAAGCCTCTGAAAATATCACTGAGACAGAGGTAGGTAGGCACATCAGTAGCAACCAGCTGAGGTGCTACAGAGAGCAAACTAGATATGAAGTCAGATAGATCTGGCTGTGAGACAGTGGACATGTCAGTTACTTCATTTCTTCGTACCTCAGTCTCCTTATCTGTAATGTGGGGATATATTTATCCCTACACCTTATAAGAGAGCTGTGCCAATTAAATGACATGATGCATTTGTTAGCTGCCAGCACTGTATTTCGCCCACCATATGTGCTGGGATAGAAGGACAGAACTAACATTTACAGAGTGTCTATTAAACCTGAAAGTAATCATAGTTCTGGCCAAGCCTCTAAGTTAGGTGGGAAGGCACCATGGAAGAACTCTTCATTCTGGATTGAAATCCCTAAGGAGAATTTTGTTTATCTTTTCCTGGTCTTAACATTTTCAGACCAACTGTTGGGCCAAGGACCGATACAGCACTATCACAGTGAGCTGAAGAATTATGATACTACTAACGAATGGAATTCTCCAAAACTCAGCCCCATTTATATAGGGAAAACAGATGGGATCTGAAGTCAAACACAGAGACTGAATTTGAGTTCCAGCTCTGACACTTATTAGCTTCGTGGTCTTAGACAACTGATGTGTCCATTTGAGCCTTGGTTTGCTATCACTACTGTATTCCATGATGGCATGAGGTCTCAGGCCAAGCAAGCTACTCAGATCCTGGGATATAACATACAGGCAACACAGAGCTACTTTCCCAGTCTATCTGTGACAAACCAATGGTCATTGCAAGCTTTTACCCTGATGAGTTATGGGGAGAGGAAAAGAAATTATTTTTATGGTGATAATTTACTGTGGCATGAAAGGGGCCTCTAGCAATTCTTCTTGTTCTAGGAAATTCATCATAATAGTGATTCTGAATCACATATAATAGACCAGCCATACTCTCCATCACTTCATGAGCGACCTCTCCTACTCATCCTTAAACTTTTCCTTTACTCAACTCCAAGCCTTTCTCAGGAAATAGGAAGTAGAAAAGAATCATACACAGGTACACATACTGAGAGAGACGAGAGAGAGAGGAGATGGGGAGGCAGGAATATAACAAGAGAAACATTTCTTAATCTCATACAAAATGCATACACCAAAACAAGTTTTTAATTTTTGTTCAAAATATTCCATTCTTTTGGAAGGGCCATGGGTGCTTTAAGAAATATCTTTCTGAAGTGCAAAGAGGGAAAACCTCAGGCAAGTAACCTTCAATGTGTGTAAATTTAAATCATGCCTTTTTTTATGACTGAGAGAAGGGCAGGTGATGTTCTACTCTTTCCCCCAAAGGAAAAGAAAACTACCGTGTATAACTTCTCAAAGACTATTCAAAGGCATTCATTAACTTTATACTTAACAAAATTGAGGGATATTCTACACCTTCATCACAGAAAAAAGGAAGAATATATTTCTGCATTAGGAGCCAGAGACAATCATTTTTAGCTGAACAAGGGTGCCAGAACAGCCAACCCATGCTTTCCCTTTGATTAGCTGGAAAGCAATCAATGCACTCTTGTTAGATTGGAGCTTTCACTCAAAATAGAAACTGGCCTGATGTCCAAAAAGTCGGCAGTTCAGAGACTAATCCCCAGAAGGGATCTTGATATTTGTGTTAAGACCCAGAGTTGGCATGCTCATCAGAACCCAAGTTTAAGACAGGCTTGAAGAAGTTGTTAACAGACTGGTGAGGCATATTCAACATCTTCAAAATTCACACGTTTATTTCATCAGCTGAAACAAACAGCTTAGGTACTTAAGGTTTGCTTCATTTAGCTGTTTTAATAAAGATATTGGGTTTTAAATAAACATATTTATTTAACTTTAAAATTTATTAAAGATATGGGGAGGTAATACTTATAAATCTTAGGATTGGGGGCAAAAACATTATTTATTGAGACTTCTGCTTCTGGGTAAATGGAGATGAACTTTCTCCCATTCCTTTCACTAATATAACTAGAACCCTTGGACATTATGTATAAAACAAACATAAGACGACTCTCGGCTGACTGCCTCTGATATCATTCATTAGGAGAAAATATTTGCAAAACATATTTCTGACAAAGGACTAGTATCTAGAACATGAAAAGAAATTTTAAAACTTAGGAGTAAAAGAATAATCCAGTTAGAAGGGTCTTAATGTAATGAAAATGATTTATATTACATTAAGAAGGCAAACCAGTGAGGGACCTTGAGTTCCAAGGAATGACACAGTGATAAGGTCCCTGGCTTTTCTTTTTACCTTCTATAGCCCAGATTAGGAGCTGAGAAGCAACAACTTGGAAATACTTGGGGGCACAGATCAAATAAGCCCCAGAAAGAGCCTGCTCTCACTATCCAGAGGACTGGGACAGGGGTAGACACCAAGACATAAAACTTTTAGATAATAACTGCTCTACTCCATCCAAACAGCACAGGAAAACTGTGGCCCCAGCAGCCCTCATGCCAACGAAGGCTGAGTGGGGAACCTAGACTTCCACTCTGACTAGGCTATTAATAAGATGTCGCAAATCTTCTCCTTCAGGTGTTGGTAGGAAAGACCAAATACAGAGACAGGACTTTCATCCATGCCAGGTGATAACAAGTCTCCTACTCATGATGTTAATGGAGAACACATGGGGAGCACAGGCATCCACTCCCTGCTTGGCAGTAATAAGGAGCCCCTCCTCCCAGCTGAGGTTGTGTTCAGAGGCAGCCTACTGGAGTGTTAGAACCTCCACCACCGACCAGCAGTAAGCAAGCCACTCCCCTTCTCTGTGGTGTCAGAGGAGGTGCTCCCAGCAAGGGAGGTATCAGTGGAAGCCTAGCAGGAACAAGCAGCCTCCCCTCCTCAGGTATCAATAGAGACCAAGTGGAGAGCCCGGACTTTCTACCTCCACATGGCAGTAATCCCACGTGGCAGTGACCCCCATCGCTTGCCAGAGTGGTGTCAGAGGAAGCCAGCTAAAACAGAAAGTTTAAATATGATTCAGAGTCTCAAAACATAATATCCTAAATGTCCAGATTTCAATAAAAAATCATTCATCATGCTGGAACCAGGAAGATCTCAAACTGAATGAAAGAGAGATAATCATGAGACACCAGAAGATCACAGAAATGTTAGAATATGATAAAGCACCCATCATAAAAATGCTTTAATGAGTAATGACAGACATGCATGAAACAAATGAAAAAACAGAAAGACTTACAAAGAATTAGCAAGTCTTGGCAAAGATGTAGAATATATAAAGAAGAACCAACTGGAAATCTTAGAACTTAAAAATACAACATTCAAAATAAAAAACAAAATGAATACAGGCATACCTTGGAGATATTGCTTTGCTTCCAGACCATTGCAATAAAGCAAATACTGAAATAAAGTGAGTAACATGAATTGTTTTGGTTTCTCAGTGCATATAAAAGTCATGTTTACACTACACTGTAGTTTATTAAGTGTAGAATAGCATTATGTCTAAAAACAATGTACAAACCTTGATGAAAGAATACTTTATTGCTAAAAAATGTTAATGATCATCTGTGCCTTCGGTGAGTCATAATCTTTTTGCTGGCGGAGGGTCTTGCCTTGATGTCGATGGTTACTGGCTTCTCAGGGTGATGGTTGTTGAAGATTGGAGTAGGTGTGGCAATTTCTTAAAATAAGACAACAATAAAGTTTGCTGCATCAATTGACCCTTCCTTTCATGAGAGATTTATCTGCTGCATGCCATGCTGTTTGACAGCATTTACTGACAGTAGGATTTCCCTCTCCTCTCTCCTCTCTTCTCTTTCAGACAGAATCACTCTCTCACCCAGGCTGGAGTGCAGTGGCATGATCACAGCTTTACTGCTGTCTCTACCTCCCTGGGCTCAAGCAATCCTCCTACCTCAGTCTCTTGAGTAGCTGGGACTTCAGACACATGCCACCACACCCAACTAAAATTCTTTTTGTAGAGTTGGGGTTTCACTATGGTGCCCAGGTGGTCCTGAACTCCTGGGATCAAGCAATCCAAATGCCTTGGCCTCCCAAAGTGCTGGGATTATAGGCGTGAGCCACCGTGCCTGGCCTGACTTCTTTCAAAATTGGAGTCAATCCTCTCAAACTCTGCCACTACTTTATCAACTAAGTTTACAGAATATTCTAAATCCTTTGTTGTCATTTCAACAGTGTTCACAGTATCTTCACCAGGAGTAGATTCCATCTCAAGAAACCACTTTCTTTGCTCACACATAAGAAGCAACTCCTTGTCTGTTAAGGTTTTATGAGATTGCAGCAATTCAGTCACACCTTCAGGTTCCACTTGTAATTCTAGTTCTCTTGTTATTCCTACCACCTTTGCAGTTACTTCTTCCACAGAAGTCTTGAACCCCTCAAAGTCATTTATGAGGGGTAGAATGAACTTCTTCCAAACTCCTGCTAATATGGATATTTTGATCTCCTCCCTTGAATCATGAATATTTTAATGACATCAAAACGGTGAATCCCTTCCAGAAGATTTTCAATTTGCTTTGGCCACATTCATCAGAGGATTAACTATCTACAGCAGCTATAGCCTTACAAAATGCATTTTTTTTTCGCTTTTTAAAATTATTATTATACTTTAAGTTCTGGGGTACATGTGCAGAATGTGGAGGTTTGTTACATAGGTATACACGAGCCATGGTGGTTTGCTGCATCCATTAACCCGTCATCTACATTAGGTATTTCTCCTAATGCTATCCCTCCCCTAGCCCCCCGCTCTCTGACAGGCCCCCATGTGTGATGTTCCCCTCCATGAGTCCGTATGTTCTCATTGTTCAACTCCCACTTATGAGTGAGAACATGTAGTGTTTTGTTTTCTGTTCTTGTGTTAGTTTTCTGAGAATGATGGTTTCCAGCTTTATCCATGTCCCTGCAAAGGACATGCACTCATCCTTTTTTAAGGCTGCATAGTACTCCATGGTGTATATGTGCCACATTTTCTTTACCCAGTCTATCATTGATAGGCATTTGGGTTGGTTCCAAGTCTTTGCTATTGTGAACAGTGCTGCAATAAACATACGTGTACACGTGTCTTTATAGCAGAATGATTTATAATCCTTTGGGTATATACCCAGTAATCAGATCACTGGGTCAAATGGTATTTCTGGTTCTAGATCCTTAAGGAATTGCCACACTGTCTTCCACAATGGTTGAACTAATTTACACTCCCACCAACAGTGTAAAAGCATTCCTATTTCTCCACATCCTCTCCAGCATCTGTTGTTTCCTGAGTTTTTAATGATTGCCATTCTAACTGGCATGAGATGGTATCCCATTGTGGTTTTGCTTTGCATTTCTCTAATGACCAGTGATGGTGAGCTTTTCTTCATATGTTTTTTGGCCACATAAATGTCTTGAGACATGTCTGTTCATATCCTTTGCCCACTTTCTGATAAATAATAAGACTTGAAAGTCAAAATTACTCCCCAATCTATGGACTGCGGAATGGATGAGTTAGCAGGCATGAAAATAACATGAACCTCCTTGTACATATCCATCAGGGTGCTTGGGTGACCAGGTGCATTGTTAATGAGCAGTACTATTTGAAAGGAATTTTCTGAGCAGTAATTATCAACAATGGGTTTAAAATATTCAGTAACCATACTGTAAACAGATGTGCTGTCATCCAGGCTTGGTTCCATTTATAGAGCACAGATAGAGTAGATTTGGTATAATTCTTAAGGGCCCTAGGATTTTTGGAATGGTAAATGATCAATGACTTCAACTTAAAAGTCATCAGCTGCATTAGCCTCTAACAAGAGAGTCAGCCTATCCCATGAAGTTTTAAATTGAGGCACTGACTTCTTTTTAGCTACGAAAGTCCTAGATGGCATCTTCTTCCAATATAACGCTGTTTGGTCTACATTAAAAATCTGTTGTTTATTGTAGCCATCTTCGTCAATGATCTTAGCTAGATCTTCTGGATAATTTGCTGCAGCTTCTATATCAGCACTTGGTGCTTCACCTTGCACTTTTATGTTATAGAGACAGCTTCTTTCCTTAAGTCTCATGAACCAACCTCTGCTAGCTCCAAACTTTTCTTCTGCAGCTTCCTCAGCTCTCTCAGCCTTCATGGAATTGAAGAAAGTTCGAGCCTTGCTCTGAATTAGGGTTTGGCTAAGGGAATGTTGTGGCTGGTTTGCTCTTCTATGCAGACCACTAAAACTTTCTCTATATCAGCAATAAGGCTGTTTCACTTTTTTTTATAATTCATGTGTTCATTGGAGTAGCACTTTTAATTTCCTTTAAGAACTTTCCTTTGCATTCACAACTTGGCTAACTGTTTGGTGCAAGAGGCCTGGCTTTCAGCCCATCTTGGCTTTTCACATGCCTTCCTCACTAAGCTTAAGCATTTCTAACTTTTTACTTAAAGGGAGAGCTATGTGACACTTCCTTTCACTTGAAGACTCAGAGGGCATTGTAGGGTTATTAATTGGTATAATTTCAATGTTGTGTCTCAGGGAATAGGAAGGTCTGAGGAGAGAAGGAGTGACAGAGGAATGGCCTGTCAGTACACACGACATTTATCAATTCAGTTTGCCATCAATTTGACAGTTTGACATCAATTCACTTTGCCATCTTATATGGGCACAATTTGTGGTGCCCCAAACAATTACAATAGTACCATCAAAAAATCATTGATTACAGACCATCATAACAAATATGATAATAATGAAAAAGTTTGAAATATTGTGAGAATTACTAAAATGTGACACAGAGACATGAAGTGAGAACATGCTATTAGAAAAATGGTGCCAATAGACTTGCTTGACACAGGTTGCCACAAACCTTCAATTTGTAAAACCCACAATTATCTGCAAAGTGCAATGAAGCAAAGTGCAATAAAATGAAGTATGCCTGTAATCTCAACAGTAGAATGGAGAAGACAAAAGAATCAGTACACTTGAATATAGAAAAATATAAATTACCCAATATGAACAACAGAAATCAAATAGACTGAAAAAATAAACAGAGCCTCAGGGATCTTTGGGACTATAACAAAAGATCTAACATTCATAGTACTGAAGTACTAGAAGGAGAGAAGAAGCAGAGCGAGGCTAAAAATATACTTGAACAAATAATACCTAAAACCTCCCCAAATTTGGCAAAAGACATAAACCTGAAGATTCAAGAAGGTAAGAAAATCCCAACAGGATAAACCCAAATAAATCCATACCAAGACACATCTTAGTCAAAAGTCTGAAAGCTAAAGACAAAGAAAAAATCTTGAAAGCAGAGAGAAAGAAGTGACACATTACTGATATGTGAAAAATAATTTGAATGACATCATATTTCTCATCAGAAATCAATGGAGCCAGAGGAAGTGGCACAATATTTTTTTCAACTACTAAAGGAAAAGAACTTTCAATCCAGAATCCTATGTCAAGAGAAAATATCCTTCAGGAATGAAGGAGTCACCAGGACATTCTCAGATGAGGCAAAACTAACAGCATTCACCACTGGTGGACCTATTTTAAAAGTATGGCTAAAGGAAGTTCTGTAAATGGAAAGGACATGACAAAAGAAGGATTCCTGGAATATTAAGAAAGAAGAAATGACATAGAGAATATGTATATATGTATATGGGTAAATAAAATAGATTTCCTTTTTCTCTTGAATTATCTAAGTTATGTTTGATGGTGAAAGCAAAAATTATAACATTGTCTGATGTGGTTCTAAATGTATGTAAAGGAAATATTTAAGACAATTTTACTATAAAAGGAGGAGCATAAAGAGATGTAAAGAAAGGTAAAGTTACTATACTTCAAATTGGTAAAATGACAACATCAATAAACTGTGATACATGATGTACATCTAATACCTATAGCAACCACTAAAAAATCAATATGAAGAGATATACTCAAAATCTCTAAAGATAAATCAAAATGGGATTCTAATTAATGTTTAAGTAACCCACAGTAAGGCAAAGAAAAAAAGAAAGTAAAGAAAGTAAAAAAGAGAACAAAGAGAAAAAAAAAACAATATTTAAGCCCTAACATATTAATAATTATGTGAAATGTAAGTGGTCTAAACACACCAATGAAAGGACAGAGATTGGCAGAGTGCATAAAAACACGATTCAACTATATGCTGTCAATAGTAATTTACTTCAAATAATACAAGCAGGTTGAAAGTACAAGAACAAAAAATATGCCATGTAAATACGAATGAAAAGAAAGAGAGAATGGCTATATTAATAGCATACAAAGTAAGCAATAAAAGAAAGAAAAGGCATTCAGATTTGGAGAGGATAAAATAAAACTGTCCCTTTTTGGAGATAACATATGTTGAAGATCCGAAAGAATCTAAAACAACAAAATCAGTCAAACAAATAAAACAAGTTCTGCAAGTATGAAGCATACAAGATCAATATACCAAAAGCAATCACATTTCTGTATACAAATAATAGATGTGAAAAATTAAAAACAATACCATTTACAGTTGCTGCAAAAAAATTAAATGCTTAGATATAAATCTAACAGAACATGTATAGGATATGCATGCTAAAAACCACATAATACTGAAAAAAGAAAAAAACACAAATAGGAAGACACAGTGTGTTCATGGATTAGGAGACTCAATATAGTAAACATGTTAATGCTCTCTAAATTTTATACATATTTAATGCAGTTCCTATCAAAATCTCATCAAGATATTTTCTTGATATAGATACAATTGTTCCAGAAGGGCAGAGCAACTAGGATAAAGTAATTTTGAAAAACAAGAATACAGTAAGAATCAATCTACCCAATTTCAAGACTTTGATAACTATAGCAGTCAAGACTGTATGGTATCAGTAGAGGGTCAGACACATATATCAATGGAATCAAATAGAAAACACAGAAATAGACCCACACAAATATGCCCAACTTATTTTTGACAAAGTTACAAAAGCAATTCAATGGAAAAAGGATAGCCTTTTCAACATATGGTACTGTAACAATGAGACAACAACGGGTCTAAAAACAAACCTCGACCTAAGTCTCATACTTACACATGCACACAAAACCTCAGAATGGATCATAGACTTATGTAGATGTAATGTAAATGTAAAACTATAAATATTTTAGAAAAAAACAGGAGAAAATATTTGGGATCTAGGACATTGAAAATAGTTTTTAGACTTGACACCAAAAGTATATATTAATTCATCAAAGGAAAGACTGATAAATTGGATTTGAGTTACATCATTCATTCTTTCATTAATTGTTAACATAGACTATTATGTTGTAGATACTGAGACTTTACAGATAATTAAAATGCAGCCCCTGTCTTCAAGGAAATCATAGTTTAGTAGAGAAAAGCAATATCTAAACTAACAGTTATGATGAGATGTGGTTAAGTGCACAGAGGATAGAGTTGTACTGTAGGGATGAGGAACAGTTTGTAATACATAGCAGAAACATTTAACAATGAGCAAAGACTTAGCAGGTAACGGAGTGGAACACTATGCCAAGCAGAGAACAGTATCTGCAAAGGCAGAGTCATGAGAGGACACTGTATTGAGGGAATGGTTAATATGTTCAAGGAGACTAAGTGCATGAGATTTGTCCATGTGTTCTCATTATTTAGAGAGGGAAACAACACACACTTGGGACTTTTGGAAGGTGGAGGGTGGGAGGAGGGAGAAGTCAACAAAAACAACTAATGGGCACTAGGCTTAATAACTAGGTGATGAAATAATCTGTATAACAAACCACCATAACACAAGTTTACCTATTAAATTTTTACCTATGTAACAAACCTTCACTTGTACCCCTGAACTTACAATAAAAGTTTTAAAAAATGAGATTTGAATGAATACATATCTGAGGTAGAATCAACAGGATTTGGTAACCTGATTTGATAAAGGCGAAGTGGGTAGCTGAGAGAAGAGGGGATCAAGATGCTTTTTGAATTCGTACTTTAAAGGACTAGGACCATTAAATGTGATCAGGAACAGGAAAGGAAGAGAGGGCATTCTTGTTTCTGGAGGGGGGAAAGTATTAAAACATATTGAGTTTGAGGTACCTGTGTTTCTTGGCAAAAATGTCCTCCAGACAACTGGAAATATGAGGTTAGTATTGAGAAAATAGTTCTGAACTAGAGATGTAAATGTGATGTGTGAGGCATTGGTATTCAAGTAGTTGATGCTATGGTAGTAAATTATGTTACATACTGAAAGGGCACACTGAGAAGCTGAGTGTCTGAGAGACAAAAAAAAAAAAAAAAAAAAATTGATAGAGCAAAGTCCAGTGTTCCCTTTTGACTATTTGCCATTCGGTCTTCACAAAACTAGTTTAGATTCCCCTCATTGCATTAACATTTAGAGAACTCTGGCTTGAATAAGACAAAGAGATGAAAAGGCTGCCATTTCTCAGCCATTGCTGCCAACTCCCTTCTCTTCTATCTCCACATAGCATCTCTGGGGAGGTAAGGATCTGCTGAAGTCAGTACAGAAAATTCCATAACTTTCTTTGGTGAATTATTACTGACTGCAGAAAGTGATTTAGTTCTCTAGAAGACCTAGCTAAAATCCTTCCTGCTACAAATAATACTGTTTCTTCATGTTCTGTCTTAATGGAAAAAGAAAAGGGTTAGATACCCCATTGTATGTATCATGGAATTATGTTTTCCAGTCTGGACAGCATGGGGAAGTAGATTTTTCAAGACAAATAAAGTGGCTGATGGGAGGCCCTGGGTTGACAGGGAAAAAGATGTAGATAAGATTATGGGATTCAATTCTTGGTATTCTAGAAAAGTAGATTTTTTTTCTAGTCCTTAAAAGCAGTTATTAAATCACTTCTTCTTGTCTTACAAAACAAATATATGAAGAATCAAATACACAGTTTATTTATTTTGCAAGGCAAAACTCCCCTATGGACATTAAATTGGCTGTGAAATGAGTCAAGTTGGCAGTTTTGCTTTGATTTTGTTTTGTTTTTGTGTTTGAAACCATCCATGGCAAGTGGCTATTTCTAAGGGCTTGAAAATTTTATCTTCTCTGGGTTGAATAATCTTGATTCTTTTACAAAGCCTTCACTTGAATGACTTTTCAATCCATTAATTATTTTATAGCACTTCCTTGATTGCTCACCAAATTCTTTGTACCCATCTTTAGCTATTATGATAGGATCACTTTAACTCTCTGATCAAAAACTGCATTTAAATATTGTTCAAAACATTCTGTTCTGTGCAAGGGATATAAGCCCTTGAAAAAAACATTTCAGAGAAAAAAAAGTGTCAGGCCCCGTTGTTAAAGGAAGTGAGCTGTACCGGAATATTAATTAAGTCCAGTTATTGTATCCAAATTAAACTGGTGTCTCTTAATTCCAGCTTGAAAAGCAGCAAAGTGGAAGGAATAAATGCAAAGAATAAAAATAGAAAATATTTCCTGCTTAAAGAAAGAGAGACAGGGGATTTTTACATACCTAGTGGCATCACTTCCTTAATGAAGCTATTCCTTTTTCTATAAATTCTATCTGGTGTGGAAGTACAAAGAATGGTGGAAGGAAATCTGAAAGCAAAGATGTTTAACAGGTAAAGTTGGGAGTTTCCCACTGGTAAGCTCCAATAGTCAAGGCTAGGGGAACATATCAATGGCCAACATAGTTCAGCTGTTTATTGTTTTTAAAAATTGTTCTACAGTTGCCAGTGGTGTTGGTTAATGTTAATCTGTCTCACCACCAATATCTAGGATTTTTAATAGATAAAAGACATAATTTTCTCTCTTCCTAATGTAGTAAAACATGAAATTTGACTTGACTGGTGAGATTGAGTCTAGAAAAATAAAGGGGAAAAGACAGCTAATACTTCTAAAGATGCTAAATTCTAAGTATCTGCATGCTCTCATTTAGTCCTCAGTAGAAATCATTGAAAAAGAGATGAGAAAAGGGACTCAGCGATATTAAGGCAGACATCCAACTTATCAGTCCACTGCTAATCTTATATTGGTGATCCTAGGTGTTCTTCCCAAAGTGTCATTCATGCATTCATTCATCGACTATTTGTTTATTCATCAAATACTGTATTCCAGGCTCTGAAGCCATGTCCTGGAGATTAATGGTGAAAAACACAAGGCCTTAGCTTTATGGAACCTTACCGGTTCCTGACCAGTTCTCCAAGTTTTAGGTAAGTCTGAGTTCTCTATAAGTCAACCTATTGACTTCCCATTCTACATTCTGTTATCCACCTAATCAGTGGGTATTCTTTTGGTTGTATGGCTGTGATCAACTCAAGTATGAGTCACTCAAAAGAGGAAAAACAAAATGACCAACCTATCTTTTCTCTGACACAATCAACCAAATTAGCATAGGAAAAAGTTATTAGGTCACATCCAGTCCATCCTGGGAACAGAGCAAAACCACTCCTTGCATTATGCTACATTATTTTTCAATGAAATTGTCCTGCCTAATTGTAAATAATTATAAATGACTCAGTGACAACGTTTCCACTATTTCCTCTCAAAGGTTAGCCCACGCTCTGGTAATTTTCAGCATCAAGATGGTTTTTCTGATAGTCAGCCCAAACAGCCCTTGTCCTGATTTCATCTAATTAAGCTCTGATCTACCCTGATCTCATTCTATTCAGTTCCTCTTTTGCTGCTGTATTTATATCCTTCAAATATAGCTATATGCCTATCATACCGAATTCTCTCCCCTCTCCACCATGGCTGACTTAATCTTAAGCTAAACTCAGCAGACAAAACTGCAACCCCACCATAACTTCTAGTCATCTCAGTATTTTCTACCCTATGCAGAAAACACTAACTAATTTCTTATAGTTCTGGGGTCAGACCTTCCAGGTCTCTGCCTATACACTGGGCAGTGAGGCAGGTGTCCAGAGACCACAAATTACATTTCAATGACATCCTGTCACTTCCACTCTTCTACTTCTCTAGGGCACAGAAGTACTTCTTCAGTGATTTTTTTCTAACCACATGTTTTGAGGGTGGCAGAACAGATCCAATTCAGAAGAACATCTTAGAAGATTTTGTTGACTCTATCTGGGTGCAGAACTTATTCATTCACTCTCACACTCAACTTTTGTTGAAAACTAGCAGTGTCATACCCTAATGAATCTGACATGTTCTTTCTCAAGGAATTCAGAGTCTAATACAGGAGATAAATAGGTCCCTCTCCCCAATTTATACCCTGCCACTCTCCTTTTCTAAAGAAAATTGTTTACATATACAATTCCTTACCTCCCATTCACTCTTCACTGAAATTGGGTCTCTGCTCATAATGTTTTAATAAAGCCTTTTCTGCCAAAGTCAACCAGTAACCTCTGAATTAGCAAACTCAATGGTCTCTTTTCAATATTCATCCAACTCGAATGCAAGAATATTTAGCACTATTGATTGCTGGACTGCTTTTTCTTGAAATCCTCTCCCTGTCCTTGGTTTCCATGACACCACTCTCCCACATCTCCTCCTACATTTCTGAGTGCCCTTTCTTTCTCTTCTTTACACCACTTTCTCTGTTTCCTCTCAGCGGACAGCTTCTCCTTATATTTGATTTAAAAAGATAAGCATTGAGAAAAGAACTTCCTCTTCTTTCCACCACTGCATCACCAACCTACCTTGCCTTATCTCCTCTTAATATGGGTGAATTATCCTTATTCTTAACGAAGTTCAACTCCCCACTTCTGCTCTGATCTTCCCAAGGACCTTACCTCTGCAATTATTTTTGTCTATACTGTCCATTTCTTTTCTATGCCATCAATTTCTCCCTTGCTACTGAATTATTTCCATTAGCAGTCAGATATTTAATATTTGTGATTTTCAAATTTCCCCTCTTATGCCTAATATACTTTTATTGAATATGTCCCTTTAACATATATATTGTTTTATGTGCATGTATTTTTATAGATAAATAATAATTATACATACTTTGGGGGTACGTGATATTGTGATACATGCATATAATACGTAGTGATCAAATCAGAGTAACTGGAATATCTATCACCCAAACATTTATCATTTCTTCATGTTAAGAATATTCCAAATCTTCTCTTAAAGCTATTTTGAAATATACAGTAAGTTATTATAGTCACCCTACTATGCTATCAGACACTGGAACTTACTCCTTTCTTTTAAAAATTAATTTTATTAACTGACAAAAATCACCATATATTTATCCCAATTGCTTCTCAAGCTAACACTCTATTTTTCTGTACTCCTTTTACAACTAAACCCCTAAAAAGACTTACTACCTTCACTTCTTCACTGTCCGTTCTTTTATGAAACAATTCATTCAGGCTTTTGTCTCTGGGTTGCCAATGACTTTCATGTTGCCAAAATCAATAGGTAATTCTCAGAATCAATGTCTCATCAACATTTGACACAGCTGACTACTCCCTCTTTCTTGAATCAGTTTCTTCACTTGCATTGTGGGATACCACTCTCATTTGGTTTTTCTCCTACCTCACTGGCCACTTCTCCTCAGCTTATTCTTTGGGTTTTTCTTCATCTGCCCTATCTCTAAATATTGGAGTATCCCAGCGCTCAATACAAGGACTTCTCCTCTTTGCTGCCTACACTTAAAAAATTAAAGGTGACTTTATTTTATCAAGATTTAATTTCCTCTTAATGTCCATGTTTTTAGCTTCTGCCAAAATTAGAGGCTGCCTCCTCAACTGGTCCAATTTAGATTTAAAAATATTTTTTACCTTGAAATAATTTAAAATGTATGATAGAGTTGCAAGAACAGTACAAGGAATTCCTGTGTAGCCTTTATCCAGAATCACCAACTGATTACATTTTGTCACATTTGCTTTGTCACTCCCTCTCTCTCTAGACATATAAATTAATATGCATGTATGTATTTACTCATCTATTTCAGAGTTAGTTTCAGACCTCATGCCCCTTTACCTCTAAATACTTCAGTTTGTCTTTCCTAAGGACAGAAATTATCTTATACAATTACAGTACTATTATCAAATTCAAGAATTTTTACATTAATATAATACCATTTTACAATATACTTAACCCATTAATGTTCTCACCTGGTGTCAAAGCTTTATCAGAGGGTGACTCCAAAATTTAAATATTTAACCTTGACCTGTTTTCTCAATTCTAGACTCTTCTAATTTCTTAGTTAACATTAGCATGTAGCTGTCCAACAGACATGTCATTACATGTACAAAGTTAATGTGTATAAAACCAAGCTACTTCTTTCCTACTTCTTCTGATTACCCATAAAACGTGTTCCTCCTCCAGTCTTTCTCACCTCAGTAACTGATACCACCCAGTTATTCAGGTCAAAACCCAAGGAACCATTTATTCCTTGCCTAGCCATTTCCTACCACAACCCTGCACAATTCATACTTCAGCCATCAGCAAGTCTTCCAAAACGAATCCTAAATCTAACAACTTTTTACCATCTCCATCACTAAAATCCAAATCCAACTCATTACCTTATCTTGCTTAAATTATTCCCAGTAGCCTCCTAACAAGTTTTCCTGCTTCCTCTCTGCCCCCTACAGTCTGTTTCCCATACAGCAGCCACAGTGATCGTCTACCAATCCAAAACTAATCATACCACTGTTCTGCTTAGAACTGTCTAACAGCTTCCCTCTGCAAATAGAACACATTTGAACTTCTTACCAGAGCCTCCAAGGCCCTGTGTGATTATAATCCTTGACTTCTTCTCCTTTCATGCTTCCTTTGCTTACCACACTACAGTTTTAAAGCCTTCTTTCTGACCTTTGAATACATCATGTATTTTTTCCATTTAAGCTCTCTTTTACTTGATATTCTTCTGGCTGGAAAGCTCTTCTCCACAGATATTTATATGGCTGCCTCTTTCTTACCATTTACTTCTTGGTTCAAATATCTTCATAGAGGTAGAGGTCTTCCCTGAATGAGCTGAAGTCTCCCCTGCCCCTGCTGCTCCTACCACACCCACATTTAGTCATTTTATATGCCTTTGCATTGCTTTATTTTCCTTTATAGCACTTACCACTAATGGATATAATATGTTTGCCTATTTTTGATTATTGTCTACTTCTCCCATTCCTGTTAGAATAGCAACTCCAAGAGGGAAAGGGCTATTTTGTTCACTGATATACCCCCAGTTCCTAAAATAGTACCCAACACAGACTATGGCCCTAGTAAATATTTGTTAGATGAATGAATGAATGGTTCCTCTCTTTGCATTTGGCTCACATATGTCCCCCAGAATCTGGTCCCTGATCATCTTCTTTTCTTCTCTACATTACAGTTTCTGGAAGATACCATCCCAATGGCTTCAATTATCATTGACCCAAATAACTTTCAATTTAATTATTGAGTCCTTTTTTTCTTTGTGTACCCAAGAACCATAGTTACAACTGCCTACTGGTCCTTTATATTTGGACGTCTTACATATGCTTCAAATTCCACATGTCTAAAACTAGCTCATTATTTTGTTTCTTTTTGATATAAAGCATATAAAGTACCAAGTCAAATGCTCAGTGTCTAAGAGGCACTCAATAAATGCTAGTTCTTATAAATAGCATTTGTAACTAGTATCTTTTAACTCCATCCAATTTGGCAAGAAACCTTGCACTCATCTTTGACTCTATCTCTTTCCTTTGCCGAATCCACCATCTCAGCTTTCAAGTATTTGGATGCTTGACAAGCCAATACCCCTAAAAGTCTCAGCCTCTAATTCTCACTGCAATAACCCTTACTGCCCTTGCCTGGCATACATTCATTCCATTCAATTAGCTATTCAATGAGTATTGAGCATGTAACCCTGCTAAGCACTATGATCACTATACTAAAGATACGAGTAAAAACCACACATGGACGCTGCCCAAAATTTACAGGTGGGAAATAGACAAGTAAACAGGCTGTTACGATTCTAGATAGAGGAAATTAAAGGGTGTTGTTTATAGGAGGAAGCTTAATACAGTCTGGGGATATCAACCCTAACACTTCTTAGAAGTGGTAAAGTCTTGAGTGTTGAATAAGACTTAGCTAAACAAAGAAGAGGAAGGAGCAGTCATCATTTTGGGAAGAAGGAGCAGAATGTGAAAAGGCACAGAGATATGAGAGAATATGTTGTAGTTGGATGTGATGGTTAATACTGAGTGTCAACTTGATTGGATTGAAGGATACAAAGTGTTGATCCTGGGTGTGTCTGTGTGGGTGTTGCCAAAGACAATAACATTTGAGTCAGTGGACTGGGGAAGGCAGAACCACCCTTCATCTGGTGGGCACAATCTAATCAGTTGCCAGTGAATATAAAGCAGGCAAAAAAACATGAAAAGGAGAGACTGGCCTAGCCTCCCAGCCTACATCTTTCTGCCATGCTGGATGCTTCCTGCCCTTGAACATCAGACTCCAATTTCTTCAGTTTAGGGACTCAGACTGGTTCTCCTTCCTCCTCAGCTTGCAGATAGCCTATTGTGAGACCTTGTGATCATGTAAGTTAATACTTACTAAGCTCCCCTTTTCATATATATATATATGTGTGTGTGTGTGTGTGTATCCTATTAGTTCTGTCCCTCTAGAGAACCCTGACGAATACACTGGAGAAATATAAGCAGGTGAATGTGGCCATAACATAAAGTGCAGGCTTGGGCGGAGATGGCAGAGATAAACAGGTGTTCTATTTTAAGAGGCCTGTTCACCAAATTAAGGAGTTTGGATTTTAACCTGAACACAACAGGGAACTTTGAAGGGTTTTGGTGAGTAAAGATTTCACAATGAGGTTTGCATTTTAAAAGATGACTCTGGTTGCACTGTGGAGAATAAATTCACGAGGTCGGGAGCATGGCAAAACTGGAGGTAGGTAAACAAATTGAGAGACTTGCAGTGAGCAAACAAGAGAGAAGAAGTTTGAGAAATTTTCAGCATATATAAAAATGGCCAAGACTTGCTCAATTAGATATAGCAATAAGGAGCTGAAAAAACTGGGTTCACTGTGAATTGTTCACCTTTATAGAGGCACACAGGAGGAGAAGCAGATTTTATCAGGGTTTGGAGGTAGAAGTTAATGACTTTAACATATAGAGTTTTGGAGATACATGTGGGGTATAAAAATGAAGATACCTAGAAAGAAGTGGTATAAATGGGAGAGAAGTATGGGATGGAGTGAGAGATTTAGAAGTCTTATTTGCTAAATTAAATCATGGAATGAATTAAAATCACCCAGAATGTATCATGTTAGAAGAGTAGAGAAACTTGTGTAGAACTTTGGAGAATATTAATACATAAGGGTCAAGTAGAAGAAGAGGAACCATAAAAAAGGAATAGACAAGAGAAAGCAAAGAAAAACCAGGGGAAGCATAGTGTTACTGGAGCCAAAGGAAGATAAAATTTTTAGAAGACAGTAATATTCAACAATGTTAAGCTCTGATGAGAAGTTGTACTGAGTTGAATGGTGCCCCTGCAAAATTCATGTTCACCTAGAACCTTTGAATGCAACCCTGTTTGGAGACAGAGCCTTTGCAGATGTAATTAGTTATTATGAAATCATACTGGACTTAGGAAGGACCTAAGTCCAATGACTGGTGACCTTATAAGAAGGCCACATAGACACAGACACACAAAGACACAGGGGAAAAGGCCATGTGAAGATAGAGGCAGAGGTTGGAGTGCTATGTCTACAAGCCAAGGAATGCCTAGGGTTGCTGGTAAACACCAGAAGCTAGGAAGAATCAAGAAAGGACCCTCCCCTAGAGCCTTCAGAGAGAGCGTGGCCCTACCAACACTTGGATTTCAGACTTCCAGTATCCTGAGCTATGTAATCTCTGCTATTTTAAGGTACCTAGTCTGTGTCACTTTGTTGTGACAGCCCTAGGACACTAATACAGAGGTGAAGTAACACAGGAACCAAAAGGAGTTCATTGCTTTAAATAATTAAGAGGTCACTGGTAATTCCGACCAGAGTCACTTGAGGGATATGGTGGGAGACCAAGTTAGATTGTTATGGGTTGTGCTTGTGAATGGAAGGTGAAGGAGTAGAAATAGTGAGCGAAAACAGGTTTTCAAAGTAGTTTACCTGTGAAAGAAAAAAAAGGCACAATACCTAAAGATGACTATAGGTCTTGGAAAGGTGTTTTCAAAATAGGAGACCTGAGCTGGTTTGTAGACTTAGGGGAAAAAACTAGGACAAGAGAAGGATAACAGGTTGAAAATGCCTGAAAAAGGGAGAGCAGAAATTAAAGGAGCAAGATTTCTTTAAAAAGTGTAGGAGAATGAGGTCCAGGACACCTGTGAAAAAATTGGGTATGTCCAAGTGAGGAGGCAAACTCTTTTAAGATATACCCCTTTGGGTTTCAGAAAGATAAGGATAGAAAAAAGTCATGTAGATCCATCTATACAGGGTCTTAAATGCTGGGATGAAGTATTTAGACTTATTTGTGGAGGCAGTTGGGGTTTTTTTGAGAAAGGGAATGACATGAGCCAGGCTAAGCACAATAGAGACCTCATAACTCATGAGATTTACCCAAAGCACAATTACTGCTGATTGAAATAAATACAGAGATGTACTTTAGGAAGATTAATTTGGCAGAAGTGCAGAGAATGGGTTGGAGGGCATCCAGACAAGAGGTAATGAGTCCCTGGCAGTAGCAGGACGAAAGCAAAGGAAATAGATGAGATGGATATTAGAAACGCTGCAGAGGGAGCTCAGAAAGGACTTGGGGACTGTTGGGAATAAAAGAGGGAATTTAAGAGGATTCTACTATTGTGAGCTTGATTGACAAGGATGGGAAAGATGCCATAGACTGAAATAGAGATATTAGGACACCGGAAGGGGGTGGTTGGGTAAGAGTTAATGTACACCTTGGAATGGAAGTCTGGAGCTCAGGAAGAAGGGAAAGCTGGGGAGAGAGATCTGGCAGTCTTCTATATCTAGGAGAGACGTGAAACCTTTGGAAGTGGATAAATTCATAAAAGATGAATTGGCAGAGGAAAAAGTTAAGGCAAAGGATAGAATCACAAACTTACTTTAGGTATAGAAAGGAGACATTTCCCTCAAGTACAGAAAGGCTTCCTAGAGGAGGTAGCAAATGTGAAACATCCCAGAAACCATGTAAAGAAACCTTGACTGGTAAGAAGAAGTTGCTGGTTCTAGTCTAATCTACCTCTGTCGCTGTGTGGCCTTAGGAAAGTCCTTACTCATTCCAGTCCTCAGTCTTCTCACCTATAAAATGAGGTCACTGAATACAGTGATTACAGAAACCTCTTTTAGCTCTAGCAGTACATTTTCCTTTGATTGGAGCTTGACTTTGGCCTTTGTTTTGGCAAGAGGGGTACATAACTTTCTAGATCAAGAAATAGTATACAAAGGCAAAGAGGCACGTTTAAGAAAAGAGAAATGAATGAATTCAGAACTAGTCATTTTCACAACTTGAGCTATCCAACCTAATGATCATTCTGATTGACAATTATTAGGGTACTATGTGATTGATAATAACACCTGGTCTATGAGTTGAGTTGTGTAATGAAGTTTTTTTTTGTTTGTTTGTTTGTTTGTTTTGAGACAGAGTCTCGCTCTGTCACCCAGGCTGGAGAGCAGAGTGTGAGATCTCAGCTCACTGCAAGCTCCACCTCCAGGGTTCACGCCATTCTCCTGCCTCAGCCTCCCGAGTAGCTGGGACTACAGGCGCCCACCACCACGCCCAGCTAATTTTTTTGTATTTTTAGTAGAGATGGGGTTTCACCGTGTTAGCCAGGATGGTCTCAATCTCCTGACCTCGTGATCTGCCCGTCTCAGCCTCCCAAAGTGCTGGGATTACAGGCGCGAGTACCCCCGCCCGGCCGGATGAAGTTTTAGCCAGTATTGTACTGTCTGCTAAAATCAGTACTGAAGGATAAGTACTGCCTTCCTTTTACTTAGGAAAAAGAAAAGAGCAGTTACCAAATGGCTACTCTGTTTCAGGTACTTTCATATATTTACCTAAAAGGTAATTTATATGAAGACAAGATTTTCTTTTAAACCTGTTGTATTAACTGATATATCACTAATACCTAAAATAGTGCTTAGCACATAGCACTCAATATTGTTTGAATGACTTGAAAAATATATGAATATATTTTATATATACATATATTTCATATATGTGTGTATATAATGTCATTTGATCATTATAACAAACTTGCAAAAGAGACATTAGTGTTCTTATATGGACGGGAAAAGAATGGCTAAAAGAGGTTATATAAACTTACTCAAAGTCACACAACCTGTAGGTGTTGTGCCAGAGTCAAACACAACAGATTTATAAGCTCCATGTGGGCAGGGAATGTGTCTATGTTCTCCACGGTATCCCCAACAGCTAACTCCATATCTAGATGGAAGTAGCATTTAATAAATATCTTGTGAATAGAAGGAAGCAGGCAAGCAAACACACACTTGTGTGAACCCATATACCATTCATTTTACCCTATACCAACCACATCATTGCCCAAATTCAAAAGAATATTGAATCTCAAGAATCCAGCAGTTTGCCTACCATGTTTGTTGGCTTAAATAGTCTGTGATTTTTTATTCATTCTCACTTGTAGACTACGATGGTTCTCTTTCAGTCTTTTTAAGTTTTAGAGAGAGCCTCAAGGTCTTCTTTTTGGAGAATGCTTTATACCAGGGGCCAGCAAACTTAGTCTGTAAATGGCCAGGTAGTAAGTATTTTAGGTTTTGTAGACCATATAGTGTCTGTTGCAACTATTCGACTTTGCCATTTTGGTGTTTAAAAAAAAACAAAACCACAGCTATAGACAACACATAGATAGATGAGCATGCCTGCTCCAATTGCTTTTATTCCAATAAAATGTTAATTGGAAAACTAGTTAGCAGGACAGATTTGGCCACAGACCATAGTTTAGCCCACCTCTGTTTTATATTATTTTTATTTTTCTCTCTCTTGCCTTTCCAGGACTTCTCTAACACGGTGCCAACTGTAAACATCTTCCTATCCCTGGTATATTAATACATGGCAGGACAACTTCAGTTTTAACAAGTTTCAACAGTTGTAACCCCTTCCATTTAATTATAGATGGCAGGAGTATTATGACAACAACAAAGACAGGACAGCTAGGGAGGCTGGCAGGTGGCCTACACAAGGCTCAAAGATACGGCAGTTCATTCCTTTTCATAATCTTAATGCTGGTCCAAGATCTGGATACCAGGTTCATATAATAAAAACTAGATTGTTTGCTTTTTGATCAGTGTACCCAAAATTGATCAGTTATTTTAAAACAGTCTTACAAATATCCATAATCATAATAAACTGAATGGAATGTCATGTGCCAATTTAAGTGACCATGAAAAATATAACTATCAAGAAAACCAGTTACTCATAGTTCCTACTTCCCTAAATAAGGATGTTTAAAAAAAAATACTGAGTCCTTCCCATGTGTCATAGAGTATACTAGGTACTGAGAATGCAACAGTGAATACGCAGCACCTGTCCTCATGTTTCTAGTCTAAGGGCCATTTTTTTTTTTCTGCATAGAGCCAAATAATAAATATTTTAGGCTTTTTGTATCACACAGTCTGCCACAACTCAATTTTGCCATTTTAGTATGAAAGAAGCATGAATAGTACATAAATGTGTAGTTCTGTTCCAATAAAATTTTATTTATGGACACTTAATTTGAGTTTCATATAATTTCACATATCATGAAATACGATTCTTTTTTCCACCAACCGTTTAAAATATATACATATGTATGTGTGTGTATATACATATATCAAAGAGATATCTACACCCCATATCTTTTGCAGCAGTATCCACAATAGCTGAGATATGAAATCAATCTAAGTGTTCAAAAACAGATGAATGGGGCCGGGCGCGGTGGCTCAAGCCTGTAATCCCAGCACTTTGGGAGGCCGAGATGGGCGGATCACGAGGTCAGGAGATCGAGACCATCCTGGCTAACACGGTGAAACCCCGTCTCTACTAAGAAATACAAAAAATAGCCGGGTGAGGTGGCGGGCGCCTGTAGTCCCAGCTACTCGGGAGGCTGAGGCCGGAGAATGGCGTGAACCCGGGAGGCGGAGCTTGCAGTGAGCTGAGATCCGGCCACTGCACTCCAGCCTGGGCAACAGAGCGAGACTCCGTCTCAAAAAAAAAAAAAAAAAAAAAGAAAAACAGATGAATGGATACAGAAAATGTGGTGTATATATACACAATGGAGTGTTATTCAGCCATAAAAAGAATGAAATCCTGTTATTTGCAGCAACATGGAGGACGTTATGTTAAGTGAAATAAGCCAGGAACAGAAAGTTGAACACCACATGTTCTCACTCATATGTAGAAGCTAAAAATACTGATCTCAAAGAAGTAAAGAGTAGAACAGAGGTTACTAGAGGGTGAGAAGGGAGGGGGAAGGGAAGGATATATAAAGATTTGCTAAAAAATACAAAAATTCAGTAGATAGGAAGAATAAGTTCTAGTGCTCTATAGCACTATAGGATGACTATAGTCAATATTAATGTATTATATATTTCAAGTAACTAGAAGAAAGGATGCTCCCAACATAAAGAAACAATAAATGTTTGAGATAATGGATATGCTAATTACTCTGATCTGATCACTATATGTTGCACATTGGAAAACCACTATGTACCCCATAAATATGTACTATGTATCAGTTAAAATAAATTTAAAAATAGAAGTGAAAGAATAACCTGGAGGCTGATAAATGACATTGGTAAGGAAATGAGAGTGATAATCCCTGCTTGTTTGAGCTTCAAAAATGAAGGGAATCTTGCATGAGGGTGGAGGAATGATGGTTCAGAAGTTGTCTACGGAGAGCATGGCTAAACCAGAATATGTCAATAATGTACATTCAATTGTATCTTGCCTTTTTGTAAGAAAAAAAAATACAGTACCCTAAGACTTTACCCACATCATCAAAAATGACTTGTGTACATTTTCTGTCTGTACATTTTTGTAATTTCCTCCATATAAAACCTCTTTCTTTCATACATATTTCTTAAGGGCATTCCTGATTGCTTATGGGTTTGTTCCCATTAAGAATGGCATATATTTCTCCATATAGCTTCTAATTGATTATTGTGTCTGTTGTTACCTTTAAATTTGTTATTCTTTGACTTCTCCTTTGAACTGATTGTAACACTTTACATTTTCCTCATTTAGGAGTGAAATACAATATTTAACATATGTTCACTTTTTGTCTACGTAAGAGTCAAAATTTTGCCTTTTAAAAATTATTTTAATATTTGTAATGAATTGTTACTGTCCTATATTATTGTATTATATTTCATAGAATTCCATGTATATATTTTGCATCTAAATTTACAAATTGGATAGAATATTCTTTCTTAGAGCAGTCTGTCAGGTTTTGGTATCAGAGTAATGCTGGCTTCAAAAACAGTGTGAATAATTCTGCAACATTTTCAATACTATAACATATCTATAGAATTCAACGTGGTTATTTCTAGAAAATTTAAAGGAATTCACAGATAAAAATATCTGTCCCTTAAAGTCCTAAAGTATTTTTGGATGTCCCTAAAGTATTTTTGGAAGTTTCTCTTTGATAATTGTTTTCAAAGTTTCTACTGTTACATGTTCATTTAGTTTCCAACTTCTCAGTAATTTCTGGCATTTAATATTTTATTAGATATTTTTAATTTCTTTGAGATTTTCAAATATATTAAGGTACAATTATAGTAGTGCGCCTTTAATTTAAAAAACCTTTGTTGTTGTATTCCATTTGTCATTTAAATTTTATTTATAATTCATCTTTGTTTTCTTGATTAAATTTGCTAAAGGCTTATCTATTTAATTCATCCATCTGAAAAGAAACCTAGTCCTCGGTTTCATATTATATTGGATTATTAGTCATTTAATTCCATTCTTCATTTTTAACAATAAAATATTTAAGGTTATGAATTTACTTCTGAATATTTTCAAAGTTTTGGTAAGTCATGATCTCATTTTTATTATTGTTAGTCTGCTAGTGTTTCTTTGTGCTAATATTCACATATAAATGTGATCTAAAATATTCAAGTAATTGAAGACTTTAAAATTTGTTTTTAAATTGTAAACATTGTACATTATCATCAGAGATTGCTACTCTTAAGAGTGTGCAGGCTGGGCTTGGTGGCTCACGCCTGTAATCCCAGCACTCTGGGAGGCCAAGGCGGGCAGATCACTTGAGGTCAGGAGTTCAAGACAGCCTGGCCAACATAGTGAAGCCTTGTCTCTACTAAAAATACAAAAATTATCTGGGTGTGGTGGTACACACCTGTAGTCCCAGCTGCTTGGGAGGCTGAGGCAGGAGAATTGCTTGAACCCGGGAGGCAGAGGTTGCAGTGAGCCAAGATCGTGCCATTGAACTCTAGCCTGGGCAACAGAGCAAGGCTCTATCTCAAAAAAAAAAAAAAAAAAAAAAGAAACTTGCAAAGCTTTTCTTTGTGACATACCTATGATCATTTAAAAATATTCTCTCAATATTTGAAAAGAGTATATGCAGTCTATAAACAATTTTCAAAATGTATTAATTAGATCTAATGAATTGTTTTTTATATCTTCTAAGTAGTTTATTTTAGTCTACTTTATTGTCAATTAAATTATGTTAAAGCCTCCCATACAGATGTTTCCATCACTTTTTGTATAGTTGACAGTTTTTTTCTTTATATATTTGGATGCCATGTTTTTTGCAAAAAAAGATTCATAAATATAATATCTTCAATATGGTTTGTATCATCAATCAATATAAAATGAATATTTTGGGATCAACATGGTTGCATGGTCATTGTTCCTGATTTTTTTTTTCCTAATAGAGTAGTGACATGTTCAAATACCTATTTAGAGAATGGATTGATTAGGAAAAGGTGAGACTGAAAGCTGAGAAGCCAGTGGGAAGGCTCTTAGAATAGTGCAGGTGAGAAATCATGAGTGGCTGGATTAAGACAAAGGCAACCAAGAGGTCTTTAGCAGGTTAAAAACATCAAGACTTGGAATTAATTGGATTGGAAGTTGGGTGGGGTGAGAGAGGAGTTGAGGGTGACACCTACATTTCTGACTGAGCTGACCATTATCTAGACAGCAATACAGGAGGAAGAGCTGGGTTGGCTTTTCAGAATTGGCTATATTCTAAAGTTCCTTCTGTTTATATTCATACCAAAAGCACTCAAGCCTAGACCTAAAGCTAAGTGTTGGATCTTTGTCAGCTGATTGTTTATTCAAACCAAAGTCTTTCTACCTGTATAAAACACTAGGCTGAATACTCACAAACTTTAGGGTAATCACACTTCTTTTACATGTTAAGAGCTCTTTCATAAAGTTGACGGAAAATTTGGACTAAACGAGAGGGAATTAATTTCCTATACTGTGCCCAGGGTAGTCCACCTGTGAAGGTTAAGTTTTCCACAAGAGGGCAGCATCACCTAATAAATTATGTCATTGAAAGCCTTCACCAATAGGGGCTGAGATGGGGAGGTTAAAAGGGTAGAAAATACAGGTTCTGGGAGCCATAGGACCTGTCACACCACGAAAAACAAAGGGCCCTGCTAGTTCAAGCCCACAATTATAACCACTCCTAAGTGACTGATGGTGGCAGATGTTGCTACGAAAGAGGACATGGAACTCACCCTGTCAAGATGAGTGGGTGAAACACCTGAACCCTCTCATTCTTGTGACTGACTCAGAAGATACTCTAGATAGTGTTCACACTCCCTCTAAGTGCTGGTGTCTCTGTACAACCAGCATCTCACAGGGGCCTTTATTTCCTATTCAGATCATTGCCACCCCTAATGATTCCTTAGCACATCATTCTCTGCAGGTTAGGCTGCAAAGCACATCACCATTCTGATGCTCTCCCAATTTAACAGTGTTTGGTTATTCCAATTATGCTTCTTTTAGACCCTAAGGAAAGAAATGGGAATGAAATTCACTGACAACCCATTATGTGAAAGTCATTTTACATAAATTATCTTATTTAATCATCACAACAATGCCATTATATACGAATTATTATTTGTCATATAAGAGACCTAGGAAGTTGCAAACATGGGAATATCTAGCTCCAAAACAAAAATGCTTCCAAATTCACCAAATTACCCCTCCAAGAAGCCTTATTTAAGACCTAAATCTTGACCAATCCAAGATTTAATCAGTGATAATGTATCTATGATATAAGGCATTACTTAACATGTCACCTCCTATCCATGTACATGGGCAGGTATGGATTAATCTTAGGTGCCAGCAGGTAACAGAAGTCAAGGGGATCCTATATAACCTCATTCTTCCTAGGTCCAAAGCCTTTCCCCTTAAATATTCTCTCTTCAGGATAAATCATTTGGATATACAACATGAGGACAATGGAAGAATTAAAGATGGCTTCTGTGTTTCTGGCTTAGTTGGCTGAATACATACGTGGTGGTCCTGGTCATAGATAGTTATTTTGAGAGAAGATGATGATGTGTTAGGCATGGGCATGTTGTGTTTGCAATACCTCTGACACATTTAAGTATAAATGTTTAATAGGAAGTTGGTTATATGGTCTAGAGCATAGGAGATACAGAAAATAAGGTGAAGCTAAAGGGCTGGGTGAGATTTTCCAGGGTATATTAAGTTAAAAATGGTGGAACTATGGGGAACACCAACATTTAAGGAATGGTCAGAGGAAGAGCAGGTAATAACGAGCCTGGTTTTTAAAAAATGGACAAGGATGTAGGAAAAGAACAAGGAAACTGATTATCTTGAAAGTAAGAGGTGTGGCCGGGCGCGGTGCCTTATTCCTGTAATCCCAGCACTTTGGGAGGCTGAGGCAGGCCGGATTACTTGAGGTCTGAGGTTTGCCACCAGCCTGGCCAACATAGTGAAACTCCGTCTCTACTAAAAATACAAAAAGTAGCCAGGTGTGTTGGTACATGCCTGTAATCCAGCTACTCAGGAGGTTGAGGCAGGGGAATTGCTTGAACCTGGGAGGTGGAGGTTGCAGTGAGCTGAGATCACGCCACTGCACTCCAGCCTGGGCGACAGAGCAAAACTCCATTTCAAAAAAAAAAAAAAAAAAAAGTTTTTTTTTTTAAATTAACATAATAGTTACACATGTTTTGGGGGTACATGTATCATTCTGATACATACATATAAAGTGTAACAATGAAATTTGGAAAATTGGGATATCCATCACTTCAAACATTTATCTTTTCTTTATGTTGAGAACATATGAATTCTTCTCTACCAGTTATTCTGAAATATACAATAGATTGTTAACTATAGTTACCCTACCCAAACTATTGAATACTAGATCTTATTCCTTCTATCTAACTGTATTTTTATACCCATCAGTCAACCTCTCTTCAACCTCCCCACTTCCCAGCCTCTAGTAACCACCAGTCTACTCTCTATCTCCATGAGATCTCTCTTTTCACCCTTTACATATGAGTGAGAACATGTAATATTTGTCTTTCTGGGCCTGCCTTATTTTACTTAATGACCTCCAGTTCCATCTGTGTTGTTGTAAATGACAGCATTTCATTCTTTTTATGGCTGATAGTATTCCTTTATATATATATATATATTCCCCATTTTCCTTATCCATTCATCTACTGATGGATTAGGTTGATTCCATGTCTTGTTTATTGTGAATAGTGCTGCAATAAACATGGGGGTGCAGATATCTCTTTTATATGCTGATTTCCTTTCTTTTGAATATGTACCCAGCAGGGGGACTGCTAGGTCATATGATAATTATATTTTCAGTTTTTTACTAAACATCCATACTGTTCTACGGTGGCTGTACTATTTCACAGTCCTACCAACAGTGTACAGGGATTCCCCATTTTCCCACATCCTTCCAGAATCTGTTTTTTTTTTTATTTGCTTGTTTTGTTTTTATAAAAACCATTTTAACTGGGGTGACATAATATCTCATTGTGGTTTTTATTTTCATTTCCCTGAAGATTAGTGATGTTGAACATTTTTTCATATGCCTGTTGGCCATTTTTGTGTCTTCTTTTAAGAAATGTCTATTCAATTCTTTGCCCACTTTTTAAGTTGGATTATTTTGGGGTTTTTTTGTTTGTTTGTTTGTTTGCTATTGAGTTGCTGTGTGAGATTTTTGGTATTGAGTTTCATAAAGGAAGGTAGGGGGCAAAATCTAGAGCTATAATGTTAAATGCCATATATGATGAATACTAAAAATAACCCATTGACTTTGACAATTAGGTGATAATTTGTAGCTTTTGACAGAGTAGTTTCAGTGGAGTTCTGAGGGTCAAATTCTGGCTGCAGAGAGTAGAAAGCTAAATGGCAGGTGGAGAAGTGGGGACAGTGACTATAGACTCTTCCTTTGAGACTGAGTATGAACAAAAGGAGAAAGATGGGGCAGGAGCCAGAGGGAGAAGTGAGATTGTGGGAAGATGCAAACTTACAATAAAGGAAAAAAAAAAAAAAAAAACCACACAATAGAAAGGGAGAAGGCTGAGCTCCAATAATACAAAGCAAAGACGCAGCAGCAAAATGAAAGAAAAGCCATGTGGAAAGTTCACCAATAGGTAGATGCTTTTGGTGGTAGCAGAATAACTGTGCCCAAATATGTCCTTCCCTTCCTTCTGCTTATGCCACTGCACTTACCTGCAATGCCTTCCTCTTCTGATGCTTTATTTTTCAAATTATACTTACCCTTTAGCTTTAATTCTACTTCCTCTATGAAGTCTTACCCTATCAATCCCTTCTGCAGTGATCTCTTTCTCTAATAGCAATTTCTGTCTGAACGTTCCATTTGATAATCACACACAAGCCTTTATTGCCTTCTTTAAAAATATATAGCTACTTAGTCACATGTGTATCTTTTCTCCCCTGCTAGACTGTGCAATCCTCAAGGAAAGGGTTTCTAAGAGTTTGCTACAGCCTCCATGGCTGTAGTAGGGGCTCTTTAAGTCTCCATTGATATGTGGTTCAGGAATGATAGTGTATTATAAAGAAGGAGATGGAAAAACACTGGATTAGATAGCCCTTTGGTATATAATGAGTAATTTAGTCCTCTTTATAGCAAATAAGGAAACAGTCTTGCAGAGGACAAATAAATTTATCCAAGATTATGTGTCTATGTGGCAGTGCCAGGATTTGAACCAAAGGCTCTTTCTCCTGTGCTATTCTGCTTCAGTTGTCTGCAAAATTCTATTCAAGTGAAACACCTCTTTCCTTTATAATATTGATAGAGACATGACTCTATTGAGCTTTATTACCAACCAAGTTTCAGTGGCCTCTGCTTCTTACAGAGACTCTCCCTGTACCTTACCTCCTGACAATCAGCTTGAGAATCCGGAAGGAGCCTTTGATGAGAATGAGGGCCTCTTGGCGGGAGCCATATAATGGAGTGCCATTGATATTCACCAGCTCATCACCAGTCCTCATCTTCTGGGACAAAGCTGCCTTGCCTCCATCTTCAATCTGTGTTGCAGAGAACAAAACAGAAAGCAGGCAGTGAGGCGACTTTCTCCCCAAAATTCTACTTGTTTCTTCCACCCCTGGAGCCACAAGTAGTACTGGGGAATGGCTCCAGGCAGCTCCTTGGAATAGCTCAGGAGCTGATCACAGGTCATTATTTACTGAAGGCAAAGCTTGAGCAAACCTTTGAGGAAGGAGGCAACATGGAAATAATGCAATCCCTGACTGGAGGAATCAGCAGTCCAACTAGGAAGACTAGCACTTCTAAACAAGAAACTGATGCTTGGAAGGAACCCTAGTGTGTGGCTAAAGCAGCAGCACAGCCTACCAAAACGTGCAGGCAAATTAGAGCCAGAAGAGCTAGGCTCCACCAAAATGACCCTTGGCAAGCTCTTTCCTATCTTTGGGCAGGCTTTGAAGTCTGACAAACGTAAGTTTGAATCCTGGCTCTGCTACTTCCTAGCTGTGTGATCCTTAGGAAGTTACTTAACATCTCTGTGTCTCAATTCCCTCCTATGTGACATGTAGATAACAAGACTAGCTACCTCACAGGGTTGTTAGTATAGTAAATATCCGAGAACAGTAAGTCCTCAATTAATATAAGCTCTGATTATTATAACAAGGGGGTTGACTCTGAAGACCAGGAAAATGGCTTCCAGCTCAACATTCTGGGAGTGGAATGGCAAATTCAAAAGATACAAGTAGGTACAATGTAGCTGCTTCTTTATCTATGTCTCTTCAACATGTGCCCAGCACAGTGCTTCTAGTGTCTGACACACAGTGAGCATTCAGAGAAAGCTGGAAATACGGGTGTTTACTGTTACAACACAACCTATAGAATTTCCATTAACCAGGGCAATCTGGGGAAGAAGATTGTCAGACTGAGGGGTATTGAAAGCAAAGGCAGAAATAATAGCCACTGGGGCAGGCAAAAGCAAAGCAAAGCAAAGCAAAGCAGAATGTCCCTGGGGGTCTTTGCTTATGGCTAATTTTATACATTCATTTTACCATGAAGGTGAGTTGTACCTATTGGAACATAAATTCCATCCATGATAATCCATGAAAGGAGTCATCTCATCCATCCATTAATCATTCCTTAAGTATTTAAGCACATTTCTATTATGCATAGGACAACATGCTAGAGATATAAAAATGAACAACGTTCCTAATTTCTAGCCTCAGGGACAGGTTACTGCCTACAGCTTATTTATCAACTGAGATGGTCAGGTAAAAAAGGCTCCAACTCACTGATGTAATCAGGAGTTGTTTTTGTTTGTTTCCAGGGAAAGGGAATGTAAGGATAATTAAATTGTATAGTCCTTAGGGGATGGAAGATTCTAAATGGGGCAATTAAGGGCTGGTATTCACTGGAGGTATTTTTACACTTCTACTCTTGTTCCAATCTTTCTCTCAGTCTTTTATAATGTCCCCTCAATCTATCCCCACACCATGGAAGTTATATTGTTGAGCTTTAGGTTGGCCAGCTCATGTGCAATTTCGCAGATGAGACCTCCTGGGTGCAGAGAAAAATTTAAGTTCAGGATTTTTTAAACTCCATCAAATAAATTGAACTTCTGAGTTAAATCACAGAATGTTATTATATTTATTGCTGCTAACCCAACTTTTTTTAAAAAAAATTAACCTTTGTCTAACAAATCATAGGTTAGCCAAGTGACATTGAATATATATACCTTTGTTCCGGTACCCGGGCCACATTCAACACCAAACAAGCCAATATTGGTAAATGGGGAACAACTCTCAGCAAATTAATCAAGATTATACTCTTATTTCCATTGTCATTATCATTATTACTTCACAGTCACTGCTGCCTGCCGCCAAGAAAAAAGAGAGAGAGAGAGAAAAGGAAAGTGCTGTACTTGAATTTCAGAAGTTCTATTTGAATGACTCATTCCTTTGGCATCCATAGAAGGCCCTTAGCACCAGGCAGAACTTTCAACAGGGATCAGCCATTTGAAAGGGTTTCCCGAGGCTAACAAAGAACCACAAACAGAAGTCTAACTAATGAATGCTAATAGATTTTCCCTGTTGATGTACATTAGTCTTAATTCACTCTACCCATTGTTTTTAATTCATACAACTTAATTATCCATATTACTGTTACCCATAGCAAGTCTTCCCCTCAATATGTATTGATATTAAGTACCATCTTTGGTTAATTAAACACTGTTACAGCAGCAAGATCTCTGTTTATTCTAGGCCAAAAGATAAAAGGGAGAAACCTTTTAAACTAAAATGCTTAATTACTGCTGTAGCAAAAGCTCAGGCATTTGGCATTCCTTACTGCTCCTTCAGCTGCCACTTTCTGAGTCCTTGCACAGACTGTTTCTTGGACTACAGCATCAGGCCAACTGTTCATGCCCCTTTTTTCTGTTCCATGCCCCTTCTCAGTTACCAGCATCCTCCTCCTTAGGACATATGTTAAGTGAAATAATCCTAATTTAGTACAAGTCTGAAGATGCTCAGACAAAAACCCAGTAAATTTTGGGTCGCCAGCATAATCTAAGAGTTCAGAAGGGTCCAGATCAGGAAGTAAGACTCCATTTGGTTGAAGATCCCTTCAACTGTATCCCAGACTAGCCCTTTTCCAGACCCAGGGTATTTTCTGAGCTGTGCAATGGATTCCATACTCTTCCAGACTTTTTGGTCCTTTTTAAATTACTGCTCACTGGCCTTTCTCCTCCCCACGCTACCTCTAGATTTCTGAGATCTAGTATGTCTTCTATTTATTGTTTGGCCTCCTTACAGCCAGTTCTACAGGTCAATGTCTCAGCCACATATTTGTTTATATGGAAGACAAAGCAGATGTTCATGTTTCTATCAATAAAAAAAGGAAAGGAAGGAAGGAAAAATGAATGAGAGGAAGGGAGAAGGGGGATGGAGGGGGAAAAGATGATATGTATATTCTTCTACAAAAGGTTTTTGTTTTCCCCTTCCCACCACCCTTCTCCTAACTCTGGCTGGGGCCCTGGAAAGGTGTGAATCAACAAACTTGTTGAAATTAACATACCCTGTTTGAGGGACTGTATAACAATATATGATGCTATCCATTCAGTAAGGCTGGTCAGCTTTCCAGCTCTTCCTGAATCAGACCTTCAGGGTGGCTTTCTTGTTTCAGTTGAAGTGTTGTGAATTCTCAGATTAGACCCAGATGCATTGGAATGTCGGTATAAACACACATCACAAAGCTCAGTGTAAACGATGGTTAACTTATGTGTCATTTTGGATTACCCAAGTGATTTCTGGGCTAGCAGTGAGTGGCCCAAGTAATTGAAAATTGATTACATAGAGGTCATATAACCAAAAGCCAGGTGGTGCCTGGAAAGCTAGGAAGAGCTGATTGACTTTGGACAAGTCCCTTTCCCTTCTTGCAGCCTCTCTTCTCCTACTGGTAAAATGTGTAAGAGGGCCTGACTAGATGATCTCTTGGGGCTCTGACAGCTCTGGGCCTTTTCAGTTCTGACATTCAGTGACCTGTGAACAGTTAGCAAAGTAATGCATTATCCTTCTGCTGACACAGATAATCTCAGCTTTTTGTCCCATTGTACTCTGCCTTCACCCATGTTTCACTCCTTCAAAATTGACTAATTAACATCTATCTCTCAATTCCCCTGGTCTTTATCCACTGTTTCAGAGTGGTCCACCAAGGTTGGAACACTTAATAAGGCCCAGTCAGGACACTGAGAGAAAGAGATTCCTGAAGCCCTATTTTGTGCTAATGAGCTAGCAATTTGGAAATTTTTGATGGGTCTTCAATGAAGCATGAAGTGCTCTGATAGCTGTCAACAAAGTGACAAGTTGGCCCCTTGTGAGTAAAGGCAAAGAACAATTGACTTAACAGCACTTGCTGGCTTCCTAGTAGCTTTTATTTAATCATGCTAAGAGATACTTGCTTGGGTCTTTAGAATAAATTTAGGAGATGAAAAAGGGAAGAAAAGAAGTATTAAATCAGGTTTATAATTTAAAAATGCATTCAAAGGAGAAACACCATCTGCAACAATAACTGATGGGTACTGAACACCTATTACGTTAGTGTAAGAGCAGCATTAAAAATCAATGACATGATTGTGAATACCTCTGCCTGCTACAGGAAATTTATTGGAAAAAATGAGCATCAACTGAAACTGTCTTGGTCAGCTCTTGGTCCAAGAGCTTCTGGCCAAATTACCAGCCCATACTGCTACCTCCACCAGCTTGTCTATCGTCTAAAGAAGACAAACAACATAATTGTTTAAATTGAAGTGTTTGTTTTTTGTTTTTGTTTTTTTGTTTGTTTTTGCAAATAGAAAAGGTCCACTCAGAATACTGTAATCCAGTTGTTTAAAGAAATAATATACCCTCTGAATACCTTTTTAGCATCTTAGAAAGATTTTCAAGTTTTTAGTAACACTCTAGGCATCCGTTCATGAATTTGGCCCTTTCTGAGAAAGAATAGAAAATACAGAGCTAGGGTTAAGCTGGCTTTGGGAAGTTTAACTATTAAGAAGTAGGAGTATCAAAGAATGAATAAAGTCCTTGCTCATTCTGAAACTTAGTTTGAAATCTTAAGCAAACCACAGGTTGGGGGCTGTCTGTTTCTAATCTACCCTCTTTTTCCTTGTTGGTATCTCTTAGAATCTGATCATGCTAGGAGAAATTAATCAGCGTTCCCTGGACATGGGAGATACAGGCTTTCAAACCTCGGCAGTCTTCTTGCCATGGCTTTCAACACCTAACTTGTCTCTCTCAGCAACTTCTTCCCTTAAAAACTGCTCTCAAATTTCTGAAGCAGTCTAGATTAGAAAAACAAGAAACTCTGTTCCTAATTTCATCTTCCATACTTTACACCAGTTTTCCAAAAGGCAAAACAGACAACAAAAACTTTTCTCTTCAATGAGAATTGGAAAACAATAACCAATTAAAAAGATGTAAGTAGCCCTGATTCAAAGGAGTAATCCCTATATGTGGACAGAGGGAAGAGGTGGACACCAAGGGAGAAGCCATTCTTTACCTCTACCAGCTAATAAGCAGATGCCCAAATCCTACAAGGAGCTGCCCCAGAGTGTAAAGCTCTGTGAATCAGGCCCAAGGGCTCCCCTGACCTTGAGTCAACGGAACTATGCTGTGCCCCACAGCATGACCTAGCCCAACAGACAGCTTCTTCCTCCCCAGCTGCTTAATCACCATCTAGTTTACTAATCCTCACAACAAAGGCCGTCTAAGCTCCAAATCATTAAATTTCCCTGGGGATTAGCTCCAGTCAAATTCTAAGCACCTTTGCCAAAAACTCAGCCCAGTGCCAAGCTCAGCTCTAGGAATTTGGTGATGAGGACAGGGGAAGAAGACTCAAGAGCACTGTCCCCTGTGTCAGCAACCAAAGGCAAATTTGTCTTTGCTCCTACCAAGTCAGATCGTCCTGCTGTCTCTATAAGCCCGGTAAGCGGAGACAAACATGACAGCACAAGAGTAAACTGAGGGTTTCTTACATTGCTGGCAGATATGCTCACTGGGGCTCTGTCAACTCTAGCCATTTGTTTACACTGAAGTGTTCTTCTGACATTAATGCTATCAGTGTTTGTCACAAATGTTAGTCTTTGGTGGTATAGAACAATAGTGTTCAGAGTGGGGTACATATATCCCAGGCTGTGTACAAGATGATCCACTGGAACTTCTGTTTATATATCTAAAAAATTTAAAAATCAAGCTTTATTAATATATAATATTGGTGGTAATACATTAGATCATCCGTAAATAAAATTGTGTATACTGGAGACACATACTCAAAACATTTTTACTGATGTACATTTTTACTAAAAATGTTAGCTGGATTACAGACCTAATGAGAGGACTAAAATCATAAGGCTTTTAGAGAAAAACATGGGGCATATCTTTGTGACCTTGAGGTGGGCAAAGATTTTTTAAGCAGGATACAAAAGGTAGTAATCATAAAGGAAAGAGTGATACATTGGAGTTCATCAAAATAAAAAAAATCTTCAGCACTAAAAAAGGGAAAAGACAAGCCACAGACTGGGAAAATATTCATAATACATATTATCTGACAAATGACTTATATCCAGAATATTAAAAGAACTACAAATCAATAAGAAAAAGGCAAATAGCCAGTTAACAGTTGGCAAGGCTTGAACAAGCACTTCACTACAAAAGATAGTCAAATACCCAATAAGCATCTGAAAAGGTGCTCAATATAATTCTTCATTAGGGAAATGTGATTTAAAATTATAGTAAAAGGTCACTACATATCCACCAGAATGGCTAAAATTAAAAAGACTTAAGTATTGGTGAGAATGTACAGCAATTTGATCTCTCTACATTGCTGGCAGGAGTATAAAAATGTAAACCATTTTGGAAATCTGTATGCCTACTCTCAGATCCAGCAATTCCATACCTAGAGACCCCCAAGAGAAATAAGTGCACGTGCCCATAAAAAGATTTGATTGTTCACAGCAGCTTTATTAATAATAGACAGAAAGTAGGAACAACCCAAATGTCCTTCAAAACATACAAAAAATGACAGGCTATACAACAATTAAAAAAATGTAATAAAATGAATGTCAAAAAGATTATGTTGCATGAAAGAGATCAGACAAAAACAATACATACTGTATGACTTCATTTTATACGAAGGTAAAGAAGAGAGGTGATAATTTGAAAAAATGGTTAACTCTGTACTACTGATTGTAAAGGCACATGAGCATAATTTTTGGGGGGTGCTAGAAATGTTCTACATATTTATGTGGCTCCAGATCATATGGGAATATACATAACTAAACATTCATTAAGATTTGTACATTTTACTATATGTAAATTATTCCTTAATTTAAGAAAGAATTAAAAGAATAAAGTCCTGTAGACTATTCAGCTTATATTTCTGAGGTAGGCACCAAGACTCCAGCATCATTTTCACATACTCACAGTTTTAATCAAGGCAAAACATTTCTCTTAAAAACGTTAGCCTTCACAATAGGGCTATAATCTATGAATCTGCCCATTGTTCCTGTCTGCTTTGAGATAGTATTCATCCTCCCTACCTCTTAGAAGGTAGAGGATTTCAGTAAAAAATGAAAATAAAGACCAACACCATTTTACCAGTTGACAGGTAAAGGTGAAAAGTCTTAATGATTTGATTCCATTTTTAATCTCCAGCCAATTTTTGTCTTCACATATTACAAAAATAGAATCAATTCCTCATCCAATGTTGGAGCCATCTACTGCTACTCCTCTTGTCAATCTCAGATATGTTTGTTTCTTATGGTCCCCAGAGTTCATGACACCTACTCCTAGAAGCTGAACTTCATCAGGCCATTGCCACACAGGCAACTAGCCTTTCCTCAGGCACCATTACTGTCCCTGATATGGTTAGGCTCTGTGCTCCCACCCAAATCTCATATTGAATTGTAATCCCCACATGTGGAGGGAGTGACCTGGTGGGAGGTGATTAGATTATGGGGGTGGTTTCCCCAGTGCTGTTCTTGTGATAGTGAGGGAATTCTCACGAGAGCTGATGGTTTTAAGTGTGGCACTTCTCTCTCTCTCTCTCTCTCTCTCTCTCTCTCACCTGATGCCATGTAAGACGTGCCTTGCTTCCATTTCACCTTCTGCCATGATTGTAAGTTTCCTGAGGCCTCCCAAGCCAGCCATGTGGAACTGTGAGTCAATTAAACCTTTTTTGTTTATAAATTACCCAGTGTCAGGTAGTATGTTTATAGCAATGTGAGAATGAACTAATTCAGTCTCTTTGTTAGATTGCCTATGTTTCTTGACTGTCTAATAAGATATGACTTTCAGTGATACAAATGATCAGAGAACCTTGCAAAGCTGATGTGGTGGAGAGAGTTCAGAGAGAACCAGGGTGGAACAAACTGGAGGAAAGAATATGGTAGAGTGCAAGCGAATTTGCTCCGGACTTCCAGAAGCAGTTGTCAGCAACAGAGTTTTCCCTTGTATAGCATTAAAACAGTCTAGGACAAACCAGAAAGTCCATAATGTCCTCCAGCATTAAGAGAGCACTGTGTACAAATCTAGCGAGCCTTAGGAAGCTGGAAAGACCAATGGTCTTTTATCTACCGCCTAATATAAAAACACTGTAAAGATGACATATCAATTAATTATCATTTTCAAATTATGCATTAATACTTATAAGAAATGCCCAAATTAAAACAAGAGGTGTGTTAAATTCCACCAGATTGCTAGTGAGTGATGGGAATAATTCTACTTGGATTAATATAATCTTTATTTCTTCAGTATCAAGTCATTGTTGATGGGAAAACTATTTTTCAAGTTGATCAAAAATGCCTTTTCAACTTGCCTACTGAATGTGAATGAGTTAGATACAGTCTTCCAGCCCAAGAGGATGTGATTAACTATCTGGAATCTGAACCATCCCAAAGCCAGGTTCACTCAATAACTCATTGCTGGTTCCCTGAAGCCATTTATTTATAATCCATTATGCAAAAAGCCAAAGACAGTTTCTAAAGAGTACACGTACCCAATATTAGTCATTTCTGACTGGAAAAGGACCCAGGGACTAAACACCCTTCAGGGTAGGGACAAAAGGCTGCCTCTGGAAACTACTAGGCCTGCTTTGCTGCCTGGAAACCACTTGTCCAGCTTACTAGGAGCCTGTATACCCTCCAGCAGATGTGGACGAAGGGAGAGGAGGTTTGCTTTCTATTTCCCAGAGGTGGGCACCTGCATGCCACTCCCAGAACATTGTTTGACCCTGCCCAGGCCCCCTTTCCTTGGCAGTAATTTTAATCTCTGGTCTCCATTTAGACCTCTGACCAGTGGGAGGTGAAAGAGGAGAAAAGAAATTTAACTTCCTCTTATCCTTGTGAATAACTGCTACCAAAGCAAACAGCTCCCAAATAAATAACCTACCAAGGCATACATGTATGTTGCAAAAGCAATAATAATAACATCCTTTACTGAGCCTAGGATAGATCCCACTTTATATTAAATCAGCACACTTGCTGCTGCTTTCACATAGTGCTGCAAATCTGGGAATAAGTCAGCCATCACACAGTCTGTTCCAAGCTACTGTCCTGTTCACATCATGACTGAGAAATGACACACCATCTCTTTCCTGCTCAACAAAATGTGCCAAATAACATAAAACAAAACTGAGTTTTCACAACTGGAAAAAAAAAGAGAAAAAAATGCACTCAGTTGCTTATGTGTTAGTGGTAGGAAGGGACTCTTGCATCAGAGATTATTTCCTTTTGCAGTGACAGGATTAGGTTGAGAAGAAAATGAAGGAGGAAGTGACAGGCATTTGAGTTCAAGACCTGGAAAATCAATACGGCAAGCAATGTGAACGCCATTCTCTCTGGTATCAGAACTGCTCTTTAAGTTAAGGCTGGATAAAAAGAGAGGACCAGATTTTTAGCTTCAGTTCCTGCTCATTGTCACTTTTCTAACTTTAAACAAGAGTACATTCCTGCCCTTTCTCCTATAAAGGTTGACCCCTTCTGATAGCAGACTCCACAACCTTGGCACTGAGGGTATTCCTCACAGCCAAGGTCACTCTGGTGCTTTTCCTCCTCCCTCAAACTTTTTCCAACCCTCCCTACACATTCTCTTTTCCACTCCCACCTCTCCCTGCCCCGCCAACCAGGCATTTGAGCTCGCCTTCTCTACTTCATCTTCCCCTTCTGCCCCCCTACCCCACACCCAGACCCTCTCCTTGGGTTTCCTATGGGCAAACTTCAAGCCCTTGTGTCATTAACATCTGGTACGAACATTCATTAATTAAATCAGACAGACCAAAGAATGATTTTTACAATGTAAATAGTAACAGATCAGAAGCTCTACATGATCTGGCCATGCATGCCTTTTTGACCTTATTTCCCATAACCTCTTATCCTCTACACACACTCACACACACATACACACACACACACGTCATACCAAACTTTCTGTTCTTTAGAGAGGTCAAGCCCATCCCTATCTCAAGATCTTCGTACTTACTGTTCTATCTGTTGAGAACATTCTTCTTCTAGATCCTACATAGCTCCTTTTATCATTGAGGTGTCAGCTCAGATCTTGCCTCCTCAGAGAGGCCTTTCCTGACCACCCACATAAAGAATGTTCCTTCTCTTCTCTACTCACATCTCATCACTCTCTATCACATTACCTGTTTTATTGTCTTCATAGAATTTACCACCATCTTTCATGATCTCATTTATTTCCGTGTATGTTTACTGGATGTCAAGATACATTATAGTGTGGGAGATAGTCAATGACTTTATACAGCTCTGTCACTGTCACCTAGGAAAATATATGTCTGTGTTGAACACATTGTAGTTGCTCAATAAATATTTGTTGAAATTAGAATTAAAAGGGATCTCAGGATATCACTTTATTCATTTGACTGATTCTGGAGAAGTAACAATATTTTAACTTTGTTTTTCATATAACTGAGGTTCAGGGATATTATATGACTTGCCCAGGATAGAGCATCTATTAGGTTTAAGATACTTTCTTCTGCAAGGTTGTGACAAAACCTTTTTGTTTTCATGGGTATATTGCTATTCATGATCGTTAACTAGCAATACAAAGAGTTCTTGCTAAAGAGACACTATAAACTTTGTAAAAGACATTATTATTATTGGCTCAGAATATTCCAGAATAATTATCCTTTGCGCTAAATATCCTATTTGTCACGAGGTGCCCCAAGGTGAATGTTAGACTCTCAATTTAGTGGAAGGAATGGAGCCTTTAAGGAAACTGAGGTGTATGGCAATAATAACTTGTATACAGATATGATTCTCCTCAGTTTTTAACATTCTCTGCCTTAGGAAGTTAATTTAAAACACACACAAGCCCTCACAAACAGACCATGAACAGTGGGATATTTAACTACTCCCAGCATCTGGGAATTCAAAGTAACATCGACTCCACCTTTGTGTGTACAGACATTACAACAGGCTCTTTCAGTTCACCATCCCTGAAAAATTTAAGAGCAAATCCAGATGATGGGCATAAACCAGATTCTAATTTGATTTAGTGCTTCGTTAACCAGTGCCCTCAGACCCCTAGAAAGTATGTGTGGGGTGGGGGGAACCCTCATCAATGTCCAAACGAGAGTTTGCCCTGACCCAATTTCATGCGACTATAGTTGCTTCCTTAAATACCATTTGTTCAGTGGGTTTAGTATTTTATACCTCTGTGAGTTAGTCATTATACCTTTTGTGAGGCTTTTCATATAAACAAATTCACAAGTTAGAAAATAAATCCTTTGTCAAGCCAGGTTTTCTGATTGGGATTTAGAAAATATGACCACCATGATATGGCTTTAAAAAGTTTAATATCTGTAGCGTGCATTCAGTGCTAATGGACAATAAGTGATAGTGAAGTTTTGTCAGGTCTGATTCAGATTACCTGTGGCTGCTGTGAGTTATATGGAATTACACAGAGTTTAATGGTTCTCTGGCAATTTGCCTTGGCTCAGGGCCAAGGCAGCTAATGCTTCAATCAAACTGCTCTCCCCACCCCCACCCCAAGACAATTTCAGTTTCTAACTCCTGAGTGGATCTGTGATGAAGCCTTCAATGACACTCTCATACAAATGCCAAAGGGTTTTTTTTTTCTCTGTCTCTTTCTCTTCCTTCTTCTTTATGGCTGCGTATATTAAGTGCTCCTGTAGCTTTGCCGAGACAAACTGCCTGGCTGGTGTTTATAAAGAGAACAGCTTTTAAGGTTTGATTAAAACAGAGAAGCCAACAGTCAGGAGAACAGGACAATATTCCTTTTTCTCTGTAGTGCCATCAGATATATCCAATTCACCCTAACATGGGCCCTGGCCCCACCCTGCAGGCCAACTTAAGGCAGCAGCCCTCCCAAATCACTTGAGTAATCGAAGAACATATCCCATCAAAGGCAGATAGCCTGCCTGACAGAAGAATCCCATGCATGGCAAGTTACCCTCCTCTCTTTTAGGAACCCAACTGGCCCTGAAGCTGGGATTCTGCCACAGATTTCTGGCATCACTTTCACATAGTTGAGACAGTGGACAAAGGCCAAGTGAACAAAGGCCAGAAACGTCCTCTACAAACTTGCAAAAAAGGCATGTACAACTCTGAGGTAGAACCATTCTGTGGATAGCAAATATTCTGGGTCCAAACTCTTTCATCAATCGCTGTTCAACCCTGTCCCCTCAACCTCTCCTAAAACCTCCAGTGGTGCTTCAGCACTAGCACCTCCCGCTATTTAGCTAAAGTGACTCCTGGACCCTTTGTCCAACTGATTCCAATGTCACATTTACTGGGTATTCTAGAGAGAATGCTCATTTTAAGAGACTAGCTGCCATAGAAGCAGCAGGAGGGAAGGGCAAAAACCACAGGATTCCTACTTTGCGCTGATTGCCACTAACTCATTTCAGCTGCTAAGGGGAGGCCCTGTTGGGGGAGCCAGGAGAGGAAATGGGTTCCATGTACAGTCCACTTTAAAGTGTTCACAATTGTGTGCTCAAAAATAGTCTCTACTAAACATTTAGCACGCCCATTAGCACAAGCCATAAAGCTTTAGGCTTTGCTGCACTGTTCGCCCAGGCTGCCTAAGCTGCTTTCCTATGGCAAAATGATTAAATGGTTGGCAAGTCAGATACATGCAGGAAGGATAAAGGAGCTCCAAGGATGGTTAAACCTGGACCCAGGAAGAATGGTTTAATATGACTTCTAAGCACATAAAAAAATTTAGAGGGAAGGACCAGCTGTTCTCAATTTTGATTGAAAGCAGAGCAAAGGAAAAGAAACTGATATTGCAATGAGAGGGACTGATGTTAGCAAGGAGGAAGAACTTCCTGCCAGGCAAAATAGGTAAATATTAGACTGAGTGGTCAGTCAATGAAGGTTATGGAATTTCCTTCTTTGGAGTGGCTCTTCTCTCTTTGCTATTTCTGTGTGGTCCTTCCAGCGGGGTCGGGGATGGAGGAAAGAGAGGCAGCCAGAGGTCCAATTTAGTCCCTTTCAGCACTCAGAATCTCTTATTTGCAACATTCCAGGATCTGTAACAGGGTAACTGGGACACTTGAAAAGAAGGAAGCAACGAGAAGCTTGCTGGTCATCTCAAACATTTAGATTTTCCCCCACTATTTTTTTTTTGTTTTTTTTTTTTTTTTTGAGACTGAGTCTGGCTCTGTCGCCCAGGCTGGAGTGCGGTGGCCGGATCTCAGCTCACTGCAAGCTCCGCCTCCCGGGTTCACGCCATTCTCCTGCCTCAGCCTCCCGAGTAGCTGGGACCACAGGCGCCCGCCACTTCGCCCGGCTAGTTTTTTGTATTTTTTAGTAGAGACGGGGTTTCACCGTGTTAGCCAGGATGGTCTCGATCTCCTGACCTCGTGATCCGCCCGTCTCGGCCTCCCAAAGTGCTGGGATTACAGGCTTGAGCCACCGCGCCCGGCCTTTTCCCCAACTTTCTATCCCTCACAATGAGCCAAGCTTTTGCCCTGGCCCCCAAAATCCCAAGAAAGAAAGCAATGTGATGTTCACATTGCCAACAAGCAACAATAATATTAACCAAAAGAATCAAAGTCACAGGCATGTTTGGTAGGGGCAGGCACTAGCCCATCAGTATCTCTGCTAATTTAACCTATAATAACTCTCACAGATTTCTCAAACAACTTAAAACTACCATTTGACCCAGAAATCCTACTACTGAGTATCCAAAAGAAAATAAATTGATCTACCAAAAAGACACACTTGTACGTTCATTGCAGCACTATTCACAATAGCTAAGACATTGGAAACCACCTAAGTGCCCATCAATGGTGGATCAGATAAAGAAAATGTGGTAAATATATACCATGGAATACTACGCAGCCATAAAAAGAATGAGATCGTGTCCTTTGTAGCAACATGGATGCAGCTGGAAGTCATTATCCTAAGCAAATTAACACAGGAACAGAAAACCAAATACCACATATTCTCACTTATAAGTGGGAGCTAAACAACGGGTACTCATGGACATAAAAATGGCAGTAATAAACACTGGGGACTACCAGAAGGGAGAGGGAGAGGGATGAGGGTTGAAAAACTATTGGATACTATGCTTAGTACCTAGGTGACGAGATCATTTGTACCCTGAACCTCAGCATCATGAAATACACCCACGTAACAAAGCTGCACATGTACCTCCTGAATCTAAAAAGTTGAAATCATTTTTAAAAATGTATACACGTATAAAAATCAAATAAAAAATATCTCACAATCCCTGGGTCATGGAATTGTCTGAATCTTACTACATACCCAATTCCTTGAAGCCTGGGTTTCAACAAATCAGCCTGTCTGCTTTGATAAGCTTCTTTCAAATAAGCCAAAGGCCCTTTGGGTTTTTCATCTAAATCCTACTCAGGCACACACACTCCTTTGAGTATTCTGTGACTATTTTTGCCCTTAGCCTTGATCTAAGTCTCAAGGAACTGACTAGAGCTCACTCTGAGGACCAAGCCAGAAACATTTTATGTTTACCAGACTTATTTTTACTTTTAAACAAACACAGATGAAAGAGTCCCTGCTGAAAAGAACCACCACTTAATGCTAGCCCTTATACCTTAGTAACATTAAATTAAAATAAATTACAACAAATAATCATTGTTTCACATCAGTTTAAGCTGACAAAGTTAACTGCTGCAATCAATGGGCAACCTTTCACAAGCATTTGCTTAAAAGGAAAAGAAATGCTTCCAGGTGAAACTTATCAAACTGAAGGGCACTGAGGACCAAATCTTATTGTATGCCACCTGGTTTTCTCCCAAAGCATCAGTCAAGGAAAGAAAAGAGATCTCAACACAGCCTCCCAGTTAGAATCATTGACTTCTAACCACCAACAGAGATGATGGTTCAGGGAAGGAAGTTACACAGCATGGTTAAAACCAACACACATGAGGGAAATTTCTGGGGTGATGGTAGTGTTCTATACATTAATAGAAATTTTGGATACACAAGTGCATGGGATGTCAAAACTCACCCAATGGTACACGTCAGATTTTGTATTTCACTGTCTGTAAATTTTACGTTTAAAGGAAAAGAACACGTGTAAACAAACATTGAACTCTAGTAAATAATACACATGCTGAAATTTTAGGGGGACCTGTACTGATGTCCTCAACTTACTTGGAAATGTATCAGAAAATAATATAGATGAGTGAATAGAGAAAATCAATACACGAGTAGATATGAAACAAGTATAGCAGGAATAGATTAGTAGAATCTAGGTGATGGGTATACTTAAGTGTTTAATGTAAAATTCAGTTTTTCTGTACATTTAAAACATTCTGTTATAAAATGTCAGAAACACACAAAAACAAGTAAAAATTTGGATTTTTATTGTCCCACAGACCTTTCATTGATGTATGCATTCCAATACGCATTAACTGAAATTGTACTATGTGCGAGGCACTAGTTCAAATCCTGGTTCTGCCATTTAGTGGCAGTGTGACCTTGGGCAAGTCAATTCACCTCTCTGAAACCTGTTTCCTTATTTGTTTAATGGTAAGAATAATAACACCTACCTCACAGGGTGGTTATTGTTGAAATTACACTTCAATTGCTGACCACCTAATGAGAGCTATATTGAGTAGGGAACTCTCAATTAAGTGCTACTTGTTCCTCTCCCCTGTGGGATCTGTAGGGTCTCAACTATGGAAATTCTTTTGTGTCAGCTTCAGCTTGATTGCTGAGCACTTTTTGTTTCATGAAAATTGCAGCCTGGGCCACGGCCTTATATTATGGTGGGTATATAGTGTTCATATGTTTCAACTGACTCCCTGACATTCAATTGAGTTTTGGTTTTCAAACTCCCCTTTGCAAACAAGAAGAATAAGAAAGATTACCCTTCACAGCCTCTGGTAACCATCCTTCTACAACAGGGTGACTATAGTAAATAGTAACTTCATTGTAAAAGTTAAAATAACTAAAATAGTGTAATTGCATTATTTGTAACTCAAAGGGTAAATGCTTGAAAGGATAGCTACCCCATTCTCCATGATGTGATTATTTCACATTGCATGCCTGTATCAAAACATCTCAGGTAACCCATAAACACCTATTATGTACCCCCAAATTAACTGAAAAATAGAAACTTTCTGAAAGGAGTATAAAGCAAAATTTAAGCAAGAGATTAAAGCTGGAGTGTGGTCTAAGGTAGGTCTGCTACATTCATTTGAACCCATGGTCAAAATACTTGATCATTAACTCACTCTCTTGCTCACCTTTTCTCATAGTTCTGACATCTTTTCCAGCTCTGGGGATGACTCCCCCCAAAAAGGGATCCTATCATTTGGAAAACAAGCTCAATCCTTGTTGGTTTCCTTTTCAGTTCATTTCCTGAGAGGATTCTCTCAGCACTCTTCCCCTTGATGCATATCCCATCATTCACTTATTGGTATGAGAGAGGTGAAACAGTCTGCTTTTCAAGGGTAGGTTTATGCTCCTCTGCAAGGGGTGGCCTCTGGCTTTCCTGAGTCCCCTACCTGGTTTGAGGCAACAGGAAGGTTGACTGTTCTGCCAGGAAAGCACTGCCAAATTCTGGGTCTGAGGAAACAACTTGAGAGCAGGCAAGTGGGTATCCACCCCAGGAGATAATAAAGCACAGCAGAGCAGAAACCTAGGCCTGAGAAGCTGTCCAGGAGGGTTCTTTATGAGCCTGTTTAACAGCAGAGCTCTATGTAGCACAGGAAATCATGCACCCAAAGTGCAGCAGACTTTATAGTGGTCAGACCTAATCAGGCTATAATTAAGGCATTTTAGGAGGCAAAAGGTCTTTGGCAGCAATGATGTCTACACAAGAGAGTGATGTCAAGCAATTATTTGTCACTGAGACTCAACATCTAGCCCAAAGATTTGGGCCAGGCACAGTAGCTTATGCCTGTAATCACAGCACTTTGGGAGGCCTAGGTGGAGGGATCGCTTGAGCCCAGGAGTTCAAGACCAGCCTGGGCAACATAGGGAGGCCCTGTCTCTAAAAATGTTTTTAATTAGCTGGGCATGGTGTCTTGTGCCTATGGTCCCAGCTACTCAAGAGGCTGAAGTGGGAGGATTGCTTGAACCTACCTAGGAGGTTGAAGCTGCAGTAAGCCATGATTGCCCCACTGCACTCCCACCTGGGTGACTTGTCTCAAAAAACAGAAATAAAAATAAATTTAAAAATAACCCTAAGGTTCACCCTGTCCTCACAGTGCCACCCACCATACTGATGGGATTGATTAAAGTAGCACTTGAAAACACGGAAAGATTGCTTTATTTTCTTCCATTCAACAAGTTGTCTCTTCACTGTTTATTGCTTCCTTTTTTGTGCAGAAGCTTTTAAATTTAGTATGGTCCCATTTGTCTATTGTTTTTGTTGCCTGTACTTTTGAGGTCTCAGCCATAAAATCTTTGCCCAGACCAATGTCCTGAAGAGTTTTCCCTAGGTTTTTCTCCAGTTATTTTATACTTTCAGGTCTTATGTTTAAGTCTTTAATTATCTTGATTTGATTTTTGTATATGGTGAGAGATATAAAAATCATTTCATTCTTCTGCATATGCTCATTGAGCTTTCCAAGCACCATTTATTGAAAAGGGTTTCCTTTCCCCACTGTATGCTGTTAGTGCCTTTGTCAAAAATCTGTTGGCTTTATTTATTTACTTACATGGCTTTATTTCTGAGTTCTTTATTCTTTTCCATTGGCCTATGTGTCTGTTTTCATACCAACAGCATGCTGTTTTGGTTATTACAGCCTTGTAATATATTTTGAAGTTAGGAGGTGATGCCTGAAGCTTTGCTCTTTTTGCTAAGCACTGTTTTAGCTATTTGGGCTTTTTTTTGCTTTCATACAAACTTTAGGATTATTTTTTCCAATTCTGTGAAAAATATTTGCAAACTATTCATCCAACAATGGACAATATATTGTATATTTCAAAGTATCTAGAAGAAAGGACTTGAGATGTTACCAACACAGAAATAATAAATACTCAAGGTATGGATACCCCAAATACACTGACTTGATCATTACACATTATATGCCTGTGTTGGGAGCAAGCCCCCCAAAATCCGACCATAAACTGGCCCCAAACACTGGCCATAAACAAAATCTCTGTAGCACTGTGACATGTTCATAATGGCCCTAATGCCCAAGCTGGAATGTTGTGGGTTTACAGGAATGAGGGCAAGGAACACCTGGCCCACCCAAGGCGGAAAACCGCTTAAAGGCATTCTTAAGCCACAAACAATAGCATGAGCATCTGTGTCTTAAGAGCATGTTCCTGCTGCAGTTAACTAGCCAAACCTATTCATTTAATTTGGCCCATCCCTTCGTTTCCCATAAGGGATGCTTTTAGTTAATTTAGTATCTATAGAAACAATGCTAATGACTGGTTTGCTGTTAATAAATATGTAGGTAAATCTCTGTTCAGGGCTCTCAGCTCTGAAGGCTGTGAGATCCCTGATTTCTCACTTCACACCTCTATATTTCTGTGTGTGTGTCTTTAATTCCTCTAGTGCCACTGGGTTAGGGTCTCCCTGACGGAGCTGGTCTCGGCAAGTGGCGTCCATTCATGGGGGCTCGAATCCAGGTCAAAAGGTCACTGGAGCGATGGTTGGAATGGAAAACTAGCTGGAGGACACCCAAGTACTCTTAAAGCAATCCCTGTGGTGAATAAGAAGGGGAGCTCGGAAGCGTCAGGGTAATAATGGGACAGGTATGGGGTCTGGTTCGTTCCACCTTGGAACTTTTTCACACTAATAAGGAGGAGGAAGGAGAGTATAGCGAAGTAACAGAAGAGGTTACAGAGCATGTTTATTTAGCAGCTAAAGCTAAAGCAGCAAAGGAAGGAGAGGTTCACCACTACCCTTCTGCACCCCCTCATCGTTATTTTGAAGAAAATGCCCCCCCAGATCTTTCTTTTCCAGTGGACACTGGGCAAAAACTAGTTGCCCCAGTGACTGTTCGAGCAGCACCTCAAGTGACCACTCTTAGTTCTATTCAGGCAGGAATTCAGCAAGCTAGACGAGAGGGTGATTTAGAGGCTTGGCAGTTCCCTGTTAGAATACACCCCCCAGATCAAGAGGGATATTATAGCTACATTTGAGTCTTTTCCTTTTAAATTACTCAAAGAATTAAAACAAGCAATAAATCAGTACAGACCAGGTGCTCCTTTTGTAATGGGACTGTTAAAGAATGTTGCTGTTTCCAGTTGGATGATTCCTACTAACTGGGACACTCTTACTGGAGTTTGTCCAACTGCTGCTTAGTTCTTACAATTTAAAACTTGGTGGGCAGATGAAGCTTCCATTCAGGCTGCTCGCAATGCCCAGGCCCAACCTCAAATTAATATAACTGCAGACCAACTTTTGGGGGTTGGCAGCTGGGCTGGTTTGGATGCAAAACTGGTCATGCAGGATGATGCCATAGAACAGCTAAGAGGAGTATGCATTAGAGCTTGGGAAAAAATCACTTCAGGTGGAGAACAATACCCTTCCTTTAGTGCTATAAAATAGGGACCCAGAGAACCATATGTTGATTTTATAGCTCGGTTACAGGAGTCTCTTAAAAAGATGATTGCAGATTTGGCTGCTCAGGATATAGTACTGCAGTTATTAGCTTTCGACAATGCTAATCCCGATTGCCAGGCTGCTCTGCGACCTATCAGAGGGAAAGCACATTTAGTTGATTATATCAAGGCCTGTGATGGTATCAGAGGTAATCTGCATAAAGCTACCTTGTTGGCACAGGCAATGGCAGGACTGAGAGTGGATAAAGGAAATACTCCATTTCCTAGAGCTTGTTTTAACTGTGGGAAGCATGGTCACACTATGTTCAGATGATCTGAACAAAATGGTCAGATGGTAGAAATGATAAGAAGTATGACAAAAGTTTCTATTATCTGGAACCATGGCAGTATAGTGGCACCTCAACCTCAAATGATATGGCCCACTCTAGGAGCTAAACATAAGGATTTGTGGAAACTATTAAATGCTCTTAATAAGATCAAAATTTGGGAAAGAATAAAAAAGCATCTAGAAGGACACTCTACAAACTTGTTTTTGGGTATAGCAAAATTTAAAATATATATATTTAAAGCATCCCAGGCACACCTGACCTTAATGCCAGGAACTAGAGTGCTTAAAGGAGCTGCAGACAAATTAGCAGCTAGTAACCCATTTAAATGGATAAAAACACTTGGAAGCTCTGTGATTTCAATGATGACTATGCTTTTAATCTACGTTGTTTGTCTTTGTATAGTCTGCAGATGTGTATCCTGACTCCTGCGAGAAGTAGCTCACTGTGACAAAGCTGCCCTTGCTTTTATCTCTTTGCAAATCAAAGAAGGGAGACACATTGGGAGCAAGCCCCCCAAAATCGGCCATAAACTGGCCCCCAAAACTGGCCATAAACAAAATCTCTGTAGCACTGTGACATGTTCATAATGGCCCTAATGCCCGCTTTCGGGAAGGTTGTGGGTTTACAGAATGAGGGCAAGGAATTTGGCTCACTAAGGCGAAAACTACAAAGGCATTCTTAAGCCACAAACACAGCATGAGCATCTGTGTCTTTTTTTTTTTAAATTTATTTATTGTTATTATACTCTTGTTGTAGGGTACATGTGCATAACGGTATTTGTTACATATGTATATTCCTGTGCTATGTTGGTCTGCTGCACCCATCAACTCATTTACATCAGGTATAACTCCCAATGCAATCCCTCCTCCCCCTGCCCTCCCCCTCCCCCTCCCCCATGATAGGCCCCGTGTGATGTTCCCCCTTCCTGGAGTCCAAGTGATCTCATTGTTCAGTTCCCACCTATGAGTGAGAACATGTGTTTGGTTTTCTGTTCTTGTGATAGTTTGCTAAGAATGATGGTTTCCAGCTGCATCCATGTCCCTACAAAGGATGCAAACTCATCCTTTTTTTATGGCTGCATAGTATTCCATGGTGTATATGTGCCACATTTTCTTAATCCAATCTGTCACTGATGGACATTTAAGGATTCCAAGTCTTTTTGCTATTAGAATAGTGCTGCAATAAACAATGTGCATGTGTCTTTATATAGCATAATTTATAACTTTTTGGGTATATCCCTGGTAATGGGATGGTTGGGTCATATGGTACATCTAGTTCTAGATCCTTGAGGAATCGCATACTGTTTTCCATACGGTTGAACTAGTTTACAATCCCAACCAACAGTGTAAAAGTGTACCTTGGCTTCTCCACATCCCCTCCAGCACCTGTTGTTTCCTGACTTTAATGATTGCCATTCTAACTGGTGTGAGATGGTATCTCATTGTATTTTGATTTGCATTTGATGGCCAGTGATGATAAGCATTTTTCATGTGTCTGTTGGCTGTATGAATGTCTTCTTTTGAGAAATGTCTGTTCATATCCTTTGCCCACTTTTTGATGGGGTTGTTTGTTTTTTTCTTGTAAATTTGTTTGAGCATCTGTGTCTTAAGGGCGTGTTCCTGCTGCAGTTAACTAGCCCAACCTATTCCTTTAATTTGGCCCATCCCTTCATTTCCCATAAGGTATACTTTTAGTTAATTTATTATCTATAGAAACAATTCTAATGACTGGTTTGCTATTAATAAATATGTGGATAAATCTCTGTTCAGGGCTCTCAGCTCTGAAGGCTGTGAGACCCCTAATTTCCCACTTCACATCTCTATATTTCTGTGTGTTTGTCTTTAATTCCTCTAGCACCACTGGGTTAGGGTCTCCCCAACCGAGCTAGTCTTGGCATGCATGTAACAAATATTCACATGTACCTCTTAAATATGTAGAATATTATGTATCAATAAAAGAAAAAAAGGGAAAAACTGGAAAATGGGGTGGGAGATTCCTTTATATTTAAATAATATTTGCTATTTTAAAAATGCACTTCAACCCTTTTAAATTATAACTTTAATTTACAGTGTGTTAAGATAGCAACACAGGATAGGAGAGTGCAACTTTTAATGATAGGATATGTGAGACTCTGTAGTCAAATAATCCTTCCTGAAAAAGTTGATACACTTTCCCAACCAGTTATTAGAGGCCCAATCTTCTGCAATTCCCAGAGGATATGCTACAGAAGATCATGAAGCTTCAGAGAATACTGTTCTTCCAGTGAAGGTCCATGTTCAGTGACATTTTGAGACCCTGTTACATGGAGAGTCTTAGTTTTCAGACTGTTGATCAGAAGTGCTAGGGAACATGTGCCAGTTAACCAAAACAGATGGAGAGGAGGGAGAAAAAAGTTCATTACACTGTTATTTACTCATTGTTTTCTATAGACTCTACCCCTTACTGTGTCCATAAAATACAAAATAAGAAGGCTGTTTGGGGGTTTTGCTTATATATGTATCTATGTTATACAGGTTTTCTCAAATCCCTCTTATCGCTTGATACGCTCCTGACATTCTGCCTACCCCTTCCCTGTGAAGCCTGAATAGGTTAGTAATGCCTGTGTACTCCTGGAGCACTCTGCACACACCTCTACTCTTGTGTTCACTTACTAAGTAGTACTGAAGTTGTCTGTTCATAAGTCTGTCTCCCCTACTCTACTGGGCAGGGGGTCTCTCTCATACCTGTGTTCCCAACACCTATGGGTGCTTAGTAGATGTGTGTTGCACTGTTTGGGGAAACTTAAGGTTAGTACCCAGGTTTTATTTTAAACTTTCAATCTAACAGTGCCTTGTACACAGTAGGTGTTATGTCTACACATCCTCTCTGATGATAGTAACTTTTAAAAGGCCTCAGAAAACAAATAACCTGATTAAAAATGGGCAAAAGAACTGCCAAAACATTCCTCAAAAGAAGACACGGCAAATGGCCAGCAGGCATATAAAAATATGCTCAACATCACCAATCATCAGGGAAATACAAATCAAAATCACAATGAGATATCACTTCATACCTGTTAGGATGGCTATTATCAAAAAGACAAGAGTGAAGTGTTGGTGAGGCTGTGGAGGAAAGGTGGTGGTGAGGTGCTGTGGTGAGGCTTGCACAGCGGTGGTGGGAATGTAAATTAGTGCAGCCATTATGAAAAACGGTATCAAGGTTCCTCAAAAAATTAAAATAAAACTACCCTATGATCCAACCATCCTACTTCTGGGTATATCTTCCAAAAAAAAAAAAAAAAAAAAAAGGAAACCAGCATCTTGAAGAGATATCTGCACACCCATATTCATGGCAGCATTATTCACAATAGCCAAGATATTAAGTGTCCATCAATGGATGAATGGATAAATAAAATGTGGTAAATATATACAATGAAACACTATTCAACCTTAAAAATGAAGGAAATCCATCATTTGTGGCAACATGGATGAACCTGGAGGACATTATGTTAGGTGAAATAAGCCAGGTACAGAAAGACAAATACTGCATGATTTCACTCATATGTGAGAACTTATTAGAACTATTAGAATCAAAGAGTAGAATGGTGTTTACCAGTGGTGGGGGCAGAGAAGCAGGGGGAAGGGGTTTGGGGAAGATGTTGGTCAAAGGATACAAAATTTCAGTTAGATAGGAGGAATAAGTTCAAGAGATGTATTGTACAACATAGTGACTATAATTAGAACAATGTATCATATTCTTGAAAATCACAGAGATTTTAAGTGCTCTCACCAAAAAAATGATAGGTATGTGAGGTAACGTATATGTTAATTCGCTCAATTTAGCCATTCCACAGTGTTTACATATTTCAATACATCCTGTTGTACACCATAAATATATATAATTTTTATGTCAATTAAAAATAATTAATTTCGTACAAAGGTTTCAAAGGTATATGGCACCTTATGTGACTTACCAAATGTCTTCACATTATTTCACATGACCCCTATCAACAGCCTGTTTAGAAGCAAGTCAGATGTTATAACAACTGCCATTTGACACATAAGGGAATTGGCTTGGAGCAATTAACTGACTGTCTAAGGCCACACAGCTAATATGAACTCAGTGGATACTTTGAATCTACCCTATTGTTTTCCAGTGCCCATGTTTCTCTCCTTTTTATAAAGATAGAACTGAGAAACTTTGATACCTATATGGTTTCCCGGACTTGTTGTTAGGTTCCTCTCACTTCAGCTAGAGAAGAACAAAGTAATGATGTACCCTGATACCCGTCGGCAGTCATCATGAACAGTTGAATCAACCAATCTTAAAGCCTGCCTCTTCCCTAGAATTCTCGTTATGTGAGATAATACATTTCCTAATTGTTTAAGCCAGTTAGAATCTGGGTTTCAGTTACTTGCAGCCTGAGTCATACCTGACGTATGATGCCTGCTTCCCAGGAAGACTAAATTTCATAAAGATAGGGCTCCAGACATTCTCCCAGTCTGGCCTTCTCTACAGCACTTCCAGGCTGGCTCACTACAAGGGACTATTCTTGTAAGGGTAAGGAGGATCCATCTCAGAGAAAGGGTGCCAGAGGGTTTCCTGAAATAAAAGTTAACTTGTTGCTGAAGGGACCACCAGTTATAAAGCCATGTTTTTTGTTTGTTTGTTTGTTTGTTTGAGACAGAGTCTCACTCTGTCACCAGGCTGGAGTGCGTTGGTGCGATCTCAGCTCACTGCAACCTCTGCCTCCCGGGTTCAAGTGATTCTCCTGCCTCAGTCTCCCGAGTAGCTGGGACTACAGGCGCATGCCACCACACCCAGCTGATTTTTTGTATTTTTAGCAGAGATGGGGTTTTACCATGTTGGCCAAGATGGTCTCGATCTATCTCTTGACCTCGTGATCCGCCCACCTCGGCCTCCCAAAGTGCTGGGATTACATGCGTGAGCCGCCGTGCCTGGCTTGAAGCCATGTTAATTGGTTGCAGCAGAAGCCAGCAACAAATCAGAAGAGATTTAATGTATTCTCCACCTCAACCCCACACACCAATGTCTCTCTTGGCAATGCTGGGAGAGAAGGGGCAAGAACATTTACATCACTTCCACCAGATAGTCCTTCAGCCCCCTTAAAAAGACTGCAAGCCAGCATCTCCCTAGAAGGCAGCAGTCTTCAATTACTCACATTAGGGCAGCAGTTTTCACCCCAAATCCCAAAAGGCTTTCCGGCACTGTGGGTAAGGAAAAGTTCCAGAGAGATGACTTTATGTCTCAGTTCCATTAAACATTCATTGTGTGGCTGAGATGTACTCTTGGAATACTTCCATTTCCCCAGTAATAGAATGGAAATAATACTTCCTCTTTCCCTCCCTTCCAAGAACACTGGAAATGTGAATAACATTCATGAGGTCTGCATGAAGACCAAGAAAGTGCCCTGCACCAGGTTCAGGCCTCGGTCCTGGAGGTTTTTAAAAGATTACAAACAGAATGGCTCCATCTAACAACAACCTCTATGATAAGCAACAAACATATACTGAGTGTCCACTATGTGCTGGGTCCGGAGCTTGGCTTTGGGGCTACATTGGTGAGGAAGCCACTTGTCCCTACTCTCAAAGAGTTCCCAATATTGTGGTAGAGACAGGCGCATAAATCCAGATATGGAATATAATAATTTCAACGTTGCTGATATCTGTGTGGAAAAGTTGTGAGAGATAAGCTGGAAATATGTGCTGGGATGAGATGAATCATGAATGCAAAAGTAATCCTAAACATATATAAAAACCAGTATAGCAGCAGCAGCACCAACAAGGCAGAATATATGCAGGTTAGTGCATGGAACAATGTCCTCCAGGTCCCTTGCTGTGCTGGGCACTAACCCTTTAGTGGCTGGGTCCAAGAGTGGGGAGAGGCAGCTGGGGCAGCAGGAGGGGTCTTGAAGGGGCTCAAAGAAGCAGCTGGTATCAAAGGATCCCATAATTTTAACAAGAAGCATGGTCATATCAGTGAATACTAGTTAAATACAGCCCTGCTTCTATGTCATGTGAATGAGCATGAGTGCTACTTTGTGGTCATCCAGGAGCCCCAAAATGTCATTGGGTTGGAAACACACTTTAGCAACAGTGTGGAAGATGGGCTAGATTGGGGTAGCATGAAGTCACACAGATAAGCAGGAAGGCTTTGTAATACACCAAGGAAGATGGATGATGTCCTGAATTACTGAAGTGGCAGGCCCAAAGATGATTACATAAATCTCCATTTCTATAGATCTTCTTTGTTTCTAAGAATTCTCCAGTCTTTTTATTCTCATGGCTACAATCTCCTAGCCCAATGCAAACTTACACACACACATGCATGCTTGTGTGCAGATCCTGCTTCAGTATGTATACTCAACTAGTGGCTGGCAGGCTGTAATTATGGCAGGCAAGAGGCCTGCCAAGAAAAATTCATTCAAATACTGAGGTCATCCTATTCCCAGCTGCAAGAGAATGGCTATGGTATAAACTCTGCCTTCATAAACCCAAACTATATTTTTGGATAGTCTTCTCTATTTTTCCAAGCACAGTCACACAATTATCTCATTTGTTCTCTTAACAACAGTTCTAGGAGGTCAGTAAGGCTGATATTATTTAGCTCCAATGTAGAGACGGGAAAAGTCCTTCAAAGAGAAAGGACTTGCCTAAGGTCATTCACAATGAGTCAGTAGTGACTCTAGGACTAAGATGTCTTCTACTTCTTGGTCCCATGTTCCTCTCAATCTTCCACATAACCTCCTTCAGATACAATTTCAGATCATTTCTGTTGCAAAATAATATTCATTCTATCTATTCTAATACTCATTTCTAAGAGAATTCTGTGGATAACTCAGAGTCACCAATTTTATCTTCCAAGTCCTTGCTCAGGTCTCACCATTCCCTCCAGGAAATTTTCCCTGGTAACTATAGTTCGGTAACCTCAACCCCTTCTTTAAATATTTACTCTCAGTATTAATGTGTTAGTGCTTTATACTCTCATGTTGTGTTCAGATTACTCCATCTGTGACTTGTCCTTTTCTTCTCCCCGCCTAGCACAAGATTTGGCACATAAGGGAACACTTACTAAAGTGTTGTTAATGGATGGCTTGATCCATTAAAGCCTAACTCTGGCATCAGACTGCCTGCAATTTCCAGTCAACAACAAAGCACTCTGAATATGTGTGTTTGTGTGTGTGCACACATGTGTGTGCATGCGTGTCTATGCACCACTCATCTAGTGACCCCGAGGGTAACTAACTCAATGCTGTCAAGATGCAGCATCAGCACATAGTTATTTTACATTCCAGTAGGAATTGAAGCTAGGAAACTTTTCTCCCTAATTTTTTCAAAATAAATATTGCTCTGGTTCCAAGTGGTATATTTTTGACATCTTGTGTACGTTTCTGAAATAGAGTCCAGATGAGAAACCAGCTAATGTGTATGTCCATTCCAATATGAAAACAGTAGATTCCCACTCATAGGCAATTTCATTTCTGAAATCTCAATTGCAGAAAAAAGATTAAGGGGAGCATGTTTGCAGGAAGGAGTAAGGCTGACATGAAGTGACTGCTAAATAATCTGTTTGAGGCTTGGGGGCAAGACAAGGACATGGGGAAGAAAAGAAGGGGATGCAAAAATTTCTTCCCTTTCCTCTAGTGATTGCCTACACAGATTTTTAAGGGACATGAAAGGGAAAGCAGCTGATGGCTGCTCCCAACAAGGCAGGATAATTGCAAAATATCATTTAGACATGAGGGTAACCAAAGGCAGGTGAACCCCAAGAAGACAGGTAAACAGGCCCTAGGGAACACCATCCACTTAGTTGTCTGGTGAGAAACTCCTCCTTAGAGTCCCCAGCTGAGAGTAAAGGAATCATTTTTCTGTTTGTTCTACAACATACAATATTGCCCAAGTACTACTGGGCAATATTGCCAAGATACTACTATGTATCAAGTACTGTGCTCAGCACTTACCAATATAAACCTTTTTGCCTTGTAGTGATTCATACTCCCATTTTACAGATGAAGAAACTGAGAGACTAAGTCTTTTACTCATCATCCCATAGTCTGTCTGACTCTATCATGTAGGTTCTTTCCATTGCACAACTCTGCCTTCCCAAGGTATGTTCAGTGAGATCTGGCAACAAGAAGAAAGCTGAAAACCCCTCGCTAGCAAGCCTAAGGTTTCATAGAGGCACTTAGTCTTAAATGAAGAGTGGGATTATAGCCTAACGGAGAAAAAGAAGGAAAGCGCATTCATTCCCGGCTGAAGGAATAGCAGATGGAAAGGCACTGATGTGGGCAAGAAAAAAAAAGTTCAAGAAAATATAAATAGTTTTGTGGGATCACCTGAGGGTGAGGACAGGTGATAGAATACGAAGCAAGAGCAACTAAGGCCAGATTATAAAGGGTTTCTTTTCATATGCCATGTTAGGGAATGTGGATTTTCTCCTGGAGATGAGACAGACTAGAAGAGAGGGAGTATTGATATCGATCTCTGATCTCTGTTTTGAAAAGATCACTGTGGCACTGACTGCATGTAGGGACACTGAGCCAGGAAAATCTGGCAATAATCAAGGCAAGAGTCATGGGGATGAACAAAGTGAGGCCTAGCTCAGAAACTACTGACTCCAGAACAGTCGTTACCAGAAAGGGGTCTGGATCCAGACCCCAAGAGAGGGTTCTTGGATCTCGCACAACAAATAATTCAGAGTGAGTCCATAAAGTGAAAGCAAGTTTATTAAGGAAGTAAAAGAATAAGGAATGGTTAATCTGTAGGCAGAGCAGACCCGAGGGCTGCTGGTTGCCCATTTTTATGGTTATTTCTTAATGATATGCTAAACAATGGGTGGATTATTCATGCCTCCCCTTTTTAGACTATATAGGGTAACTTCCTGATGTTGCATGGCATTTGTAAACTGTCATGGTGCTGGCGGGAGTGTAACAGTGAGGACAACCAGAGGTCACTTTGGTCGCCATCTTGGTTTTGGCTGGCTTCTTTAATGCAAACTGTTTTATCAGCAAGGTCTTTAGGACCTGTATCTTGTGCTGACCTCCTGCCTCATCCTGTGCTAAGAATGCCTTAACCTCCTGGGAATGCAGCCCAGCAGGTCTCAGCCTCATTTTATCCAGCTTCTATTCAAGATAGAGTGGCTCTGGTTCAAACACCTCTGACACAGTCACTACAAATCAGCCTCAATCTTTAACCTCAAAGCTAGGATTCCAGACTTTGTAACATGTACCCCCAGAGCCCTTAAATACTGCATGTGTTGCTTTGGCCTAAAAACTAGTAACAAGTCTTGCTTTGTCCTCTGGGGCCTCCTCATTTGTCTCCATTTTCTAAGCTGGCGGCTTTGTGGCTCCCCTGGGCCTAGCCTAGCCCAGCTGGCTGGGGGTGGTGGAGAGAAGTCAGGTAGGATCCAAGCAGAAAGGGCCATGATTAGCACATGTTTCACATTCCCCACATTGCATGGCAATTCCCAACCAAATCCTACAGGATTGTTTTCTTAAAGATTTGGGAGGAGTTTGGGGCTTCTTCTCTTTCTTTCTTCTTTGCTTTATTCTGTTTCTGGACTGCAGCTATTTCCTCTGTCCTTGAGTTAAGTAATAGCAGAGAGGGAGTTAAAATGAAAGCTTGCAGCAATGCAGAAAAGATGTTTCTAGAGAAGTCCAGAGGAAGGAGGGAAATCTAGCATGGGGGGCCACAGCAGTATTATGGGAAGGCCAGGGAATGTGGCTGCTGGGGGTGGGGCTTCAGCTAAAGCAAGTGTATAGAAGTTAGGCAAAAACCTAGCTAAGGGAAGGGGCCCCCTGACTCTCAGGCCAGCTTCAGTCCTTGACTTGTCTGCATTTAGCACTCGGTAGATTTTCCTCTGGTTATCAGTACCTGCTAAAACCTCAGCACAGCCCTAAGGTGTGGACTCTCCCTTTAACCAAGGAAATAAAAGCATTAAAATGAACCAAAAGCATTTAATGGGTAAAGGCAACCAGCAGTACACTCATGGGAATCCCACACTCCTAAATAACAGGAGGGTCTTGCAAAAGCCTTCCAGGCTTGCTTCCTTCCTTCCGTCCATCCTTCCTTTCATCTCTCTCTCTCTCTCCATGAATTTCTGAAATAGAACCCAGATGAAAAACCAGTTCATGTATATGTCTGTCCCATCTGAGAACAGTAGATTCTGACTCATGGGCAATTTCATTCCAGAAATCTCAATTGCAGAAAAAAGATTAGAAGAGCAGGTTTTATTTTATTTTCTATCTCCCTCCCTTTCCATCATTTCCCTTGAGATAGCATACATCAGTAAGTAGCATGTAGGGAAGTACTGATTGTTTCTTAATTTATAGCTTTATTGAGATATAATTTACACACAATAAAGTTACCATACCATAAAATTCATCCATTTAAGTGAAATGCAATGATTTTTTAGTATATTTAAAGAGTTGTACAACCATCACCACAACCTAATTTTAGAACATCTCCATTGTCCTCAAAAAGAAACTGTAAAGGTATTAATTAAGAAATAATCAGTGCTTCCCTACATGCTACTTATTAACATATGTGATCTCAAGGGAAATGATGGAAAGGGAGGGGGATAGAAAATGAAATAAAACCTGTTCTGCTAATCTTTTTTCTGCAATTGGGATTTCAGGAATAAAACTCCCATGAGTCTCAATCTACTATTCTCAAATGGGACAGGCATACACATGAGCAGTTTCTCATCTGGGCTCTATTTCAGAAATGTGTGGGGGAAGGGAGGGAGAGAGCGAGCGAGCGAGAGACAGAAACAGAGAGAGAAACAGAGGGAGAAACAAACAGGCCTGGGTGGTTTCTGCAAGACCCTCCTGTTCTTTAGGAGTGTGGGCTTCCTATGAGTGTACTGCTGGCTGCTTTTACCCATTAAATGCTTTTGGTTCATTCTGATGCTTTAATTTCCTTGGTTAGAGGGGAGAGTCCACACCTTGAGGGTATGCTGGGGCTGTAGCAGGTGCTGATGACCAGAGCTTTGAGCTCACATACTGTCAGTCTATGTTCCCACTCCCAGCCCTAAGCAACCACAAATCACTTTTTGCCTCTGTAGATTCGCCTTTTACTATAAATGGAATCATATAGTACTGTATGTGGTATTTTGTGTCTGATTTATTTAACGTAGCATAATGTTTTTAAGTTTCATCCATGTCATTGCATGTACTTTTATTCTTTTTATTGCTGAATAATATGCCATTGTATGGTGTGGGTATACCACATTTTGTTTATCCATTTGCCAGTTGATGGGCATTTGTATATTTCCACATTTTGACTATTACAAATAATGCTGCTATGTACATTTTTGGACAAATTTCTGTGTGGTCAAATGTTTTCATTTCTTTTGGGTAAATATCCAGGAGTGGAATTGCTGGGTCATAGAGCAATTTAAGCTAAAATGACAAGGAACTGCCAACATGTTTTCCAAAGGGGATCATTTTATATTCCTACCAATGAGATAGGAGTTAAGAAGAAATTACTTAGGCAGATAATGAGGGTATGGGAGCCCTCGGAAAGGTTTTCCTTTTTAAAGAAAAGTAGCCCCAAAATCATTTTCTAACAAAGAGCAGCCTGTAAAATCGAGCTGCAGACATAGACAAGCAAGCTGGAAGCTTACACGGGTGAATGCCAGCAGGAAAAAGCTACCTGGGACTAGGCTTGTTCAAAATGGCAGCTCCAACTTCCCTTCCCCCTTTGCTAGCCACACGTACAGTAAGGAGCAGACAAGATGGTGCCGGTCAAGTGGAATGCCAATTTGCATAAGATTAGGGTAGGGTAGCCAGCCTTCCCCATGTTCTATGTAAATGTCACACTTGATTGAACCAATTTGTGGGCCCTAGGTAAATCAGACACCACCTCCTCAAGCCTGCCTATAAAATCCGGCGCACTCCACCACCAGCTGGTCTTTTCCTTTTGGAAGCCCCTCTCACTCCCTAGAGAGAGAGCTCTTCTCCTTTCTTTTTTTTTTTTTTTTTTTTTTTGCTTATTAAACCTCTGCTCCTAAACTCCTCATGTATGTCCATGTCCTACATTTTATTGGCACGAGATGACAAACCCTGGGTATTTATCGCAGACAATGACACCTCTTCACCAACATATATGAAGGCTGCATTTTTGGTCACATCTTCACCAGCATTTTCTATCATCCATCTTTTTTATTATAGCCATTCCAGTGAGTGAGAAATAGTATGTCATTTTGATTTTGCTTCCATTTCCTTAGTGAATAATTATGTTCAGCATCTTTTCCTGTGCATATTGGTCATTTGTACATTTTCTTTGGAGAGATGTTTATTCACATCCTTGGCTCATTTTAATGGGTTATTTGTCTTTTTATTATTGAGTTGCAAAAGTTCTTTATATTAAGGATACAAGTTCCTTATTAGATGTTTTGCAAATATTTTCTCCTATTCTGTTGGTTGCTGTGATAGTCAGGGCAATGACTTCCATTGATGTCTACATTCTAGTCCCTGGAACCTGTGAATGTGTTACTTTACATGGTAAAAGAGACTTTGCAGATGTGATTATGTTAAGGATCTTGAAATGGGGAGAGTCTGATCACACAAACTCTTAAAAAGGGAGAACCCTTACTGGCTGTGGTCATAGGGAAATGTGACTACAAAAAAAGGTCCAGAGAAATGCAAAGTTACTGGTTTTGAAGATGGAAGAAGACAGCCAGGAGCCAAGGAATATGGGGCAACCTCTAGAAGCTAAAAAAGGCAAGGAAGTTCTCTCCTTGAGCCTCCAGAAAAAAATGAACCCTGCTGACATGTTAGTTTTAGCTCAGTGAGACCCATGTCATATTTCTAATGTACAGAACTGTAAAATGATAAATTTGTATTGTTTTAAGCTACTAAGTTTGTGGTAATTTACTATAACAGCAATAGAAAACTAATATAAATTGTCCTTTCAGTTTCTTTCTTTCTTCCTTCCTTTCTTTTTCTTTTCTTTCTTTTTTTTTTTTTTTTTAAAGACGGAGTTTCGCTCTTGTTGCCCAGGCTGGAGTGCAATGGCATGATCTTGGCTCACCGCAACCTCCACCTCCTGGGTTCAAGCGATTCTCCTGCCTCAGCCTCCCGAGTAGCTGGGATGACAGGCATGTGCCACCACGCCCAATTTTTTTTTTGGGGGGTATTTTTAGTAGAGACGGGGTTTCTCCATGTTGGTCAGGCTGGTCTCGAACTCCTGACCTCAGGTGATCCACCCGTCTAGGCCTCCCAAAGTGCTGGGGTTACAGGCGTGAGCCACTGTGCCTGACCCCCTTTCAGTTTCTTGACAGTGTCTTTTAAAGAACAAAAGTTTCTAATTTTGACTAAGTCCAATATTTATCCATCTTTTCATCACTTATGCCTTTGGTATTGTATATAAGAAATCACTGCCGGTAGAACTTCCAGAATAGGGATATGAGGAGCTCGGTGGATCCTCTCTCCAGAGAAACATTTAGCTAGTAAAAATTACACAAAAACCCAACTATTTAAAGTCTCTGGAAATTGTTCTAATGGCTTATGGAAAGTGAAGAAACGTTTATTCAAGTAAACTAAGTGAATTTTGGTAAGAACAACAGGAGTCAGTGGCATCTGAGACATGACCTATTCCTAACCCATCTCTATCCCAGTTTTATGGATACAAGGCAGATAGATGTGGCTAAAAAAGAGGAAGGCTCCCTTTATCCCCTGCTCATAGTCAAGGCTAAGACCCAGGCTAAGTTTATTCTAGGGTTTTACCCCAGAAGGGGAAATCCACTGGCACCTCTTATCCTCAGTAGGCCCTTGTTATGAAAGTGCTATTCTAGGAAGGTGTAGCTGAGTAGACTGGGTCTCTTTCCCCCACCTACCTCCACTCAAAAGCCAAGGGCTCTGCTCTGGCAAAGCAGGCCAAGAATACTAGGGCCCCAATCACCTCACCACAACTTGCTCATAGGGCATAGGTTCCATGGTGGGAGGTGCAAGCAGAGAATATCAGGGCCATATCTCCCTCTGATATGGTTTGGCTCTGTGTTCCCACCCAAATCTCATCTCAAATTGTAATCCCCACGTCTTAAGTAGGAACCTGGTGGGAGGTAATTGGACCATGAGGGCAGTCTCTCCCATGCCGTTCTCGTGATAGTGAATGAGTTCTCACAAGAGCTGACAAGTTTAAAGTGGGGCACTTCCTCTCTCTCTTTCCTGCTGCTATGTAAGATGTGCCTTGCTTTTCCTTCACCTTCTGCCATGATTGTAAGTTTCCTGAGGCCTCCCCAGCCATGTGGAACTGTAAGTCAATTAAACCTCTTTTCTTCATAAATTACCCAGTCTCAGGTAGTTCTTTATAGCAGTGTGAAAACAAACTAATATAGAAAATTGGTCCTGGGAATGGGGCACCGCTATAAAGATAACCTGAAAATGTGGAAGTGACTTTGGAACTGGGTAACAGGCAGAGTTTGGAACAGTTTGGAGGGCTCAGAAGAGACAGGAAGATGTGGGAAAGTTTGGAACTTCCTAGAGACTTGTTGAATTGTTTTGACCAACATGCTGATTGATGGTTTATGGACAATGAAGTCCAGGCTGCAGTGGTCTCAGATAGAATGAAAAACTTATTGGGAACTGGAGCAAAGGTCACTCTTGCTATGCTTTAGCAAAGAGACTGGTGGCATTGCCCCTGCCCTAGAGGTCTGTGGAACTTTGAACTTAAGGGATGATTTAGTGTATCTGGCAGAAGAAACTTCTGAGCAGCAAAGTGTTAAAGAAGTGACCTGGCTTTTTCTAAAAGTGTACAGTATACGCATTCACAAAGAGATGATTTGAAATTGGAACTTATGTTTAAAAGGGAAGTAGAGCATAAAAGTTTGGAAAATTTGCAGCCTGAGCATGCAGTAGAAAAGAAAAACCCATTTTCTGGGGAGAAATTCAAGTGTGCTATAGAAATTTGCATAAGTAACAAGGAGCCAAATGCTGATCACCAAGACAATGGAGAAAATGTCTCCAAGGCATTTCAAAGATCTTCATGGCAGCCCCTCCCATTACAAGCCTGGAGGCCTAGGAGGGAAAAATGGCTTCATGGGCCGGGCCCAGGGCCCCATTGCATTATGCAGCCTCAGGACATGGTGCCCTGCATCCCAGCCACTCCAGCTCCAGGCATGGCTAAAAGGAAAAAACGTACAGCTCAGGCCATTGCTTCAGAGGGTGCAAGCCCCAAACCTTGGTGGCTTCCACATGATGTTGGGCCTATAAGTGCACAGAAGACAAGAGATGAGGTTCTGGAACCTCTGCCTAGATTTCAGAGGATGTATGAAAATGCCTGGATGTCCAGGCAGAATTCTGCTGTGGGGCAGAACCTCTACTAGGGCAGTGTGGAAGGGAAACGTGGGGTCTCTTCCTATTGGAGACCCTATTGGAGCTGTGAGAAGACAGCCACTGTCATCCAGACCCCAGAATGGTAGATTCACTGACAGCTTGCACTATACAACCTGGAAAAGCCACAGGCATTCAATGTCAGCCCATGAAAGCAGCCATGGGGTCTGTACCCTACAGAGCCACAGGGGTGGAGCTGCCCAAGGCCTTGGGAGCACCTCCTGCATCACTATGCCGTGGATGTGAGACATGGAGTCAAAGGAGATTGTTTTGGAACTTTAAGATTTAATGAATACCCTTCTGGGTTTCAGATTTGCATGGGGCCTGTGGCCCCTTTGTTTCGGCCAGTTTCTACTATTTGGAATGGGAACATTTACCTAATGCCCATACTCCCATTGTATCTTGAGAGTAACTAGCTTGTATTTGATTTTACAGGCTCATAGGCAGAGGGAACTTGCCTGGTCTAGCATGGGACTTTGGAATTGGGCTTTTGAGTTAATGCTGGAATGAGTTAAGACTTTGGGAAATTGTTAGGAAGGCATAATTGGTTTTGAAATGTGAAAAGGACATGAGATTTGGGAGGGGCCAGGGCAGAATGATATGGTTTGGCTCTGTGTCCCACCCAAAACTCATCTTGAATTGTAATCCCCATCCGTCAAGGGAGGGACCTGGTGGGAGGTGACTGAATCATGGGGGCAGTCTCCCCCATGCTGTTCTCATGATAGTGAGTCAGTTCTCACAAGAGCTCATGGTTTTAAAGTGTGGCACTTCCTCACTCTCTCTCTCTCTTCTGCTGCCATGTAAGATGTTCCTTGCTTTCGCTTCACCTTCTGGATGATTTTAAGTTTCCTGAGGCCTCCCCAGCCATGTGAAACTGTGAGTCAATTAAACCTTTTTTCTTCATAAATTACCCAGTCTCAGGTAGTTCTTTATAGCAGTGTGAAAATGAACTAATATACCCTATACTAGAACTTGCTCATATATCGGGGGTGTCAATCTAGAAGAAACAGGCCACTCTTGCTGCATTCAGCTCCAGTGCAATGATCCACAGCTTCTGCCCAGAGGGAGAGACAGGCAATAAAAACAGGAAGCTTTAGCAGTTCTGCCTGAGGGGATTGACTTTATTTGGAACAGATTATGGAGAAGTTTATGTCGATGATGTTATCACATCAATGGAGATCTTGGTGAGCAATTTCAAGAAGGTTGGTAGCTCCATGATACTAGTGAAATGCAAACTGATCAGAAGTTTAAAAGACAGAGCCATGGAAAGAGCCAAAATCTGAGCACTTTGGGAGGCTGAGGCGGGCAGATCATGAAGTCAGGAGATCCAGACCATCCTGGCTAACACAGTGAAACCCCATCTCTACTGAAAATACAAAAAATTAGCCGGGCATGGTGGCGGGTGCCTGTAGTCCCAGCTACTCGGGAGACTGAGGCAGGAGAATGGTGTGAACCCGAGAGGCAGAGCTTGCAGTGAGTCAAGATTGAGCCACTGTACTCCAGCCTGGGCAACAGAGTGAGACTCCATCTCCAAAAAAAAAGAAATAGCCAAGCAGAGACCTCCTGGGGTCACCAACATCACTGGAAGTCTGAAAGCCTGTGTGCATACGCTAGGCTACACCTACTCAGAAGCAATCAGAGTTAGAAGGAAGGCAGACTTGAAAGTGTTCTCCAAGCCGCACACAGATCCATTAGATCAAGGGGCTTATGTACAACTCCTGATGAAACACTGGGTGAACAATAGGCTATTCTGACCCAGGGGCTGCTTCTAGGAATTCAGGTCTAAAAACAAAGTAAAACTAACCCCTAGTGGTCTGGAACATTGTGTGCATGCCCAAGGCTGCACCCTCATAGAAGAGACCAGAGAGAGAACATCTGGCTAAATGTAAAAAAAATCATAAACACCCTCAACTGTGAAAACAAACTCAAACCTACGCATACATTCAAAAGTAAAGAGTCTAACTGGCTAAGGGGAGTAATCACAATCTTTGGTGATTAAATGGTTCATGTGGGCCCAAGAGTGACCCCTAAGAAGACAGGATAAAAAATAAGAACAAAGAAAAAAAAATTGGGGCATGGACATTAGAGGCTACATACACTGGTGGAAATAGACTTCACAGAATTAGCCTAGACAAGTCAAAAAATAAACAGACAACCAAACATATAACAACAACTCCCAGAAATTGGGGGTGGGGGTGGGAGATGGTCATTACTTAAAGCTGCTACACATATCACTGATGTGGCAAAGAGATCACATATTATTTTAAATGTCCAGTTTTCAAAAGAAATTACAACATATGAAACAAAGAGGAAAGCGCAGCCCATACATAGGAAGAAAAGCAGGCAAAAGAAACTGCTTTTGACGGAGTCCAAATGTTGGACTTACCCAAGACTATAAAGCAACTATTATAAATACATCTAAACAGCTGAAAGAAAGCATGCTTAAAGAATGAAAGAAAAGTATAATAAAAATCAAAGTATAATAAAAATCCATCACATAGAGAATAGAAAAAGAGACAGAAATTATAAAGAGAACAAGAGAGCATTCTGGAGTTGAAAACAGAATAACCCAAATGAAATATTCACTAGAGCAATTCAAGAGTAGATTTAAGTTGGCAGAAGAAAGAATCAATAAACTTGAATACAGATGAATGGAGATTATAGAAAATGAACAGAAAAAAAATAAAGAGAAACAGAGTCTCAGAGAAATATGGTACACCATTAAGCACACAAACATACATATATTACAAGTATCATAAGGAGAGGAAATAAAGAGACTCAAAAACATTAGAAAAATAATGACAACAACCTTCTCATATTTGATGAACGAGGCTAATTTACAAATCCAAAAGGTTCAACAAACTCCAGGAGAAGAAACTCAATGATCCACACCCAGACACATCATATTTAAAATATTAAAACTAAAGATAAAGAAAAAATCTTGAGAGCATCAAGCAAAACACTACTAATCATATCTAAAGGAAACCCCAATAAGACTAACAGTGAACTCTCAATAGAAAAATATGGATAACAAAATCAGTGGGATAACAAATTTAAAGTGCTGAATGAAAAAAAAAATACATCAACCAAGTATCATATATTCAGTAACTATCTTTCAAAAATGAAGGCAAAATAATGACTTCCCATATAATAAAAACCTGAAAGACTTCATTGTTAGTAGACCTGACTTACGAGAAAATCTACAGGAAATTCTTCAGGCTAAATCAAAGTGACACCAAGAGTAATTTGAATTTTCATGAAAAAGCATTGTGTTAAAGGTTAATTATGTAGGTAGTGACAAGGAATATATTTATTTGTCTTTTATCTCTTAACTGATTTAAAAAGCAATTGCAGGCTGGGCGCAGTGGTTCATGCCTATAATCTCAGCACTTTGGGAGGCCGCGGTGGGCAGATCACTTGAGGTCGGGAGTTCGAGACCAGCCTGACGAACATGGAGAAACCCCATCTCTACTAAAAATACAAAATTAGCCAGGAGTGGTGGCACATGCCTGTAATCCCAGCTACTCAGGAGGCTGAGGCAGGAGAATCGCTTGAACCCAGGAGGTGGAGGTTGCAGTGAGCTGAGATCGCCCCATTGCACTCCAGCCTGGGCAAAAAGAGCAAAACTCCATCTTCCAAACTAATAATAAAATAAATCAAATAAAAAAATAAAAAGCAATTGCATAGAACATTAACTACAGGCCTGGCACAGTGGCTCAAGCCTGTAATCCCAGCATTTTGGGAGGCCGAGGTTTGTGGATCACCTGAGGTCAGGCATTCAAGACCAGCCTGGCCTACATGGCAAAACTCCATCTCTACAAAAATACAAAAATTAGCCAGGCATGGTGGTGCATGCCTGTAGTCCCAGCTACTCTGGAGGCTAAGGCAGAAGAATTGTTTGAACCCAGGAGACAGAGGTTGCAGTGAGCCAAGACTGTGCCACTGCACTCCAGCCTGAGTGATAAAGCAAGACACCGTCTTAAAAAAAAAAAAAAAAAAAAAAAAGAACATTAACTACAAAGTTCATTGTTGGGCCTATAACATAAAGAAATTTAGTACATATGACAATAACACCACATAGGAGGGACATCAGAATGAAGCTGTATTGGAGTAAGAAAACGATATCCAATGGTCACTCAAGTACACAGAAAGAAAGGTGAGAATACAAAATGGTAAATGAGAAGGTTATTTGTTAAAAGCCATACAGATATTTATGTTCTCTTTTTCTCTCTTCTTTAAAAGATACAAGGTCATATAAAATAGTAAGTATAAAATATATTGTTGGGAGTTTGAGTTCTGGCATTACAATATGAGGTGCTCTGTTGACTCTGTGTCCCAGTAAAACAGGTGGACCATTTAAAGCCTCTGGAAATGGTCCTAAGGGCAAAACAGAAAATGAATAAATACTTACTGAAGAAAATCTATAGAAATTTGGTTAAAAAAAAAAAAAGCAAGCCTGTGGTATCTGAACAAAAACTGCCTCCTCTCTCCCCTCTCCCTCTCTCCTTCTTCCACCCAGCTTAGTGATCTGGGGACTCCACTCCACACTGCTGCAGCTAAGAACACAGAACTCCTTCTCCCCTCAGCTCCCAGCCAGCAGGCTTTCTTCTGAAGGGAACAGGACTTCAGCATTTCTCATTTGTCCCTAAGCTGTCTGTGGCTGGGAATAGGTTCTAGGTGACTGAGGTCAAAAGATGGGGATCCTGTCTTCCATCCAATCCCCATTCATGGAAGAGAGGATCTACCATGGTCATGGTGTGTTATGAATACCAGAGAGTTCCAATAGCCCTTCTCTCAGTTCTGAGATGGTAGTTCCACACCAGAAAAGGCAAACCAAGAGGACCTCAGGCTACTGACACCTCTTCCGCCTAGCACTCAGCTCCTACAGTTGTGGAAGTCACGCACAAAGTCAGGTCAGCTCCTACAATTGTCATTGTCCCTACCAGAGCCCAGAAATTTTATCTAAGGGGAGAAGCAGGCTATAAAAATGGACAGCTACTAATCTCTTTTCAGAGAGGCTGACTTCATTTGCAAGAGAGCATGGAGAAGTGTAAACCTAAGAACACTCCAAAAAACACTGGAGGTTATGATAAAGAAAATTGGGAGTAGACTCATGAATCTAATGACGATACAGCCAAGACTATAGGCTGGCTAGTTTGCAGGAGAGAACTGGAGAATAAGACAGCTGGTAGGAGCTTTCCTGGGGTCCAAAAAAAATATCAAACACTGACCCCTGAAACTATTTCATGAAAAGAGCCACACTCTGATTAGATAAATTTGTAGAATAATTCTTGTCCTAGGGAGTTGTCGTAAACAATAGAATAATTGGCCTTCAATTGGTAGAACTTAACAGCTGGGTGTGGCCAAGGAAAGAGGATAACAGCCCTGCCAGTACCACCATAGTCATTCCAGGGTGATTGTGGGCACACCCAAAGTTGTGCCTAAATGAGGGGCAACATCAAAGACTTAAGACTATGTGTGTGCTGGAGGGGTATACTTCACTAAAATAATCCAGCCAATTACTAAACAGGTAAGCAAATAACAATAACAAGCTCCAGAAGGGAAGGGCTAGTATCCAGAGTTGATACAGAAAAACAAGAGCACGCTAAAATCAAGTAGAAAGAAGGAAATAATATAAATTACAACAGAAATTAATAAAACAGAGAATGGAAAAACAATAGAGAAAATCAATAAAACCAAAGGTAGTTCTTTGAAAAGATCAGAAAACTGACAACTCTTTGGCTAGTTTGACCAGAAAAAAAGCAAGACTCAATTATTAGAATCAAAAATTGAAGAGAAAATTATTACTGACTTTACAGAACTAAAAAGCTTACAAAGGAATACTAAGGACAATTATATACCAACAGATTAGATAACTTAGATGAAATGGACAAATTTCTAGGAAGACATAAACTACCAGCACTGACCCAAGAGGTAATAGACAAACTTAACAACTGAAGAGATTGAATCAGTAATAAAAAGACTACCCACAAAGATAAGCCTAGGCCCAGATATTCACTGTTGAATTGTACTAAACATTCAAAGAAGAATTAATATAAATTCTTAACAAACTCTTCAAGAAAAAAAGCAGATGAGGAAGAAATATTTTCCAAATCATTTCATGAGGCCAGTATTACCCTGACTCCAAAGCTAACAAAGACTTCACAAGAAACCTACAGAACAATGTCTTATTTATATAGATGTAAAAATCTTCAAGAAAATTCTAGCAAACTGAATGTAGCAACATATAAAAAGAATTATAAAACATGAAAAGTGGTATTTATCTGAGAGATGAAGAGTTGGTTGAACATCACAAAATCAATTAATGTAATACATCGTATCAACAGAATAAAAACCAATAATCAATGACCACCTTAATCAACACAGAAAGGGCATTTGACAAAATCCCATACTTCTTCATGATAAAACACTCAATAGTATGGAATAGAAGAGAATTTCCTCAATTTGATAAGATCATCTATGAAAAACCCACACTGCCATGGTTTAAATGTGTACCCCCAGAGCATTAAGTTTTGGAAACTTAATCCCAGTGCAAGAGTGCTCTGATGTGGGGCCTAAAAGGAAGTGATTAGGCCATGAGGGCATTGCCCTTATGAATAAATTAATGCTGTTATCACCAGATTGGGTTCCTTATAAAAGAATGAGTTCATCCAACTCTTGCTGTCTCTCATGCATGCCCTCTCTTTGCCCTTCCACCATGGAATGACACAGCAAGAAAGCCCTCACCAGATGCTGCCCCTCAATCTTGAACTTCCCAGCCTCAAGAACTGTGAGCCAATAAATTTGTTTGTTATAAATTACCTAGTCTCTGCTATTCTGTTACAGTCACACAAAACTGGCTAAGACACATATAATGAAAGACTACAAGCTTTCCTTTTAAGATTAGAAAAAAGATAAGAATGTCCACTTTCATCAAATCCGCTCAACATTGTACTAGATATTCTAGTCAGAGAAATTAGCCAAGAAAGGAAATTTAAGACATCCAAATTGGAAAGGAAGAAATAAAACTTTCTCTTTTCAAGGATGGCATGATCTTATATATAGAAAATGCTAAGGAATCCACTAAAAATCTATAAAATAATAAATGAGGTCAAAAAGTTTGCAAGGTATAAGATCAATATACTGAAATCAATTGTATTTTTATCTGCTTGCAATAAACAATCTGAAAATGAAATTGAGAATAACAATTCTATTTTCAATACCATAAAAAGAATAACATACTTTGGAATAAATTTTTACAAATGAAGTACAAAACTCACACTCTGAAAACTACTAAATATTGTTGAAAGAAATGAAAGGTCTAAATAAATGAAAAACTATGCTACACTCATAAATTGAAAGACCTAACATTTTTAAGATGGCAATACTTCCCAAACTGAGCTATACATTCAAAGCAATTGCTACTAGAATCTCAGCTGATTTGTTTGTACAAATTGACAAGCTGATTCTAAAATTCATATGGGACCCAGAATACTAAAAACAATCCAGAAAAAGAAGAATAAAGTATGAGGGCTCACACTTCTTGATATGGTTTGGCTGTGTCCCCACCCAATCTCATCTTTTTTTTTTCTTTTTTTCTTTTTTCTAAATTAATTAATTTTTTTTGAGATGGAGTCTCACTCTGTCGCCCAGGCTGAAGTGCAGTGGTGCAGTCTCGGTTCACTGTAACCTCTGCCTCCCAGGTTCAAGCGATTCTCCTGCCTCAGCCTCCCGAGTAGCTGGGACTACAGGTACCCACCACCACGCCTGGCCAATTTTTGTAATTTTTAGTACAGACGGGGTTTCACCACGTTGGCCAGGCTGGTCTCAAACTCCTGACCTCAAGTGATCTGCCTGCCTCAGCCTCCCAAAGTGCTGGGATTACAGGCATAAGCCACTGTGCCCGGCCCCAATCTCATCTTGAATTGTTGCTCCCATAATTCCCATGTGTTGTGGGAGGGACCCCATGGGAGATAACTGAATCATGGGGCTAGTTTCCCCCATACTGTTGTTGTGCTAGTGAATAAGTCTCATGAATTCTGATGATTTTATAGGTTTCCTCTTTTGCTTGGCTCTCATTCTCTCTTGCCCGCCACCATGTAAGAAGTCCCTTTGCTCTTCCTTCATCTTCTGCCATGATTGTGAGGCCTCCCCAGCTATGTGAAACTGTGAGTCAATTAAACCTCCTTCCTTTATAAATTACCCAGTCTCGGGTATGTCTTTATTAGCAGTGTGAGAACAGACTAATACACTTCCCAATTTAAAGCTTATTTAAAAACAACAGAAAGCAAGACAGTCTGGTAATGACACAAGGACAGACATACAGAGCAATGGAATGGCATTGAGAGTTCAGAAATAGACCAATAAACCTATGTTTAACTGGTGTTTGACAAGGGTGCCAAGACAATTCAATAGAAAATGAACCATCTTTTAAACAAATGTTGCAGGGACAATAGGATACCCATATGCAAAAAGACTTAAACTGGATCCCTATGTCACACTGTATACAAAAATTAACTCAAAATTATCAAAGACTTAAATGTTGAACAATAAAACTACTAGAAGAAAAAGCAGGTAAACTTTAATGACTTTGGATTTGGTAAAGGATTCTTAGGTATGATACCAAAAGCATGAGTAGCAAAAGAAAAAAATAGATCAGTTAGACTGCATAAAATGCAAAAGTTTTGAGCTTCAAAAGACACTATAAAGTGAAAAGGCAACCCACGGAACAGGAGAAGATATTGAAAAACCATATATCTGATAAGTGATAGTATCTAGGTATGTAAAGAAAATTAGAACTCAATGATAAAGAGAAAAACAAGTCAATGAAAAAACAGACAAAGGATATGAATAGACATTTATCCAAACAATACATATAAACGGCCAAGAAACACATGAAAAGATGGTTGATGTGGCCAGGCGCAGTGGCTCACGCCTGTAATGCCAGCACTTTGGGAGGCTCAGGTGGGCAGATCATGAGGTCAGGAGCTTGAGACCAGCCTGGCCAATACAGTGAAACCTGTCTCTACTAAAAAATACAAAAATTAGCCAGGTATGGTGGTGTGTACCTGTAGTCCCAGCTACTTGGGAGGCTGAGGCAGGAGAATAGCTTGAACCCGGGAGGTGGAGGTTGCAGTGAGCTGAGACCGCACCACTGCACTCCAGCCTAGGTGACAGAACGAGACTCTGCCTTTAAAAAAAAAAAAAAAAGAGAGAGAGAAAGAGAAAAGTTGGTTGACATAATTAGCCATCAGGGAAAAATGTTTATCAAAACCACAATGAGATACCACTTCATGGCTAGAATCAAAGAATTAGGTAACAACAAGCATTAGTGAAGATATGGAGAAATAAAAACCCTGTGTATGAGGGTTTTTACTCATACACAATAAAAACCCTCATACACAGGGTTTTTATTTCTCCATATCTCCATACATGCTAGGAATGTAAAATAACCCAGCCACTGCGGAAAACAGTCTAATTTTTATTTTTATTTTAAGTTCTGGGATTCATGTGCAGGATATACCCGTTTCTTACATAGATGAAGATGTGTGCCATGGTGGTTTGCTGTACCTATCAACCTATCACCTAGGTATTAAGCCCAGCATGCATTAGCTGGTTTTCTTAATGCTTTCCCTCCCCTCAGCCCACCCCCCAACAAGCCCCAATGTGTGTTGTTCCCCTCCCTGTGTCCATGTGTTCTCATTGTTCAGTTCCCACTTATAAGTGAGAACATGCAGTGTTTGGATTTCTGTTCCTGCATTAGTTTGCTGAGGATAATGGCTTCCAGCTCCATCCATGTCTCTGCAAAGGACATGATGTCATTTCTTTTTATGGTTGCATAGTATTCCATGGTGTATATGTACCACATTTGCTTTATCCAGTCTATCGTTGATGGGCATTTAGGTTGATTCTACATCTTTGCTATTGTGAATAGTGCTGCAATAAACATTCACGTGCATGTGTCTCTATAGTAGAATGATTTATATTCCTTTGGGTATATTCCCAGTAATGGGATTGCTGGGTCAAATGGTACTTCTGCTTTTAGGTCTTTGAGGAATTGCCACACTGTCTTCCACAATGGTTGAATTAGTTTACATTCCCACCAACAGTATAAAAGCAACAAATCTGTTTTAAAAAGAGGAAGTAACAGTAGTTACTGGTGAAGACCAGTATGTCTTGCAAAATGTACTTTGGAAAATGATGAAGTATGTAAGTATTCTGTAGAATGAAATATGTACTAAATTTGTATCTTGGATTTTCAAACGAATATTTTGTTGTGTTTGCACCATATGTAAACATAGTATTATAAAAAATAATAGAAAACAGGGAAATGAATGGAACTTTACAAATGTAATATATCTTAATAGGAATTAACTTACTATAAATATGAAGTATATTCTGATAACTTATGATGTATATCATAAGCACCAAAACAACCACAATGAGAATAACTTGAAAATAGTTGAAAATCATTGAAAAATTAAAATGGTACACCAGAAAATATTCATTAAATACAAAAGGGGATAGTAAAGGAGGTACAGAAGAACAAAGTAGTCATGATACATACAGAAAAAAAAAATAAATTCCACCATATCAATGACATTCAATTTAAGTGGATTAAATAACCCAATCAAAAGGCATAGATTGTCAGATTGGATAAGAAAACAAGATATAACTGCATGCTATCTACAAGACACATATTTATATATTAAAATACAAACAGATTGGAAGTTTAAAAAAATGGAGAAAGATATACCATGCAGAGTAACCATAAGAGAGTTGAAGTGGCTATACTAATATTAGACAAAACAGACTTTACGACAAAAACTGTTATGAGAGATAAGCATATTTTATAATGATAAAAGGGTCAATCAATTGGGAAGATAAAACAATTACATGAACATCCAAACAAAAAACCACAAAAGATATGATGCAAAAACTGACAAAATTAAAAGGAAGTATAGGCAACTCAACAATAATAGCAGGGGACTCCAATGCTCCACTTTCAATAAAAGATAGAATAACTAGGCAGAAAACTAACAAAGATATAGGATATTTGAACAACAGTCTTGACTTATTCCTGTCAGACCTAACAGACATTTATAGAGCACCTTAGCCTAGAACTGTAGAATACATTCTTCTAAAGCGCACATGGAATATCACTAAGATAGGCCGTATGTTAGCCTATAAAATAAGTTTCAAAAAATGTAAAACAATCGAAATGTGTGATATCAGCAATAAAATTAAATGAGAAAACAATAACAAAGAAATTTGGAAACGTGCAAATATGCAAAATTAAACACACTTTTTGCTTTTATTGTCTGCTCTTTTGGGGTCATATCCAAAAAATTGTTACCCAGACCAGTGTTGTACAGCTTTTCCCTTATATTTTATAGTTTCAGGTCTTATATTTAAATCTTTGATCTACTTTGAGTTGATTTCTGTAGATGGTGTGACACAAGAATCCAATTTCATTCTTCCCTATGTGGACAACCAGTTTTCCCAACAGCATTTATTGAAGAGACTGTCCTTTCTTCATTGTGTGTCCTTAATGCCTTTGTTGAAAATCAATTGATTGTAAATGTATGGGTGTATTTCTGGGCTTTCTGTCCCTACAGTTGGTCCGTGTGTCTGTTTTTATGCCAGTACCTTGCTGTTTTGATTATAATCACTTTACAATACCGGCTCTCACATGTGGAATCTAAAAACTTGAATTCATAGAAATAGAGAGTAGAATGGTGGTTACTAGAGGCTGAGAAGGGGAAGGGAAGAGTGGGGAAGGGGGCACTGGGGTGTTACAAAGTTTCAGATAGGAGAAATAAGTGTTGAGATCTATGCATAGCAGGGTGACTGGAGTCAATAATAATATTATATATTTCAAAATAAGAGTAAATTTCAAATATCTCATGATAAAAATAGTAGGTAAATGAGGTGATATATATGTTAATTTGTTTTATTTAATCATTCCACATATATGAAAACATCACATTGTATCCCATAAGTGTATACAATTATGATTTGCCCTTAAAAATAAATGAAAATTAAGAGCATTCTTAGACTGTGAAATAGTATCTCATTATGGTTTTGACTTGCATTTCCCTAATGACTAATGATATTGAGCACCTTTTCATGTGCTTTTGGCCGTTTGTATAACACCTTTGGTAGGATGCTAGCTGTGGGATTTTACTAGATTCTCTTTATCATGTCAAAGACATTTTCTTATCTTCCTGATTTGTTGTAGGTTGTTACCTGAGTGTTTCCCAGGTTTTTTATATTACTTCATCTAGCAAAATGATCACGTTTTTGCCTTTTATTCCATTAATGTGTTACATTAATTAATTTTTAAATGTTAAACCAAATTTTCAATCCTATTTACATGTTATAAACATATTTTATATGCTAATACAGTTTTATGATTGCTTTCTAATCTAGTGTCTTTAGAAAAAGCTAAAAGAAGATGAGAGAAAAATACATATAATAATTTTTAAGAAAAATATATACAATTATAAACATTCTTATTTGCCATTTCCAATATTATTTTTGTGTATGAAGTTACTCTCTGGTTTCATTTCCTTACTCTATTATACCTTCTTTCACTTCCCCCCTGCTTTGTGCTATTATTGTCAATATTATACTATTTTATGCTATTGCTTTTTAAATATATGCTTATATTTTCAAATAGTTTTAGATTTAAGAAAAATTTCAAAGATATTATAGAGATTTACCATACACCTCACACACAATGCCCTATATGTTATTAACAACTTATATTAATATGGTACATTTGTAATAATTAATTAACTAATACTGATACACTGATATCATTAACCAAACTCCATACATCATTCAGTTTTCCTTAGTTTTTTCCTCATGTCCTTTTTCTTTGGTTCCAGGATCCCAACCAGCATATGACATTACATTTAGTTGGCATATCTCTTTAGGCTCTTCTTTGCAGTGACAGTTTTTGACTTTCCTTGTTTTTGATGACCATGACAGTTTCCAGTAGTACTGGTCAGGTATTTTGTAGAATAATCTTCGATTAGTATTTCTCTGCTGGTTTCTTTATAATTGGATTGGGGTTATGGATTTTTCAGGGGGGGCAATCACAGAAGTAAAATACCATTTTCATAACAGCATATCAAGGAACACACTACCAACATGACTTATCTTATTGATGTTAACCTTAGTTTTCTGGCTGAGGTAGTGTTTGCTGGCTTGCTTCACTATAAATTACAATTTTTTCCTTTCCATACTGTATTCTTTCAAGGAAGTCACTATGCACAGGCCCCACCTAAACAGGGAGAAGTTATGCTCTATGTCCTTGAGGACAGAGTAGCAACATAAATCTTTTGGAATTCTTCTGCATAAAATGTTTGTCTGGTTCACCCCATTTATTTCTTTATTTAACCCATATGGACTCATGGATATAAAATAAATATCTTGGATTATAATCTATTCGTACTTTATTGATGTTTTTTTCTCAAGTTGTTCCAGCTTTGGCCATTGGAACCTCTTTCAGTTGACTCCAGTGTCCTTTTGACATAACAGTGGGGTGTGTGTGTGTGTGTGTTTTAGTACTTCCTTACTTCCTGGCACTACAAGATTCTCCAGACTCATGCAGTTCCTGATCCAGTGCTAGAACCAGCCATTTTTTTCAAGGATCCCTGGTTCCTTTCATTGAAAAATGGTATTAGAATCCAAGTTCTGGGCACTAGTTGTGTTCACTGCTGCTTCAGTATGGGTTTTTCAAATCAACTAAGAGAAGAGAAAGAAGGAATATGTAATTACACTGTCTTAATCACTACACAATTACCTTTACCAGTGCTCTTTATGGATTCAAATTATTGTCTGTTGTCACTTTCTTTCAGGTTGAAGGATTTCTTTTTATTTATTTATGTTTTTGAGACAGGGCCTCACTCTGTCACCCAGGCTAGAGTGCAGTGGTGCCATCATGGCTCACTGCAGCCTTGACCTGGGCTCAAGCGACCCCCACACCTCACCTCAGCTTCCTGAATAGCTGGGACTACAGGCACGTGCCACCACACCCAGCTAATTTTAGAACTTTTTGTAGAGATGGGGCCCACTATGTTGCCTTGGCTGGTCTGGAACTCCTGGGCTCAAGCAATCTTCTTGTCTTGGCCTCCCAAAGTGCTGGGATTATAGGCGCGAGTTACTGCCCCCAGACCGCCTGAAAGATTTCTTTTAGTTTTTTTCATAAGACAGGTGCTAGCAACATATTCTCCTAATCCTTGTTTATCTGGAAACATCTTTATTTCACCTACATTTTTGATGGCTAGTTTTTCCAGATATAGACATATTGGTTGATTTTTTTTTTCTTTTATGACTTGGAGTATGTCCTCCCCTTGTCTCCTGTTACCCACTTTTTCTGATGAGAAGTCAGCTGTTGAAATTACTGTGATTCCTTCGTATGTGATAAGTCATTTTCCTCTTGCTACTTTCAGGATTTTCCCTTTGGCTTTGAATTTCAGCATTTTGACTATGACACATCTAGGTATGGATCTGTTTGAGTTTATCTTACTTGGAGTTCACTGATCTTCTTTGATGTTTAGATTAATGTCTTTCATCATATTTGGGGATTTTAAGCCATAATTTCTGTGACTACATTTCTGCCTTTTTCTCTTCTCCCCTTCTGGTACTCTCATTACATATATGTTGATATGCTTAATTGCTTCCCACACATATATGAAGCTCTGTTCACTTTTCTTCATTCTGTTTTTCTTTCTCTTTCTATTAATATGTCTTCTGCTTCAGTAATCTCTCTTCTGCCACGAAAAAAAATATTGTTGGCCTTCTCTTAAGAATTTTTGTTTTGCTTATTTTATTTTCAAGTCCAGAATTTGCATGTGGTTCTTTTTGAAAAATAAGTTCTATCACTTCATTGATATTCTTTATTTGATGAGTTGTTATCATCACACCTTCCTTTAGTTCATAAAACAGTTTTCTTTAGTTTTTTGGATATATTTATAATAGCTGCTTTGAAGTCCTTGTCTGTCATGTACAACATCTGAGCTCCCTCAAAGGTGATTTTTATTGCCTATTTCCTGTCCACGGTCACACTTAACTTATTTTTTGGCAATGCTCATAATTTTTGTTGAAAATTTGACATTTTAAATAATATATTGTAGTAACTCTGAATTCTGTTTACCTACCCCATCCCCATAATCTGGGCTTTGTTTTTGTTTCTGTTTTTTCTCTATTTCTTATCAGTGTCTTGCCTGGACTAATTCTCTCTGAAGTCTATTTCATCTGTAGTGCACAGTCTCTGATGTCATGTTTATTTCTCTTCTTTTTTTTAAGTCTGGCTTTCTAGGAGTCATCTTATACCAAAAGGTCACAAGTTTTTCTTAAGTTCCTAGATCCAGTAAAGCTTCTATCCTTTGCCGATGTATCTTTGTATGGCTTGGAAAATGCTTTCATACTTCAGGAAGTCTTTAATTTTATCCTGCATTCAAGTAGCGTTTAGCAGCTCATAAATATCATATCTCTGGTAGCTCCCACACAGGTTTAGCCTAGTGCGTGTACAGCCTTCCAGACCAATAGATGAATGTGATCTTAGCAGGGCATTTTTAAACTGTGTCTTTCAACAGGTCTCTCTCTGAAATGTCTGGCTAGTCTGTTTTCTTCTAGCTGCTACTAATATGTAATTCTCTAATGTTCATTACTATAATCTCTACTGTTTTCAACAATAAATTTAGGCATGAGTTCCTTCATGCTCTGTTCTAAAGTCAGTCAGTCCCCATAGGCTGTGTTACTATTTGGAGCTGGATGAGGAGAGAATGATATGGCAGCCTGCTTCTTCTACAGTGACATATCTGCTCTATGAGCCCCCTGAAGTCCTTGTCTGACAAAAAAAACAAAAAAAAAAAAAAAAAAAAAAAAACAAAAAAAAAAAAACTGGGCCCTCGACTTGGAAGTGGGGAAATAGGATCCCTGGTCTTCTCCAACTGCCATTCACAGTTTGCTGCACCTGTGTAGGGTAATGCCTTTATCTTAAGAGTGGGAACTGAGCATGGGATGGGAACCCCCAATCTTTTTGTTTTTTGTAGCCAAGAATAAATCTTGTACAACAGAGAACTGGAGATGGAAGAATGAGAGTCACTAGCAGCCTGCTCATTCTGGAATGAAACTATAGCTCTACAATCAACAGTTGGTAAGAAAGAGACCCCCTGTCTTCTCGGCTATACTCACCTGGAATAAATCTTCTACTACATAAAGTTGGGAGGAGGAATGGAAGCAGTTCCTTGCTCAAATGCTAATTGTTCTTACCAAGGTTCCATAGATTTTTCTTTAAAAAATGATTTTTAATTTGTTACATGACCTTAAGCCAGTTTCCAGATATTTTGAATGGTTGTTTTACATCATCTTCTACCATTTTAATGGTTGTTTTACTGGTGAGAGGGCTTGTTGAGCTCCTCACACTAGAAGTTGGTCTGTTGCAATTGTTAATTCAACACATGTTTAGTGCACACCTACTAAGTACTAGGTGTTATATACATGGCATTTGTTTGAATTAACAGATTTATTAATGTATAGTTGACATACATTAAACTGCACATATTTAAAGTATACAATTTTATTATCTTTGACATATGTACATTCTGTTACTATAATCAAGATGGTGAACTTACCCATTAATTCCAAAAGATTTCTTGTGCCCTTTGTATTGCCACCCAGTTTTCCCTGCCCCCTCCCTCTGGTAACCAGTAATTAGCTTCTGTCACTATAGATTAGTTTTTGCACCTGTTTTTAATTTACAAAGCTGATTGGTGATGAAGTTTCTCTTTTACCAGGGGACCACCCTCAGCCCAATTGCTCTTTTCTTATGAGCAGAACATTTTAGAGGTTTTCTTTTTGCCTCTAGGTCAAAATTACTCAAGAGAAAACAAAGATTCCAGCCACCGTCATCTCCACAAAGGGAGTTTTAGTAACCAGCTCACCAGATTCCCAAGTATATGTTTCCAGACCTCCAAAAAAGGCAACAGCATTTCACTCCTGTTTGAGCTGGTAAATTCAAGTCCTTGAATTTAAGGAGTTATAGGCTACAGCATAAGAAGAGCCTTAGGATTCTTCTCTTACAGTGGAGAAGGGTTGAGAAGTCACCAGGGTTCTTCTCACTGTCTTTGCTTACGTACCACCAAGGGCTATTAAGCAACCCAGTGTTTTCCCATTGTCCTTCACATGAATGATTGTAAACTCCCAGCACAGTCTGAGGGACTCAGGGTGGTCCAGTTTCTACAGAGACCCAGGAATTGAATCCCCAAACTAAACACATGCTATTACTCCTTTCACTCTTCAATAGGAAAATGATATGGCAACTCCAACAGGCTTAGCTGTTATCAACTAGAACTGATCCTAAGAGCAATGGTTTATTGCTTGCCTACCATATATCAAGCACTGGGCTAGGTGGTATAGAATTGTTAATCTCATTTATAATACAACCAATCCACAAAGTTAGTATAATTGTTTCCCACTGCACACAAGGTAAAGCTGAGGTAAAAGGAGGTGAAAGGACTTGTCCCAGATCATATTCATAGTGACTAGCAGAGGAGAAACTGAAACTCAGATCTGACACTTAAGTTACCCTCTATCCACCATACTATTATGTCAGATCGCTAAGCTTAGGGACTTCCCTCCACATCCCAAAACCCTCTCATAAGAGGAGAATCCTAACTATATGGCCTTTCATCAGTGTGGCAATGAATGCCACCTGGGACCCTGTATTTTTATTGCTTTTATACAAGCCTACATCACTCTGTCAAAAGAATTAAAAGTGTTAATTCACATAAATGCCCCTCTTCAAAAAGAGCATGGGAAATATCCAGAAAACCCATGAATGAATTCAGATTCAGGCTGTGACTTTTGACTGTTTACATGACAGTGAACCACAAATGCTGGATTACATTCCAAGCATCTGTGTTTAGCACCTTGGAATCCTGTAATATTAAAAAAAAAAAAAGTTCTCACAAATAGCTATCCATGGAATGTAGAACTCTAACTCATTTATGCTGTGTCAGATATTGGCGAAGATGCTTATTGCAATATTTTTACAAGGGCTATCTTACAAAATTGAGGCCAGTATGCCATCTTCCAGTTTGTGCTGCATCTCATGCAGGTTTGTCATTCATTAAAAGGCTAAAAAGAGATTAAATGGAATAGGGCTACTTGGCTCAAACCAGAAAGAATTCAAGTTTAAAGCAGTTACTGACTCTCCTCAGTAGAGGGCAGTGGTGGGCAGGGCAAGGCTGGCAGGAGGAGAAGGGGGGAACATTAATTTCTGTGGTATTCCCCCAAGTGCTCAGATACAGTGCTTAATGCTTTACAGATAGTATCTCATGAATCATGACAATTACCCTATAAAGGAAGGATTATTGGCACCATTTTAGCCTCAAAGAGGTTAAATGAATTGAACGCAGATCTGGTGCCATCTAGTTCAACCATACCATGCTGTTGCCTGAAAAGCACTGCTTTATTCTAAAGTGTCAAAACTGGGAGCTTATACTGATGAACTTAAAAAGGAGAGTCTCCTAGGATAGAGTAGGTCCCATATATGGTGGTATCTTGAAAGATCGAGGCTGGCTGGAACAATGGAAAACATTTAACAAAGATAACATGTAAAAATTATAAACTTCAGAGCCAGTGACAAGGTGGAAATAATCTACAAGAAGTGGTTCAGAGGATTGGAAAACTGACATATGGGAAACAGCTGAGAGACTTGGAGAAGATTAGACCAGGATGCCTGGCACTAGGGAGGTGTTCATACGTGTTGGAAAAACTGAATGTAGAAAATACATCATGAGAAACCTAACATTGTCTTTTAACTACCTAAAGGGCAGTTAGTTATCAAGAAGGTACATACTGTTTTGTGTGGTTCCAAAGGCTAGGACCTAGATCAGCTGGAGGGAGATTTTAGTTTCTTAAAAGGAATAATCTACTAAAAAACATAAAACTCTAAGAGAGAGAGCAACTCAAAACTGACATGAATTGCTGTCTGAGATTCAGTTGTAAAGATGACCTCCAGGAACCCTTCCAACTCCAGGAAGTTCAGATTTTGGTGCTGATCAGGTCTCCCAGGATGGCTTCTTTACTCTTGTCAAGTGAAGTTCTTAAAACTTTCCAAGAAAGAACTAGTTGGTCCCCCATACATAGGAGCCAAAGTATTCAGACCATTGGAATAATTCCCCTAAGAGGATCTTATCCACTCATCTCCAAAGAAATTACAGGAGAAATTCCGAGACTGCCTCACAAGAGGGAGCCATTGCTGTTCCACTGTAATCTGTACATTGGACCAATTAAAGACTACAAGTGTACCTTTTATTCAAAGAAACAAACACAGTCAAAAAGTTTAACCATTTCATTAAAGAAGAGGCTGGGCACAATGGCTCACACCTGTGATCCCAGCATTTTGGGAGGCCAAGGCTGGTGGATTGCTTGAGCTCTGCAGTTCAAGACCAGCCTGGGCATGTGAAACCCCATCTCTACAAAAAATACAAAAAAAATAGCTGAGTGTGGTGGTGCACACCTGTAGTCCTAGCTACTGGGGAGGATGAGGTGGGAGGATTGCTTGAGCCCAGGAGATGGAGGCTGCAGTGAGCCGTGATCATACCATTGCACTTCAGCATGGGTGCCACAGTGAGACCCTGTGTCCAAAAAAAGAAAAAAAGAGAAGAGGCCGCTGAAATACACACTTATAAAATATGATACCAAATAAAGCCTAACGATGATGGAATCTAAAGAATCTAACCCTAGCCATATCAGAATAAATAAGTCAATCACTCATCAGCATTTACCTGGTTCATCTTATTATATGCCAGGCTTTGTTCTGACTAATGGAGATAACAGAGAGAAGTTAGAAACAATTACCACCTTTAAAAGGGTTACAGTTTAGTAGTAGAGAGATATCTTCATAGATAATTTACTCCCTGTATAGAGCATTCGGAGGATAGAGATCTATACAACAGGTTGTGGAACCACAGAAGTACTAGGGATGAAATGAAGGAAAGGTTATACAGAGAATATATCATTTGAACTAGACCTTAAAAAATAGATGAGAGTTCACCATGTAGAAAGAGGAAGGGTGCATTCTAGCAAAGGGTACAACATGTGCAAAGAAAAAGAGGTACGGAAGATCTTGGGATATTTAAGGAAGATAGTTAGTTTGTCAGGTATGTGTTGGCTAGGGCATAAGATGTATGAGAAAGTGGTGAATCAATTTCTTCATATTCTTGTTATGTAGAGATTCTCTCTAAAATGGCATGTTCAGCAAGCTTACCAACTGCTGATACCCTGAACTGGCTTCCACTGATGACCACAGACTGGGCTGTACACTTGCCACTAAAAATCTAGTTTTTAGAAGACCTCCATCTACTATCTACCTCTTGAGGGTTACCAAAGCCAGAGTGAACTGGAATTGGACAACAGGGAAGCTTCTTGAGGACCTCAACTTGACCACAGCCACTGACACAAGAGGACAGACCTCTTATTATCTTGGCCTCTTCCAGGTGGCACTTCTAGGAATGGAATGATTGATATGGAGGTCTTTGCTATAAGCTATGCCCAGATCTTCTTGCCATGAAATCCTGAGACCACAAAAGAATGCCATATGTGCCAGCTCACCTGGCCAACATCAGTTACTAAAGGCCCACACATTTCCAGCAGGAAGTGTCCAAAGGGCTTCAGTCAGGAATCTTCACTCCTATTATTTTTTTGATACGGAGTCTGACTCTATTGCCCAGGCTGGAGTGCTGTGGTGCAATCTCAACTCACTGCAACCTTCACCTACTAGGTTCAAGCGATTCTCATGCCTCAGCCTCCCCCGAGTAGCTGGGATTACAGGTGCCTGTCACCACGCCTGGCTAATTTTTGTATTTTTAGTAGAGATGGGGTTTCCCCATGTTAGCCAGGCTGGTCTCGAACTCCTGACCTCATGTGATCCACTCACCTCGGCCTCCCAAAGTGCTGGGATTACAGGCGTGAGCCACTGTGCCAGGTCCCTTACTACTGTTATTACAGACCCTTCCTAAAGGGATGAACTTCTGAATTTGCGGGTAGCCTCCTTCTTAAAATGGTTCAATGATCTCCTGTTTCTACTACTGTGCTTCTCCTGAAGCAGTCAAAACTCCAAATCATTTCTAGCAGTAGATCTGCATTGACCTCAGCTGATTTTAAGATCTATCTGGGAAGCAATCTTATTTATAATATTTATTATCCTTCATCATCCTCAAGCAAACAATCAGGGTGGAAAATGCTAGACAGTAGTACAGTGCTGGGCATTTAACAAAAGTTATCTAACCATAGTTTGATTAAGGTTGTCCTAAAATGGGCTACTAGAAGATGCTGGCCATTAAGATTTGACAAAACATTAACGTATCACTTAATATGTCACTCCATATTTAACAATGGGAGTTTGTCTTGCTCAGTAAAAATGGGATGAAATTACAAGGCTTGCCTTCACTATCTTTAACTCAAGGTTTCATAAAGACATACATATAGAAAATGCATTTTTAAAAGCAGTATTAACTTACACCTATCTTTATGCATTTTTGTTAGGGCAGTTAGTTTTGTCAAGAGCTATGAAACAATGATAGAATCCTACCACTCTAATAGAAATCATGGAGTCTATGTCAAACAGAGTCCGCAATGTAGATGAACCCATGTGATACCACCACTTTGGTCAACTGTGAAATTATTGCTCCTAGGGTGATGTGACAATAAAACAACAAAACAATGGAAACTTTATCTTCCAGAACTATCAAGGCATTGAATCTTCAGCTATAGCTCCTAAGGGAACAACAGAGGACTAGTATTTCTTCACCTACCAGTACAACTCAGACATAGCCTTGTCAAAATGGCATTTCTCTATCACTATGGCAAAAAAAAATTAGCTAAGGAGCTAATGACATTCTGTACATCAGGAAGATCTGGGGTTCACTGTCAGATATTTGGTCCTTTGTGGGGAAGGTTTCTATAATAACGGTATTTTGCAACATGCAGCTGTGTTGTTGACAGCTCCTTGTCTACATTTCTTACTATCCATCATGACACTGACCAACACCATCAGGGAAATACAAAGTCTGCTCTGACCTTAGAACTGTTCCTGATCATGCAAAATACATTTTGTCCTGACTTCATATTAGCAGTGTTTAATTATAATTAATACAGTTATTTCTTTGGTTGTTACTTGAGAGTACAAGTCATGTGTTTTTAGCTAAACAGTAAGATCTAAGACAGTAGTATAGGGCAGTGGGAAGAACACACTTTGGAATAAGACATATCCAAGTTTGAACCCCACTCCCCAACTAGCTATGTAAGTCACATAAGTCCTGTGAGTTTTAGTCCCCTCATCTATAAAGTAGGTAAGAGTGCTTGGCACATTTCTGTAAATGAAAGTAACTTTCCCCTTTCCTCTCTACCATCTCTACATCTGATAATACAATACAGGATTTTCTGATCAGGTGTTCACCAAACATTGACTAAACACAAAGAAACATTTTATTCCATGTTTTTTTTGTGCCCAATATTATAAGGATTCCCTGTCCTGATCTCCCTCCAGCTTTAAAGCCAGGTTTAGTCATTCCTGACTGCACATGGTTCTTCAACGGAAGACTGAGTCCTCTGGGAAATGTGGTCCATAAGCACTTCCTATTCTGACAGAGAAGACAGGGTAAGTTTCACCCACATCTTAATCCTAAGGAATGTGCCTATTTTCTTCTTTTTTGATACACTAGCTTACAGTCACATATCTCTGGGGAAAGCAGACAACACAAAATCTGAGATGGCCACCTACCTTACTTTTCAGATGATTAATCCCATTAGTCAGATTGCCATTACAATCAGACTGAGGGTATGCCTGATACAGCTTAAAGGCTGCTGGGAGGGGTTCTTCATGAAAAATACTACTACTCTCCCATCTGTCTTTTCCTTTCTCCCTCAAAGGTTAAAAAAAAGAAACCTGCCTTCTACGAGGACCCTCTTTGAAACATATTTCTAAGTCTCTAATCAAGGAAGCCTACCTAAAGCGTAAGACAACTTTAAAAGCCCTTTATGTGAGTAAATGGATTTCAAATATTGTGCTCCAAAGGAGAAAAATCAAATTCCAGGTTGGAATCTTCATTTATGCCAGACAGCCCCTGCAACTACAGGGAGATTCTGTGATGAAAATTGTCAGGTCAGCTCAGCGCCTACAGGCCCCATTAATTTATATCTCCTTCTTCTGAGAGGACATGAATTAGGGCGAATCTTTTTACTTGATTATTCATAGCTATGCTTTTGGGGCTGCCAACTCACTCTCCACACTTTACATAGCTGACCCACGACAGCACACACATAATCCCACATAGGGTCACATACCCTCACTTATATAGTTATACATCCCCTAGACTATAGACAGAGATAGGGAACCTCTGAGAGATGGAGTGTCTCGGGAGAAGAGACTGCATGGTGAACAAGGGCAGAGAACAGGGAAAAGAGAAATAATTCCGAGACTAGTAGCTAGTTCTTTGTTGGTCTTTCCTCTAGATTATGTAAAGGACTTGAGTGGCAGGTGCTTCTTCTTTGATGACCCTGAAGTCCCTACCTTAAATTGCTTCATGCCTCAGTTCACAGACACTCTGCAGAGATATGTAATCTCCTTGCCTCGGAGAATATTTACAGAATCAAAATGATGTCCTGCTTTAAGAGGGTTACTCTCCCAAATCCAGTGGAGGAGACTCTGAAGGAGCTTAAAGGACTGTTAATGTTACATCGGGTTTTAATCTCATAATTTGCAACCTATATAGGTAATAATTTAAAGAACAGCTTTCTGCAAAACGAATTATTATTGGGCTCATTGCAGTTTATGTACCTTTCCTCATCACTTCACAGAAAGGTTTCTAATACATTTCAGTATCCCTGGGAGCAAGGCCTAGCACTGAGCTGTCCAGTACAGTAGCCATCCAGTAGCCACGTGTGACTAATGAGCACTTAAATGTGATTGGTGTAAACTGACACACACTTATTAAGTTTAATATCACACCAGATTTCAAAGACTTAATATTTAAAAAGAACATAAAATATCTCAGTAGTAACTTTTATACTGATTCCATGTTGAAATGTTAATATTTTAGATATATTGAGTAGTTAAGTAAAATATGTTATTAATATTTGTCTCCCCTGTTTCTTTTTACCTTTTTAATGTGATTACTTGAAAATTTAAAATGGCATATATGTATTGTTATATTGTTTTATGTTTATGAATTTTGTCATACCTAACTCCTAAAGTTTTTCTTTTTGCTTTCAGTATTTGAGATGCTCCCAAGAAAAGCTAGCTGTGCAGCCTTGGGAAGTCTACTTAAGCTCTCCAGGCCAAATGGGGCTAATTGTCTATTTCATAAGGTTATTAATTTCATAAGGATTTAATGGGCTAATGCATATATAACGCTTATCTCTGCACTCTGTACCTGGCACATAGTAAAAACTCAACAATTGACAGGTATTCTGCCCAAAGATAGTGAAAATGGCTTTCCAAAGAAATGTTATACATCTTACCACCCAGGTAACATCACTTTTCTTTACATAACTGCTAATGAGATCCTTAGCTGAGAAAAATGTGAGAAGCCTCAGTGTTGGTTCCTCATGGATCTCTGAGATGATGCTTGGTTTTAAGCAGTAGCCAGGCTTAGGAAGGAGCTACAGAACTGGAGGCAAAGAATGTATTCGTCCATTTATTCATCTATCCAATCATTCAACAGTTAATTTATTGAGTCTCAAGCACTGTTCTATAGACAATGGGAATATAACAATAAACAAAACAGGCAAAGATTCCTGCCCTTATAGACTTTTCTTTCTGGTAAAAGTAACTCATAGACTTGTTTTCAAAAGCTCACTCCAATCATTTATATTCCGTGACTTGATTCGGAAACCACTATCTCCAGAGACAGCACTGACCTCTCAAATGGTCATTCTAGGTCTCACCTAGAGCCTGTATGTGTTGGTATGTGTTGCTCCAGCATCTCTGCCACTCCCCAGAATAGTCAAGAATTACTAGCCAATCAATGCAGTCCCCTCCTTAGGCTCAAATCAATTAAAAGGTTTGTAGGCTCCCTCCACATACCATGCATCAGTCTTCACTGATTTCTTACCTGCTGCCACAAAGAGATTAACCCAGTATCCTCTAGTATGTCAAATAGGCTACAAGTGACATGCCAAACCCTCAGAAAGCAAACAATATCCAGAGCACTACCACCAGAAAAGTACATTATCTCACTGTCTCCACTACTAGTTTTGCCCCAGGAGGTGCAATGAAAGTAGCATGGGCTTTGGCACCAAAATGACCAGGCTTCAAATCCTAGTTCTGCAGTGCACTGTGACTTCAGGCAGATCATTTTAACTCTTTGTTCCTTCATCTGCTCTCTTGTGAAAAAGCTATCTTCCTCACATGATTATGGGAATGAATACCTAACAGACACAGTGCCTGGCATAGAGTTAGTATTCCAGAAGCATTAGTTTTCTTCCCACATTCCTTCCAAGTTGGGTGGTATTTTAGAAACAGCATGAAAGCTATTCTTGTATGGATTAGGACTAAGCAGTTGCCTCTTAGTGGAGGGCTCTCACTGGCTAGCTTTCCAAAGACGTATTCAGTAATATCATGTTAGTAACTTGAAAATGGCCATGGTGGGAGTATATCCACTATAGAAACCACAAGTGCTACAAATTTGGTTTTACTTATTTACTGTTTTTCTGGAGAGCTGGTTTGCCAGCATTCCACTAGCTTTAACCCCAAGACACATGGACAACTCAGGGACAAAGATAAGGCAATTAACACTTGTCATTTTGAAACAGAGACCCTTCAATGGACTGGGCAAAAATTGCCATGAAATATAGCTACTCAGTCCTTCTCTATAGAATCGTTTATGTGGCACATTAAACATACTTATTGCCCCTTAAATTTAAAAATCAGCAACATACGCCACGACAAGTATCATCACAGGGCCATGTACACAGTAGGTGCTCAGTAAACACCTGCCAAATACACAAACAAGCCCAGGATAAATTATCTGCCACTTTTCATCAATGAAATAGAAGCAGTGGTTTGAAAACAAATGAAATGAGACTCAGGAGAAAACAACTTTAGGATAGGGGTGAGAGCACAAGCCAGAATGCTGAATGAGAAAGTTCTGGAAGGGTGAACAGGCTCAAGGCAAGGGAAAGGTGGAGCACAGAATCCAGAGAAATGGGTCCATGGTAGGGTACAGGAGAGGTACATAGGGGAAATTGACAAATGGAACAAGGTCCTGAAATAGAAATAGAAATTCATGAGCTATACTTTATCTGGGAAGGAATTTTAGAATTTGTTTTGGTGGAGATATTCTTTATAAAATTATCAAAGTTTTTATCTTCTGAAACCACTGCATTTTAACAGCTTTATTAATACATAATTTACATATGATAAAATTCACCCATCTAAAGCATAAAATATAATGAATTTTAGCATTTATGGAGCTGTGCAACCATCACCACAATCTAATTTTGGAATATATCCATTATCCTAAACAGAAACCTTGTGCAATTTATATTCAGTCCCCATTCCTAACACCCAGCCCCAAGCAACCACTAATCACTTTCTGCCTCCATAGATTTGTCTTTTTTGAACATTTCATACACAATAAATGGAATCATACAATATGTGGCCTTATGTGTCTTCTTTCACTGAGCATGTTTCTGAGGTTCATTCATATAGTAGCATATAACACTGCTTCATTTCTTTTCACTGCTGAACAATATTCCATTGTATGATTATACCACATATTATTTATCCACTCAGCAGTTGAGGATGTTTGGGGTGCTTCTGCCTGTTGGCTTGTGTGAGTCATGATGCTATGATATGAACATTCAGGTACAACTTTTTGTGCAGACATATGTTTTCGTTTATCTTGGGTATATACCTATGAGTGAAAATTCTCAGTCATACAATAGCTCTATGTTTAACATTTTTAGAAGCTGCTAAAGTGTTTTCCAAAGAACTATACCATTTTGCATTCCTACCAGCAATGTATGAGAATGTTCCAATATGCCACATCCTTGACAACACTTATTTTTGTCTAATAAATAGCCATTCCAGTGGATGAGAAATGTTATCTCATCATGATTTTGATTTTCATTTCCCTAATGACTAATGATGTTGAGTATCTATTCTCATGTTTATTTGCCATTTATATATATTCTTTGGATAAATGTCTATTCAAATTCTTATCCTGCTTTTTAATGTATAATCTGTCTTGTTACTGAGTTGTAAGAGGCCTTTATATTTTCTGAATCTAAAGACTTTATAAGATATATGATTTATAGGTATAGTCTCTCAGTCTTTGAGGTGTTATTTCACTTTCTTGATGGTATCTTTAAAGTGTGAAGGTTTTAAATTTTAAGTCCAGCTTAAATCCAGTTTATCATGTTTTTATGACTTGTGGTTTTGTTGTTGTATCTTAGATTTACTCCGTTTTCTTCTAAGAGTTGTATAGTTTAAGCTCTTATACTTAGGTATACGATACACTTTTGAGTTAATTTGTGGTATGGTGTGAAGCCAAAGATCAAATTCATTATTTTGCATGTGAATATTCTACTGCCTGAACACCAATTGTTGAAAAAACTATTTCTTTCCCTTTGAATTTTCTTGGCAAGTTTGCCCAAAATCAGTTGATCATACATGTAAAGGCTTATTTCTGGGATCTCAATTGATTGCCATTATCTATACGTCTTTCCTTATGCCAGTAGTACACTGGCTTGACTATTGTGGCCTTGTCATAAATTTTGAAATTGGAAACTGTGGGTCCTCCAAGTTTGATCTTTTTAAAGACTGTTTTGGCCACTCTGGGTCTCTTGCATTTTTCTGTGTATTTTAGAATCAGCTTGTAATTGTCTGAAATTAAAAAGTCATCTCATCTCAGGCCAGGTGCAGTGGCTCATGCCTGTAATCCCAGCACTTTGGGAAGCCAAGGTGGGTGGATCACTTAAGGTCAGGAGATCGAGACCAGCCTGGCCAACATGGTGAAACCCCATCTCTACTAAAAACACAAAAATTAGCCAGGTATGGTGGCACAGTCCCGTAGTCCCAGCTACTCAGGAGGCTGAGGCAAGAGAATCTCTTGAACTCGGGAGGTGGAGGTTGCAGTGAGCCAAGGTCACACCACTGCACTCCAGCCTGGGTAACAGAGCGAGACTCTATCTCAAAAAAAAGAAAAAAAGTCATCTGAGATTTTTCTAGGGATTGCATTGAATTTGTAGACCCATCTGGGAAGTACGGCCATTTTAATAATATCATATCTTCTAATTCACAAACATGGGATGTCTTTTTACTTATTTAAATCTTTCTTTTCTTTCACTGGTGTCTTATAGTTTTCAGTGTATAAATCTTATACTTTTTTTGTCAAATGTATTCTTAATTATTCCATTTTTTTGATGCTATTGTGAATGAAAATGTTTTCTTAATTTCATTTTCAGATTATTACTATAAAGACATAGAATTGATTTTTTATGTTGATGTCATATCCTACAGACATGACAAACAATTGATTATGTTTTCCTGTATAAAATATCATGTCATCTATGAATAAAGACAAATTAGCTTTTTTTTTTTTTGTCTAATTGCCTTGGATAGAATCTGTAATACAATGCTGAATAAAACTAGTAAGTGCAGACATATTTGTCTTGTTCCCATCTTAAAGCAAAAGAATTCAGTCTTTCTCTATTAAGCATGATGCCACCTGTAGGGTTTTTGTATATGCCCTTTATCAGCTTAAGGAAATTCCCTTCTATTCCTAACTTGTTGAGAGTTTTTGTCAAGAAAAGGTGTTGGATTGTGTCAAATTATTTTTCTGCGTCTATGTAGTTTATCATGCTGTTTTTGTACTTTATTCTACTAATGCAATGTTTACATTCATTGATTTTTTGCATGTTAAAACAGCCTTGCATTCCTAGGGTAAATTCCACTTGGTCATGGTGTATAATTATTTTTATATATTGTTAGATTCAGTTTGCAAGTATTTTGTTCTAGATTTTGCATCTATTTTCATAAAGAATATTGGTCTATAGTTTTCTTTTCTTGTAGAATGAGTTGAAGCTTATTTCCTCCTCTATTTTCTGGGAGAGTTTGTGAGGCATTGGTATTAACTCTTCTTTAAATGTTTGGTAGAATTTATTAGTAAAACTCTTCGGACCTGGGCTTTTCTTTATGGAAAGATTTTTAAACTACTAATGCAATCTTCATACTTATTATAAGTCTATTCGGGTTTTCTATTTTTTCTTGATCAGTTTTCATAATTTGCATTTTCCAGGAATGTATCCATTTTATCTAAGTTATCTAATTTGTTTGCATACAGTTGTTTAGAGTGCTCCTTTATAATTTTTAATTAATTTTTCTGTAAGTTCTGAAGTGATGTTCCTTCATCAATTCTTGAAATCTGTAATTTGAGTCTTCTCTTTGTCGATATATTTAAATTTTGTTGATTGTTATGGGCTGAACTATGTCCATCCAAACCTCATCTGTTGAAGCCTTAACTCAAGAGTATCTCAGAATATGAATGAATTTGGAGACAAATCCTTTAAAGAGATAGTTACATTAAAATGAGGCTGTTAAAATGGGCTCTAATCCAATCTGAAAGGCATCCTTATAAGAACAGAAAATTACAACACATAATGAGACACTAGACACATGCACATACAGAAAGGAAAGACCAGGTGAAAACACATTGAAAAGGTGAGCCACCTGCAAGCCAAAAAGAGAGGCCTCAGGAGAAGCCAAACCTACTGATATCTTGATCTTGTACTTTCAGTCTCCAGAACTGTGAGAAAATTGATTTCTGTTATTTAAGCCACCAAGTCTGTGGTATTTTGCTATGGCAGCGCTAGTAAACGATCCATTTTGTTGATATTTTCAGACAACCAACTTTTGGTCTCATAGATTTTCTATGTTGTTTTTCTGCTATTTCATTTATTTCAACTCTGGTAATTATATTATTGCTTTCCTTCCACTGGTTTTGCATTTACTTCGCAAAATTCCTTCTGCATCTCCTAGTTTCTTAAGGCAGATTAGGTCATTGGTTTTATATTTTTTCTTCTTTTTAATACAGGAATTTACAGCTTCAAATTTCCCTGTGAGTACTATTTTTCCTGTAGCCTGTAAGTTTTGATGTGTTGTGTTTTCATTTTCATTAATCTTATTTTCTTATTTCTCCTGTGATTTATTCTTTGACCCACTGGTTATTTAGGAGGATATTGTTTAATTCCCACATATTTGTGAATTTCCCAAATTTCCATCTGTTGTTGATTTCTAATTTAATTATATTGTGATCTGCAAATTTACTGCATATGACTTCTATTCTTTTAAGTTTATTGAGACTTGTTTTATGGCCTAGCATATGGGTCTATCCTGGAGATTGTTCCATATACACTTGAGAAGAATGTATATTCTTCTGTGGTTGGGTGGAGTGGTCTGCAGATGTCTGTTAGGTCTACTTAATTTATTGTGTTGTTCAAGTCCTCTATTTTCTTGTTGATGTTCTAATCATTTTATCCATTATTGAAAATGAGTATTGAAATATCTAACTGTTATTGTTGAATTGTCTATTTTCTCTTCAATTCTGTTAATTTTTGCTTCATGTATTTTTGGGACCTGTTAAGTATATAAATATTTAATATGGTTGTTATATTTTCCTGATTAATTGACCCTTTTATCATTATAAAATATTTATTTTTTATCTCTAGAAAGATTTTTTTTGTTTTTTTTAGAGACAGGTCTCTGTCACCCAGGCTAGAGTACATGGAGTATAGTGGTACAATCATAGCTCACTACAGCCTCAAACTTGTGGGCTCAAGCAATCCTCCTACATCAGCCTCACAAGTAGCTGGGACTACAGGTTCACACCACCATGTCTAGCTAATTTTCTATCTTTCTTTAGGAAAGGGGTCTTACTATATTGCTTAGGCTGGTCTTGAACTCCTGGCCTCAAGCAATTCTCCTACCTCAGCCTTCCAAGTAGCTGGGATTACAGACATGAACCAGCATACCTGACAACATTTTTTTTGTTTTAATATGTATTTTGTGTGATAATACAAATAGCTACTCCAGCTGTCCGATGGTTGCAGTTTACATGGTATATCTTTCTCTGTTATTTTAGTTTTAACCTATTTGTATCTTTGAATTAAAGGTACATCTCTTTTAGACAGCATACAGTTAGACCTCAGTTTTTTATCTAGTCTGAGAATTTCTGCCTTTTTATCAGGTTATTTACTCCATTCACATTATTATTAATACAGTTGAATTAATATCTGCCATTTGCTATTTGTTTTTCATAGGTCATATTTTACAAAATATTTTCTATCCCTTCTTTATCTCCTTGTTTTGTATGAAATAGGTATTTTCCAATGTAGCATTTTAATTTCTTTATTAAATTTTAAACTGTATTTTTTTGACGTTTATTTTAGGTTCAGGGATACAGGTGAAGGTTTGTTATATAGGTAAACTCATGCCATGGGGGTTTGTTATACAGATTATTTCATTACTCAGGTATTAAGCCTAGTACCCAATAGTTATTTTTTCTTGTTTTTCCCTCCTCTAACCCTCCATCCTCAAGCAGACCCCAGTGTCTCTTGTTCCCTTGTGTTCATGAGTTCTCATCATTCACCTCCCACTTACAAGTGAGAACATGCAGTATTTGGTTTTCTGTTCCTGCGTTAGTTTGCTAAGGATAATAGCCTCCAGCTCCATCTACGTTTCCTCAAAAGCTATGATACTAATTCACACTCCCACCAACAGTGTATAGGTGTCCCCTTTTCTCTACAACCTTGCCAGCGTCTGTTATATTTTTACTTTTTAATAATAGCCATTCTGACTGGTTAAGATGGTATCTCACTGTGGTTTTGATTTGCATTTTTCTAATGTTCAGTGATATTGAGCTTTTCATTCATCTGCTTGCTTGTTGGCCACATGTATATCTTTTTTTTTTTTTGAAACGGAATCTCACTCTGTCACCCAAGCTGGAGTGCAGTGGCGTGACCTCGGCTCACTGCAACCTCCACCTCCCGAGTTCAAGAGATTCTCTTGCCTCAGCCTCCTGAGTAGCTGGGACTACAGGACTGTGCCACCACACCTGGCTAATTTTTGTGTTTTTAGTAGAGATGCGGTTTCACCATGTTGGCCAGGCTGGTCTCGATCTCCTGACCTTAAGTGATCCACCCACCTTGGCCTCCCAAAGTGCTGGGATTACAGGTGTGAGCCACTATGCCTGGCCCACATGTATGTCTTCTTTTCAAAAGTATCTGCTCATGTCCTTTGCCTACCTTTTAATGGAGTTGTTTAAACTTTATTTTTAAAGTTATATTCTTATTTATTGCTCTAGGAATTATAATATACATCTTATACCCTACTTCAGTTTTATACTAACTTAATTACAGTAAGATAGTTACAAATTTGCTCTACTATAGCTCCATTTTCTCCTTCTTCCTTTGTGTTTTTATTTTCATATATACTTTGTCTATATATAGTACAAACTCAACAGTGCAGTGTTATAATTGTTGCTTTAAATAATCTTATGCTGTTTGAAGGAACAAAAAAGAAATAAAACTATACTTATAAAGTTTTATGTTGAGCTTCTTATTTATGATTTCTGGTACTCTTTGTTTCTTCCTGTGGATTTGAGAGACTATCTGATGTCATTGTCTTGCCCTACTGCAGCTTCCTTCCCTTCACCCTACTCTGTGCTGTCATTGTTAAATATATCTCTATATGTTACAGGCCCCCAATTCAATTATACTGCTATTGTTTCGTGCTATTATTTTTAAATCAATTAAGGGAAGATGAGAATATGTAATTATGCTGTCTTTTATAGTTACTACATAATTACATTTATCAGCACTCTTAGTTTTCTTTTCATGTGAATATGAATTACTGTGTGGTGTCACTTCCTTTCAGCTTGAAGAACTTCCTTCGATATTTCTTGTAAGGAAAGTCTGACATCAACAAATTATCTCCATCTTTGTTTATCTGAGAATGCCTTCATTTTGCCTATAGTTCTGAAAGGTACTTTTGCCAGATACAGGATTCTTGGTTGATATCTTTATCCCTCAAGCACTTTTATTATGTCATCCCTTTGCCTTCTGCTCTCCATTTTCTTTCTGATGAGAAGTCAGCTATTCATTTTATTGGAGTTCACTTGTACATGATGAGTCATTTATTTTCTTGCTGCTCTTACGACTTTTCCTTTTGTCTTTGACTTCTGACATTTTAACTATAATATACTTAGGTGTATATCTTTATGCCTTTATCCTTCTTGGAATTTCTTGAGGATTTTCCATGTGTAGATTAACATTTTTTCATCATGTTTTGGAAATTTTCAGTTATTAGGCATTCATTTTTTTTTCCTGCCCTACTTATACTCTTCTCCTTGCAGTACTCTTATCATGTGTATGTTGAAGCTCTTAATGGTGTCTCAGATTTCTGGAGCTCTGTTCATTTTCTTTATTCTTGTCTTCTGTTCTTCAGAGTGTATAATCTCTAATTATTTATCTTCAAATTCATTCTTTCTTCTTCCAGCCTTATTTACTGCAGAGCCCCTCTAGTAAATTGCTCCTTTCCATTGCTGTACTTTACAACTCGAGAATTTTCATTTGATTGTTCTTTTGTAATTTCTCTCTTTATTATCTCTTTGACTTGTTATTTTCTCATTTTAGGCTGGTTCCTTTAGCTGTTTGAACATATTTATAATAGCTATTTTGAAGTGTTTTTGTCTGTCTGATACATTATCTACCCCTACACCCTCACACATTGTTTATATTGCCTGCTTTTTTCTGTACAATGGTCACACTATTCTGTTTCTTTGCATGTTTCATAATTGTTTGAGAACTGGGCATTTTAGATGGTATACTGTAACAAATCTAGATTCTGATTAGCTTTCCCACCACTACCATGGGGCTTGCTGTTTGGTGGTTTGCTGGGACTAATCTTGTGAAGTCTAATTTCCCTGCACTGTGAAATCTCTAATGTTACTGCTCAGTTTTTTTTGTCTTCGGTTTGTTTGTTTCTTTGTTACCTCAGAGTAGCTCCTGGGTCAGTTTACCTTAATATTTACCTAGTGATTGGTCAGAGTTGTGCTTATGCCCCTTAAGCCTTAATGATATAGAACTTTGATGATGGATTTCTGTGTGGCTTGGGGAATATTTATAAATTGGCTCTATGTTCAAGCAGTGACTAGTAGCTCTCAAGTACACTTTCTGGTTGCTTTTGAGTCAATGCAGTGTAGCACATGTGCATGCCATCCTGACCCCCAGTGATCTTAACAGGACTCTTTTTAGCTGTCTCTCTCCTTGATTTCAGTTGAATCATGGGAGCTGGTTTTTCCTGTGCTGTTCTCATGACATTGAAAAAGTCTCATGAGGATCTGATGATTTTGTAAAGGGAAGTTCCCTTGCACATGCTCTCTTGCCTGCTGCCATGTAAGTCACGCCTTTGCTTCTCCTTCACCTTCCGCCATGATTGTGGGGCCTCTCCAGTCACGTGGAACTGTGAGTCCACCAAACCTTGATTCTGTCTGTTAAACTTCTGGCTGGTCTGCCATTTAATTTGTTGCTTCTAGTCAGATTAACTATTAGCTTCCTACTAGTTGTTCAACATAAAGATCTCTACTGTTCTTGAAACACCTTTAGGAGTGAGTTTTTCCATTCTCTGTTCCAAATAAAGTCAGCCCTCAACAGCGCTGCTGACCTGCCAGACTTCCGGTCTTTCCTAACACCCTGAGCAGAATTTTTGTGGTTCCTTACTGGAATGAAGATATGGTGGTAGTCTGATTGTACCTAAGTGACATCACCCTGTAAGCAGGAGCTGGAGGATGGGGATGGTAGCCCCATCTTTTTGATCTGTCCCTCCTGATATGGAACTTCTACCCTACAAGTGGGATCTGGGGTGGGGAAGGAACCTCAGTCTTCTTGACTACGCCAACCCAAAATAGAGCTTCTAAAACATGAAGCTGCAAGTCAGGGGAAGAAGATGCTGGCAGCCTGTCTCTCTCAGGTGAAACTGTAGCCTTATGACTAGCAGCTTGGCATAAAGGAAGCCCCATCTTCTTGGCTATACCTGCCCGAAGTATAGCTTCCATGACACAGAGCTGGGTTGGGGAGAGGTAATGATGGCTGGCTGGACTTCCTTTGTTCTTATTGAGACCTAGCAGATTTTCTTGAATAAGTTCATCTCAATATACTGAATTCCCTGAGGTCAATTTCCAGAGACTTTAAATAGTTGTTTTCAATAATTTTCACCAGTTAAGTGGTTGTTTCAATGGGAAGAGAATATGTTTAGCTACTCACACAGTCATTCTGGAAGTCCTGCTCCCAAACCACTGATTTTTAAGTCTTTTATTACGTTTTTCTTGGCTTTTGGAAACCAATTTGTATTAGTCCATTTTCATACTGCTATGAAGAAATACATGAGACTGGATAATTTATAAGGAAAAAAAGATTTGGTGGACTCACAGTTCCACATGGCTGGAGAGGCCCCACAATCATGGCAGAAGGTGACGGAGAAGCAAAGGCATGACTTACATGGCAGCAGGCAAGAGAGCATGTGCAAGGGAGCTTCCCTTTATAAAACCATCAGATCCTCATGAGACTTATTCACTGTCACGAGAACAGTAGCACAGGAAAAACCAGCTCCCATGATTCAACTACCTCCCACTGGGTCCCTCCCACGATACATGGCAATTATGGGAGCTACAATTCAAGATGAGATTTGGGTGGGGACACAGCCAGAACATATCACAATCCATTTTCAGATTTGCAGATGAGTTGGATCTGCTTACCAATGGTTTCATTTCTGCAGTGTAGGCTTTATGTATATAGAGCAACAAACACAATGCCCATAACAAGAAAGAAAACATTTCACAAATTCATTAGCTGTATGCTCATGTGAGTGGCTACATTCAAGTTAATTTTGTGTCTCATGCATATAGCCTCCCCATTTTCCAGCAGAAAGTGAGAATGAGTTGTTTTCCTTTAACTGAATATCCAAGACACCCAAACTTTATTCTGTCAAGTATCAGACATTTCATTTTAGTCATCTTGATGAACTCACTCTAAAATATCTCCTTAGTAACTTACACAAAGGCAGGTGATCCTAATTACTTGAAAAGGAGAATGAAGGATTGCTAAAAAGGAACCAGTTACAATATAAGAAAGATATCACAAACTTTGCCAATTATAGAGAGAAGTCAGACACATTGATAGACACTGTAAAGAGTAGAATTGATACTGCCAAGGATCCCAAATATCAAAATGGTGCACATGTCTACCTCATTCACATTTCAGTGAACTGTCTGGCAAACAGATAAACAACAGCCTTCCAAATGACATGAACTGGCCTAGAATTCTATTCTGATCATGGCACTGTCATACCCTTAAACCTTCTGCAGGCCCAAACAATGAAAGAACCAATGCCTCCTCCTAACATTTAAAGTCTACTTTAAACTAGCCCCAACCTTTCTTTCCAGACTCAATCTCTACTGCTCCCCAATTTGTAACTTTCTCCAACCACATTTATTTCCCCTTCTACTACCTTCACCTGGTATGTTTCCTTTACCCTCATCACCCTGTCTTGCTAGTCTGAGAGTTCCTTAAGAGAAGGGACTGTGTTTTGTCCATCTCTGCCCCTAGGACCCACCACAAGGCCTGTCAGAATATTCAGTACATGTTTTTTTAATGAATGAAATTCTGCCATCTGAACCCTTAAATGTCACCTCCACCTTGACGCTTTTCCTGGTCTCTCACTTGTTCAAATTCCCACAGCTTCTTGCTTCTAACATCTTTAATGATACCTATCATACTTTTCCTTGTGCTTTGTTATAATTATTTAAATATCTACATTATTACTGCCACCGCTGCTTTTTTCCTCTTCAGAGAAAGAGGGAGAACAAGAGACAGAAAGACACACACACACACACACACACACACACACACACACACACACAGGATCACAGTCTTAAAGAGCATGAACTTTGCCTCATTTAAAAAAAAAAACTTCCTTGTGGAACTTAACACAATGCTTATCACATAGGAGACATAGGAGGAGTTCAAGAAATATTTGCCAAATTGAATTGCTAAAACATTTGGATATCAGTATGGAGATTTTACTTTAGATCCATACCTCATACCATACACTTGAATAAATTCCAGATGGGCCCAAAAATTAAACACAAAAAAGAAAAAACACCCTGGAGGAGTGGGGAAGACAGAATCACATATTTGTCCCAGCTGTTGAGGAGTGGTAAATTTCTGAATATCGAAAAATGAAAGAAACATTAGAGACAGGATGGTCGGATTTGAATATATAAATGTAAAAAGGAATAGTTTTGCATAGTGAAATATGATAAAGCATACATAAAAATGAAAGCAATAAAATTGGAAAAATATGTGACAAATATAAAGGATGAAGCTGACTATCCAAAATATAGAGAATGGATAAAAATATATAAGGTCAATACCCAGATTTTACTTGAGAAGTGGTGAAAGAAGATGAATGAGGAAACAGCAAATTATGACATTAAAAAATGAAAAGCCTCATTACATAAAATTAAAACAAATGGATAGTATACTTATATACCTACTAAACTAGCAAAAAGGTTAAAAATGATAACATTCAGTGCTGCAGGGATCTGTGAAAATAGGCACACTTATACAGTTTAATATTTTGGGAGTACAATCTGGCAACATGTAACAGCAGCTATAAAACAGCTCATACCTTTTGGCCTGGTTATTATACATTTGGTAAGATACCAGAAAGCAATAACTCTAAACAGAAGAAATGCAATTTGTACAGAAACCATTCACAGCATCACTTTTTATAACAGTGAAAATTTTAAAACAACTTAAATCTCCAATAATAGAATGGGTAAGCAAAATCTGGCATATCATTACCACATAATCTTATATTTTCGTGTGTAAGGGTATCTACCTATTCCATATTGCCAGGTCTTTGCTTTTATGATTTCTGCATCCTAGGTGTCTGGTACTCAACTGTCACTGTGGCTATTTCTAGAGTAAACTACCTCTTCAAACCCACCCAACCTACCACCCCAAATTCTAATTTGCTGCTATAACTGAGGAAATATCAGGCTCCCATTAAATTAAGGATCAGTGGGTCTCTCTGAGATCAAGACATGAGGGCCTCTTCTCCTGCACCATGGGCTTTCTGGCAGCTGTTTGAAAAATCTCGAAGGCTTCTTTTTTCTTTTTAAACTTATTACCAGAGTCCAGGCTGTTCTCTGAGCTTCAAGATAAGTGGGGGTATTACTACAAAATGGTTTTGCTTTAATTATAGGCTCTTAATAAAACTGTTTGCATTTCATCAATGCTATGTATTGAGCAAAACTCCTCTAGTCCATAATAGAAATATTTTCATATGGAAACATGGAAACACCTTTGATCAAGAAAGATAGCCTTAAACTCTATAAATTATAAGTTCTGTGAATAGATTTGGCTATATTGTGACAGAAAAGAAATCTGGGGACAGTAATAACAAATACATCTATTAGAGTCATGGTAATATGCCTATTGTCAACTAAAATACGTTTCTTAAAACTGAGGTCTTTTTGGTTCATTACAGCTTATTACTGCTTCACAATAATAATGTGCTTGAATTTCACAAATATGTGAAAATTACACAGTCATAATTCTCATCAAGGACTCAATCTCAAACTTATTTTTAAAAACAAACTGTTGGTTCTAAGTTGGAGGTTTTACTTAAGGCCATACATGATTAGCCTTCAAAAATGAAATCAAAGTAGTCCCCAGATATAGATGCTAACATAAACATATTAGAGCCCTTTTGTGAAAGACCTGGATACCATTCCTACCAAAGAAGTCAGTGGACACATTAAAGGCAATTCAAAAGAAATAGAAATAAGAACATTCTGGGTGGGTAAAGCAATTGCTGGCAATGTTAAAAGAGAAGGATACCTTCATTTTGAGCCACAAAACCAACAAAACAAAACACTCAGAAGAAATTTAAGCTGTGAAAACTTGGCTGTGATGAGAAGAAGACAAAAAAAGTGAAGAATTTCCCACCATAGGTCTATTCCCTGGATGGGGCAAAGGGCGTTAAGTTTGCTTGTATGATGTTGGAAATAATAATCTTTATAGTTCTGAAAGAAATCACTAAATGGGATCCATTCTTTGAGTTTGGTCATTCTGTAAATTGCTTTATTTCTTATACATAAAACCTGTATTCATGAATTTGTATATCTTTTCCCCCACCTATGAACATGAGCTGCTTAGTGCTTTTGTCAGCAACAAATAGTGTATACATTATTAATTCAACTTTAATGGGTCCAAAGATTACATATGCTGAGCATCTAAAGTAAAAATATAAAGCAGGTTGATAGGCAGGAAAGGAAAGAGGAATTCATGGAACCTCAGAAGCAAAACCTAGTTTCAGAATCCAGATCTGCTGAGGTCTGGCATCAACAGTCTTGTATATATTTATAGGAATTAGGTTGGCAGGTTGATAGATTTCTCATTACCAAGGTTGGGTTTCTTGAACTCTCAGGAAACTGGAAGAGAATATTTGGAAAACAATCATACCAGCAGCAGGCCAGGAGGGTGAGACTTGAAGGAGATGTTGGCTGAGCCATTTCCTGAGCAGATCCGAAGGAAATGATTTCAATTATTGTCATACAATGAGCCAGATGCTCCCTCTTGCCCTATGCTAACTATTCTCCCAGCTCCAAAACAAAGAGGAAAAGAAGGAAGGGAAAAAAAGAGGAAAGGAAGGGGAGAGGAGGAAGGGAATGAAGGAGTGAAAAAAGGGAGGGAGGGAAGAAAGGGGAAGGAGGGAAGGAGGGGGGAAGGAAAGAAAGAAAAAAGGAAAGAAAGGGAAAAAGAAAAGCATTACAATTAAAGCAAGAACTAACAGCTGTAATAAACATAAAGGTTACTTTTGCATAAAATGAAAGTAGAAAAGGTCAGTTCAGGAAATGTTAACACACTGGTTCAGTTTCTCTCAGTTCATAGGCCTGAATCATTAGGCGTCGCAGGCCCAGTAGTACCACAGCTTTGTTGCTTGAGCTTTTATGAGGCATATCTGTGCTGGTGGCAGCTAGCAGACTGGCAGGGCTACAAACTGGCATGCCCTCAGGTCATAAACTAATTATGGCACAATCATTCACTTGTTCTTGCCATTCTGCCAATTACTTCATGAGTAGGGTTGGGCGGGACTCTTGTCTAAGGCCTGCTCTGGAAACAAGACCTCCTGGGCTTAAGCCTTCCTTCCTGTGGAGTTCTGTGGGAGTCTGCAGGGCCATCAATAGTCTCAGTAGGCCAACCAGTCTACCCTTCTGCCTTAATAATCCACTCACCAATTAAGTGTCTGTGTTGTACAAGGCCCAGTGAGGAAATGCAAAAATAACAACGTACTCCCGAAGGGCTTAGAGTCTAGGGGTAGGGTGGGGAACATAAGAACCATTCAAAACCTCTGCTTAAGCCCACTTGCATATCTCAAGCCCTGGACTTTCCTGAACAGAAGGGCCCTTTTGAATCTGGACACTGCATTAGTCATCTGAGTTCATCCCACATGTTCTGGGGGAAAAAAAAAAAAAAGAAGACATTGACTTCCAGAGTCAGTGTAAGCTTCTATCTTTTCCCCAATGATGGTGGATAAGCTTCCGTATTCTCCAGAGTACAATTCAATTAAGGTCTTACCAAAGCCTTCCTGTCCAAGAGAAGGGTCAATCACTCTCCTCCAGCACAGCAACTCCCCTGCCCCAAGGCCTACCCCCACTGCACTCAATTGAAGTGCCTGACTAGGTACACCCAGAGGAGACAAATCCCTTTATATACAAGAGCCAAAGACTTACAAATAGCCTCGGGGAGCCAGCATGCATTCCCAGAAATACATGTAAACACATGAAAAGGTATGTACACAGGTTTGCTTACAAACAAAGTCAGAAGAAAAGTAAACAGATTGGGAGGGGGAAATTTCACAGCTCAGTGAGCTGAAGACCTGGGTAGAAAGGAGAATGAGTAAGTCCAACATACTATGTTTCAAGGCAGCGGCACACATACACAGTCAGCAGTGACAACTCATTTGCTGGGACTGGAAAGCATGGATTTGTAGAGAGAATTCAGGAAACAGTTTGAGGATCAATAGGCCCCATCAGTATGCCAGTGATTTCATACTAACGCAGTCAAGGTCCCAGAGTAAATCATTTCCATGCTTATTACTGCTTATGGCAAACATCACCCAATTCAGACTTAGAGGTTCAAATAGCCCTAGCTCCCTGACAGACATCATTGAAAACATTCCTGCAAGGAGTACCCTTTGTAAGGTGGAGCCTGGCCAAGTACCAGGCGTCTGCTCCTCTCCATGGTCACATAGTCTCCTGCTGCCTTCCACCCTCATATAGGCCCCCAGTCTGTTTGCATTCCCACACCTGGCCCCACCTTCTAGCAGAGGCCAAGAGCATCATTCCTGGATGAATGCCCAGCCTTTGAAGTCAGAGAGAATGCAGGCTGTTAGATGAGGAGATCCAGATTCAAGACTTCTCAACACACACTTCCCCCTACTCAACAATGCTTACAATAAAGTTACACTCAAGAGGCACTCTGGCTGCTAGAAAAACAGGAAGCCAGAGGAGTGGGTAGGTCAGTTAGGCTCTCTAGACTGGCCTGAACGCTGTGGAATGTCAGGCTCACTAGAAAGTTGAATGCCTCCACTGAAGGTGTGATCAAGGTATCCTTAAGATGGAACTGACCAACCACTCTTGTCTTAATAAAAAGGTATTTCTCCCCAAATCTGCCTTCTCCACCCTCCCCGCTTCACACACAAAGAAAGTATCCAGGCCTTCAGTCTTGGTTCTCTGGAGCGTAGCAGAACAACTCAGGCAGAAGCAGCTTGGGAAACCTTGTGCTTCTCTATTCGAGTGCTTTCCTAAAATTTGCGGTTGGCAAAAAAAAGGTCTGAACATTTGGCTGGAAGCAGCCATGTTTAAAAACTATTGTTTAATTTCAAGATTGCAAGAACCTTTCTTCATTTTGGCAGTTTGGGAGAGGGAGTGGAAATGTAGATCCATTAGAATAAACAGTAACCACCCATTTGTGTGTATGTGTTCATCTAGGTGTATTCATGGAAATCTGGGAGAAATCAAGCCTTCTGCCTTCTTCCAGCCCATAAGGTCATCGGTCTGCCATACCTCCTGCAATAACAGTTGCAATACAATAACTCATACTTACATAGCACTTGACAGTTTACACAGCATCCTCCCATTCATTATCCCATTTAATAAAGATTAATTTATTATGTGGTGTGACTAATTCCCTTTGACCTAGCAATTCTGCTTTTTCTATAAATATCTCTTAGTAAAATAATCAGATAAGTGTGCAAAGGTGTACGTACACAAATGGCCACTGATGCACTGTTTATATTAGCAAAATGTTAGAAACAAATTAAATGTAATTAATATGGTACTGGTGAAAATACCTGTAGTATTTATATAGTCATAAAGTGTAATACTGTGATGCCATTAAAGTGATTCTATAGATCTGAAAAGATGTCTGCAACGTATCGTTAGTTGTAAAAACATAGGCTAAAAAACATTACATATGATATGACCTTGTTTTTTTTGTGTGTGTGTATAAACACGGAAGAATGAAGTGTGAGATATGCATACACCTAAATATCAATGCGTGTTATCTTTAGGAGGTAGGAATGCGGCTAATTTTAATTTTCTTCTTTAAACGTTTATGCATTTTCTAAGTTAATATTAAAACAACAAACATTATTGCTTTTGATGATGTGGAAAACAATAAAGCTACAGTCATTTTGGAAAGGAGAGAAAATATGTTATCTGGTAACAACAATAATAGTAGCTAACATTTACTGAGCAGTTACTATGTACCTTGGTTTTCAGTACACTTATATTTTGATCTCATAACAGTACTTATGAGGTATGTAATACTGTTCCCATCTTAGAGATGAGAAAACACTGAGGCTTAAGAGAGTTTAACGGACTTCCCAAGGACACACAGCTAGAAAGTGACAAAACTAGGATGTGAATTAAGGTTTCTGTTGACTCCAAATCTCATTCTCTTATTTGATGCTCTACCACCTTCCTCTTCAAGGGCCCATTCTCCCTTGAAGTGCTCAAAACAATGTATCAAAGCCAGTTATTATACTTTTGATTACTTATGCCAGAGAGACCCCATTAAGAGCATAACTGTTTCTAGTTCAGAGCAAGGTTTCAAGGAATATGCAGGACTATTAGAGCCTGATGCCAAAAACTCAGGTGACCAAAATCAGCAATAGCTCAAATTCAACCTTCGTCCCTTAAATCTCACAAAGGCAAAGACAGTTTATGTTTGATTCAAACTTTTTCTTCCTCCATCCATCCATTCCTTCATTGAATACCTATCATATGCTAGGAACTGTGGGCATACAAAGATAAATAAGGCAGATTCCCTGCCTGCAGATAATGTGCAATCTGATCCTTAGTGGGGTAGCATCACAGGCCCATTCACCTGAGAGGCTTACTTGAAAACAAACTCCAAGTTGAAATGTGACCACTGAGCAAGGGGCCACAGCAGGAAACTTGGGAAGACAGAAAAGAGTTTGCCAAATTCTTCTTTACTACACTGACAAAGAATATGGATATATAGATCCAATTAACCAAATCTAGCAAATATTATTGAGCAATGACTATGTACCAGGCTCTGTGTTAGGTGCTGTCACATATCTTATGAGCACTACTATTACTACTATTCATACTACCAATACGAAAAATAACAACTAACATTTTATTAAATCCTTACTGGTAGTGACAGAAACCAGGCTAAATGCTTTACATACAATGTAAGTTTTCACAACCACAAACCTATTAACATGGTTTAAGGTTGAGGCCTAATATGAACTCAAAATGAAACAAATCAACAAACAAAGCATCTAGAATTCTCCACTGTTCCCTTATTCACCATGAGGAATTTGATGGTCATCTTAGAGGTAGAATGGTTTAAATATTCAGATACCTACATAAATATTTCCCATTTGTTCTTTTTTCTAGTTCACCTCACAGGTTAATAAACTTAAAGAATTACTGTATAGAGTTCTACACACAGATACAGTATTCTATTGCAATACAAAAGATTTCCAGGAAGAGTTTCAATGATTCATGATTTTTGTCTTATGTGCTAAATTTGAGTAACTGATTTAGAGAATACATGAGATAATAATGATGCTATAAATAGTATATGACCAATAAATTATAAATGATGCCTTAATATACTAATTTTAACAATAATCATATCAGAGAAATACCCATTGTATAGGTAAGGAAACAAGTTCACGGAGGTTTGGCCCCCATTGCTTCAGTGTGAAAAAGCCAACGTTTAAACCAGGTCTGACTGACACTAAAGGCTATGATTCTTGCACAGCTTTATGAAAGGTACTTTCTTTTTGGCGAACGGATTATGTTTGAGCTAAAAGCAATGATCAGGGTACCATCGGTGAAATAGATCAGAGGAGATGAACATGAACGCAGATCCAAAGAAGAGTGATGAACGGAAAAATGACATTATCAAATGTGGGCTTTGGAAAAATTAACCTGATGGTGGTGACACCTTTTCCCTGAAGCAATGTCATCTCTCTTTTGAGTTGAATACAGGCAAGAAGGGCTAGCCTACAAAATAAGCCACTTTTGCTGGTGGAGGTCTCCAAGGTGCTAAGGCATTCACGTGAACATCGCTTGTCTCCTTGAATTCCCAAACTGAGGATTTAAGAGCTACATTTTTGGAGGTGATCAAGGAAGTTAGGGCCTGGTTCCCTTTCATCAGATGTACAAATGTATTGGTTACAGAGTTCACAGTGAAGAAGACACTCCAGCCTTTATAGGGTCTCAGTATGGTGCTGGGCAGCAACAACACTCTTGTTGACATGTCCAAAATGTGCTGTTTTTCCCTTAAACCATCTACATCTAATCTCAGGAAAAAACACCTTGGGACTTCAGAATACATCTCTTGAAAAGCAAAATACCAAGGAATATGAACAGTTCCCTCTATCCCACCTAAACTAAGCTTGCAGAAGTACTTCTCCCCACAGGGCATGTTGCCCTGTTCAAGGGAGACTGGGGAGTTTCTCAAATACTTTTGCTTACTTCTCAGGATGGCCAAAAATTAAGGATTATAATCCTCACCCACCAGGTGGCCATTTATATTCAAAAAGATTTGAAGCACCTTACAAAAAAATTCTGATGTCACAGGGTCATAAAATTAAAAGAAAGATTTAGGGAAAAAAGAAAACAGAAAATGCCATAATTTTATTTAAAAAGAAAACCCTTTGTTTATATATATGTTCATTGAATGTTCAAATTTGCTCTGAGCTTCCCAGCAGCCAAGACACAAAGGTAAACACTATAGGTTTCAGAACCTTAATCTGATAAAAGGGAACAAGCTAATTTATCAGGAGGCAAACTATTTATGAGCACTGGATTCTACATGCAAACTATAAAAGGAAAAAATTTTAAAAACACAAAAACTGACATTTCTAACATTCTTTTGCCAGAATATACTTTTGTCATATAATCATTCCTTAAATTGACCCTCATGTCTTCAATCACCCTCCCCATGTGAACAATCTTTTTGTTCTTCCTCACTTGCTTCCCAGTACTCCTGATGAAGGGCCTGTGACAGCAAGTGGTGCCAACACCCTCCTGATGCTGCTGCTTTGGATCTGTTCCAAGTTTCTGGATACTTGCTTGGGACCTCCAAAATGCTGAGTTTAGACAGCAGATACCAGTTTGGGTCCAGAATATTTTTAGGGCTGTGTCAGTGTCAACTACCTTAACTAGCAGCCTAGCTTCTTAGAAATGACTGATATTGGGCTCTGGGTATATCAGTCCTACCCATTTGAACATTCAATGAACATATATATAAACAAAAGGTTTTCTTTTTAAATAAAATTATGGCATTTTCTGGTTTTTTTTTTTTCCCCCATTGACTGGGTAGGACAGTCAGTGGTATCTAAAGGGCTCTTTCCACTACAGCTCACGTGCCTAATGGATCAGAGGTACAAAAATAATCAGCACCCAGCAAGCCAAGTCAGAGTCAGGCTCAGTTTGGATCAAAGATCATACTCAGGAGTGAAGAATCCTAGGTGTGAGTACAAAGAGGGAGGTCTGGGGGAAGGGTTAACCAGTAGACAGTCCAGCTTCCAGGAAGAGTACTGGGGTAAGAACTATAAGGCTGGAAAGAATGTTTGGCTTTGATATGGAAAGCCCTTAACACCCACCCAAGTGACCAAGAGGTGGGGTGCTCTGAGGCAAGCAAAGAGAAAGAAATGGCATGCTCACAAGGGCAGGTAAGGGGGATGTTGAAGGAACAGAGTCTGGGAAGTAAAATTCTGAATAGCCTGATGAAAAGGACATTTTTACATACTCATGTTAAGAGCCCAACATCTGACTTGGGTGACAAGTAAAAGGGGATATTGGTTTTTTTGTGTGTTTTTTTAAATTATTATTATACTTTAAGTTCTAGGGTACATGTGCACAACGTGCAGGTTTGTTACATATGTATACTTGTGCCATGTTGGTGTGCTGCACCCATCAACTCGTCAGCACCCATCAACTCGTCATTTACATCAGGTATAACTCCCAATGCAATCCCTCCCCCCTCCCCCCTCCCCGTGATAGGCCCCGGTGTGTGATGTTCAAAAGGGGATATTGTTAACATCCAAAGTCTCACCCAGGTGTGAGATATGAGGGAACTGGTGCTTAACCAAGGCTAGAGAAGCAGTGGAAGGTGTGATATGGCAAAAGCCCGGAGGAAATTCCAATAAGAAAAAAATTTGCACTCAACCATGGGCCAAATACTGGCATCATTCCATTTAATTCTCCTTATGACAATCCTGTGACTTAAGTATGATTGCCATTATGACATGTGAGGAAACAGAGATACAGGGAGTTGCTTCCCAGAAATTGCTCAGGGGCACCTGACTAGGAAAGAGCACTTCCAGCCTTTGAGCCAGATGTCTGTGGCTCCAAATCTTGTAGTCTTTCAACTCAATGGCTGCTAAACTAAGGAACAAGGCCCCCAACACTGGGGCGAGAGGCAGCAGCACCTTTCCCCTGGCAGCCTAGTACCAGAGAAAAGCTGCTTTCCTGAAGTAGGGCCAATCAAAATTGGCTTTCTAGGCTTTGTTAAAATCCTACCTATTGTGTTCTTTCTAAATATAACTATATATACACATTATATATATGTATATTTTAACCTTTTATTTAGATAATATCTGATAATAATAATACAAGGTAGTATTGAGCATTACTGTGTGCCAGACATAGTAATAAATGCTTAGTGGCTTAGATCATTTATTCACATCAGAAAATCTACATATGAATAACACTATCTGCAATTCACAGATGAAGAATGAGAGTGAATAACTTGCACAGGGTCGCATGGAAAATAAATGACAGAATTTCAGTTTAACTCTGTCTGCCTCCAGATCCATGCTACACTGCCTTCCTACCTCTTTGATATAGATACCACAAATATATAAATTAGCAGAAAGAAGAAAACAAAAGCATCCACAATATCATTAACATATTTGCCTTTCTCTAAAGATTTTTTGTTTTTTTTTTTGAGAATGGGTCTGGCTCTGTCGCCCAGACTGGAATGCAGTGGCATGATCATGGCTCACTGCAGCCTCGACCTCCTGGGCTCAAGCCATCCTCCCACCCCGAGCTCCCAAGGAGCTGAGACTACGGTGCACACCACTACCTCCGGCTAATTTTTGTATTTTTTTGTAGTGATGGGTTTTACTATATTGCCCAGGCTGTCTCAAACTCCTGGGCTCAAGTGATCCTCCTGCCTCAGCCTCCCAAAGTGCTAGGATTACAGGTGTGAGCCACTGCACCCGGCCTCTCTATAGACTTTCAAGTTACATAAACTAGTGTTTTGATTTGACCTGTTCCTTAATAATCCCACAGCTCTTTCCCCAAAGAGCTGATAAGGCAAGAACTAGGCATTTATTTAGTTTCCCCGCACTGTTTTCCCCCAATGGGTAGTCACACCTGTTGCTGAAGGACCAGAATGAGGAGACCCAAGAACAGTGATGACACTAGAATGCAGGAGAATTTTCCAAGACATTACTTCCTGAGCCCGGGGGCCCAGTGGGAGTTCACTGTATAATCTGGGACAATGAGATGCTTAGGTAATCACCTCAAGCCAGAGGCTGAGGGGATCTTTTATCAAGCATTAAATCAGATGGTTGTAAATAGATAAGAAGACTTTTTAAAGAGTTGGTAAATTTTTAAGTAAATTATCAGATGCTCAAATGAGTATGTATATACAAAGATGTTTTCTACAATGTTATTTATAATAGCAAAAAATGAAAACCTAAATGGCCGATTACATGGAGCTAATAAATTAAACTATAACGCATTCATATAATTCGTTATTATTATGCAGTAATTTTAAATTAAATTTTCAAAACAATTATAATGACAAGGGAAAAGAACCATAATAAGTTAAGTGGAAGAATTGGAGGGAAGGATACAGACAATATGACCGGGAGTATGATCTCAAATATATATTACTTTTATAATCAAAATACATTACTCTGTTAATGAAAAAAAAGTCAATTTTATAAAAACCAAGATGAATAATTCTGACCCTTTCCACAATGTTTTTGCTCTTGCAATTAGGTTTGCTTTTTCTCATAAATGGTTGAATTTGCTGCTTTCATTTGTAAAATGGGGGTGAAAGTAACTACTAATCTCCCACAGTTTCTGTGTTGATGAAATAAGATGATGGATGTGGAAGTGATTTTTTTCAAACTTTAGGGTGCTATTCACTTCTGAGCTATATTGCTGAGGAAATCCTATGTGTGTGATTTTTTGGTGTTCTGTAGTAATCAATCTTTCTTAAAGCCAGGACTTGCTGCTCATTTCTACTACCATCATCACACTTCAGGCCTTTACCCTCCCATTGCCTGAACTTCCATACCAGTCTTCCAGCTGGACATACCCGAGTCTTCTGGTCTCCTCTATCCACCCTCCACAATGTATCAAGAATTAGCTTTCTGTTAATCCTTTGCTCAGACTACTGCAGACTCTTGAGTACCCTTCACATGTCACACTAATTTTTTAGCCAATTATTCTATGACATTCTTCAATTATCATCCAAGTTCCCATATAATCAGCTAAAAGTGTTCAACATGTTTTGCTTAACTAGAAAGCACTGCATTACATAGTAGACCCTCAGTGCAAGTTATCTATTGGTAAGTGGCAATGTGGCACCTTGTGGGATCTCTGGACCAGTATCATCAGACTCACCTGGGAGTTTCTTAGACAGACATTATCTCTGACTCCACCCAGACCTATTGAATCAAAGAGTAATCCCTAGGTGATTTATATACATAGTAATATTTCAGAAGCACTAGTCTAGAAGGCCCTAAAGTTGGCAGATGAAGCAAAGTGTTCACAGCTTTTTCACAGATTCATTGACTCATTCCAAGCTGTCCTTGTGTCTTTCACATGTTTATTCATCCCCTTTCTTAGATGTAAGATCATTAAAAAGTATTAACTTATATCTTCATCTTCCTTTGTCTCAACTTCTACCATCCACGCCCTCAATAAGTGCTCATCAACTAAAAATAGTTTTAAAAGTAACCATGATAAAACTTATTATAGCATAGTGGTTTTAATAAAAGGAATCTGGAGCTTGCCAGCCTGAGATCAAGAATCACTTTCCGACACTTCCCAGCTACATGACCTTAGGCACATTACTTGGCCTATATGTGCCTCAATTGCCTCGTCTGTGAAATGAAGATACTAATAATATCTGCATCAAAAGTTAAATGAGTAGAAAGATGGGAAACTCTTAGAACAGCATCTGGTAGAGTTACCACTGTATAAGTTTTAGGTACTAAATGTTTTTAGAAGGTAATTATAATAAGTATTTCAAAACTTAGGCCACTAATAATCATAACTATAGAATTGTTACACGACAGACTGTGTGCCTGAAATTTAAGTCTCTGGTGTCTGCATAGTCTTACTGAATTCTCACAACTCCTCAGCGAGATTGATGGTAACCTTATTTTACAGAAGGCAAAGTTTACATAGCTTGACTTGATTTCAGGTCTGAGGGATTTCAGAGTCCATGTTCTTTATAAGAAGAGGGCTTTATAGACAACAGAGAAAAAAAAACAGTTGATTCAAAGATATAATATAGAATGAGGTAAAAGTTGATGGTTTGACTATTTTGGGTGCCCAGATTTTGGAAAAGCAGGATTAGCTTTGTAAGAACTCACAAGCTTAGTGATACAAACAATTAAAATAGTACTGTGGATATTGCATTCAGTGACTTAAACATGAAGTGAACAGTTTGTAAAGAGCAAGCCAAGGATAATCATACGGGTTTGTGGGACTTTCTCCATCAGGATTCTAGGCCAAGAAATGGTTAATGGAAACCTGTCTACATCCCTAGCTACATAGACTGCCCCTGGACAGGAAGTAGGTACAGATATTCCTAAGCTAGAATTAGGGAATTTGGAACATGCAGGAAGAAGAAGAGTCTCACAATGTGCCTCCAACACTCCTCTCCTGGACACTGCTATCTCTGGTTCTTCCTTCCTGCCCTGGGAATTCACCCAGTCACCATCCGCAAAACATACACTGCTCTTAAGAGAAGTCAGAGGGGGATAATGCTTGGGATTAGGGCCAGAGCTAGGAAAATAGTCCTCTTCCTGGAAGGACATTCCTGGAAGGGGAATGTGGGGAATGGTGGCCTTTGGGATTCTTCCAAATTCATAGCAAGCAGTGGCAGCATCTAGTGGAGAGAATAGGCCCAGGGGCCAGAGGCACAGCTGAAGCTCCCAGCATGGTGTTTGGCATATCAGTGAGAACCTCTTTGTGTGGCTGTTAGATAATAAATCCCTTGGGTAAAAAAGTATACAAAAGAGTCTTGAGTCAGTCAGTCCCATGTATTACATGAAAGGAATAGAAATAGACACTGAATTCTCTATGCATACATATGAGAGATTTTAGCTACCTAAATTAATAAGATAATTTTTAAAAGCCAACTAAGTAGTAGGCAGAGTTCATGGGATCTAGAATCAACAATATGGTATGCCAAGCAAAGGGTAAGAAAGTAGGGAAAAAGGAAAATTGCATTGCAACCTCAAAGGATGCTGCAGCTGAAAGTGAGTCAGTGATGGCAGTGATAAGATACAATTGGAAAATTCAAATTTAAGGAGTTGGAGAAACAAAGGTGAGTTCTATCTGAAAAGGAAATCATGAAAAGTGGTATTAATGAAATCACATGGCATGTAAACAGTGCATAAAGTCCCCAGGCTGAGGGAGTAAATGAGAACCTAAGCTCCACCTGCCAAGTCTCATGCCTCAAAACAGGGCTGAATCCACCTGCAGAAAAGAGAGTCTTTTTGTAATTGGCATAAAAGAACTATACGGGTTAGTAGCAGCCCTGTAGTCTATGTCTTCGGGGGATTTCATATTGATAAAAACTAGGACTATAGAGACAAATATTAAACTTTTGGCCCCAAATAGATCCAGATATTTTATCTTTCATTTCAAACTCACTCTATCTCTTTTTAAGTACTCATAGCTGGATATAAGAGTTTCATTTGGTTACCTAAAAATCCAAAACCCCCAGCAGAGTTATGGTCTTTGGTTAATCAGAGTTTTCCAGAGAAACAGAACTAAAAGGATACAAAGACAAATATAGGAAGAGAGATATTATGTGGGATTGGCTCACTGATTATAGAGGCTAAAAAATTCCACCATATGCCCTCTATAAGCTAGGGGGAAAGCCAGTGGTGTGGTTCCAGTCCAAGCCAAAGGACTGAGAACTACGACAGTCAAAGGTGTAAGTCCCAGTCTGAGTCTGAAGGCCTGAGAAGTAAAAGCACCAATGTCCAAGGGCAGGAGAAGATGGATGCCCCAACTAAAGAAGAGAGAGAGAGAATTTGCCCTTCCTTTGCCTTTTTTTTCTTTCCTACTTGGATGGGACCCTGACAGATCCCATGATGACTGCCCATATTGGTGAGGGTGATCTTCTTTACTCAGTCTACTGATTCAAATGCTAATCTCTTCCAGAAACACCCTCACAGACACACCCAGAAATAATGTTGTACCAGCTATCTGGGCATCCCTTAGCCCAGTCAAGTTGACACAAAATTAAACATCATAACCACCATCCAACATAATTCGTTAAGCTCCATATTACACTCACAAAGGGAAAACAAATGTTGGAACCAGAATTTTTAAGGCTGAAAGGGTCCACAGGACACTTCCAGGGAGGCTTTTGTCTGACCCTGACTACTTATGCATATATGCTGAGACCAAGAGGTCTCCCAGCTATTCCAGGTACAGACTCAGAGGCTTAGCAGGGACAATTACAAGATAATTAATGCTATTTTTTTTAGGATGGGGAGTGGGGGGATGCAGATTCTGTCGCTGGGAATATGGGCTCCAAGCTATCAGCTCTGAACAAGGAAAGAGATATGAAAGTCACTGTAGACTGTTTCCTGAACACACCAGCCCAAATTGCTATTTCAGCCAAAACAATTATTGGTCTACTTAGATCAGAAACAGAAAGAAAAAATAAACAAAGACAGAAAATACTCTCTTCCCTCACTCCCTCACCTCATCCTGCCCCTAAATTCCTTCTTCATGGTTTGCTCTCACCTGGGATATTGTGTACAGGTCTGGTTACCACATCTCAGGGACAATAGCATCAAGCTGGAGATGTTCAAAGAAAAGGCTTAAAAATGGTCAATTTATAACAAATAAAATGGGCCGAGTGCAGCGGCTCATGCCTGTAATCCCAGCACTTTGGGAGGCCAAGGCAGACAGATCAATTGAGGTCAGGAGATCGAGGCCAGCCTGGCCAACATGGTAAAACCCTGTCTATACTAAAAATGCAAAAATTAGCTGGGTGTGGTGGCACACGTCTGTAATCCCAGCTACTTGGAAAGCTAAGGTGGGAGAATAGCATGAACTTGGAGGCAGAGGTTGTAGTGAACTGAAATCATGCCACTGCACTCCAGCCTGGGTAACAGAGTGAGAATCCATCTCAAAAAACAAAAAACAAACAAATTTAAAAAACCTAATAAAATTAAGTCCAACTGTATATAATTAGTAAACAGAAAGCACATCACTCCTATATAGGGGCTATAATTCGGCAAGGTCCTGTACTAGAAACATTATTCACATTATCTCATTTAATGCTCAAAATAACCCTCTGAGTATATACTGTTACAGTCTCCATATTGTTGATAAGGAAACTCAGGTTTAAGAGAAGTTACATAGTGAAAACAATGTAAATATCCTACAACAGATGAATGAGTGGAAAACAAAAAGTGGTGTATACATACAATGGATACATACAATGGGATAGTATTCACCCTTAAAAAGTAAGGAAATCTTGCCATATGCAATAATATGGATGAATCTTAAGTATACTATGCTAAGTGAAATAAATACTACGGGATTCTACTTATATGGAATATCTGAAATAGTCAAACTTATAGAAGCAAAGAATAGAATGGTAACTGTCAGGGGTTGGGAAGAAGGGGAAATGGGGAGTTGATAAACAACAGGAATAAAATTTCAGTTATGCAAGATGAATGAGTTCTAGAGTTCTGCTGTTCAACATTGTGCCCATAAATAACAATACTATATTGTACATTTAAAAATCTGTTTAGTGAATAGATCTCACATTAAATGTTCTTATCACAATAAAGATGATAAAATAATAAAATAAAATGAGAATTCATATAACATCCAAGTCACATACAGCTGGTTAAAATGAGGTTTGGATACAGATTGGAAAGGAAGTGAAATCATGTTTATTTGTAGATGACATGATCAGCTAGGCAGAAAATTTTAAGGAATCTAGAAAAAGTTTACTAGAACCAATAAGTGAGGTTGGTAGGGTTGCAGGACACAAAACTAATGTATATAAATCAAACATATTTCTACATTGTAGTAGGCAACCATCAGAAGGTGAAATTTTAAAATATAAACCATTTATAATAATATCATCAATATGAAAGTACTTAGAGATAAATTTGGCAAAAGATGTACATGACCTAGAGTGAAACTACAAAACATGGCTGAGACAAACCAAATAAGATCTAAATAAATGGAGAGATATACATTGTTGCTAGATTAGAAAAATCAGTATTGTTCAGGCATTAATTCTCCCCCAAACTGATCTATAAATACAGCACAAACCAAATCATAATGCCAGCAGCCATTATAAATAGAAATTGACAAGTTAATTCTAAATTTTTTTTTAGACAGAGTCTTGATCTGTTGCCCAGCCTGGAGTGCAGTGGCGTGATCTCAGCTCACTGCAATCTCCACCTCCCAGGTTCAAGTGATTCTCCTGCCTCAGCCTCCAAATAACTGGGACTAGAGACAGGCACCACCATGCCCAGCTAACTTTTGTATTTTTAGTAGAGATGGGGTTTTGCCATGTTGGCCAGTCTGGTCTCAAACTCCTGACCTCAGGTGATCCACCCACCTCAGCCACCCAAAGTGCTGGGATTACAGGCGTAAGCCACCGCACCTGGCCAGATTCTAAACTTTATATAAAAATTCAAACAAGGAATAACCATAACACCTTTAAAAAGAACAAAGTTGGAGGACTTACACTACTTGATTTCAAAACATATTATAAAGCTACAGTAATCAAGACAGTGTGGTTTTGGTATAAAGATAAACATATAGGTTAATGTTACACAACAGAGTCTCCAAAAATAGATCCATATGTAAAAGGCCAATTGATTTTTGACAAGGGTACCAAAGCAATTAAGTGGAAAAAGGATAATCTTTGTGTTTTGTTTTGTTTAAAGATGGGGTCTTTCTCTGTTGCTCAGACTGAGGTGTAGTGGTGTGATTCTAGCTCACTGCAGCCTGAAACTCCTAAGCTCAAGTTATCCTCTCATCTCAGCCTCCTGCGTAGTGGGACTACAGGTGGGCACTACCACACCCAGCTAATTTTAAAAAGTGGTTTTGTTTTGTCCTGTTTTGTTTGTTTGTTTGTTTTGTAGAGATGGGGTCTTGCTATGTTGCCTAGGCTAGTCTCAAACTCCTGGCCTCAAGCAATCCTCCTGCCTCAGCCTCCCAAAGTGCTGGGAATACAAGTGTCAGTCAATGCACCTGGCCTGGAAAAGGATAACCTTTTAATCAAATAGTGCTGGTACAATTGGATGTTCATCTGCAACAAATAGTGTTGGAATAACTAGACGTCCATATGCAAAAAACAAACAAAACCCCAAAATCCCATAGCCCTTACTTCACAAAACATACATTAACCCAAAATGGATCCTAAACTCAAGTGTAAGAGCTAAAATTATATAACTTCTAGAAGAAAATATAAAATAAAAATCATAGTTACATTAGGCAGGGAAAAATTTCTTAAGTAGGACACAAATGCAGAAATTATAAAAGAAAAGAAAAAATCATTAAACCAGATTTTATGAAAATTCAAAATTAAAACATTTTACTATTCAAAAGTCACTATTAAGAAATGGAAAGGCAAGCCACAGACTGGGAGAAAATACTGGCAAGTCTCATATATCCAACAAAGGACTTATATCTTGAATAAAAAATAACTCTTACAATTCAATATTAGTATTAAAAGCAATAAAAATGTACAAAAGATTTAAATAGGACACTTTACTAAAGATGATATACATATGGCAAATACACACATGAAAAGATGCTCAACATGATTAGCCATTAGAAAAATATACATTAAAACTACAAAGAAATTCTAATACATACCTATTACACCGGCTAAATTTAAAAAAAATACTTACCATAATAAGTGTTGGTGAGAATGTGGAGGAATGGAACCCTCCTACAATATTGATTTAAGATGTTTACAATCACTTGGGAAAATGATTTGACAGCTTTAAAAAATGATAATGATATACCTACCATATGATCCAGTCATTCTACTCACAGATTTAACCATGATGAGCCATTCTATTCATAGATTTAACCAAGAAAAATGAAAGTATATGTTCACACAGACTTATATGTGACTGTTCATAGCAGCTTTATTCATAATAGCTATGAATAACTATTAATAATAGCCAGAAATAATGCAAATGTTCACCAGGTGAATGAATAAACAAACTATAATATATCTATGCAATTGAGTATTACTCAGTGATATTAAAGAACAAACTGTTGATATATGCAACGACATAGACAGATATAAATATAATCATGCGGAGTAAAAGAAGGCAAAGAAAAATACACACTATATGATTCGATTGGCATAAAATTCTAGAAAATACAAGCTACTGTAGTGATAGAAAGCACATCAGTGGTTGCCTGGGGGTTGTGGAGCTGGATTATAAAGGGGCACAAGGAAACTTTTGGGTGTGATGAACATGCTTATTATCTTAATTATGGTAATAGTTTCACACACATTGTCAAAACTCATCAATTTATATACGTATTTATACATGTGTATGTTATTGTATATCAATTATATCTCAATAAAATGTAAAATTAAGTCAATTTGCCTCAATATCATAGTGAATATATTAATAAAATAGGACTAATTTTCCAAACAAATAAAAATCAGTATCCTGAGTGACATTAGCAAGATGGAATAGAAAACCCTCAACTCTCCTAACCACATGAACACACAAATTCAACAATAAAACATAGACAAATTCCTTTTTGAAAAATCCAGAAACTACATAAGAGACTCCTGTACGATGAGACTAGCCACATTAAAGCCAGTAGGGAAATCTGAGAGACCCTTTCAACATAATAACTCCCCCCTGTACAGAGTCATACAATTGGGAAGACTCCCTCACCAGATTCTAACTTCTCCCTAGGAAGGGAAGGAGTTAGACCACACATGTTCAGTGCCCCAACTTTTCCAGGAGTTGTTCAGAAAATTGGCTTCAGTTTTGCCTGTCTCAGAGTGATGATGGGATCTAGCATCTAGCCACCTTGGAACCACTGAGATCAGAGACAGTATTTTAGGCTCGCAGTTGCTATAACCCCTCTCCCCAGCTTAGCACAGAGCCAGCAGATGAAAATCCCTAGCTCCTATCTTCTCTCTGGTGAGGAAAGGAGTTGGACCACGGGTCTGGTGCTCCAACCTTTTTTGTCGGGGATGCACAAAGGACTGGCTTATGTCTTGTTTGTATTGAAGTACTGACAGAACCCAGCACACTCTGTTTCAGGACCAGTGTGATCAGAGATGGCGGTTTGGCCTTGCAGTTTCCCTGCTAAGAACCAAAGAAAGTAGGTTGGAATAGCACAAAGGTTTAAAAGGCCCCCTAAATCTCTAGTTGGCCTGACTGATGAGGGTCTTCTCCTGTAAAAGGCTAGGCCATGAAAACTGGGATAGGAAGACATTTATTTAAGGAACAGATACTCACATGAAGAGCCAAGGGACATGAAGAAACAGGGAAATATATCCCAAACAAAGGGACAAAATAAATGTACTGGGATCAATCCTAATGAAATGGAGATATATGATTTACCTGACAGTCAAAACTAACATAAAGATGTTCAAGGAGGTCAGAAGAACAACACATGAACAAAGTAAAAATTTCAAAAAAGAGATATAAAAATATATATTGAAAATTCAGGCTGGGCATGGTGGCTCATGCCTGTAATCTCAGCACTTTGGGAGGCTGAAGCAGGAGGATTGCTTGAGGCTAGGAGTTTGAGACCAGCCTCGGCAACACAGTAAGACCTTGTCTCTACAGAAAAATTTTTAAAAAGCCTTGCATGGTGGCACTCGCCTATAGTCCCAGCTACATGGGAGGCTGAGATGGGAGATCACGTGAGCCCAGGATTTTGAGTCAACAGTGAGCTATGATTTTGCCACTGCACGCCAGTTTGGGCAACAGAGCAAGACCCTGTCTCAAAAAAAGAAAAAAAAAAAAACCAGAAATCTTGGAGCTGAAGAATATAATAACTGAACCAAAAAATTCACTAGAGGCGTTCAACATGAGACTCAAGCAAAAGAAAGGATCAGCAAACTTGAAGATAAGGCATTGGAAATTATACAGTCAGAGGAGGAAAAGAATTACAGAGAGTGAAGAAAGCTGAAGAGACTTAAAGGCCATGACCAAGTAGACCAATACATGCATTATGGAAGTTCCAGAAGGAGATTAAAAAGAGAAAGGGTTCCAAAAAGCTTATTCAAATAAATAATTGCAAAATACTTTGCAAATCTAGGAAAGGAAACGAACATCCAGATCCATCGGGCTCAATAGATGGCAAATAAGATAAACTCAAAGAAATCTATACTAAGACACATTATAATCAAATTGTCCATAAACAAAGATGAAAAGAGAAGTTTGAAAGTAGCAAAAGAAAAATAACCTGTCACATAAAAGAAACCTCCAAAAGACTATCAGTGGATTTCTCAGCTAAAACCTTGCAGACCAGAAGGGAGTAGGATCATATATTCAAAGTGCTAAAAAAAAACAACCCACCAGCAACCAAGACTACTATATCTGTCAAAACCATCCTTCAAAATGATGAAGAGATTAAGCTTTTGCCAGACCAAAAAACAAACAAACAAAAAAACCCGAGAGAGTTCATCACCACCAGACTTGCCTTAAAAGAAATGTTAAAGAGTTAAAGGGAGTTCTTTGTGCTTAAATGAAAGAACATAAAATAATAATATAAAAAATACAGACAAGTGTAAAATTCACTGGCAAAGTTAAATATATAACCAAATACAGAATAATGTAATGCTGTGACAGTGGTAGGTAAAACATTTTTAATTCTAGTATAAAAGTTAAAAGGCAAAAAAGTATTAGATTGTAAATATAAAATATGTTAATGTTAATGGATACAAAATAAAATGATAGGTAAATTGTGACATCAATAGCATAAAGTGTGTGAAGGGGAAACTGTAGTTTTTGTATGTGATTGATTTTAGGTTGTTAATCAGCTTAAAATAGCCTACAATAACTACAAGATATTTTAATGTAAACTCTTGGTAACTACAAAGAACATACCTATTGAAAATATACACAAAAGAAAAAGAGAAATCACTCAATACAAAAATCAAAACACAAAGGAAGACATTACAAAACAAGAAAAAAGAAAAAAGAATTATACGACAGAAAATAATAAGCAAAATTGATAACGCTAAGTTCTTCTCTATTAATAACTACTTTAAATATAAATGGGTTGACTCCCAAATTGAGAGCTATAGAGTGAGTGAATAGATCAAAAAACAAGATCCAACTATATGCTGTCTATAAGAGATTCACTTAAGTTTTAAGGACACACAGGCTGAAAGTAAAGGAATGGACAAAGATATTCCACGCAAATGCTAACCAAAAAAGAGCAAGGTGGCTACACTTATATCAGACAAAATAGGCCAAAACCTGTCACAAGAGACAAAAGACAATGTGTAATGAAAAAAGGCCAATTCACAGGATGGTATAAGAATTGTGAATATATATGTACACAACATTAAATCACCTAAATATATAAAGCAAACATTGACAGAACTGAAGGGAGAAATAGTTAGCAATACTATAATAGTAGGAGACTTCAATATTCTACTTTCAATAATGGATGGAACATCCAGACAGATGATCAAAAGGAAACAGTGAACTTGAAAAATGCTATAGATCAAACGGACCTAACAGAAACATAGAACATTCCACCCAAAGCAACAAAATATACATTCTTTTCAAGTACACACAGAACATTCTCCAAGATAGATCACATGCTAGGTCACAAAACAAACTGAAGAAGATTGAAATCATACCATGTATATTTTCTGACCACAATGGAATGAAACTAGAAATCAGTATCAGAAAAAAAAAAAACTGGCAAATTCAAAAATACATGAAAATTAAACAATACACTCCTAAATAACCAATGGGTGAAACAAAAAATCAAAAGGGAAATTAGAAAATATTTTGAGATAAATGAAAAATAAAATGGAATGTACAAAACCTATGGAATGCAGCAAAATCAGGACTAAGAGGAAAATTAGAGTGATAAATGCCTACATTAAAAAAGAAAAATCTCAAATAACCCACCTTTACACCTCAAGAAATTAGAAAAATAAGGAAAATAAAGCTAATCCCAAAGTTACTTGAAGGAAAGAAATAATAAAGATTAGAGCAGAAATAAACAATAGAAAATAGAAAAATAATAGAAAAGATCAACAAAACGAAGTGTTAACTTTTTGAAGCAATCAACAAAATCGAAAACCTTTGGCTAGGTTAAGAAAAAAGAGAAAGACACAAATAAATTAAATCATCAATGAAAGAGAAGACATTACAACTGATACCACAATTACAATCATGCATCACCTAACAGGATTATGTTCTGAGAAATGTGTCATAAGGTGATTTCATCACTGTGTGACATCACAGAGTGTACTTACACAAACCTAGATGGTATAGCCTATTACACTTAGGCTATATGGTAGAGCCTATTGCTCCTAGTCTACAAACCTATACAGTATGTTACTGTATTGAATACTTTATGCAATTATACCACAATGGTAAGTATTTGTGAATCTAAATATAGCTAAACATAGAAAAGGTATAGTAAAAATATGGTACTAAAATTTTATGGGACCACTGTCATATATGTGGTCTGTCATTGATTGAAACATCATTATGAGATGCATGACTGTATATGCCAACAAAGTGGAAAACTTAGAAGAAATGGAAAAATTTTTAGAAACATACGACTGACCAAGACTGAGTCACAAAGAAATAGAAAAAAATCCGAACAGACCTGTAACTAGTAAGGAGATTGAATTAGTAAATTAAAAATCTCCCAATAAAGAAAAACCCAGGAACAGATTACTTTACTGGTGAATTCTATGAAATATTTGAAAAAGAATTAATGCCAATCCTTCTCAAACTCTCCCAAAAATTGAAGAGAAGGGAAAATTTCCAAACTCATTTTATGAGACCAGCATTATACCTGATACAGATAAGGACACTACAAAAAAAGAAAACTAAAGGCCAATATCCCCAATGAAAATGGATGCGAAAATCCTCAACAAAATGCCAGAAAACGGAATTCAATGGCACAGGAAAAGGATGATACCCTGTGACCAAGTGGGATTTATCTCTGGTGTGCAAAGATGGTTCAACATATGCAGATCAATAAATGTGATACAACACATTAGCAGAATAAGGGATAAAAAGCACATGATCATTTTGAGATACAAAAAAAAAAAAAAAGCATTTGACAAATTCAACAGCCTTTCACAAAAAGCTCTCAACAAACTAGAAATAGAATGAAATTACCTCAACAAAATAAAGGCCATATAAGAAAACCCCACAGCTAATGTCACACTCAATGGTGAAAAGCTAAGTTTTTCCTCTAAGATCAGGAACAAGGCAAAAATGCCCACTCTTGCCACTTCTGTTCAACATAGTGCTGGAATCCTTACCCAGCATAATTAGGCAAGAAAAAAAAAGTAAAGGCATCAAAATAAGAAAGAAACAAGTAAAATTATTTTTTACTTATCAGATAACATGATCTTATATGGAGAAACTCCTAGACACTCCATAAAAAAACTGTTAGAACTAATAAATTCAGTAAAGTTACAGGATACAAAATCAACATGCAAAAATCAGCAGTGTTTCTATACTCTAACAATGTACTATCTCAAAAAAGTAAGAAAACAATCCCATTTACTATAGCACCTAAAAGAATAAAATACTTAGGAATAAATGTAACTAAGAAGGCAAAATACTTGTATACTGAAAACTGTAAAACATTGATGAAAGAAATCAAAGAAGACACAAATAAACAAGACATTCATGCTATTGAATGCAACACTTATTGTTAAAAAATGTCCATACTACCCAAAGTGATCTAGAATCAGTGTAATCCCTATCAAAATCTTAATGGCACTTTTTTTTTTGAGATAGGGTCTTGCTCTTTTACCCAAGTTGGAGTGCAGTAGCATGATCAAGACTCACTGCAGCCTTGATTGCCCAGGCTGAAGTAATCCTCCCACCTCAGCCTCCTGAGTAGCTGGGACTACAGGCATGTGCTACCATGCCTGACTTTTTTTTGTTGTTGTTTAGAAACAAGGTCTCACTATGTTGTCCAGGCTGGTCTTGAAATCCTAGGCTCAAGCAATCCTCTTCCCTCAATCTTCAAAAGTGCTGGGACCCTAATGGCATTTTTTTACAGAAACAGGAAAAAAAAATCTGCAATTCACAGGGAATTGCAAAGAACTTCAAATAGCCAAAACAATCTTATAAAAGAAAAAGCTGGATTCCCTGATTTCAATTTATATTGCAAAGTTATAGTAATCAACAGTATGTACTAACATAAAGACAGATATATAGAGCAAGAGCACAGAAGAGAGAGGCCCAAAATAAACTCACCCATATATGGCTAAGTAATCTTTGAGAAGGGAATCAAGACTACAAAATGGGGGAAGGATAGTCTCTTCAATGAATGGTATAGGAAAACTGGATCTCAAACCACTTTCTTACACCATATGCATAAGCATAAGACCTGAAAGTGCAAAACTCGTAGTAGAAGAAAATGTGAGGGAAAAGGCTCTTGACATTAGTCTTGGCCATGGGTTCTTGAATATGACACTAAAAGCACAGGCAACAAAAGTAAAAATAAACAAGTGGGACAACATCAAACTAAAAGGCTTCTGCACAACAAATGAATTTTTTAACACAGTGAAGAGGTAGGCCGGGGATGGTGGCTCATGCCTGTAATCCTAGCACTTTGGGAGGCCGAGGCAGGTGGATCACCTGAGGTCAGGAGTTCAAGACCAGTCTGGCCAACATGGTGAAACCCCATCTCTACTAAAAATACGAAAAAGAAAAGAAAATTAGCCGAGCGTGGTGGTGAGCATCTGTAATCCCAGCTACTCGGGAGGCTGAGGCAGGAGAATCGCTTGAACCCGGGCAGCAGAGGTTATAGTGAGCTGAGATCACGCCACTGCACTCCAGTCTGGGTGACAGAGCAAGACTCCCTCTCAGGGGAAAAAGAAAGAAAGAAAGAAAGAAAAGGCAGCCTATGAAATGGAAGAAAATATTTGCAAAGAATTTATCTGATAAGCGGTTAATATCCAAAACATATAAGGAACTTATACAACTCAACAGTGTAATGACAAAATCCAGTTAAAAACGGGCAAAGGACTTGAGTAAACAAACATTTCTCCAAATAAGACATATAAACAGCCAACAGGCCCATGAAAAGATGCTCAACATCACTAATCATTAAGGAAATGCAAGTCAAAACCACAATGAGATATCACCTGATACCTGTTAGGATGGCCATTTTTTTTAAAAAAAAAGGTAAGTGTTGGATATGGAGAAACTGCAACACTCATACACTGTGGGTAGGAATGTAAAATGGTGCTGCTGCTATGGAAAACAGTATGGAGGTTACTCAAAAAATTAATACTGGAACTACACACTAGATCCAGCATTCCCATTTCTGGGTATTCATCTAAAAGAATTGAAATCAGGATCTTGAAGACATATTTAAAACCACATGTTCATTGGAACATTGTTTATAATAACCAAGATGTAGAATCAACCTAAACGTCCATCAATGAAAGAATAAAGAAAATGTGGCATAAGACACAGTGAAATATCATTCCAGAGGAAATCTTCCAATATGCAACAACATAGATAAGTCTGGAGAACATTATGCTAAATGAAATAAGCCAGTCACAGAAGGACAAATATTGCATAATTTTGCTTATATGATGTATCTAAAATAGTCAAACTCGGAAGCAGAGGGTAGAATGTTGGTTGCCAGGAGCCAGGGGGAGAGGGAAATGGGGAGTTGCTATTCAAGGAGTATAAAGTTTCAGTAATACAAGATGAAGATGTTCTACAAATCTGCTCTACAACATTGTGCCTATAGTTAACAGTGTGGTATTGTGAATTTAAAATCCTGTTAAAATTGTAGCTCTCATGTTAAATGTTCTCACTACAATAAAAAGTAAGTTAGATGAATGTAAAATTTTAACAAGCCATATGAATACACTTTCTGACATCGAAAATACAAAAGTAAAGACTGGGGGAAAAAATCAGTATCATTGCTTTTTAATCAAATTTTATCCAGTAGGCACAACCCATTTTGGAAGAGGAGACTATTTAATGACTCCCAGACCCTTCTAATCCCGAAGATTTTAGTAAAAACAATAAGGGGTCATGAATGCTGAACACTAATATATATTGCAGTAACTAGTATCACCCTTTTGGAGAACAGATTTCAGGTGATATCTGAAAGAAAAGAAAAAAGAGGGGTTACTAACTTTGGCTTTGTTGAATGATGAAATTAAAGCAGGGCTACCTGGCCTAAAGTCTTTCAATAGTTAAAAACTAATCTTGGGGCTTTTAAACTCATTTAAGAAGTCATAACCATTATACAAGAAAATAGACGGAAAAAAAAAAGATGTGTGGTTCCCATATGGTTCAGTAATACTCACAACCAGTCTATGACTTCCTTAAAGAGTCTGATGAAATATGTGAAGGGAGAAAAAAAGGGGCCCTGTGAAAGTTGTATGGGTTGGGGTGGGGGTTGATGAAGATATTATGGGGCCAGAGAGAGAAATCAAGAGCACATTTTGTACTTTACAAAACCAAGTTAGACACCTTGAGGTAGGTGGCTTATACTTATGTAAAATACCAGCCAATGCATCAACATAAATTTGTAAAGTACCCACTAATGATTTATAGTCAATACTTAGTGAACTAGAACACTGAAACTAGAACTATTTAATTTTTTTAACTTCTGAAAGATAATTAAATTGGTACACATGGAATTAGCAGTACCGTGATCCTTCAGAGAATGATATGTTACCCCCCGAATTAGCCTGTCTGGGTAGTAAATCATGTTCTTGTCTAACATGCTAGATGAGCATATCTCACTCAACCAGAGAGCTTGGCAAATTTTAGACAGAACTCATTTACAAAATACACACGGAAAACTACAATCACTATGAAATGAAGAGAAGAAATAGAAAGAAGAGAAGGAGGAGGTTGGGGGAGGGACGTTCTGTAGGATGCAGCATTTTAAAGAGGCTTTCTTAGCACAGAAGACAAGGAAGCTTTGCACTCAGAAAACTGTCCCTCCAACTACCCAACCACCTTCCATCATTCTCTCTCTCTGACACACACACACACACACACACACACACACACACACACACACACATTCACGGTCTCCAGATTTGCAATCTCTAGATTGTGTGTTGAGGTATCTATCTATCTACCTACCTACCTATTTATCTATCTAGCATAGTAATACATGTTAAGGACAAGGAAGAGGGGAGATCAGAAGTAATAAATATTAAGGAAGTCAGATCGCAGATAAGGTATGTAATGAAATTTCTTTTTTATATTGTTCCTCATTTGGTTCCCAGTATATATATGTATGACTATGTATATAAATGTGTATATATATGTGTGTGTGTCTATAAAAATATATGTCATATATATGATATATATGTTGATAACAACATCTATATCTATATCTATATATAATATATATCTATATCTATATATATAAAACTATGGATAACAACACTTGTTTTCTGGCCCTGTCACTGACAGTACCTGGGAACAAATGTACAAAACTATGGGGCAATAAACAGAAATGAATTAATAGCCTAAGGAAGAAAGAATTTAGAGCCAGATTTAGAAAGAGGAGATTCATACAAACTTAAAAAAAAGAAATCTCAAGTCTTTCAGAAGTTCCTAAAGCCTAGCTCCACTTGTTAAATGCTCTATGGAACATACTTGGGGTTAAAAGCCTAATCCAGCAGTTTATATCTGTGGGCCCTGCCCTCGATGAGCGCATCCCATGAAGTATATAAAACAAGCATGCCCAGCTCATTAGAAAGAACATGGTGAGCACCAGATGGAAGATGGGGTAGAATGGGACCAGAAGGAAGGGTAATTTCTGATGGGCTTCAAGGAATAGGCAAGATTTAGTCAGGTAGCTGGGACTAGAAATGCATTTTAAGAAACCATGAAAACAAGTCACTGGGCATATTCAGAAAATTGTTGTCAGATTTGAGGCTGACTGTGTATGGCAGTGATTATGGGTATGTGCTCTGGAGATAGCCTTTCTGGTTTAAAATCCTAGCTCTACCATTTACTAACTGTGAGACTCTGGGTAAACAATTTGGATTTCTATATGCCTCATTTTCTTTCTCTATAAAATGGGGAAGAATAATAGAAACTTATATAGTTGCTATGTGGATTAAATAATACATGTAAAATCATTTAGAACAGTGTCTGACATCCAATAAGTGCTGAATAAATATTAGCTATTTTTAAAAACGTGGATGAAGTGCAAAGGAAGTGTCCATGATTTCAGTCTACAGGGGAAGATAGGAGCCATGTTTCTGGAGAACTTCGGATGCCAAACCTGAGGGGTTTGAACTTAAATCAAGATGAAGCAAGTTTTTAACAATAGAGTATCATAAAGGCAGATCAGTTGGTGTCAGTTTGTGGTAGGAGACATTGAACAACTCTTGCTATCTGACAATACAAAGGGCTGGCTTATGAGATAATGTCCTCCATCAATGGAAGCATTCAACAGCACAATCTGACCAAACAAATTCAAGGGTGTTATTAATGGCACTCAGGCAGCAGGTTAGTGTTGGTCAGCTTGGATGGCCTGCCTCTAAGATTCCTTTCAACTGTGAGTTAATTTATGATAAAGACTCTGGGACCAATATGGAAGAAAGATTTTTTCAAGGCACTGCTGGGAGCATGCAGCCATAGCGACAATTCAAGTGAGAGAGAACAGTAGAGAGAGTGGAAATGGTGGGAGGTGGGGAGACACTGGGAAGATTTCTGGTCTAGAATGTTAGAGGTGGAAAGGATAGAGTTCTGGTCTAGAATGTCGGAGGTGGAAGGAATGGTAGGGTTAGGATTTTAACCCACCTGTGAGACCAACCAGTCAGTCCAGCTTCCTCATTGTATAGACAGGGAAACTAACATTCTTGGATAGAAGAAGTGTCTTATAAGATAAATTTAACAGGAGTGATCTTAGAAGGAGGGAAGCCAGCCAGGAATCCAGAAACCAGACATAAAGTAATAAGAGCTTGGAAGAGGGTGGGAGTAGCAGGAATTGAAAAGAAGCGGGTGGATATAAGGGTTATTGTAAAGGAAGCAAGACTGACAGAATGTGGGATATGGGATGAGTAAGCAATGACTCCATGATTTTAATGCTAGCTGAGTGGGCGGTGGAGAGGCCAAGGAAAGAGCCCATTTTACAAGGGGAAGACAAGTTCCATTTTAGATATACTGGGGTATGAGGTAAAAAAAAATATTCCAGTGGATACTATCAGACAGTGGAAAAGATTAAGACTAGAGATTCAGGAGTTATGAGATCTCATTGTTGCTTTCTTGAGGAAAAGAGGAGAGGCAGAAAGGACAGTGGGAGGCAGAATAGGCAAAGAAGAAACAGAGAAAAGAGTGAGCGGGGAGGGGCTGAGCACTGAGCCTTGAGGCTCCATAGGATGGAGATAAGAGAGGCAGTCGATTCACAGAGGAGAATGGAGAAACAGCAAGAGAAGATGCAGAAACAAGAGAGTTCGGTATTACAGGTGCTATACTGGCAGCAGAGTTTGGAGAAGGTCGAGTCTGAATGGTTTGGAAACAATGCCAATGACTAGCAATACTAAGGACTGTTTAAATAATTAAATACAATATGGCTGTTAAAAAATAGAGACAACCCTCTGTATGCTTGATAGGGAAAGATCTCTAGGATATGTAAGTGAAAAAAGCGAAGTGCAAAAGATTGTTTTAGTATGCTACCTTTTGTATAAAAGGCAAAATAAAGAATCTATATTGACATTTGCTTGTGTATGTATAGAGAGGCTCTGAAAAGACACACAGAAATACCTAAGCACAGTTGGAGGTAGTGGTGAAACTGGACAGATGAGAGACAAGGATGACTGGGAAACTATTCTCTGCCTTTTCATACTAACTAGCTTTTAAACCACATAAACGTTACCTATTCAATGAATAATTAAAAAACAATAATTCTATAGAGAAAACAAGGATGATGAAAACAGTGAAAAGGCCAGTATATTTGGCCCTCAGGAAGACCTCATTGGAAGCCAGATTGGAGAGGATTCAGGAAGACAGGCAGTGAGGAAATAGAGACACTGAGCATGAACGTATATGAGCATAAACAACATGCCTACGTATAATGTATCTTTGGAAGGGTGTCTTTGGAAGAGTACACAAGGAATTGGTAACAGTGATTGCCACTGGGAAGGGAAATTAGGTGGTTTAGGGAAATGAATGAAGAAAGATGTACCCATTTATATAGTTTTTAAAATTTTGTTCCATGAACATTTATCACCTATCCCCAAAATAAACATTTAAACAAATAAATTGTGCTAGAAGAGAAGGAAGGAGGGGAGAGGGAGAGAGGGAGGCCACCCCTCACTTAAAAAAAAAATTTATTGAGAGAGAGGGCAAGTAAGAGGGGTAGGTTTGTAGAGGCCAAGAGGGTCAAGTCTGGTTTTTTGTTTATTGCTTACTCCCCTTCTAGTTTGGGAGGCAACCGGAGCATGGGAAAGAACAGGCACTCTAAAATCAGATAAACTGGATTTTGAATACCAGCTCTGCCAGTTACTGGTCCAGTGAATTCTGGAAAGTTACTTAACCCTCTTAGCCTCAATTTCAGAATCTTAGGATAGGGACACTACTAAGTATCTCTTGGTGCGTTATATTATTTCATCCTGGGAGTCTAATCTGTGTTTTTTAACAAGCTTCCCAGGAAAGTTGTAAAATGACTGATCTGTGAAACTCACCTTTTCCCAATGCTATGAAACACAGAATATAGTCATAACAATAGTTAACAGTGGTATTAAAAAGACACTATGAAACACAGAAAGGGGCTTTGGGGCTGAAGTAAAATTTTAAGGTATAGTGGGACAAGCATAGGATTTGGGGTCAGGTAGAGCTGGGTTCAAATCACAGCTCTACCACTTACTGGCTTGGTTACTTGGAGAACATTACTTTGTCCCTCTGAACCTCATTATTTCATCTGTAAAATAGGAATATTACTACTTAATTTACAGTAAGTAGAGATGAGAAGATTAGAGTATGCATATAAAATTCCCAGAAGAAAATATGCATTTAATTAATGGTAACTCTGACCATCACCAGCCTGGAGTTAGGGTTCCCAAGCACATGAAAACAGCAATGCCAATTTTCTACTGTGCTTTTCCATTCCCTTGACCCTCCGAACCAGGCCTGAAAACATAAAAGCACACCAGCTATCCCTTTGATTTTTCAAGCACCTATGAGGTCACCCAAAGAATTCCCTCCTGCCATTTGAACCGTTAATTCATTCTCAAATGATTTACTGGCTGCCTGGCCTCCAAATGACCATGCTAGCAGCCATGTCCTTCCTATCTGAGGCTCTGTCCCTTTGATATCAACAGTGCCTCTGATGGGGTTTACCATTCCCACACTCTACGAGCCTGCTTCTAAGACAAAATTTTCAATCTTGGAAGGACTTAATACAAACAACAGTAAGGAAGAAGCTAACATTATCTGCTTCTCTCACCAATGCCTGCAAAGGCTGGATCATCTCCTCTCTAAGGCTTTCTCAGTTTGTTTGTACTCCTTTCATACTTATTGTGATCGTGATAAGGACAAACACTTCCTAGGGCCCCTTTTGAGGCCTGTTCCTAAAGTCATTCCAGTGGGTGAACTCTCCAACAGTACCCTGGACAGGAACAAACTAAGAGAAGCCCTATAGTGTGTCTTTTAAACTGTCACAGTACTACTACTGTGAATTTCAACCTGTTCCCTTTAGTGCCCTTACATAACCTAATTGACTGCCACAGAGACAGTTAACCACCAATGAGATTAGACCCCATTTGGAAGGAAGACAGAATGAGTTCCCTTTGGCCCTTCTCAGCATTCTCAGCTTTGAGTAAAATAGGGAGAATAGCAATGTCATGGTCAAATAATAAGGACACTTAAGACACTGTGTATAAATACCAGACAGTGACTCACATCCAAGGCCAGTCAGACACAACATGTTAGAGCTTGCTTAAGAAAAAGTGAAAACACACACATACACATTCACACATAAACACACAGAGTGTGTTCACCCAAAGCTACTGCCTCTCAGCTAAAGCAGTGAAACACTTGAGTCGGGCAGAAGACACACACTACACTCACCTTAAACACATAGCAACAAGTGGGATGGCTGTTGTTTTAAGAGTCTCACAGCAATGCGTCCCAACAGCATGGGAAATGCTGCAATCATCAGCCAGCTGGCCTCTCCCACATGCAAACCTCGGAACACAGCTTACACACAGGAACTACAGCAGCAGCATGAAATTCAACTGTTACAAACCAAACTTCAGGCAGCCTGGGGACAAGCAGGTAGCCAACCCCATCCTCTATGGCTCCTTCTTATCCTGGGTTGCCTCTGGGATCCTTCTCAACTTCTGTCCCCACCAATATTTTCTTCTAAGTGTTCCCTCTGCCTCTAGTTCACATGTGTGTGTCATTCAAGGCTCACCCCACTTAGGTGGGGTGTCACACAAAGTTTGGGAAACTTGGCCAGTGTGTCCAGATCATCTAGTCATATTCTCTAATTTAGGCTTGGAAGTGGAAAGGGGAAAGATTACCAATCACTGAGTAAAAAATTTTTGCTTGACTCTTCTTATATATTATATCTAAACCAGCAAACCATGCTGGAGAGTCTACTCTGTGCTGATGATGGAAAATATATAGAAGATGCAGCCATTGTCATCTAGGAGATCTTGATCCAGCAAACCAAACATAAGACAGCCAAAGTACCCAAAGATGACTACTGGAAAATCAGAACTCTGGCATTTCAAAGGGGAGTTTCTGATTGCTTCCACCCAGGAGCAATCAGAGATGATGCCCTAGAGGCTTAGAGGTAGGGCTTGAAGGTTAGGTCCTATGGAGAGGGCCAGAGAAGTGAGAAGTCCTTCCAAGGATGCAGTGTAAAGTCTAGCCACTGGAAAGAACATCATGATGAGAAAATTGGAGGCCAGAATTTCCCAGGTGGGTTTGGGGAACAGAGAGATAACCATTCTGCCTGAAAACCTGGGGCCTGGAAGGATTGCTAAGACTAGAGCCAGATGGAGAATGGTCTGTAACACCAGGCAAAAGTAGTTTGGGCTCTATTCTACAGGCAGCAGGGAACCATTAAATAATTTTAAGGGAGGGAGGAGGGGATGATCAAAGGGAAAGAAACCATTGAGGAGGCCACTACAGTAGTGTAGTTGTTCCAAAATGAGGCTTCTTCCTGCCTGTGCCAGCTCTTGCAAGATCCTCCTTCAAAGCTGCCCTTTCCCATCTGAGCTCACTATCTCAGAGCTCATTACTATGCATCTCTTTTGAGTTGAGAGATATATCAATGACATTTCTTATTCTGAATGAGACTCCCAATGTTGTATTGAAGTTGGGTCAAGGGCTTGAAAAAAAAAACAGAAGCTACATCTGAATCTCCCAGTTTAGATGAAAGGGAAGTATGATGCATTATTTCCATTGCTGCAACACAATCAGGTGGCTTGATCCCTGGGGTCACTGGTCTCCCCTAAGATGCCAACGTGGTGGGGAAGGGAGGGAAGGGGAGAGGAAAAGGGAGAGCGGGGGAGAGAGGGAGAGAGACAGAGAGAGAGACAGAGAGAGAGAGAGAGAGAGAAAGAGGGAGAGAGAGAATGTACTGCCAGCATGGGGCAAAACCTGATTGTCAAGTGCTTTTCTGGGGCCTGTTCCAGATCACTGTCACTTACAGACTTAGACTAAAGTTCAGCCTTAAATTAGGGCTCCAACCTAGGGGATAGGAGATGGAAGGGCCCCACCTGGGAATTAACTCTCCCTGATCCTTAATTATTTTGGCTTTTACTAGTGGCTAGATGGGGAGAGGGATGTAACCTGAACCCTAGTGCAGCTGAGAAGGGCTAAGAGCCAAAACCCTTTTTAAGCAGATACAGTATGTGCAAGGTCTGGACAGGTTTCAGAACACTGCACATTTCCTCAGCCAAAGGCATGGGGAAAACATGCAAATTACATCTTGAGCCCCTTACTTCTAGAAAAGGAGAGTATCACCCTCCCACCAGGGCTCATGCAACAGAGGGAAGTTAGCAAGCAGACGCTTGTGAAAACCAGAGCACTTGGGCAATTTTTTACACAAAAATCTCCCCAGCAGCTACAGATTCAAATCAATTTCAATTATAAATTACAAGCTATTTCATCCTGTCAGAGAGAGGAGCTAGGTAAAGGAACCCATGTGGTCATTAGCCTTTTAGCAAGAAGTGAGTTTAGTCTACAAGAAGGTAGGGAAGGAGTTAATTTAGACCAGGTTCCATAGCATAAGCATCTTTACAACATTCAGATTTTCAGTTCTTCACCATGTAGAAAACCAGGTGATGTTGCATAAAAGTGGCAACGGAAAGGCAATCCAAGAAGGATAAAGGGGATGTGGGGAGGACTGGATTGGTCCTAACATTGACAAGTCTATCTGCACATAAAAGGAATCTTTCCTGGGAATTTCATGTAAGTATAAAGGACAGCAGTGCCAGGGTTTGGGGTCAGATAACCACGCCAACTTGCAAAAGTCTCTTAATAATAAAGCAATATTTCCCAACAACATTTGCAACAAATGAATTTGTGAAGTAGATCCCTATTTACTCTTTATTTTAGTGTGGTTACGACACCACTGTAGGCAATGAAATCACTCTTGAAAGTTTAACAATGCTTTTAAAAAGTCAAATTTAAGAACCAATACTACTGTAGAACATTAACAATGATATCTATGGATTAATAATACTACACTATGGGGAGAGTATAAAACTGCTAACAACAAGAATGCAATACAGACTTGAAACTAGTGCTTTGAGGTTTGCCTTACCAAGCCACCACATTTTGGTTTTCATATAGAGAAAACAGTCCTTAAACATCTTGGCAAGTTAACTGATGTTTTTTAACAGCCCCAAACCATTTTAACATTCCAGTCTGAAGTTTGGCCTTTTGACAGCTTCTTCTATTTTGTTTGTTTGTTTGCTATTTGGACTTTCATATCACTTCAAGTTCTAAGTTATACAAAATGAACTTCAGCCAGTAACACCTCAGTTGACAAGGCATCCCACAGATTGGAGGAGATAGCGAGACAAAGCTATGGCCAGGAAAGCCCATTAAATAACAATGCAGGTCTGTTCTACTATCTTTGGGGCATAAGATTGTCTGGCAATTAACTTGTTTCCACAACAACCAGTAGATTAGTAAATTGTCTGTGTTGATCATTATGTTCCTAAAATAATGTTTTGTTGTTTTAACTGATCAGTGGCCTTAAATAAACATGTTCCCCAACTGCCTAGGGACTTCTTAATTGGCCTACAGACACCTCAGTCTCAGAAGATCCAAAACCGAACTAAACCTGATTGGTCTTCCCAATTCCCGTCATCTCTCAGAGCCTTCTAGATTTTAAATATTAGATTAATCCCTGACTCCTACCTCTTCTTCATTTCTTCAATGGTATTCATTATCACTAACCTCTGGCAACTCACTAATGTATGACAAGTCAGCAAATTGCCAAGATGGCTGATTCCTTCAAAATGCCCTTACCTATCTATTGTTCAGTTCAGGTCTTTCCTCATGGAAGCAATTATGTGACTGGTACTGTGCTAAGTGCTTTATTCTTCTGAGATCAGATGAGATTGGGCACGTTCAAGGTGGTATGACCATAGACTAGGTGCCTTATTCTTAATACACTGATTATCCAAACAACAAAATGGCTACCTACTTCCAACTTGCATCCATTCTATAGCCCAGTTTTCTGGGGTATCCAGAATACCTGGCTCAAATCCACTCACCTTTATATCCCATTACTCTGCAAGAATCAAGAAGATCTCCACTGACTCACTTATGTAGCCATCCACACAAGCAATATGACATTGGGCAAGTTACTTAATCTTTCTTCAATTTCCTCATGTGTAAAATGGAGTTAATAAATTAGCTAACATGGTGAAACCCCATCTCTACTAAAAATACAAAAATTATCCGGGTGTGGTGGCACGTGCCTGTAGTCCCAGCTACTCGGGAGGCTGAGGTAGGAGAATCGCTTGAACCTGGGAGGCGGAGGTTGCAGTGAGCCGAGATCACACCACTGCACTCCAGCCTGGCAACAGAGTGAGACTCTGTCTCAAAAATAAAATAAAATAAAATAAAATAAAGGAAAATAAAATACAATAAAATAAAAGAGCTAATATGTGTTAAGTTAGAAAACTAGTGCCCAGAATATGTACTATAAAGTATTTGTTAGAAAACAAATAAAAATGACATCTATGGAGCTCTGTGCTAGTTTCATTGGCCATAGGAAGGCTCAGCTCCTAGAACAGGCACTCAATAAAATTTAATTAATGAATTAATCAGTGGATAAATGAACAAACACTACACGCTCTGCCCTTATTCTGTTAGTCAACACACTGTGGAGTGAACAAACTGGTCTCAGTCTTCTGTCTGTGTCTTTAGGACATGCAGGTCTTGTACTAACTGGAATCAATGTCCTTCTTCCTCCCAGGCCTACCTACCTAAATCCTGTATTATCCCTCAAGGCCTAGCTCCAATTCTTCCTTTTTCCACAAAACACCCAGCTACATCAGCCCACAATGAACTATCTTCCCACTGAATAAATGCTGCTCTTAGATCCTACCCCACAGTTTCAGTACTTAAAGCTTTTTGTTTCCTGGGCTTGTGGTAATGCAGCTCTTCAACAAAACTGTCATCTCTTTTGAGAATCCAGGGACCAGGTATTCTATGGTGGCTAACTCTTGTATTCTCTAGTTTAGGGTTAGGCACTTTACAAAGTGCTCAACAAATCTGCGTTGACTGGTTGGTTGGTTAGTTGAACAGTTGATTGATTGATTGATTGATTGATTGGAGTCCTAATTGAGAACTCTTAGGATGTTATCCTTTCAAAGTGCTGGCTGTTCAGACATTAGCAGAAATCATGTCTGGTCTTCCAACTTCTCGCAGTAGCAGACATTACACTAAAGGTGCCCTGCCTTTTCACACAACTCCCAATGATTAGGTAACTTCATACACTTCAATTTTTAGGCTCAAAATTTTCTTAAGAGAATTCCTGTTTAATAAGGGACACCTGTGGAATGCGCTTGCTTGCTTTCTGAAATCACATATACTGCTAATAATAGTATGAAATACATGATAAAAATGAATCTCCCTACTGGACAACAGTGCAGGTTGTATTACTCTCATTTTGCAAATATGGCAATTGAGATACAGAGAGGAAAATGACTTCCCAGGGTCACACAAATGATGAGTGGCAGAGTTAGGACTAAACTTTAGGCTTTCTGAATACTGACCCAGTCCCCTTACTCTGATTTGAGATTTAAAACAAAACAAAGACCTTCCTTTGACCCTGACCTCTGAGGAGCAGATACTCATAATATTATCAGTTTCTGCATCAAATTTCATTTCCCTCATTTCCCTCCCTCCCTCCCCCAACCCCTCATTCTTATCCAGTTCTCTTTCATTTCTCTTTCACCTGTGTAAACACGCTATTTTAGAAAGACCATGGGATTTGAAGTTGAACAGAAGTAAATTTGAATGTCAGCTGTCCCACTTACTATATGACTTAGAGTCTTTTACTTAACTTCTCCTGAGCCTCAGTTCTTCATCTGCACAATGGAAACACTAACATCTGGCCTCAAAAAGTCACTGTAAAAGTTAAATGAAAATACATGTAAAACACCTAGAAAATAGCAGTATTTGCTATACAGCGGTCCACTACCTCTGCGATCCCACCATGTCTAGGCTTTGACCACCTTTGGGTTCAAGAGGTTGCTGAACTCAGTGAGGCACAGCCACACAACTGAAGTATCCAGATCCTTGCCTGGTCTACTTTTGCTTGTTGTCTTGATCCTTCCTGACTGCCAATTTAAGTTAATACAGAGCTCCAAACTCTGTCAAGTCCTCTAAAGAATGTGAGAGTCAAGCCTGCTACTTACCCCCTGAAGCTTCAAGATGTCATCACTCACACTCTCAGTCAGAGTAAGATGCCATCCAAAGCCGCCTACCTGTAGAAGTTTTCAGGGTGGCTTTTACTTATATCAAACACAAACAAAAAGAAATGGAAAACAGCAAGGCGGCCCAACAAAGACAAGGCTTTAGCTTGTCATCCTCTCATAAGTAAAGATGGGGCTACAGCCATGAGACTCTAACTCCTTTCCAGAATAACTAGTCAAACCAGCTTTACTTCTAGCTCTACCTCATCTCACCTCCAACCCCTTCCCCCAAAAGAAAAATCAGTTTCTTATGGACCGTGAAAGGCAGTATAGGAGAACCATTGAAAACTTCCCTGCCAGAGGCTCAGGAAGAAAGAGAGAAGACCATACAGCTAGGAAACTGTTGAGTGGCATTAGGGTGGGGGACAGAAGACACCACAAAGGGGCTGTTCGTAACTGGGTTAACCCTTGATCCTGTCAAATTAGTCCCACCTCCCGCATTCCTCACAGATGTAACATTAAAAGACTTGAGTGAAAGTTAACAGACCATGTCCTCCCTGAGAACATACCAGGAAACAGCCACTTCTAGAAAGATAGGAAGTAGGAGTGTGGAGAAAAGCAATGCACTCCAAGAGCTGCCTGCTGTCAGTCAGCCTTCACACTTCCACAGCCTAGACCAAGTAAGGATCCTGGGGTCCTTAGCAACCCTTCAGTAAAGCAAGAACTTGTCCCATGGAGGGTATGAGAAGAAATAGGAGGGTGTGGCGAGCCAGAATAACATGCCATGATTGTTCAGCAAGTTGATAGAAGAATATAAAGAATGTGACAAAGAGTCTGTCCATCACTGAAAAAGAATAGAGAGAGATGCAGTGTGAGGAAATTTCCCTCTGATTCTGTCATGATTTGCTGAGTGTTTTCAAACCTATCAACCTCAACTCAGTGAGCTTCTCTCTCCCTCCTCCCTACCCCCACCACGGGAAGCATGGCTGAGCCAAGAGGGAAAAAGCTGGTACAGCAGACTAGAAGGGCTCACTGTGACCAAAAAAGAAAAAAGTTGGGTTTTGGACAGAGGGCAGGGCAGTCAATGAATGAACAAAGGGGCAATGGCACTTGAATGAGACAGTCCAAAATGTAGGCCTCAAGTAACTGGTGCTCTTGGGTGGGGGATGGGAACCAAAGACTTGACATAAAAGAAGGACAGCCTAGATGCATGGAAAATGTGTCTCTGTTGCTACTAGGCAGTACTTGTGTTGTGATATGGTACAGTCAGAGACTCACAGTGAAAGAGGAGGAAGTGGAAGTGAAGTCAAAGGGGAGAGGTTAGAGTTCACTTTGAGAGATCAAGTCATCTTGACTTTTGCAACTTTAGTGCCTGGTCAGGATGGCTATCTGACCAAGTAAACATGCCAGTGTGATGTGAGGAAGAATGGATCATCTGTTGCAACACTAATGCATAAGACAATTTTTCCACTTGGCCTATTTATACTGGATGGGGCAAAGAGGTATAAGGAAACAAATCTCTACCCCTTCCCAGTCCTTGGAACACAATCTTTAGCCAGAAAAAATAGTAACTCAACTTACTCATTAATGATTTTATTGAATTATGTGTGAAGGGAGTATTTCAGGGAGCACCAGGAGACACAAATTTTGGCTTCATAGAAGCTGAGTGAAAGTGATCTTGATACTGACATAACCAATATAAAAAGGTTACTTGCTGATTACAAGATAACTCTCAGAGTAACCCGGAATTCAGTTTCAGAGGGAAATGTAACTATGTACATACATCTGGTCCCAGCATCAAAGGTATGAACACCTTGGGCACTAAGGGTAGTAGAATCCCAAACTCCCCCAGAACTGTGTAACAGAGCTATCTAGAGCACTTTTTGTTCCTAACTAATGAATGCATTGTTTCCCAAGAATACCTTCTATAAATAAGCAGCTTGGAGCTTTGAATTCTGTTTCCTGTAGATAGGACATTATAAATGATGGTTAGGTTTTGTAATTTAATCAATGATACACTATGGATTAAATAGGCTTCTCCAGAACTGTTCTGAACGTAACCATTATAAATAACATTGTGTCAGTGAAGACATGTTTCCTAGACCTCTACACTCTCTTCCTTAGACCCCTTACCCTTCAGTAATAATATAGATTAAGCCCTACTCCAATCCACTCCCTGATCAAGGCTTTAGTAGTAAGGAAAGGTATTTTTCCAGCTCAGATGACAACTGGTAAATGTGGGCAGATGGGGAGAAAGAGGCTGTGGATGCAAGACCTCCAGCAGGAATCACTCATGTGTGTATTCCAGGTACAGACAGAAGAACCCAGAGCTGAAGGATGGCAGCAACAGCAGGGGCTTTTCCAGTGTCAGTGGCAGTATGCAGGGAAATAGGTATCTGACAGTGGATAGGGACAGAGACTGCTGTCTCTATATTCCTACATAGGGGCTCTGTAAATTGAAGAGTGTATGGTACATATGGTTAGCATCTTCCATCTTAGAGACAACTATTCTTTCCAGAAGGGGAAGAAATTAAGTTCAGAGAGGTAAAAAGGAAATAAAAAAGATCTGGAATTCTGACTTTGACACTATTCATTGAATGCCATTTCCTTCTTCTATTACACAAATTCCTTCTCTGTAACTTAATAATCTCTTTGTTTAAACATATATGTTCCTTGAAGTCAGGGCTTATGTCTTCTCTCTCATCTCCCCTACAATGCCTTTACCAAGGCTGGCCAGGGCTAGGGGCAGAGGCAATTATAAATAAATAGTAGGACATGAAATGTGTCCCTTCCAAATCTATTATGTGGCTGTCCCAGATGCCTTCATAGAGACCTTAGGCAGGTATGGCTTAATAGCAGCACAACTACTTCCACTAAAACATTTTGACACGGGGCCTTGGTATGACATGGCCACCAGAAACAGCCAAAGTGATCTTCAGCTGTATTTTTTTTAAAAGAATGTTCATACTCATCTGTGGTCAGATTCTCCTCAGTTACACTATTCAGCTGTGGGATCCATAACTTAAGAGGAACATGGACAAGCTGAAGTGCATCATGAGTGGGAGGAGGAAACAGGAGGAGGGGCTGGAACCTACATCCCATAAGGAACAGCTGAAAGAGCAAGGGCTCTCCTAGAAAAGTGAAACAAGATGATATAATAGTTGCCTTCAGATATCCCAAGGGCTGTCCCAAGACAGAGGAAGCACCCTTGTTCTGTGTGATGCTATCCAGAGGATATAGCTAGGACCCATGGATGATAGCTAAAAGGAAAATGATTGCAGCTTAACAAAGGAAAAGCTGTCCACAGTCAAAAGTTTTCAACAACGGAATGGATAGGCTTAGAAGGGAATGAACTCCCCTGTGACTACTGTAGAACAAGCCCAGGGACACTGCACAGGAGGCTCATGAAATGGTTAAGATTAGACTAGGTGACTTCTAAAAGGCTGTCCTCACTCTGAGATTCCTTGACTCCAGGTCTCTACCAAGAACAGAATTAGTCTGGGAGCCCTGAGTTAAGTTTCCCCTTGGTGCTTGAGGGGTAGAGGGGCAGGCAGTGAGAGCAGCTCTTCCCATAATCCCTGCTGTTCTTCATTAACTTTTCTCAGATGGGTCAGCATCTTTTTTTCCCTTAGTTCTACAGAAGCCTAGCTATAAAAGCCATGATGTTCCCTCCAGATAATCATCCATAACCTCCAATCTCAAGTCTGAGTCTCTCTTTTTTCTTTAAAGAAATTCCTGGGGAGGGGGTTGAGGAGGGCAAGGGGGGAAATCATTTTAATTTTTTTAAAGGACAATGTTCAAGTGTCTTCCAGCTGGAGTTGAATTATTTTCTTTGTGTGAGGTTTTGGAGAGGGAAAATCCTCTAATAGGCTTGACCTTTTTTAACTTCAGCAAGCATACATGTGGCTCTCAATGGGGTACCAGGTGTATTATGAAAACTCAGCAGGGCCAAAAGTAGTATCGACTCAAAGCTCAGCCAAGGGTTATCAGCTATACCACCCATCCTTCTTGCTCCACCTCCCTCCAACCTTTTTTGTATCTCTCTGATAGATTTCTAATCCATGCCTCAAAATGCCCTCTACTTTCTGGGACAGGGCAGCAGCTGGGAAACTGAGGTAGTGGACATCTTTGGTGATTCTAGAGGCAGAAATGAGGAGGGAATTCATGTAGGTAACCAGGCTGAGCTAAGCTCCAAAGACGCATACCCTACAAAGGTCCCTTGTGAGTGCCAGGCACTGGTCTGTAACACAGCTCAAAAGATTTCACAGGAACTCTCATTGTTCATATAATACCACCTCTGCACCCAACAAGAATTCAAAATCACAGCTACATTTACTTCCAGCCACAAGACAACCTCAATCTGAGTTTATCCAGATCCTCTTGAAGTCTCAACTGCCTCTCTGTGTGCTTCTAGAAATAAGGTCAGACTAGGAATGGGATACAGACTAAAACAACTTAATGAGCACACCCTGCCACTGTCCTAGGCTAAGGACAGCAAACAGTATTAGAGTTTGCCTAATTCATTGTCACATCATCTGTGATAATAGAGATGGGGCAGTTAAGCCTAGCCTCCACTCTGCAAATAGCAATTTGGGTCTAGAGAGGGTAAAATTATAAAGCAATATCAGAGCACATCAAGTGGACGGGGGTGAAGCTTCTTTCTCCTCCAGGCTACTCCCCTATCCCACCCTGTTTTGTTCCAGGGCAGTAACTAGCCCCCCTTGCTTCACTATGCCAGATAGAAACATCTACCATAAATGAGCCAAGGAAAGGGAAAATATGTAGCATGAGCCTACATATCATCAGACACATCTAATTATCCCCATTCCATCCAGACAGTACTCCTGGGTCAATGAGGTACTGTAACATGTTAACCAAAGGAATCAATAATGCCAATGTCATGGACCCTATTCCTTTAGCAGTCATGTATCTTTTACTTGTTACCATGATCTCACTCGAAACACCACAATATAGGGAAACATCATAAACTATCCCCTATTATTTAGGATAATCAATAGCATTTTATTTTTTAGAGGTGGGGTCACACTATGTTGCCCAATTATGGTACACTACAGCCTGGAATTCCTGGGCTCCAGGGATTCCTCCTACCTAAGCCTCCTGAGTAGCTGGGACTACAGGTGCAAGACACCACATCCAGCAACAGTATTAAAAAAATTTCTCTTTCTTTGCCACTTGACTGTCAGGGAGAGACTATACAAGTGTCCATAAATCAGGCAGTTGAATTCCCCATATTCAAGGAAATCATAGGAACCAGCAGGAATTGATGATTTTCCCAACTTGATCATTTCCTGGTCCAAAGGGTCTCCCATGACAACTATGAACTAGACTTTCACACTGCATGCCCTCTTCTCCCACTAATTACTACTTTTTCAAATTCCCCCACTCCCCAGATATCTCCACTTGTGCCACAAGATATCTCTGAGCATGTATGCCACACCATCCCTGATGCAAACCGTTTCTGTGTTTTTTTTTTTTTTTTTCTGCAAAGGAGGTTCTCTGCCATTTTCCACCATGGTTCCTGCACCTTAACTCTGTCTCTCCCTGACCTGAGATCATCACAAGTGATTTGGAGTCATCAAAACAGTCCTTTCCTACTCTGAACCCAGACTCCATCAGAGTGTACCTACAACCCAGTCCTCACTTAGTGTGGAATTACAGGCTGGCATGGAAAGAGACACTGCATTAGGAGGCTAATAAGATGAGATACATCCCTGAAAGTTATTGCCCTGTACTCCTTCACAAACCACAGTACTAGCAGAGGAATTGGAAACTCTCTTAGTAGGACTGCCATTGACTCTCCATATGATAGACATAGGTAAGCCACTGAATACATCAGTCTCAGTTTTTCCATCAGTTTCTCCACAATCTTTCCTGACTGCCTCACAGTGTGGCTGCAAGAGTAATGAAATAAAGGATGAGGAAGCACATTGTAAATAGTAACACTGTATGCAAATGAAGCAAAGTTTCATTTTCCTCACTCTGCAGCAACACTTCTGAGAGCCAGAGCCAGCATAAAAGATTGGCTATTCGGTCAGGTGCGTGGTGGCTCATGCCTGTAATCCCAGCACTTTGGGAGGCTGAGGTGGGCAGATTGCTTGAAGGAGTTCGAGACCAGCCTGGACAACATTGTGAAACCCCGTCTCTACCAAAAATACAAAAAATTAGCCAAGCATGGTGGCGTGTGCCTGTAGTCCCAGCTACTTGGGAGGCTGAGGTGGGAGGACTGCTTGAGCCTGGGAGGCACAGGTTGCAGTGAGCCGAGCTGGCACCATTGTACTCCAGCCTGAGCCACAGAGTGAGACCCTGTCTCAAAAACAAACAAAAAAATGGCTACTAGATTGTCATAGTATCATTTAAAGACCACCCACTTGAATGCCACTTTAGACATGGGGATGCCTAGACCCAGGTAGGGCAAGTGATATACCTAGGATTCCAGAAATAGAGAGTGGCAGAAAAAGGATTAGAACCCAAGTTTTTAATCTGCTAACCTAATTATCTTTCTATTCCCTTCCACCCATCCCAATCAGTGTGTACAGACTAAGAAGGCTGTTTTCAAGGAGAAAGATATTTTGTTCTGAATCATAAAAGGAAATAAAATTAAGGTTGAAAAATGAAGAGGGAATTAATGAAATATGCCAAAACAGTGTCTTGTCAAGAAAAACACAATACAGGCAATCATTGTGCTTAAAAAATACTATGGTCCCTTTTTATACTGTTGAGGCCAACCCAGTTATAACTGACTTTTACTGTTATGCAGCCATAAAAAAGGATGAGTTTGTGTCCTTTGTAGGGACATGGATGCAGCTGGAAACCATCATTCTCAGCAAACTATCGCAAGAACAGAAAACCAAACACCGCATGTTCTCACTCATAGGTGGGAACTGAACAATGAGATCACTTGGACTCGGGAAGGGGAACATCACACACAGGGGCCTATCACAGGGAGCAGGGAGGGGGGAGGGATTGCATTGGGAGTTATACCTGATGTAAATGATGAGTTGATGGGTGCTGATGAGTTGATAGGTGCAGCACGCCAACATGGCACAAGTATACATATGTAACCAACCTGCACGTTATCCACATGTACCCTAGAACTTAAAGTATAATTAAAAAAAAAAAGAAAGAAAAAAAAAAGAACTAGGCTATTTAGGAGGAATGGGAGAAATAATTTTACCCCTTGCATATCTAAATGCATGTCATAATGAGCCTTCATATAATAGGGGTCAACTGTACCTTCAGTGGAAAGGGAATCATTAGAAGGCACCCTGCCTCTCAACACATGGAGCACTTCCTCTACAGCTTGGCCAAGGAAACCCTCATCTACCCTCAAATAATCCCCCAGCCAGACCACAAATTGCTGGCTGCCCCATACTTAGTAACACCCCCTGCCATGCTCTCACTGGCTCACAAAATAATCCAGGACCACAGCAGCAAGCACTCTCTGGGGTACTTCTCAAGATGGGTCAGCTCTGGGCAGAGCTGAAAAATGACCTCTCCAAGGCAGGTTGTCTAGTCAGACTGTGGAAATTCTGTGGGCGGTGTGAGGAGAAAAAGAAAGGGAGGAACTGCCAGACCATAGAGGGCTGCATATCCCATTGTGACCTTCGTGGAAAGAGAGGGGAGAGGAGGAGCTTGATTAGAAGAAATTCCTGAAGGCCAGGATTCCCCTCACCAAAGGAGTTGAGTGTTTTTGTTTTTTTTAAAAAAAAAAAAAGCACATAATTTTCTCCAGAGAACACTGGAGGGAGACTGCCTCAGGAGGGGTTGTGACGGTGGATGACAAAGGCATCTCAGGCTAGTTAAAGTACATGACAAGTATGGGGGAAAGGGTGCTATATGAAGATCTGAGCTAGTTTGGGGAGGCTAATGATCACAGGGGTCCCTGCCAGCCCCCCAAAATGTTGCCTCAGCATACCTCAGACTCCTCAATCTGATTGGTACACCCATGGCAACACTCCAGGGTTCCTAAGAGTGTGGGCCCCAAGGCCTGAAGGATCCCATACACTGGAAGTCAACCAGCGGCTCCAATGCAAGGCGAATGCCGCAAAATGCCGCACAGGTTATTGTGGGTGTGTGTTGCGGGATACATTTGCTGAATCCTCTGCTGAGATGTGACCAATGTTGAACCCCACCCCCCCCCCCCCGCAAAAAAAAAAAAAAAGTGATATTTGTTCCCTGCTGAAAAGACACATCTTTCTATCTCCAGCCTGAACCCACATCTACAACTTCAATTGCCATTTAAGCGGGTTGGAAGGGGGAGGGCTTTTCGGATTTGAGGATTTAAGAGAAACAACAACAAAAAAGTGGAATACAGTTCGTGAAGTCCGTTCACTTGGCAATCTGGCACCTCAAGGTGAGTCGTCCCACAAGTCACTCTTCCTGGTAACAGCTCCAGCTGCCCCTTCCTCTCGCCCTCACCCCTACGGGGGAGGCTCGCTTTGGGGGTTCTGGAGCACTCAGGAGAGCTCCTCTCTCCTGTCCTCAGCTGCAACTTGGTTTCCAGCAGATCACAGACTCCTAAAACAAACAAACCCTGGCGGCGGCGGCGGCGGCGGCGGCGGCGGCGGCAGCGGCAGCAGCAGCAGCAGCAGCAGCTCCAGCACAGCTGCGCTCCATGGCGCAAAAGTTTCCTCCACACTTCTCAACGTGCAGGAAATCTCGCCGGCGCTGGGGCAGGACTCTGGAGGGAGGGAGAGGCCGAGCCGAACCGGCGGCAACAACGCCCCAAGAGCTGAATGGCTCTGTGCGCGTCGGCCGTGGGAAGTGAGGCTGGCAAAAGCCACCAGTGCCTCATCTCCGTTCCCACACCGGCCCCTAGCCCTGCAACCTGCCTGGGAGGGACGGCCCGCCCGTCGATGGAGGGGCCAACACTGCCAAGAGAGCTGCCAAGCCGCGATGACTGTCCCTTCAGTCCTTCACTGTCCCGTAGGGACGCAGGGGCCTCCAAGGATAAATCCCCAACGGCCTCCACTTCCTCCAGCCCAAACTGAGGGGAGTAGCCGCCCCGACGTGGGGGAGCAAGGGCTGCCCCAGCGCCCTCGCGAGTGTGTCTGCGCGCAAGGCTCTAGCTGGGGGCTAGTTGTGCTCCCAGCTTGTGTTCCAGCCACCCTTAGAGGATGTCTGCACCTGGACTGGTGGCAAGACCCCTCCGTGCCGTTCAGAGGGGCTTTCGCTCCTAGCCCTAACTAAGTTTCAAAGTTGGCCTGAGGGCCCCGTTCAGCGGCAGCCTTCGCACCCGCTTGTCCATTCAAAGTTGGGCGCCGTTAGGACAGGAGCCGCCAGTTCTTACCTTAGACACTGTGAGCGGCTCGCAGTGTTCCAGACCCCCCTTAAGGGTGAAGCCCCAGGGTGCCCCCCCTTGAAGCTGCACAGGGACGTACTGGAAGGACCCAGGCCGGTTCTCCATCCTCGGCTGGGCTCAGGCGCCGCCGGGCTCCTTTTCCGAGGGGGCTACGTTGCCTCCGCCCCCAGCAGCTCCGCCACCATCGCCCTCCAGCTCTACGCCACCCCGCACCGCCCTGCTCCGCCTACTCTCCCGGCTGGAGACGCTCAGGCAGCGAGCGAGCGCAAGGAGGAAATGACACGGAGCTGGAGAAAGGGGGAGAGAGGGGGGAAAAGGAGAAGGGAAAAAAAGAAAAGAAAAGAAAGAAGGAGAGGCGGAGGGATAGCGCGTAATGGACAAGAAAACGGAGCAATGGGGAGGGGCAGTCACTGGGACCTCGCCTATAGGATCGCTGGGGAGTGGGAGCGAGGCGAGGCCTCACATCAATTGTTACATTGTTTCATTCAAGCAGGGCCCCTCTTTGGTCCTCCTCTTTACTGCCGGGTTCCCCGCCCCTCCAGCCAGTCCAGGCGAGGGGAGGTGAAAGTCGTTAGTGTGGACGGCCCGCGTGGCTGAGTGGGCTGAAACGCTGGTTTCCTGATTAGCGCGTTCATGTTTCTCTGACTGCCTTTTTCTTCTGAAGGTCCCGAGAACGGAGATCTGGGAGGGTTAAAAGGCTGCTAATTTGTGGACCTTGCCTAGAGGGGTGGAAAGCAAAGCAAGCAGGCCAGGGGACACAGTGAGGCTGTGTGTGTAGGCTGCTCTGTGTGTACGCGCTAGGTGTGTGGGGTCATTATGAAACTTTGCCCCAGAGCATAGTTTAAATAAAGAAGCACTTTGAGGATGCCCCCTGCTTGGGCTTCCCCGCACCCTGGCTCAGTGTTGGCGTCTATGGGTAGCACTGTGCTTGTGTATGTTCCAGTCATCTGGAGTTCCTGGCACGGCCTTGCACTTGCCCCACTGAGATGAGCAAGCCAGCAATCAGCAAACTTTATGACTAGCAGTATTGTCTCTAAACAAACCTACAGGAAAGAGCATCCATTGATAAGCTGGCCAATTAATAATGTTGTGCCTTTGGGAAGAATCAACTTTTAGACTGGGTCCAGAACATCTCTGCACATCTGTTCGAGCTTGACCTTGTAGTTTCTGAGCTGGGCTTTTATAACAGACCAAACAGCCACAATAATAGTCCTGAAAAGCGAGTTTGTTACTGAATCTTGTGCTGATTTCTCTGCCTTCACTTGGGCAGGTTATCGTCTCTCTTTGAGGTGTTTTCTCTGAAGCCACATGCGGGCAGTGAATTTTTAAAGGGCATCTCACTAGCGGAGAAAGTGTTGACAACTCAGTTGTGACTCAACAGGATGTTCCCACTCTGTCTCGCCTGTTCAGTCTCTTCCCCTGTTCTTGTGCAGCTTCTTCTTCATGGCCAACAAACACATTGCGGCCCCTTCCTTCACAGCCAGCTTTCTGCGGTCAAGGTTTCCACTCTCTACTTCTACTTCCTCACCTGTCACTGCCTCTTCAACACACTGCAGCCTGCGGTGTGCTGCAGCATGCCACTGAAATGTCTCTCAAAGTCACCCCCCTGCATCAATCCTTTTTTCTCAGCCCCCCTGGACTGTCTGCATATTACCCTGACTTTTCTTTAATAAAATGGCAATTTAGGTGTTTATAGCCTGCCTTTTTAAAGTCCTTAGAGATGATTCACATGGGAAACCATCCTCGATCTTTTAGGCTTTTATACCTACAAAGACCGTCTTCATCGTGTTTATTGTTTTATATTTTCCTTACTTGAAAGCAGAAAATTTGATAAAATGGCAACTCAACTTGTTGATTCTTACTTGTGTTAACCTATGTTATAACATTCATTTGCCCTGCCCCACCTTGAAACTAAGCATTTTTTTCTTTTTTGGATAATATTTCCATGTCACTTGGTAGAACCCAGCGTGTTTCAGTCCCAGCATATCTGTAAAGTTCAGTTCACAGGATATATAGTCATCACTCAAGGACTATTAGAATTACGTGTCTAGACTAGAGGAAAGACATTTGGAAGCAGTAGACACACATCTGAGCCCTGGTCTTGTCACTAACTAGATGGGTGACCTTGGGCAAATCACTGAGCTAACTCTTTTTAGTCTCCTGTTCTTCCTCTGTAAACTTTAGCTAATAAGCCCTGACTTTCCTACCTCCCAGGCCTGTTGAGAGACTAAGATGAAATAATACATATGAAAACACTTTGGTAAGGAAAAAGTAAAAATCATCTCGCAACCTTATTATGAAAGCAAGCACTGAGCTAGCCTTTAACTAATCTATTTTCATTCCAAGCCTTACTCTACAATGATGTCTTGTTGCACTCTTCAGTTTATCCTTTTCATCATTACAGCAGAACATAAATTACCTAGCCCCTTGTACAAACAGTGCATAAGTAGTAGATATTTTGAACATAAGGTGACTAGATTATCTTGCTTCTTTATTGATAAAAATCAGTGCTGCTAGCAGGCATCTCATTCTTCTTTGGAAGTACACAGTTAGTGGGAGCATGATTGCATAGTGGAAAGGGTACAGGGTAGAACTTGAGATGCCTAGATTCTAAGCTAGTTCTGCCATTAATTTACTGTGCGATATTAAGGATGTCACCCTCTCTGTAAATTGAAGGAGTTGAGCGACTTGATTTCTTAAGTTCCTCTACAGTTTGCAAATTCTGTGACTACTTCCTGGCAAGTGCCTAAACGTAGCATATGTGCAAACAAACTCTTGATGATAGAGTTGAACCAAGTAAAAATAAAGCTATGGAGAACATTTGAGGGGTATATTACTCGTGTGTGTGTGTGTGTGTGTGTGTGTGTGTGTGTGTGAAGTGTGCATGCACACGCTGGAGCCATCAGACAGATGATAAATTCATTCTAAAGTATGTTAAATTGCCTGTGGGGAAAAGGTGGAAAGTCCACTAGGCAGGTAGAAATAGGAAACTTCATATCAAGGAAGGGGTGGTGATTGATAATACACATTTGAATGATAACTGAAGCCATTATTTGTGGTATATAATCTCACCCAGAGAAATTAGAATCTCACCCAGAAAGTAGAATCCTGGATTATGCTAATATTTAAAATATTATGCTAATATTCAAAAGTCAGGAAGGATAACAAAAGACCCACAAAGGAGTAGACCCAGGAGGTGGGCAAAAGGCCAACCAGGGACAGATAAATTAAAACCAGGCTAGGTACTTCCACCTCATTAAACATTCCTCTCAGGAGTCTTGTATTCATTCAAAATCTATTGACAAGTTTACATTTTTAGAAGAAGGAAGACTGAAATAGGAGTCCTTCTCTGAACTTTTTTTAAAAAAACTTCCTTGGCTGAATCTTTTTGAAAAACTCAAATTTGAATACAATTTTCCTCATCACAGTGCCTCTAGCTTTTTTGCTGTCGTTATCAGTTTTTTTTAATTTTTATTTTTTGCTCCCCAGTGGGATCTAATCCAGCTCCTTTTTGAATGAGGAGCCTTTTGAGATTCTATAGAACCTTATGCACTCTCTCCCCCTGAAAGCTACACATGTTCACTCAATGCTGTATATAGTTTGGGCTGAGACGTATAGACCCTAGCTTCAGAATCCTTGCTCTAGGCTTGGCGTGGTGACTCACGCCTGTAATCCCAGCACTTTGGGAGGCCGAGGCGGATGGATCACCTGAGGTCAGGAAAAAAAAAATACAAAAATTAGCCAGGCGTGGTGGCATGTGCCTGTACTTCCAGCTACTTGGGGAGGCTGAGGCAGGAGAATCACTTGAACCCGGGAGGTGGAGGTTGCAGTGAGCTGAGATTGCGCCACTGCACTCCAGCCTGGGCAACAGAATGACACTCCATCTGAAAAACAAAAACAAAAATATCCTTGCTCTAGAAAAAGACAAGATTTTTTCTTTTTGTGTGTGTGGTAAAAGCAAAAAACAAAACAAAAAACAGAACAAAAAGCCACACATATCATGAAGTCTACTCTCATACCAAATTTTTAATTGTACAGAACACTATTTATAACTTTATGTACATTGTTGTACAGCAGATCTCTAGAATTTCTTCATATTGCATAATTTAATCTATATAAATTGAACAAGAACTCTCGCCTCACACCCAGCCTGTGGCGACCACCATCCTACCTTCTGCTTCTATGAGTTTGACTATTTTAGATACCTCATATAAGTGAAATCATGTAGTATTTGTCTTTCTGTGACTGCCTTATTTCACTTAACATAATGTCCTCCAGGTTTATGCATGTTATCTCGTATGACAGGATTTCCTCTTTTTTAAAGGCTGAATAATATTCAATTTCATATAAAAATACACATTTTTTCTTTATTCATTCATCTGTCAATGAGCATTTCTTCCAGCTTTATTGAGGTATATTTGAAAAATAAAATTGTATATTTTTAAGGTGTACAATATAATGATTTATATTTGCATACATTGTAAAATGATAACCACAATCAGCTAATTAACACATCTGTCACCTCACAGCTGCCATTTTTTGCATGTGTGTGGTGAGAAGACATAAGATCTACTGTCTTAGCAAATTTCAAGTATAAAACACAGCATTATTAACTATAGTCACCATGCTGCACATTGGATCCCCAGAACTTATTGATTTTATAAGTGAAGGTTTGTACCATTTGACCATCATCTTCCCATTTCCCACCCCCCAGTCATGTAAGTGAGACCATGCAATAATGCAGTATTTGTCTTTCTGTTTTTGGCTTATCTCATTTAGCATAATATCCTCCCAGTTCATCCATTTTGTCAAAAGTGTCAGGATTGCCTTCTTCTTTAAATGAAGGGGTACACACACGTGTATATAGAGTTATGCATCACTTAATGATGGGGATACGTGCTGAGAAATGCATTGTTAGGCAATTTCATCATCGTGTGAACATCACAGAGTGTACTTATACAAACCTCTATGGTATAGTCTACTACACACCTAGACTATGTAGTATAGCCTATTGCTTCTAGGCTATAAACCTGTATGACATGTTGCTATACTGAATACTGTAGGCAAATGTAACACAATGGCAAGTATTTGTGTATCTAAACATATCTAAACCTAGAAAATGTACAGTAAAAATATAGTATAAAAGATTAAAATGGTACATCTGTAAAGGGCACTTATGAAGGGAGCTTGCAGAACTGAAAGTTGCTCTGGGTTAGTCAGTGAGTGAGTGGCGAGTGAATGTGAAGGCCTAGGACATTCCTGTACACTACTGTAGATTCTATAAATAATGTACACTTGAGCTACACTAAATTTATTTAACATTTTTTCTTTCTTCAATAATAAATTGACCTTAATGTATTATAACTTTTTTACTGATAAACTTTTAGATTTTTTTATTTTGTAATAACACTTAGCTTAAATCACACATTTTATAGCTATACAAAAATACTTTCTTTCTATCCTTATTCCATAAACATTTTTCTATTTGTATTTTTTTACATTTTAAAACTTCTGGTTAAAAACTAACACACAAGCACTCAATTTAGCCTAGACCTACACAGGATTAGAATCATCAAGATGTCACTAGGTGATAGGACTTTTTTAGCTCCATTATGATCTTATGAGACTCCCATTGTATATTCAGTCAGCTGTTGATCAAAATATTATTATGTGTCACATAACTGTGTATGCGTGTGTGTGCATGTGTGTGTATACAAAACATTTAAAATCCATTCTTCCATCAACAGATTCTTAGATTATTTCCATATTTTGACTACTGTGAATAATGCTGCAATGAACATGGCAGTGCAGATATCTTTTCAAAATACTGATTTCAATTCCTTTAAATATATACCAAGCAATGGGATTGCTGGAGCATATGGTAGTTCTATTTTTATTTTTTGAGGAACCTCCATACTGTTTTCCATAATGGCTGCAGTAATTTACATTCCTGCCAACAGTGTACAGTGTATGAGGATTTCCTTCTTTACATTCTTGCCAACACTTGTTATCTCTATAGAGTTATCACTATAGAAAACCACCCAACTGCAAAAATAAACAATAAAAGAGGAAGAAAAAAAGAATATACAAAACAACCAGAAAACAAACAATACAATGATAGGAGTAAATCTTCCCCTATCAATAATAACCTTGAATGTAATATGTTTTGAAGTCAGTAAGTGTGAGGCCTCTAGTTTTGTTTTTCTTTCTGAAGATTGTTTTGGATATTTGGCTTCCTTGTGGTTCTACACAGATTTTAGGGGTTTTTCTTTTTTCTTTTCTTTCTTTTTTTTTTTTTTTTTTTTTTTTTGAGATGGAGTCTTGCTCTGTTGCCCAGCCTGGAGTGTAGTGGTGCAATCTAGGCTCACTGCAACCTCCGCCTCCCAGGTTCAAGTGATTCTCCTGCCTCAGCCTCCCGAGTAGCTGGGACTACAGGCGCCCGCCACCACGCCCAGCTAATTTTTGTATTTTTAATAGAGATAGGGTTTTCACCATATTTGCCAGGCTGGTCTCGAACTCCTGACCTTGTGATCTCCCCCTCTTGGCCTCCCAAAGTGCTGGGATTAGAGGCGTGAGCCACTGTGCCCGGCGGTTTTAGGGATTTTTCTACGCCTTAAAAAAAATAAATAAATAAAGCCTTTGGAGTTTTGATAGAGATTGCATTGAATCTGTAGATCACTCTGGGTATGTATTAAAAGAACATTTGTTAACAATCAACAAATTGAAGAGACAACCCACAGAATAAAAGAAAATATTTGTAAACTACCCATCTGACAAGGGATTAATAACCAGAATATATAAGGAACTCAAACAACTCAATAGTTAAAAAAAAAAAAAAAGAATACTCCAACTAAAAAACAGGCTAAAGGTCTGAATAGACTTTTCTCAAAAGACATACAAATGGCCAACAGGTTTATGAAAAAAATGCTCAATATTACTATCAGGGAAATGCAAATCAAGATCACAATGAGATAGCACATCACCCCACCCCAGTTAAAGTCGCTCTTTTTTTTTTTTTTTCTTGAGACAGAGTCTGGCTCTGTCGCCCAGGCTGGAGTGCAGTGGCTGGATCTCGGCTCACTGCAAGCTCCGCCTCACGGGTTCACGTCATTCTCCTGCCTCAGCCTCCCGAGTAGCTGGGACTACAGGCGCCTGCCACCTCGCTCGGCTAGTTTTTTTGTATTTTTGTAGTAGAGACGGGGTTTCACCGTGTTAGCCAGGATGGTCTCGATTTCCTGACCTCGTGATCCGCCCTTCTCGGCCTCCCAAAGTTCTGGGATTACAGGCTTGAGCCACCGCGCCCGGCCTAAAGTCGCTTTTATCAAAAAGGGAGAGAACAATGGATGGGGAGAAAGGAGAACCTTCATATACTGTTGGTTGGAATACAATTTAATACAGCCAGTATGGAAAACAGCATGGAGGTTCTTCAAAGAACTAAAAATAGAACTACCATATGACCCAGCAATCCCACTACTGGTTATTTGGCTGATAGAAAGGAAACCAATATATCGAAGAGATATCTGCACTTCCATGTTTATTTCAGCGCTATTCACAATAGCCGAAATATGAAATCAACCTGAGTGCCTGTCAATAGATGAATGGATAAAGGAAATATGGTATATATACACAATGGAGTATTATTAAATCATAATAAAAGAATGAGGTTGGATGTGGTGTCTCATCTCTGTAATCCCAGCACTTCAAGGGGCCAAGGTGGAAAGATTGCTTAAGCCCAGGCGTTCAAGACCAGCCTGGGCAACATAAGGAGACCCTATCTCTACAAAAAATAAAATAAAATAAATAGGTGGGCATGATGATGTACACCTTAGTCCCAGGTACTTAGGGATGGTGAGGTGGGAGGATTGTTTGAGCCCAGGAGGTCAGGAGGTTAGGAAGTCAAGGCTGCAGTGAGCCATGATCCTGCCACTATAGTCCAGCCTCCACGACAGAGTGCAATACCTTTCTCCAAAAATAAAAAATAAAAATAAAAGAATGAAATCCTTTCATTTGCAGCCACATGGATGGAACTGGAGATCATTATGTTAAGTGAAATAAGCCAAGTGCAGAGAGACAAACATCACGTGTCATCACTCTTATGGGAGCTAAAAAAAAAGTGTATCTCTGCCGGGTGTGGTGGTTCACACCTGTAATCCCAGCACTTTGGGAGGATGAGGTGGGTGGATCGTGAGGTCAGGAGATCGAGACCATCCTGGCCAACATGGTGAAACCCTGTCTCTACCAAAAATAAAAAATAAAAAATAAAAAAAATTAGTTGCGTGTGGTTGCGCATGCCTGTAATCCAGCTACTTGGGAGGCTGAGGCAGGAGAATCGCTTGAACCTGGGGGGTGGAGCTTACAGTGAGCCGGGATCCAACCACTGCACTCCAGCCTGGGTGACAGAGTGACACTCCGTCTCAAAAAAAAAAAAAAAAAAAAAAAGGGAAGGAGTATCTGATGAAGATAGAGAGTACATTTTGGTCACTAGAGGCTGGGAAGGGTAGAGGGAAGAGGGAAATGAAGAGAGGTTTACTAATGAGTAAGATTATACAACGTGATAAAAGAAATAAGTCCTAGTGTTTCATGGATCAGTAGAGTGACTATAGTTTAAAATAATCTATTATATATTTCAAAATAGCTAGAAGAGAATAATTCAAATGTTCCTTGCTTAAAGAGAAGACAAATTAAGGTGATGGATATCCCAATTATACAGATTTGATTTCTACAAATTATATGAATGTATTAAATTATCACATGTACCCTGAAAATAGCACACATCTATTATATATCAATAAAAAATGAAATTATTTTATAAGGTACTTTTAAAGAGCTTACATATTTACCGAACTAATCTTTCTTTCTTTCTTTCTTTCTTTCTTTCTCTCTTTCTTTCTTCTTTCCTTCCTTCCTTCTTTCTCTCTTCCTTCCTTTCTCTTTTCTTTTCCTTTCTTTTCCTTTTTTCTTTTCTTTTCTTTTCTTTCCTTTACTTTTCTTTTCTTTTCTTTTCTTTTGAGACAGGATCTCACTCTGTCACCCAGACTGGAGTGCAGTTTTGCGATCACAGCTCACTGCAGCCTCTAATTCCTGGGCTCAAGTGATCCTCCCTTCAGCCTCCCAAGTAGCTGAGACTACACACATGCACTACAATGCATAGCTAAATTTTGTACTTTTTGTAGATATGGAGTCTTTTATAATGCCCAGACTGAAACAATGTTTCAACAGGAAAAAATATTCACCTTCGGGTGCGGTGGCTCACACCTGTAATCCCAGCACTTTGGGAGGCAGACGCAGGTGGATCCTGAGGTCAGGATTTCGAGACCAGCCTGGCCAACGTGGTGAAACCCCGTCTCTACTAAAAATACAAAAACTAGCCAGACATGGTGGTGGGCACCTGTAATCCAGCTACCTGTGAGGCTGACGTAGGAGAATCACTTGAACCAAGGAGGTGGAGGTTGCAGTGAGCAGAGATTGTGCCACTGCACTCCAGTCTGGGCGACAAGAGTGAAACTCTGTCCCAAAACAAAAAACAAACAAACAACAACAACAAAAATAAACAACAAAAAAAAGGAAAAGGTATTCACTCAGTAAGTTAAATTTGCCCTAGACTGAGAGCATGCTTGCTAAGCACTGGGTACTGTGCAAGGCATGTTCCATATATTATTGGCAAGTATTACAATAGCCCTACAAAGTAGGCATTATTAAGTCTGTTTTCCAAGTGAGGAAACTGCTCCATGAAGTGGTAGAACCAGGATTATAAGGCAGGGAGGTTGCAGAAGCATCCTGTGATAACTTTATTTATCATGTCTCTGTCATAGTCCCCTCTTTTGCAGAGAAGGAAGGGGTTTGGAGTCCTCTGTTTTGTTCTCCTCATGCTTCCACTTGGGATGACTTCTGTTAGAATAACGCTCCTGGCCTGTCTCCCCACCCTTCATGTGATGGGTGAGTTGGCAAGTCTGTACCGCTAAGTGTAGGGAGTATTAGGAAGCCTATTATGGCAGACTTTCTATTCCCTATCTTCCAATACAGACTTTAACCATAATAAACTGATATTTTTAATCTCTGTTTATTTCTTTCCTGTGTCTATCAGTTGGTTCTGAACTTGGGAATGAATGAGAGGTGTGCTACTATTCACTACTATTTCAAAATGTATCTCTTCAACCCATTTTCTACCCAGCCTGTGTCCTTCTGTCCACTTCTCTATTCCATATTGTCTCCTGAGTGTCTATGTGAGCCTGTCTGTGAATATACTTCTGATTGCCTAGATACCTATAACAGGAAGTGTGTGGGGGTATTAGGCCAAAGCTCCATGTGGTCCTAAGGAAAATGATCTACATGCATGGGAGAAAGAGGGAGAGAGAATGAAGGTGTGTTCCTTGAATTTGGCTCTGAGGGCTACCCTCACATAGCTATCATGCTTTTTGTCCTTCTCTACTAGAAGCAGGCTCTACCAGAAAAGAATGCTTAAAGCCCATTTCTTTTCCTATTGTTTCATTCTGCAACCACAGACCTTCCTCTTCTCATCTCTGTGCTAGCAGTGTCAGAAGAGGGAGAGCAGTCACTATTTCAGAAGCCTTTTCTGTGCTTACTCAAAGATTGAAGATTGTTTACAGACTAAGGAAGTTCTCATTTTTCGCAGGCAGATTATAATACTAGATAAATCTAACCTGTGTTTTGTGATTGTTATCTAGCATTCTGTGGCCCATACTTCTAACATACTTGATAAATGGTGTCAAGTCATCTTCTTAATTTCATCACACCCTTGGAAAAAATAAGGTAAGAGTCAGAATTATAGTCACCCTTTTACAGATGAAACCAAAAGTAGCATAGTTTCATTGCTTAACTAATCATTCTTCCCACACTTCCTTGGAATTTCAGGTGTTGGTGGGCCGACTGTTCCTGGGCCAGTTGCCTAACAGGCAAAAGGGGAACCAGACCATGTTTTAATGAAACAGATTTTGTCAGGAATAATATCAAAAGGTGTTCATTTTTAGTCTCATCAGTTGAATCTCTTGGAATATTCCACTTGGGCTTCTAGGGCTTCTGTTTCTCTCCTTCCCCATTTACCCTACGCTGCCCAACAATCACCCTGACACTTCCGGATATTTCTCACAGGGGAGAGAATCTGGGTCAATAATCATAGGCAGTGGAGAGGGGAAAAAAGTTGAATGTTCTAGGTATTATTCATATGCAGATTACATGAAAATAGTACCAAGTTTCTCCTTCCCATTTATCTATACATCTAAGGGTGTGCAGGTACATAAGGGATGGGCAGGTGCAGCAAAGGAGAATTCTAAGTAGACCATCCTACTGAAGAGTGTGTCTGATTTCTGGGAAATTTTGCCTAGGGCTACGGAAAGATTTATAGTCAAGGTCTGTTTATTTTGAGTTAAAGTTAGTATAACGTTAGTATAAAATGTTACAGCTTAGACATTATTTGAGTTAAATAAATTCTTATAAGTACATACTTCTGGAGAAATATGGAGTTTGTTTCTCCTTGGGTAACTTTATAAAAAAATCTTTCTATTGTTGAAGTATCTCTTCTGGGTCATCTGGTTCTTTTATCCATTCAGAAAAAAAATGCCAGTTTTCTTATGGAATCTCAGGATCTTGCCTTGGTATTAGATTTGAGACTGTAGATTCAAAGCCTGTTCATCATTCTTGAGTTAATAAATCTAGACAGCATTCGTGTGTCTGTGTGTGTGTGTGTAAGAGGCTGCCATCTGTGGTGGTTGGTGCTCTCAGAGAAGGCTTGTTGAAGCAGGAGTTGGTTTGTTTGTGTCCTAAGCTCACAGTAGTGTCAGCTCAATTGGAAACTCTGCATTTGCCCTTGGGGAAGTCACTCACTTGGTACAAGTTTAGCTGGGATGTGATGCATGTTTGCCATTGCTTTAGAGAAGTTTCAGCCAGCAATTGACTCCTGCCTCATAGCAAGGATGTAAAAATCAGATGAACTGCTCAGATTCAATATGTGGGCTGAAAGATGGCCTCTTCTGGGTACCCAGTTCAGACAGGGGCTACCCCTGGCTTTGAGCTGTGTGTTAGCCAATTTATTCTATTTCTCAAATACTGTTTTCTGTGAGCCATTACTCCTTGGCAATTCATAAAGTAAATTTTCAGTGCATATTAAGCTCTAACCTCAATTCATCCAACCATGGAAAGAAAAAAGTCACACATGCATATATACACAAACCTCAGATTTAGCTTTTTCCCTTTCCAAAGTTGTTCATCATTTTGCCCTCCTATAGTGACAGAGAAAGTATACCAATTCATTGGGCATTTGAGCAAGATAAACCCATCACTACAGTTTTGGTGAAGCTCTGGAGAAATGCACAGTTGACAGTCGAAAGAACTATTTGTGGTGTCAGGGACACACACACAAACATATGCACATACTCAACAAGACATGGGAGGTGAGACATGGGTGATGTGCAGTTGAGGTAGACAGATGGAAAATGGGATGGGAAGCTTGAGCGTTTGGTTTGTTTTACTCCCTTGCCACATATTTTTCAGATGTACATTAGAGATAGATAGATGGATAGATAGAGATAGATAGATAGATAGATAGATTCTTCTTTCCTTTTTGATAATTTATTTTTACTCTAGACTTAGTAAAAATGACCCCACCTGTGAAATATTAGCTAACGAGAAAATCATTTTGCTTTGGTTCAGATCCAGAATGACCTAGCCCAAAGAGGAAAGTATGACCAGCTGCCTTTGTCCAGGAGTGTCAGATGGGCTTCTGAAAAGAATTGCTTTCTCCAAATATTTTCTTTGGAGGAAGTAGTCCCAGGCATGTGTACGTATGCCTGGATGTGTGCACATACACCCTTCCACCCATACAGACACATGAACAAACTCATACATAAGACTTTATGTTCAAACTGGGGAAATCTGGCTTTTTTCTGAGAGTCTGGCAGCTCAACTTGCTAAAGAAAGAGGTTCCTAAATTCTGAAACAATTGTCAAGAGTCTCTTTGGAAACACTTCCTTGATGTTCTAATATATAGGGCATTTTCAGTGTTTTTCTTTCATTGGTTTAGAGTAAACTTCAGAAACCTGGAAATGATACTTAACTCTTCCCTTTCTCTCCTCCTATCACCTATGTCTACTGAATCATCAAGCCCTGTCATTTTTGGTCCTAAATTAATTCTCACATCAATCCACTTCTCTCCATGCCCACTGCCACTCCATCACCATCTCACACCTAGATCATTGCAATACCTTCCTAACAAGGTTCTCTGATGCCTGCAGTTCTGCTCAGATGCATCCATTCTCCATGTTGCAGTACAGTTGACCTTTAAACAACATGTGTTTGAACTACGTGGATCTACTCATGCATGGATTGTTTTCAACCGAAGGTGGATCGAAAATACAGTATTCATTGGATACAAAATCCACGTATACAGAGGGCCGATTTTTCTTGTCTATGGGTTCCACAGGGCTGACTGTAGGACCTGAGTATGCACGAATTTTGGTATGGGGGGTGGGTGGAACCAATCCCCTGTTTATACTGAGAGACAACTGTACTTTGCAGCCAGGGTGCTCTTTCTGAAGCACAAGCAAGCACAAACGATGTCACTCCCCTGTCCGACTTTTTTCAATGGTTCCTCATTGCTTACTGAATAAATTCTGAGTTTCCTTGATTAAGACTCTTAATACATGGATCCTGCCTACATAATACCCAGCACTCTAACCCCATGCCCCCCAACTCTGTTCCCTTCCCCCTCCACACATGGCTCTCTGGAAGTACCAAATTGTGCATGGTTTGAAGTACAACCTGTTCTCTTGTAACTCTCAGCCTTCTTATAAGCTATTATTTCTTTCTGGAATACCCTCCACTTCATCCTTGTCCATCTGGTCAACCTCTACTCCTTCTTAAAGTCAGTACAGAATTCACGCTTATAGAAGGAAACCTTCCTTGGCACCCTTAATCAGCCTTAGGCTGTTCTTCCTTGATGTTCTTACTACCTCCTTTGTATCTCTCAATTACAGTGCTGCTTATATTTCTTTTTTTTTTTTTTTTTTTTTTTTTTTTTTTGAGTCAGAGTCTCGCTCTGTTGCCCACACTGGAGTGCAGTGGCGCAATCTCGGCTCACTGCAAGCTCCGCCTCCCGGGTTCACGCCATTCTCCTGCCTCAGCCTCCTGAGTAGCTGGGACTACAGGCGCCCGCCACCGCGCCCGGCTAATTTTTTGTATTTTTAGTAGAAACGGGGTTTCACCGTGGTCTCGATCTCCTGACCTTGTGATCCGCCCGCCTCGGCCTCCCAAAGTGCTGGGATTACAGGCGTGAGCCACCGCGACCGGCAGTGCTGCTTATATTTCATTGTACTTGTTTCTTTCCCTGGGCTGGATATTCTGTGAGGGCAGGAAACATGTCTGGATCCTCAATATGTTACTCAGTACAGGGCCTGGACATAGTCGATGTTCAATCATCACTACATACATGACCTGGGCCTGGAATACCAAAGACATTTTTGGTTATATAAGAATAACTTTTCTGGTTATTGTGTTGATAGATCTTTTAATCATGGAGTGGAATATGAGGCTTGCCCCACCTAGAGTGGCCAGCAAATGGGACACCTCAGAGAGGCTCCTCTAGTGACTCAGAACCCAAAAAAGGACCCTGGGACTAACCCAGCTCCAGGCCTAGAAAACTTTCTACTTTGATGCTGTTTACTGTTACATGCTACTAGAGAACTAATACAAAAATGTAACAATTTGCCTGGATTATAGACGAGGACTATAAGGAATACTATTTGTCGTCTTCTTAACGTGTATTCCAGGTGCTCCACAAACTGACCCCTGCCTGGGTTTCCAGCTTTGTCATTCCCTCCTCTGATTCACACTTTACCCTCTGCCCACACCAAACTGCTTACAGCACCTGCTATGTCATGATGTGTCATACCTCTATGTTTTTATTCATGCTGTCTTTCTGCCCAGAGTAGCTTTTCCTTTGCTTAGGTAATTCCTACTAACACTTTAAGACTTAGCTCGGGCCTCACTTCTTCCAGGAAGCCATTTCTAACTAATCAACATGCACACACACACACACACACACACACACACACACACACAGACACTGAGTCTAGATAGATGTCTCTATGAATCAGGACTCTTTTGCTTGCAAGTCACAGAAATACAACACAAATATGCTTAAGCCAAAAGAAGGGGGTTATTGATACTAAGAAAAATCCAGGCATAATTTTAGGCATAACTAGATCCAGGTGCTCAAATGGTGTCATCAGCAATCTCCTTCTATCTCTTGGCTCTGATTTCCCCTATGTTAACTAAATTCTCAAGCAAGTTCTCCACATGATGGCCAAGATAGCCGTCAAGAACTATAGATTTGCATCTTACCATTTAGCAACCCCAGTGGAAACACAGACCCACTTTCTTAAAAGTCCCAGCGAAAGTTCCAGAATTGAGTCCATGTCTGAACCAACCACAATGGCCAAAGAAACAGAATCTAGGTGGGATGAGACCCGATACCAAAAGCAGACATATTGGGCAGCAAAAGCACTATATGCTCATACTCAGTTTTCCTCTTCTATGCTCCCATATTCCTCTCCCCCTGCCAGTAACTCCGATTAGACTGTATCATTGTGTGTGTGTGTGTGTGTGTGTGTGTACATGTCTCCTCCACTAGACTGTGAGTTCCTATGTTTATTTGCCTCTGTATTGCTAGAGATAACAGTATGGGGGCTTGGCTTCTAGTAGGTGCTCTCAATTAATGAAGAATGAATGAATGGCTCTGCTGTGCATTTTTAACAGATGATTAAATTACAGGGAGCCATACTGAAGGCCAAGTCCAGGCAAATAGTTTAATTTGATAATTAGACAAATTAATAACATGACTCTAATTTATTTGCTTATATGCATAAGTATTACTGGATTGCATGGTAAAGAGGCATAAATAGTAAACAGTTCATTTGACGTTCTAAAATGGTATAATAAATGCCTTCTATGTGTCGGGGCTGTACTAGACACTAAGACTAGCCTTTGCTGTTCATTAGCCCCTTACCATTAATGGAAGTCAGTACAGTAGAGTGGTTGTGGCTCTAGGGCCCTGGATTGAACTCCTAACATCTGCATTTACTATAATAGTTCAGTGACCTTCACTGGTTACTTAACCACTGTGCCTAGTTTCCTCTTCTGCCAAATGGTAATAGTACCTACCATAGAGGGTTGCTGTGAGGATTAAATGCAGAAATTGATATGAAGCATTGAGAATCATGCCTAGAACATTTTAAGTGCTTAATAAGTGTTAACTCTTATGGTTAGGTATTAACAGCAGCTCCTCCCTACTTAAATATCACTTTACCTATTACACTTGACCTGAGGCAAAGCCCTGGATTAGAGATTTAAAACTGAGCTTAAATATACCTTCTGGGCTTCAATATAAGAAAATTCAACAGAGTGGTAGCTCATCTCTGACCTGGTGCATTCTATTTTAACATAGAACTTACGATCTTGGATCTCTTAGTGTGAAAAGATTATTTCGCAGTGAGCCAGTAATCCAAGCCTCATGAATCCAGAGAAGGAAGAAGTGGTCTTTTCCCTCGGGGGAGGGTTGGTGATCCACAAAAGCTAGGAAAAGACTTTCTTAAATTCTGACATTGCCACTTCATATGGCTTACTATGAGAATTGGAGTACAAGCAAATAGCTTGTGTGGTTGAACAGGTTTTGCTAACAACGTATATTGGTTCTAAGTGGGGTCTTTGATGTAATGATGAGAGGATAACGTTTGGAGGTCAGTGGACCTATGCTGGAATCCAAGCCCTTCTCTTTACTGGCCATGGCATCTTAGGTAATAATAATGATTACAGCTTACTGTGAGTGCTTACTGTGTGCCAGTCACTGTTTAAAGCACTTTTCATGTATTACTTCCTTTACTTCTTGCAAACAATCTTATAAGGTAAGTTTTTATATTAATCTTCCTTTACCGGTGGAAGAGCTTGAAGGGCAGAGAAATTAAGTAACTTGCCTAAAGTCACATAACTAGTAACAAGGGAAGCCAGGTTTCCAACTTGGGCACTCTAGCCCTGGAGCTTTTGCTACTGAGTTATGCCTAGTGTTCCATTATTGGAACGCTAAGCATGTGGGAGTTATTTATATCCTACTGCTCAAGGTCATTGCCAAGGTCTGATCGCAAAAATTTTAAAAATTGCAACCTCAGGCATAAATGGGTTAACCACCTCTTCATGTTGTTTGCCAGCTCAACCTCTCTGAGCCTCAGATTCTTCATCTGTAAAATCAACTTAATTGTACCAATCTCATAGGGTTGCTATGAGGATTCAAGATAAGCTCGGAGAAGCATTGAGCACAATATTGGACACATGGAAGGTGCTCTTTGAATAAGCATTGCTATTATTCTGTTTCTCCATTGTCCCTAGGAGCAGGGGCCTGGACTTCCCTTCCTTATTGCCAATGCTACTTCTTGATTCTAATTAGTCTGAGTACAAATTATTTTCTGTATGAGGGAGATACTACTGGGTTAATTACAAAACGGAGAAAACTTTGATGCCAAAGATCTTTATTAGTCCATCCTCAAACTGTTATTTTGCCTTCTGTGTCTTGGTTACAGCACTCACCAGGTCCCCCAACACTAGCTAATGTCTGTTCCCACTGTCAACCTAAGCTTTCCAACTGGGGTTCCTGCCAAGCTTTGTGTACTTCCACCTGCCATCTCATTATGGAAAAGTAGATCTGAAAAGTACTGAAATGCTAGACTGCTGGGAGACCGCATGGACACAAATATACCTGAAATGGATTTAAAATTGTAGCCAGTTATTTCATTCCTTATTTGTAATTTTTTCTTTATTGACGCCTTCCTGCTATTTTGAGTATATTCCTCATCATAGAAGCAATAAAGATTAAACTGAACTAAAAACATGGAAAGAAAAATGGCTACTAAAAAACCCATTTGCCATGATGAGCCTGCACTCTTACAACTACAATGCAAATAGGTCCAATCCTTTGGGAAAGTGGCTTGGTGATTTGCTTCACGAACCATAATTATGGTCCTGCCCTTCAATACTGCAATTCCTCTCTGGGGATTCTGTCCTAAGGACAGACTTTAGCAGAAGTAAAACAAAAGCCTATAGACACAAATATTGTCTGTGCAATATTACTTTTGCTAATGAGAAATGGAAAATAATCTAAATGTTGAGCAATTTGATATATATTAGGGCCCATCAGTAAATGAGATATGAATGATAAAAGATTTACTTTAAAATATTAAATGAATATGTTACAAAGCAGTTACAACAATGTAAAATTGTATTATATGGATACAATCTAGAAAGGACTGCAGAAAATGAAAATTCTTATGTTAGGATGTGGGTCAAAGTATAGTCTATTCCTCCGCACTCAATGTCTTTGATTACTGATGTCAGAATTAGAAGTTTTAATGTGTGTTTGGGTAGATGGTGAGGAGTGGGAAGGAGCTGGAGAAGGAATTTCAAATTCCAGCCTTTTAACTCTATTTCCTGATCATCACCTTAGAAGTAACACCATCTAAGAAACTGACCTAATTTTGTTTTTAAATAAAAAGATGTACAGTAGCCATATCCACTCATCCAATCAGACATACATATTCAGCCAGGCTCCCACTTCCCAGTCCTTCTTTTTCTTGTCCCCTTGTGGCATATAGCAGGACATAGGAGCAAATATGCTCGTATTTCCATCCCTGAACTGTCACTATCAGCTGTGTGACCTTAAGCATGTTACTTTAACTTATCTACACTAAGGCCTAGTTTGTTCATTTGAATAATGGGGCTAATAATGGTACTTACATTTTGAATTGGTATGAGAATTAAATAAGTTAATGCATGCAAAATGTTAACATAGTATGCTATTGACTAAATGTTCATGTCCCCTCAAAATTCATATGTTGAAATCCAAAACCCAATGTGAGTGTATTAAAAGGTGGAGCCTTTGGGAGGTGATTTAAGTCATAGGGAACCCTCATAAATGGAATTAGTGCCCTTATAAACAAAGCTTCCGAGAGCTCCTTTGCCCCTTCTGCCATGTGAGGGCACAACAAAAAGATGGCCATCTATGATCCAGAAAGCTGGCCCTTACTAGACATGAACCTGCCATCACCTTGATCTTGGAGGACTTCCCTGCCTCCAGAACTATGAGAAATAAATTTCTGGGTTTTGTTTATGTTTTTGAGACAGAGTCTCGCTATATCTTCTAGGCTGGAGTGCAGTGGTGTGATCATGGCTCATTGCATCCTCAACCTTCTGGGCTCAAGTGATTCTCCCACTTCAACCTCCTGAACAGCTTGGACCACAGGGACGCATCAACACACCTGGCTAATTTGTTTATATATTTGTGTAGAGACAGGGTCTCACTATGTTTCCCAGGCTGGTCTCGAACTCCTAAGTTCAATCTATCCTCCCATCTCTGCCTCCCAAATTGATGGGATTACAAGTGTGAGCCACTGCACCCAGCCTTCTGTTGTTTATAAGCCACTCAGCCTATGGTGTTTTTTATAGTAGTCCAAACAGAATAAGACATAGTACCTGGTATCATGCAAATGCTGAATATGTGTTAGTTTCTGGCTATAAAATTGAGATAATACTAGTACCTACCTCAGAGGGTTTACAGGGATTAATTGGGAGAATAAATGTCTCACCCCTAGCCAAATAGGTGTTAAATGTATGGTAAGTATCGTCATCAAAATTGTTGCACTGGGCAGTCTCTTCTGGTAACAAATTATCAGATAATGGAGGGAGTATTTAGTGATCATGCTGATACTGATCAGATTGGTGCCTGGAGAGAAGTACCTGCTAAAAATTTGTCTAAGCAAGCAATACAAAGCACAGTAATCTGAAGGTCAAGGGGAGCATGAGATGGTGATTCAGCAGGGAAAACATTTGCAGAATAGAGACGAAGCTCTTTTCAAAACCACGAAGAAACTGGAAAGTAAGCAGGATAATTAATGCAGATTATAGAAATCCTTGGGGCAGCTCCCAAAGAAGTATACTAAGAGGTCAGAGGCAAGTCAGCTAGAAAACCTTAAAAGCAATTTTAGGAGTGTTGAGCAAAAGCGGAGATATGATTTGAGGCTAGAAAAGAACAGGGCTAGCCGGGTGCAGTGTCTCATGCCTGTAATCCCAGAACTTTGGGAGGCCTAGGCTGGTGGATCACTGTAAGTCAAGAGGTTGAGTCCAGCCTGACCAACATGGTGAAACCCCGTCTCTACTAAATACAAAAAATTATCTGGGCGTGGTGGTGCATGCTTGTAATCCCAGCTACTTGGGAGGCTGAGGCAAGAGAATCACTTGAACACGGGAGGTGGAGGTTGCAGTGAGCCAAGATTGCGCCATTACACTCTAGCCTGGGCAACAAGGGCAAAACTCCATCTCAAAAAAGAAAAGAAAAGAAAAGAAGAGAAGAATGGGCCTAATGATAATAGCTAATACAAAATCTACATTTTTTTAGCACTTACTATTTGCCAGGCATTGTGCTAAGCAATTCATGTGCATTATAAAGCTTTGTCTTCCTTATCCTATGAGGTAAATTTTTATTATTACCTCTATAGTATAGTCTAGGCCCACATATACTTGACTATAAAACCTTATATTTCTGAAAATAAGTCATTGAATGTGGTTTAGAGGGTCCAAAATTAAATTCATCATCTTTCACCAAGGAATCCATCATTTGCTCTGTACTTGCCATCATAGCACTACTATCCACTCAGTCACCTATGTAAGAAACTTGGGAGTCACTACTGAGTTTTCATTTTTTAGGTAAACCAGTCACTAAGGCCTTCCAATTTTTCTTTCTAAATATTAATACTTCTCAAATCCATCTTTTCTTCTCTATCTTCTGTAGCATTCTCATCTTCCCCCACCTGGAGTATGCTAGTAGTGTCCTATCTGGATTCTCTGCCTCTAGTTTTGACTCCCTTGTAATCTATCCTACAAAGATTGCTTTGTAGAAAAAAAGTGTTTTTCTACACCTCTGAGTGATGTCTATGACGTTACTTTCCATGCCCTGACTTATGCCTACTTCTCTGGTTTCATCTCCTGCCACTCTCCATTCCATGAACTTCATGTAGTTCCTTCTTACTCACCTCGCCTGTAACTTTGGTTGTGTTTTATTTTCTACCAAGGTCACCCTTCCAATTCCTTTTTTCTCAGAATGCCTAAACTTTGAGTCTAAGCTTAGGCATCAGCACCTCCTGAAAACCTTTCCTGATTCTTGCCTGTGCTAAATGACTTTCCTTTACCCTCTGTACTCCACATCCCATGTTTGATCACTTACTACAATATGTTGAAAAGATACTTCTGGACATGGATCATGCTTTGTTCATCTTTATACCCCCTAAAACCTATCACGTGCTTGAGCCATACTTAGGTTTTGATACATGTTTTTGAACTGTTGCAAGCACTTAGGACCTGGATCCAAGGAATGCTTGAGGTGTAGACACTAAAGAGCCCTAACAGAAATAACTACTATTTCGGAAACATCTGCTGTGTGGTGGCCTCCAACTCTGATCAGCACTCACTTAGCCCCATACCTTGTCTTATTTTTCTCCATGGCATTTATCATTGTTTGTCATATTATACTTTTATTTATTGAGTTGTTCGTCAGACTTCTCACACTACAGTATCAATTCCATGAAGGTAGGAATATTTGTCTTTGTCCACTGACAATCCTCAATGCATTTGCAGGGCCTGGCACATAGTACGTTCTCAGTAAATATTTTTTGAATGAATGTGGTAGGTATGGACTTTCAACATATAATCTTATTTAGTCTTCCCAAGATAAGTATTAATGTTTGTGTTTTAGAGGTAAGGAAAGGAAAGCTCCTCATCACCTATACAAAAAAGAACAGAGCTTTTGAGAAACGGGTGTATACATATTGAGCCTATAGATTCAAAGATGATTGATTCAAAGATCAGAGTCACATATCCCCATATCGAGGATACAACAAAAATGTGAGTCCAATAAAAATACCAATTAATGAGTGAATCTCTGCCAAGCTGAACTGAAAAGAAACACTGTGTACTCTTTCCCCCAGATATTTCACATTCTACAGATAGAGTCAGTTTTGAAACGTAAATAGTTATTTTTCTTTCTGTTTTTCTTAAAGAAACTGGGGGCTTGTGAGGACTGCCATAGGAAAACTAGGAAGCAAGGTCATTGGAGCGAAGGTACAATTTTTGTAGACAAGCCCTTAAGGATTTACAGAGAAAAGTTAGTTTGTGGTACTGAGAGTTAGGATACCTCTTGTGTGGCCTCTATAGTCACAAACCATACCTACCTTGATAAGGGTAGATGAGAACCAAGCACTTTGCAAAAGTCAGAGTCTGGAGTTTAACCATTATTTTCTGGGAGTTGGTCAAATCTCAATAAAGGTGACATACCCTCAGAATCTTTGAATTCTACCTCAAGTTTTGCCTTCTGTATTCCCCTCATTTCAGTTCTGGATTCTTCTGCTTCATTTGAGACTTATTTCCAAGTCTCTGATCTGACTATTGTTAGTCTAGATAGATTAGGAAGGGAGGAAAACACAGGCTTAGGACAGGCAGGTCTGTTCCTATGGATTCTTGGCTCTTTTATTCCTCTAGAGGGGAAAAGTTTCCTAAAAGATGACCCAAGAATCAAGGTTTTTTTTTTCTCTGTGTCAGTTCTCCCCAAAAGAGAAATATCTGGCATCTGTATCATACATCACACTTTATTGAGTGCTTTTCACTTACACTAGGGCATTTTAATCATCACAATCATTTTATAATTGAGGAAGTGGAGCAAAGGTATATAGCTAACTGAAGGTCACACAGGTAGAAAATAGTAAAATTTGCTTTGTGAATCTTAAATGATAGCAAACCCCAACCTTGTGTATCCTGTCGTGTATTAGACATCTCTACATCAAGCCCTTCAAACTTACCACGGCTAAAACTCAATTCATCATCTCTGGCCCCTGACTTCCAAAATCCCGCTACTTTTCTGTTCCTTATCTCAAAGGATGGAGCCCCTTTCCACCTGGGAGTTAACATTGACTTTTACTCTCATGATGTCTCTTGAAAATGTTCTCTCTGTAGTAACTACTCTGCCCCACTCTCCTATCTTAGACCCTCAATTCCTCTCATCTGAGTTGATGCAATGACCCTTCCATGCCTGCATTCTTATACTTCTTCATTCTCCACACCAGGGAGGCATTTCTTTTCTTTTCTTTTCTTTTTCTTTCTTCCTTTTTGTTTTTGTTTTTGTTTTTGTTTGAGACAGGGTCTCACTCTGTCGCCCAGGCTGGAGTACAGTAGAGCAATCTTGGCTCACTACAACCTCTGCCTCCCGTGTTCAAGTGATTCTCATGCCTCAGCCTCCCAAGCAGCTGGAATTACAGGTGCCCGCTGTGACATCCAGCTAATTTTTGTGTTTTTAGTAGAGACAGGGTTTCACCATGTTGGTTAGGCTGGTCTCGAACTCCTGATCTCAAGTGATCTGCCTACCACAGCTGCCCAAAGTGCTGGAATTACAGGCATGAGCCAGCGCAGCCAGCCCAGAGGGACGTTTCTAAAGCACAAATTATTAATAGAGCAAGTCATTAAAACTCTTCAATAAATTCACATCACCTTTAGGTTAAAGCACAAGTTCTTTAGCTTGGCATCACATCCTCCCTCCTGTCTCTCTACCTTCCCTGCTATGAACCCTGCACTTCACTGATTGAAACTTTTAGTTTCCTGAAAGGGACATGAACTGAGCTAATATTTATTGGACACCTGTTATGTGCCAGGTAGTGGCCCAAATGTATCAAATCTTGTAATTTAATCATCAACAACTATCCTATATGGTAGGCACTGTCATCGTCCCCATGTGGCCGATGAGAAAACTGAGACAGAGAGAGACAAACGAACTTACCTAAAGTCATGCAGTAAAATAAGTGGTAGATTTGGGATTCGAACCGGACAGTCTGTGTTCTTTACTACCCTGCCTCTTTCGTTTCTTACAGTCTGCCAACAATGTCCTTTTTCCCATCCCACTGTTCACCAGGCAAAACCCTTCAAGGCTTAATTTGAGAGTCTTCTTTGGGAAATGTTTCCTGACTTCTCCACATTCCTTACTACCTCTGATCCTTGCCCGTGGCTGAATAAGGTATCTCTCTTCTGGCTTCTCCTAGAACCTGTGCATAACTCTAATTATAGCACTTGACACATAGCTTACGTGTCTGTTCACAAACTTCTTGAGAGCAAGAAGTTTGCCTTAGTTGCCTTTTATCCCAACATGTATGCAGCACAGTGCCTGGAACACAATAAATGCTTCCTGAGTAACTATTCTGGATGATCTCCCACTAATAATTGTGGTGAGTTTCTATTTGTCAAAACTTATAAATCCACAGGTGACATCTTTCGCTATTCTGGAGCCATGAGAGCCTCTACAAAACTAAGCAGAGAGGGCTTCTAAATAGGATGGGATAGATTGTGAGCTGTATTTGTTAATACTTTATTTGAATATATTTTCACGTTTACAGAAAAAAAATACGAGAATAAGAACAAAAAAGAGTACTCATATGTTTTTTACACAGACTCACCTATTGCTAACATTTTCCCCATTTCCTTTATTATTTGCCACTCACTCTATCATCTGTCTATCTATCTATCTACACACACATAGTTGATTTTTCCTGAACCAACCATTGAGAGTATGTTGTAAGTATCATAGCCCTTTTAATCATAAATACTTCACTATTCTCTTACATATCCTCATACCATTATCAACATCATTAAATTTAACATTTATATGCTACTTTAATATAACCTACAGTCTACATTTCATTTATGGAATATTCCATATTCCAATTGTGGCAATAAACTGTCCTTTACAGCATTTTTGTTCTGATGATTATTGATTGGGTAACCTTAGGGGCAGTGGCTTCGTCTCTGAGCTTCAGTTTTTTTTATTTGTAACACGAAGGTGATGATGAATGCCTTAATAAGGTAGATGTTGGAGGAGTACATGGTGGTAACTTATGTGAAAGTACTCTGGCGTATCGTAGTACGGCCTGTTCGACCATATAAGTACAGCATAGTGGGTAAACACGTGGACTCTGAAGTCAGACTGCCTCAGTTCAAACCCTCATTTAGCCACTTACCAAGTGAGCAATGTGGGCAAGTTAAAGCATCTCCGGGTTTCAATTTCTTCAACATCAGATAGTGACGATAGTGGTGTCTACCTCAATTGTTGTATTAAATTAGGTTCTATGTGTAAAGTGCTTAAAATAGTGTCTGGCTGAGTAAGTGCTCAATAAATGCTTAACTATTATCATTAAGTTTGACAAGTATTTCAAGGAGGATCCTTGTATTATGAAAAAACTGGCATAATATACTGTACTAAAACCTATCAGAGGAATAATAACAGTAATTAACAAATCCCAACTGAAAGATTTTTTAAAAACTTTTCCTGTCCTTCATCCTAAACTCTTGGAACATATTAATTAAGCTTTATAATATTAAATTCACCTTGTTACAAAGAGCTTAAGTGTCTCACTTCAGGTCACGATGCTGGGAATTAGGACCTACCCTTCATTGACTTTTCTTCCTGACAGAAATAACTCCATATTTCCTCTCTATGTACAGTACAATAGAATTCTTCTAAATTTGGCTTTTTGCCATGGAAATGCTTCACCACAAGTCTCGTGTTTCCTCTGCCAGACAAAAGACCTGAGACCTAATTAGGTGGTAATATTCAAAATTTTTAACCACCCTTGGTCTCAGTAGGAGCTGGGTTTTGGAAGGCCCCTTTCTGTTAGTCATGGTCCTGTAGTCACTGGATCAAGTTGGGGAGTAGGAGGAGCTTAAGGAGGAAGAGGCTGAGTGGCCAGGACCAAGGGAGTCCATGAGGGGCTCGGGGCAGTGATTATTCACAAACCATCACAGAAGCATGTTGATATTTTTAACTCCAGGTTTTTAATCACTGTGCAGAGCGTATCAGTCCTGGGCCTAGGAAAGCATTCTTAGCTAACAATTCCATGTCCACCTCTAACGCTGCCACAGAAAATTCTTGAATTCCTTGAGATCTTCCTGCCAGCGATAATTAGGTGGACAGCCAATACCATAGCATTGCAAAGAGATGATTTAACTAAGTCTCTAGAATCTTCTATCATTGCCCTTGGAAAAGTATATCAATGACACTAGTAACACTGGTATTTTGGCCACATTGCAAACCAGGTGATAACCTGTATTCTTGGCCTTTTCCTTAAGTCATGCTCTTGCTACTACATTTATGCTAAAGTCAAGGTGGGGCTTATTGGATACAGGGATTACACAGCTTGCTGGAGTTAAGTTAGGGAGTTTCCAATTCTATTCTTCAAGTAGAAGGTGTCCTATAGTTTGAGAATGGCCAAGGGTAAAAGTTAGTCTCATCCCAGTAGCTCACATTTATCCAGCTTTGGCTGCCAAGAGTAAATGGTATCCTAAGTCCATTCTGCTCCTCTGCTCTTAGGATTAAAGCTCAGATTCACGATGGTGGGCAGGGGAAGGGGCCACAGTGTGGACTTGGGACCTTGACTGCTGCTGGAGAAGCATTCCATGTGTCTTTGGGAAGACAGAGGTTCCGGTCTCCAATCCTGGACCCCGCAGGCTTCCCTTGGCCACCCAGGGATCAGGCAGGACTAGAGCTGGGCAGCCAAGAGACAGACAGAGCTGACTCAAGGCACCAGAGTGTCAGGTGAAGAAGAGACTTGCAGGCTACCTGTCTTCCTTGGTCAGTCCTTCTCCCTCCAGACCCTCACCAGGTTCAGGCTAGAAAAGCTTTCAGATCACCTGTTGCCACCCTCTCTCCCTGCTGCCAGCCTTCCCTCCCCAGCCTTCCTGCCCAGTGCTCCCCATGTATCTTCCACGTGAAATAGGATGGACCTGGAAGCTCCCTCCCTCTCTCTGCAGCCACAGAATTCCACTTGTCAGAACGTTCTTCCTGCTGGTGAGCCAAGCCTGCTCCCTGCCTCCCTCTCCCACACAATTTTATTGATATATAATTCACATACCATACAAGTTTCCTGCTTACAATGCACAATTTAGTTTTTTCCATTTATTTACAGTTGCCCAACCATCACCACAATCAATTTTAGAAAACTTTCATGAACCCAAAAAGGAATCCTGTACTTATTTGTAACCCATTCCTCCCCACCACCTAAGCCCTAGGCAGCTACTTTTCTACTTTGTGTCTCTATTGATTTTTTCTCTTCTGGAAACTTCATGTAAATGGAGTTGGGTAGCATGGGTTTGACCCACCTTCTCTGTGAAACTTTGGGTAAGTCACTTCACCTCTCTGTGATGCAGTTTTCCAAGCATAAAAGCAGAAATATTGGTTTCTACCTCATAGGGTCATAATGAGGATTAAGTAAGCTCATGCATATAAAACACTTAGCAGAGGGTTTGCTTTTATTACTGCTTTTTATAAAGTGATTTTCCTGGTTACTGCTGTCATCCTCAACTGGTGTGCTTTCATTGGGATGGGGTAAAGTAGGACATGGGGTGATAATGCAAGTATTTAGATTATATTCAACTTATTTAATAATGCATTAAAGCAGGTTTGTTTAAACCACGGCCCATGGGCTACATGTGACCCAGGATGGCTTTGAATGTGGCCCAAAACAAATTGGTAAACTTTCTTAAAACATTAAGAACTTTTTTGTGATTTTTTTTTTTAGCTCATCAGCTATTATTAGTGTTAGTGTATTTTATGTGTGGCCCAAGACAATTCTTCTTTGTCCAATGTGGCCCAGGGAAGCCAAGAGATTGGACACCCCTACTGATTAAAGCATGGACATAATCCATCAGAATGGGTGAGCACTGATGAAAGTCCCACGGTATTTCTGTTGGGTCTGGCACTAACCCACTAATTTCTGATCTGTAGAAAAGTCAAGGGTCCAGGAGATCACTAGGGTAACAGAGGAGGAACTTGGAGGGTTCTCAGCTGCTGCCATTTACTAATGGGCATGGAAGGATTTTAATATTTTAACACTCAGTATGGCCATGCCATCATATACTGGCTGTACATTGGGCTTGTGTAAGACTGTCATCTTCCTTGCTATGGACACCATACTTTTGGTTATAAAACTACATCCTCACTGTTTTTTTGACAGCTACACTACACTGCACTGAGGCCTGAGGTTGAAGCCCTCAAGCCTTTTCTATTCAGGCTGATGCTAAGTTTCATCATCCCTTAATAACCCCTGTTAGGTTGTGTTTTGGGCCTATGTTCAGAATCTTAGATTTCTAAATGTGATTCATGTTGATTGTTAAGCTCCTTGAATTAGGGTATGTACTTTATACCAGACACAATAAACAGGCTTTAAGGCTTCCGGGCAGGCAGGCAGAACTGGCAGTGGCAGCAATGACACCTATGTTCTTTGACTCCTCAGAAGTGGAAGGGACTCTGTTTAACCTTGCCCTTCACCATGAAATTCAAATATGCTACACATTGAGAAAACAGGACAAGGCCTGAGGGAAAAGAAGGAGATGAAAGACTATTAAAAAGGATAAAATCTCTGATCTACGTAGAGATGTGGCAAAGCCATACCAATTCTAGTTCCAAGCAGTTCTTCAAGTATAGGTTGATTTGAAAATAGCAACCAGGAAGGAGGCTTCAGAAATGCAAGCAGAATGAGCTTCAGGCAAAGCAGAGACATTCCAGGAAATTTAACTGAAAAGAAGAGCAAGGTGACTAGGAAAATGACCTTGAAATGAAGACACCATATGGGCTTCTGGACGGATGGTAGTGTGTGAGGTATTGTAGGGGGTGACAGCAGGGACAGGTAAATGGGGTGGAGGTGGTGTCTGGAACTTGTTTCCTGGGGTCCAGGCAAGGTAAGGTATTTCAAATCTTGTTATTGGGAGGATTGGGTTTTGTTTGTTGTTGTTGTTTGTTTGTTTTCGTTTTTTGCTTTGGTCTGGCTGGCCTTTCAACGATACAGCAAGTGAGGAGAAAAGGCAGCCAGTGCAAACCGCCAGGGCATGGCTTTATCAGGGCTGAGGGCAGACGATCTGATGAGCCAGTGTGGTGATTTGTGTAGCCTGTCTAGTGAGGAAGGGAGAGGCTTTTTCTAGCTAAGCAGCTGGTATTGTAACTGTCCAGTGGGTTCACCTTGCCTGCTGCCTAGACAGAACCGATTTATTAAGACAGGGAAATTGCAATAGAGAAAAAGTAATTCACTCAGAGCTAGCTGTGCAGGAGACCAGAGTTTTATTATTACACAAATCAGTCTCCCTGAACATTCGGGGATCAAAGTTTTTAAGGGCAACTTGGTGGGTGGGAGGAAGCCAATAAGCTGGGAGTACTGATTGGTCAGGTCAGAGATGAAATCACAGGGAGTCCAAGCTGTCATCTTGCACTGAGTCAGTTCCTGGGTGGGGCCACAAGATCAGATGAGCCAGTTTATCAAATCTGGGTCATGCCAGCTGATCCATCAAGTGCAGGGTCTGCAAAATATCTCAAGCACTGATCTTAGGAGCAATTTAGGGAGGGTCAGAATTTTGTAGCCTCCAGACCATAATTTCTAATCTTCTGGCTAATGTTAGTCCTACAAAGGCAGTCTAGTTCCCAGGCAAGAAGCAGTTTTGTTTTGGGAAATGGTTGTTATCATCTTTGTTTTAAACTATAAACTATAAACTAAGTTCCTCCCAAAGTTAGCTCAGCCTACGCCCAAGAATGAACAAGGACAGCTTGGAGGTTAGAAGCAAGACGGAGTCAGTTAGGTTAAATCTCTTTCACTGTCTCAGGCATAATTTTGCAAAGGTGGTTTCAATCCCTCCCGTTGGGTTTGACAACACCTTAATCTTAAGGTGTTGGCTAATGAAGATGGAAAAAGAGCAAAGACTGCTCCAACTTCTTCCTGCTGATCAGGGGTGTAGTGGAGGTAGGTATTGACCCCAAGGTGAGAAGATTAGAACCACTTTGCAACTGTCTGAGTGTACTCATGCAGGCCTGGCTGGGGTTCCAAGGCTTGCATCTTGAAGGTATTAGTATTGTCGTCTATAGTTTTAGTATCACATTTAAGGAAACAGCATACTATAAGGTAAATAATGTGTACTAGGGTAAGGAGTGCAATTCCCAGTTTTGAAAGTAAAGATCTGAAAGCATTAGTTTGGGGACTTGTAGCCCACAAAGAATTTAGGATTTAGTCCAAACTGCAGAAAAAACTCAAGAACAGCTAACAAGAGGTGTACTATATAGTTTTTCTTTTGAAGCATCATTTTTCTCTCCCTTGTCCCCATTTTTATTAAAAACAAATCATGATAGAATTGATTTGTTTATAAAATAAACTTCAGTCTTATTGTACTTGGCCTGATTATTTGCATAAAGTTCAGCAAGAATAATTATTTTTCACATAGACTTTTAAAATTGGCTTTGATGGAACTCTGTTCTGTAAGGAATCTCATATAAAACTTTTTTAAAGCTGAGCCCAACCATGGGTTTGTACCTTCAAATACCTATGATTTGGGTGAATTCCCCTGCTTTTGAGGTCCCAAGATAACTTGGGGCTCCTGGGCCTCTCAGAAAGTGACATTCTTTACTTACCACAGGTGAGGAAACTTGTACAGGGACTGTGTAGACAAGGTATGAGGCCAGATTCCCCAAGGGGCTATTATTGGTTCTGTAAATCAACTTTGATTCTTTTTTTTTTTGAGATGGAGTTTCATTCTTGTTGCCCTGGCTGGAGTGCAATGGCACGATCTCAGCTTACGGCAACATCTGCCTCCCAGGTTCAAGCGATTCTCCTGCCTCACCCTCCCAAGTAGCTGGGATTGCAGGCATGCACCACCATGCCTGGCTAATTTTGTATTTTTAGTAGAGACAGGGTTTCTTCATGTTTCCCAGGCTGGTCTCAAACTCCCAACCTCAGGTGGTTCGCCCACCTCAGCCTCCTAAAGTGCTGGGATTACAGGTGTGAGCCACCGTGCCCAGCCAACTTTGATTCTTTAAAGAAACCATACCATTCCAATGAAAGCCTTGGTAAAATAACCAGTTTCTCCAAATGTGTCTGTTACAAAAGAAAACAGATTTTTACTGCACATATGTAAATAACTATACTGCCATAAGTTGAGAATACTCACAAATAGTTTCCAAATTCTGAAGAAATCAGGTGGAGAGAAACAAGTATGCTCCAAATTTTGTTTGCAGGAGTATATTTTACTTAATTGTTAAAATCTGTAAATAGTTCAAAAGAAAACTTTCTTGACTCTGGAAAACATAAAACGATTAGCAATGTTTTAAGGGAAAAGTCAAAAAAGATTACTTCAGCCTTCTATTTGAAAGTTTTTCCTCTATTCTAATGTGATGATTTCCAGAGTTATCAATCAGAAACTTGCATTTAAGAGCACCTGATTGAGTTTCATAGCTGATTATAAAACCATCATTTAGGCTGGGTGTGGTGGCTCACGCCTGTAATCCCACCACTCTGGGAGGCCAAGGTGGGCAGATCACGAGGTCAAGAGATTGAGACCATCCTGGCCAACATGGTGAAACCCCGTCTCTACTAAAAATACAAAAAAAAATAGCTGGGCGTGGTGGCATGCACCTGTAGTCCCAGCTACTCTACAGGCCGAGGCAGGAGAATTGCTTGAACTTGAGAGGCGGAGATTGCAGTGAGCCGAGATCCCACCACTGCACTCCAGCCTGGGCAACAGAGTGAGATGCCATCTCAAAATAAAATAAAATAAAATAAAATAAAATAAAATAAAACCATCATTTAAACAGGATCAAAACAAGACAAAAAGATTAGGGCAGCCACAGTTAAATATAATCGACAAGGAAATTTGTTACCTCCGTGGCACACAATAATTTAACCTAACAATTATAATTATTACTGATAACATACACTAATTCATATCAGAATAATAGGAGTTTCACATAATTTTGGAACATATAACAATAACACATTTACACAAATATAGCCCACAGAAAGCCAAACACCATTACATATTTGGCAATGCTTCCTGTATGATGTTTATACCAAATAAGCCAAATGTGTCATTTTTGAACTTCAGAGGGCCTAATGTCTAGAGGATTAATTAGGTCAGAAAATCGCATATTTTACAATTAAGTATGGGCTGGAGTGCAATGGTGAGGCCTTGGCTCACTGCAACCTCCGTCTCCTGGGTTCAGGCAATTCTCCTGCCTCAGCCTCCTGAGCAGCTGGGATTACAGGCATGCCCCACCACACCCAGCTAATTTTGTATTTTTAGTTGAAATGGGGTTTCTCCATATTGGTCAGGCTGGTCTCAAACCCCCAACCTCAGGTGATCCACCTGCCTTGGTCTCCCAAGGTGCTGGGATTACAGACATGAGCCACCATGCCCAGCCCTAAATTTTCTATTTTTATGAGAAAATATTTGACTTAAGTGCTTATTTTCCTAAGCCAATTAATTAGAGCTCTTTTATATAAACATCACACACACAACACATATAAATAAACAGACAGAAGATCCAGTAGTTGTAAGATTTTTCATTTGCCAGTTTCTTTACTGGATTACTGGTTTCAGGGTGGAGCCCTTGGAGAAACAGGGCCAGGAAACCATGCAGTTTCTAGGGCCTAATAAAGACACACAGGTGAAAGGCAAAGACAGATCCCCAAAATTAAGGGTGCCATTTTTTTACTGGATCCTAGATCCCCAAAAAGGAGGGAAAACTATGGGAGAAGACAGTGCAGTGCTTCTACCGTGCCTTTCATTGCAAGGCAATCAGCCCATTTTGTAATCAGCTCATCCTCCATGGGAGTCTCATCTCTTAGTGGGGGTTGGGGATGTTTCCATATATGCCAGGTGGCCAAGAGTGTGCTTCTCTAATCGAAACATCAAAGAGCCAAGTATCCCCCCCCCATTAACTGCCATTAACCATCCCCAAAACTATTTCCTACCTAGTTATTACATACCAAGCTTCTTTCATAATGCAAAGTAATTTCTGACACCCGCAAAAGTCAAAACCATCAACTAAGGCAATGCAAAACAGAACAGAACCTTATATTTTGAGAGGGATCTATTCTCTTTCACTTCCTGGTCTGCTGTGAGGAAAACAGAGGTTTTTCCCAGAATGGTCTCTGTGGTGCCTCCTCTGCTTTCCCCAGGAGTCTCAGGCTGTTAGAATTATCTTAGGTTCTCTCATGCAGGCATCAAGAGTGGCAAGAAGACAAAATGGAGAATAACAATTCAGTCTACCAAGAAGAACAAAACTTTTTTTCCAGAAAAACAGAATCCAAGAAGAGGAAAAAGATAAAGCCCTTTTAAATACACATAGCTTGTAAATTAGTTCCTTTTTTGGGGGGTGGGTGGAATGGAATCTTGCTCTGCCACCCAGGATGGAGAGCAGTGGTGTGATCTCGGCTCACTGCAACCTCTGTCTCCAAAGTTCAAGCAATTCTCATGCTGCAGCCTCCCAAGTAGCTGGGATTAGGGGCATGTGCCACCACGCACAGCTAATTTTTGTATTTTTAGTAGAGACGGGGTTTCACCATGTTGGCCAGGCTGGTCTCGAACTCCCGACCTCAAGTGATCCACCCGCCTCAGCCTCTCAAAGTGCTGAGATTACAGGCGTGAGCCACTGCACCCAGCCAGATATCCATTTTTAATTAAGAAGATTTTAACCACAAAGCTCCTTTTGTTAAAAAAAAAAAATTAAAAACTTTTATTACCAGACTCTAGCCAGGACAGTCAGTCAATATTTCTGGCTTTTGAACTTTACCACAGGCAACCTCCCATGTGAAATTAATAAGTTTTAACTAAGGTTATGACTTAACCATGGACATATACAGTGTCTCAAAGGGATGGTAAGCAGTTTTTTGTTTGTTTGCTTGTTTGTTTGTTTTTACCAAGACAAGAACAGAAGCTATCGATGGATTTATAAAAAATCCTCAATAAACGGCAAAATTACACAAATAACAAACCAGAAATGAATTATTCCAGAAGCCAAGAATTGAATCCAGGCTGCCATTGTCAAAAAGACAAAGCCTTAGCTACTGAGCTATACAGCATTGAGCAGTTTCCATTGTTTTTCCCAGAAGAAGTCTAGAGCAGCCAATTTCAAGCTTGCAAAGGCTTTTAACTGCTCAAGATAATTTTTAGGGCTATGACATGAACCCCCAAATTCCTGTCCTCTGGATGGCAGAAGCCAAGAGAAAATATCCTCACATGGTCACAAGGCTAAGCTCTTAAGGATACAGAACAAGACAGAGATATTTCATCCTGTATTGGTTTCAGGAACCCATTGTAAAGTTTGTAACTGACCAGACTGCTGGGCTGGCTTGAAAAGCAGGTTTATATGGGCCCTAAGCCCACATTCTATCCTGTGATACCTCTCTTTCCATTACAGAAAGATGAATTCTTAGCACAAAGTGCACCAGATTTACTACAGCCTAAGACTAGTCTCACAAATCCTTTTTTCTGTCAATCAAACTCTTGCAGAGAAAACAAATATTGATGTTTACCATTTATACACACACACACACTCACAGAGAGAGAGAGAGAGAAAGAAAGAGAGACCAGAAACTTGGCTGGTAAAATTTCTTTTTTTTTTTTTAATTATACTTTAAATTCTAGGGTACATGTGCACAACGTGCAGGTTTGTTACATATGTACACATGTGCCATGTTGGTGTGCTGCACCCATTAACTCGTCATTTACATTAGGTATATCTCCTAATGCTATCCCTCCCCCCATCCCCTCCCCACAATAGGACCCGGTGTGTGATGTTCCCCTTCCTATGTCCAAGTGATCTCATTGTTCAATTTCCACCTATGAGTGAGAACATGCGGCATTTGGTTTTCTGTTCTTTCGATAGTTTGCTGAGAAAGATGGTTTCCAGCTGCATCCATGTCCCTACAAAGGACACGAACTCATCCTTTCTTATGGCTGCATAGTATTCCATGGTGTATATGTGCCACATTTTCTTAATCCAGTCTGTCACTGATGGACATTTGGGTTGATTCCAAGTCTTTGCTATTGTGAATAGTGCCGCAATAAACATACATGTGCATGTGTCTTTATAGCAGCATGACTTACAATCCTTTGGGTATATCCCCAGTAATGGGATGGCTGGGTCAAATGGTATTTCTAGTTCTAGATCCTTGAGGAATCGCCACACTGTTTTCTACAATGGTTGAACCAGTTTACAATCCCACCAACAGTGTAAAAGTGTTCCTATTTCTCCACATCCTCTCCAGCACCTGTTTTTTAATGATTGCCATTCTAACTGGTGTGAGATGGTATCTCATTGTAGTTTTGATTTGCATTTCTCTGATGGTGAGTGATGATGAGCATTTTTTCATGTGTCTGTTGGCTGTATGAATGTCTTCTTTTGAGAAGTGTCTGTTCATATCCTTCACCCACTTTTCGATGGAGTTGTTTGTTTTTTTCTTGTAAATTTGATTGAGTTCTTTATAGGTTCTGGATATTAGCCCTTTGTCAGATGAGTAGATTGCAAAAATGTTCTCCCATTCTGTAGGTTGCCTGTTCACTCTGATGGTAGTTTCTTTTGCTGTGCAGAAGTTCTTTAGTTTAATTAGATCCCATTTGTCAATTTTGGCTTTTGTTCTCATTGCTTTTGGTGTTTTAGACATGAAGTCCTTGCCCATGCCTATGTCCTGAATGGTATTACCTAGGTTTTCTTCTAGGCCTTTTATGGTTTTAGGTCTAACATTTAAGTCTCTAATCCATCTTGAATTAATTTTCGTATAAGGAGTAAGGAAAGAATCCAGTTTCAGCTTTCTACTTATGGCTAGCCAATTTTCCCAGCACCATTTATTAAATAGGGAATCCTTTCCCCATTTCTTGTTTTTGTCATGTTTGTCAAAGATCAGATGGCTGTAGATGTGTGGTATTATTTCCGATGGCTCTGTTCTGTTCCATTGGTCTATATCTCTGTTTTGGTAGACTGGTAAGAATTTCTTACCCTTTTTGCTGATATACAGGGTTTCCAGGTTCCCTTTCTCTGTAGCTTCCAGAAAAATGGAGTGGCTTTTCATGACCCTGCTCACTGTACTGTAGCTGTAGGAGTTGAGCCACTTTACAAAAGAAAATCACCCTTTTCTGTTTTATGGAAACATAGGCAAAAGATTGTCAGTTTTGCAAGATGTTGCCCAACAGGTTGCATGGGGAACCAAATTAACATTTTCCATCCCAACAAAATACATATAACAAAACAGACACTAGTCACCTCATTCAGCACCCAGTATCAACCTGGCAAGGTTCGGACTTTCTTCTGTTGGTCCCTGTTGTCTTTGATCCACTCCAGGTGGGGAGGGATGACTTCCAAATAATAATTCACAATGGGTGATCTTTGGGCAAGGCAAAGACCAGATAGTCACCCTGAGACAAGCCTGTTGAGCTTTTTTTAGGGCTTTGAATGTGACCAGACAAATAAGAGGGTTCCCTGTGTTAGGCCTGCTGGACTTCCATCAGCAATTCCTTCTGAGATTCCCTCCGCATATACAAACGCACACAAAGACAAGACAGACAGAAGGCCTTCCAAATCAGATCCTTAACCAAGAACTCCAAGAATATCCCTTCCAAACTATCCTCCTCTTCTCTGTCTGAGAAATCTTCCCCAAATTTTCCTGATTGAGAAGCCTCCTGAACCAAGACTCTTCCTACTAGTTAGGGAAAGCCAAACAAGACCACCCCAGGAGCTGAACCAAGACAGACACCATGCAATGGAGCTACAGACAAACCGAGACCCCTGAAGGAGCCAAACCAAGACACACACCCTGAGGTGGAGCTGCAAACTGACACCCTGCAATGGGGCTACTGACACCCCACCATAGGGCTACAGAGCCAGTCAGGAGAAGGAAAGAGGCATTGGCAATGCCTAGGATACTTACCAACCCAGTCACCCCGCAAGGGGGCTACAGACAGACACCCTCTATATGGGGCTACAGTTATGGGATGCCTTCCTAGGACTATTTCTCCATTGCAATTAAATCCAATGCACATTGGGTTGGCAGCACCCCACCAGTAGAGAACCAGAGTCAGATCCTAGTCCAAGAGAACTAGGTGGCCACTTGGGCTGGCCTCCGGATCAATCGCCAGAGGGGGGCTACTGAACCATGGGCAGGTAGCCACAAGGGCAATCCCAGATAAGCTCCCAAGTTTGTAACCATCCAGTGGGTTCACCTTGCCCACTGCCTAGACAGAGCTGATTTATCAAGATAGGAAAATTGCAATAGAGAAAAAGTAATTCGCTCAGAGCCAGCTGTGCAGGAGACTGGAATTTCATTGTTACTCAAACCAGTCTGGAGCATATTACTCAAATCCAGAGCATTCAGGGATCAGACTTTTTAAGGACAACTTGGTGGGTGGGGGAAGCCAGTGAGCTGGGAGTACTGATTGGTCAGGTCAGAGATGAAATCATAGAGAGTCCAAGCTGTCTTCTTGCGCTGAGTCAGTTCCTGGGTGGGGGCCTCAAGATCAGAAGAGCTAGTTTATCAGTCTGGGTGTTGGCAGCTGATCTGATCCATCAAGTGCAGGGTCTGCAAAATATCTCAAGCACTGATCTTAGGAGCAGTTTAGAGGGGGGTCAGATTCTTGTAGCCTCTAGCTGCACGACTCCTAAATCATAATTTATAATCTTGTGGCTAATGCTAGTCCTACAAAGGCAATCTAGTCCCCAGGCAAGAAGGTTTGTTTTGAGAAATGGCTGTTATCATCTTTGTTTTAAACTATAAACTACTATAAACTGTAAATGAAGTTCCTCCCAAAGTTAGTTCAGCCTACACCCAGGAATGAATAAGGACAATTTGGAGGTTAGAAGCAAGATGAAGTTAGTTAGGTTAGATCTCTTTCGTTATCTCAAGTCATAATTTTGCAAAGGTGGTTTCAGTATGCAGAGGAAGATAACTGATGGCATCTGGGCACCTGATGAAAGAAAAGCATGTCCTCAGAAGGGCAATGGAGCAGCTCGGAAAAAGAAGGAAAAAGGTAGAATTGCAGCTTCTGTTTTTGCTCAACTCTGGAAGCTGAGTGTTGGGGTGGGGTACTGGAATTCAAGAGACCCTAAAACGCTCTCTGCAGACCTCAGAGCTGATGCCCACTGATGCTGATTCCAATCATAAAATCTCAAACTCTGTGCTATGAATACTTGCTAATGAAAACCCTGTGCTGTCTAGCAGGGCAAGGGTGTGTTTCTTAGGTAAAACTTCCAAGTATAGTTGGGATATTTTTCTCTAGAATGTCTTCCTGTCCCCAAGGCTAGGTGTCTCTTTGACTTTATCTGGGTTCATAATGTTGTGACTAAGAGCAGATGCTTTCTCTGTCTGAGTTCCAATTCTACTCCTACTACTTACTAGCTGTGTCATCCTAAGCAAGTTGCATCATCACTCTATGACTCAGTTTCCTCATCTGTAGAATGGCTATAGTGAGAGCACCTGCCTCATTGCATTTTTTTTGAGGCAGGATTTTGCTCTGTCACCCAGACTAAAGTGCAGTGTTACAATCACAGCTCACTGCAGCCTGGACCTCCTGGGCTCAAGTGATCCTCCCACCTCAGCCTCCCAAATAGCTAGGACCACAGGTGCACACCACTACACCTGGCTAATATTTATTTATTTATTTATTTATTTATTTATTTTTGAGATGGAGTCTTGCTCTGTTGCCTAGGCTGGGGTGCAGTGTCGTGATCTTGGCTCACTGCAACCTCTGCCTCCTGGGTTCAGGCAATTCTTCTGCCTCGGTCTCCCGAGTAGCTGGGACTACAGGCATGCACCACTATGGCCGGCTAATTTTTTGAATTTTTAGTGGAGACAGGGTTTTGCCATGTTGACCAGGCTAGTCTCTAACTCTTGGCCCCGAGTGATCCACCTGCCTTGGCCTCCCAAAGTGCTGGGATTACAGGCGTGAACCACCACACCCAGCCATTTTAAAAATTTTTAGCAGAGATGGGGTTTCGCCCTGTTGCCCAAGTTGGTCTTGAACTCCTGGGCTCCAGCAATCCACTCGCCTCAGCCTCCCACAGTGCTGGGATTACAGGTGTGAGCCACTGCACCTGTCCTCATTGCATTATTATAAGGAATCATAACACAGGTCAAATGCTTAGAACAGAGTTTAGCATGTACTAAGAACTCAATAAACATTATAACTTGGATTTTGAGTCATTCTCCACCTTAGTTATTGCCCTTCCTGCTTTGTGTCTTCTGTAAATGTCCCTAACCAAGCCACTGAATAAAAATAATGTTGGCATGAAAAGAAATCTCTCTTCCTTTCTTACCAGCCTCCCATTCAGTTCTCTGAGCTGTCTGAACACTTCGGGCACATACATGTATATGCACTGTGGCTCCTAAGGTCTCACCCCTTACCTCTGTTGCACTCAAATGATCCAAACTATACTCAGGGGTTTTACCTAAGAAACACCCCCTTGCCCTGCTATTCAGTACAGGATTTTCATTAACTAGTGTTCACAGCAGTGTTTGAGAGAGATTTTGTGATTGGAATCAGCATCAGTGAGCATCATCTCTGAGGTCTGCAAAGAGCATCTTAGGGTCTCCTGAGTTCCAGCACCGCTGACAACACTCAACCACCACAGTTGAGCAAAAACAGAAGCTGCAACTCCGCCCTTTTCCTTCTCTTTCTGAGGACCACTCCTCACATCCTTTATTCTCCTTGTATTACTACACTTCTTCCCCCAGGAGGCTGCTCCTTCCATCTTTTCTCCCTCCCTACCTTCTTCTCTTTCTACCTGCACCGCCTACCCATCATCCAGTCATACAAGCTGGTTACCTAGAGTCATCATCCTAGATCAGGGATCAGCAAATATTTTCCTGTAAAGAGTCAGACAGTAAATACTTAAGACTTTGAGGGCCACATATAATCTCTGTCACAACTACTCAACTCTGCTGTTGTGGCGCAAAAATAGCCATAGCCAATATGTAAATGAATGGATGTGGCTGTGTTATAATAAAACTCTTCTGCAAACACAGGCAGTGGGCCAGTTCGGCCTGCAGGCTATAGTTTGACAATAATTATTGCAAGGCATAACTTTTTCCTCAAAACCCATTCTCTCATCTAGTTCATAAAAATATCTTCAATTTGTCCACTTCTTGCCAACTCTGCTACTTCCACCATGGATCAAGCCACTGTCATCTCATGCCTGAACCGTTCATTGCAGTATTTTCCTGATTGGTTTCTTTCACTCTACTTTTGTCCTACAGTTCATGTAGCAGCCGGAGTGTTCCTTTCAAAGTTAACATTTCATTTCTATTTAAAACCATTCAATGGCTTCATACTTTTGTTAAGATAAAGACTCAAATCTTTATATGGTTTATATGATACTGCATGACCAGAGTAGGCCTACTTTTTCAGTCTTTCCTTTTACCACCCTTTCTTGATGACTATGCCTTATCCACACGGGCCTTCATTTAGTTCTTCAGACATGCCAAGCACTTTTATACCTCAGAGCCTTTGCATAAACTATTCCCTGTACTAAAAATCTGCCCCCTTCCCCATCCCTTCATTTCCATTAATCCACATGGAATGAATGCCTATTCATCTATCAATCCTCAATTCAAAGGACATTTGCTTAGGAAAGCCTTCCCTACTCAGTCCCAGACTAGAAGATGCCCCACATAAATATGCTTTCAGAGCTCCACATAATTTTTCTTCCTAGAACATATCCCAATTTATAATATGCTGTGGTTCATGTGAGTATTTGATTAAAGCCTATTTCCCCTACTAGGATGTAAGCTCCGTGATAGCAGAGACTGGGTCTATCTTCTACCTTGTTATTAACATAGACCCGAAACCTTTAATAAAACTGATTTGTAATAAGCTTAATTTTCAAAAATATTTTGTTGGGGGTATAATTGGTGTATAATAAGCTACATATATTAAAAATGTAGAATTTAATAATTTGGAAATATATACATATATATACAGTTAGTCATCTGTATCTGTGGGTTCCACATCCAAAAATTCAATTGACTTCAAATTAAATATATTGAAAAGAATAAAATTTAAAAGTTACAATGCAACAATACAAATAATGCAGATAAAAAATAAAGTATAACAACTATTTACACAGCATTTACCTTGTATTAGGTATTACAAGTAATTTAGAAATGATTTAAAGTATATGGGAGGATGTGCATAGGTTATATGCAAATATTATGCCATTTTACATAAGGAATTGAGCATCGGTGGATTTGGTATTTGTGGGAGATCCTGGAACCAATATTCTGTGGATACCAAGGGATGACTCTCTCTCTCTCTCGTGTGTGTGTGTATATATACATATACACATATATACACGTGTGTGTCTGTGTATGTATATATAACATCATCATAATCAACATAATGATTATGTTCATCACCCCTCAAAATTTCCTCATGTCACAATAGATCAGTTTGCATTTTCAAGTTTTGGGGTTTGTTTTTGCAACTGGGAAGTTATTTTCATTGTTTTCATTTCTTTCTCATCCAATTTAACCACCTCCTCTCCTCTCTTCTTTGTTATGGTAAAATATATATAGCATAAAATTTGCCATTTTAATTATTTTAAGTGTACAATTCAGTGACATTAATTATATTCACAATGTTGTACAATCATCATCACTATCTATTTCCAAAACATTCTTATCAATCCAAGTAGGTACTCTATAAGCATTAAGCAACTAACTCCGCATTCCCCTGCACCCCAGATGCTGGTAATTACTAATTTACTTTCTGTCTCGGTGAATTTGCCTTTTGTAGATATTTCACATAAGTGGGATCATAAAATATTTGTCCTTTGTGTCAGGCTTATTTCACTTAGCATAGTGTTTTCAGTGTGCACCCATGTGGAAGCCTGTATCAGAACTTCATTCCTTTTTCATTGCTGAATACTATTCTATCATATGTATATACTATATTTTGTTTATTTATTCATTGCTGATGGACACTGGGGTTGCTTCCACCTTTTCTTTTTCTTTTTCTCTCTCTTTTTTTTTTTTTTTTTTTTTTGAGATGGAGTCTTGCTCTGTCACCTAGGATGATGAAGTGCAGTGGCACTATCTCAGCTCACTACAACTTCTGCCTCCCAGGTTCAAGCGATTCTCCTGTCTCAGACTCCCAAGTAGCTGGGATTACAGGCACACACCACCATCCCGGCTAATTTTTGTATTTTTAGTAGAGACGGGGTTTCACCATGTTGGCCAGGCTGGTCTCGAACCCCTGACCTCAGGTAATCTGCTCGCGTCAGCCTCCCAAAGTGCTGGGATTGCAGGCATGAGCCACTGCGCCCGGCCACTTCCACCTTTTGACTATTGCGAAAAATGCTGCAGTGGATAGTAGTGTATAAGTGTCTGTTTGAAAACCATTTTCAATTATTTTGGATATATATCTAGAAATAGAATTATTGAGTCATATGGTAATTCTATGTTTAGATGTTTGAGGAAGCATCAAATTATTTTATATGGTAATTGAACCATTTCACATTCCCACCAGCAATGTATGAGAGTTCCAATTTATCCGCATTCTTGCCAACACTGAATATTTTCCATTTTCTTAAATTACAGTCACCCTAGTAGGTATAAAGAGGCATCTCATTGTGACTTTTATTTGCATTTTCCTAATGACTAATGATATTGAACATTTTTTATATGTTTATTGCTATTTGTATATCTTCTCTGAGGAAATATCTACTCAAGTCCTTCTCACATTTTTCAATTGGGTTGTTTATGTTGTTAAGTTGTAGGTTTTCTTTGTATATTCTGAATATTAAACACTTCTCAGATATATGATTTTCAAATATTTTCTCTCATCCTGTAGGTTGTCTTTTTGCTTTTTTTTTTGAGATGGAGTCTCGCTCTGTCACCCAGGCTGGCTGGAGTGCAATGGCACAATCTTGGCTCACTGCAACCTCTGCCTCCTGGGCTCAAGTGATTCTCCTGCCTCAGCCTCCCAAGTAGCTGGGATTACAGGCATGCACCACTGTGCCCAGTTAATTTTTGTATTCTTAGTAGAGATGAGATTTTACCATCTTGCCCAGGCTGGTCTTGAACTCCTGACCAATGGTGATCCACCCACCTCGGCCTCCCAAAGTGCTGGGATTACAGGTGTGAGCCACTGCGCCCGGCTTTACTTTCTTAATAACACCCTTTAATGCACAAAAGTTTTGAATTTTGATGAAATCCAATTTAGTTATTTTTTTCTTTTGTTGCTCATGCTTTTGGTGGCATATCTAAGAATCCATTACCAAATCTGAGGTTATGAAGATTTACTTCAATGTTTTATTTTAAGTATTTTATGATTTTTACTCTTGTATTTAAGTCATTGATCAATTTTGAGTTAATTTTTGTACATGGTTTGAGGTAGGAGTGTAAAGCCCCCCCCCCCTTTTTTTTTGGCATGTAGAAATCGAGTTGTCTCAACACCATGTATTGAAGAGACGATTTCTTTCGCCATTGAATAGGCTTGACAACCCTGTCAAAAATTAACTGGGTATAGATGTACAGGTTTATTTATGGGCTCTCAATTCTATTCCACTGATCTATATTTCTCTCATTATGCCAGTAGCACACTGTTTTGATTACTGTAGACTTTTAGTTAGATTTGAACTCTGGAGTGTGAGTCCTCCAACTTTGTTCTTTTAGAAGATTATTTTGGCTATTCAGGGCCCTTGCAGCTCCATATGAATTTGAGGATATGCTTTCCCATTTCTGCAAAAAAAGGGGAGCTTTTGGAATTTTGGTAAATATTGTGTTGAATCTGTAAGTTTCTTTGGGTAGTACTGGCATCATAAAAATATTAAGTCTTCTTACCCATGAATATGAGGTGTCTTTCCATTTATTTAGGTCTTTAATTTCTTTCAGTCATGTTTTATAATTTTCACTGCACATGTCTTTCACCTGCTTGGTTAAATTTATTCCTAGGTATTTTATTCTTTTAGATGCCACTGTAAGTGAAATTGCCTTCTTAATTTCTTTTTCAGATTGTCCATTGCAGGTATATAGAAACACAACTGATTTTTGTGTGTTGGTCTTGTACCTGGCAACTTTGCTGAATTCTTTAATTAGCTTTAATAGTTTTCTTCTAGTTTCCTTGGCATTTCATATACATTGGATCATATTATCTCCAAGTAGAGATAGTTTTACTTATTTCTTTTCAATTTAGATGCGTTTAATTTTTTTCTTGTTTAATTTATCTGGCTAGAATTTTCAATACAATGTTGAATAGCAGTAGTGGGAGTGGGTATCTTTGTCTCGTTCCTGATCTTAAAGGGAAAGCTTTCGGTCTCTCACAGTTCAGTATGGAATTCATTATGGTTTTGTGTAAATGCCCTATAACATGTTGAGGAAGTTCTCCTCTATTCCTAGTTCTGAGTGATTTTTATCATAAAAGAGTATTGGATTTTGCAAATGCTTTCTCTGCATCATTGGAGACAATCATGTGGATTTTTTCTCCCATCTATTAATGTGTTTTATTACATTGATTGATTTTTCTCTACATTGTGCTACTCTTCCATTCCTGGGATAAATCAGTTTAGGTAGTTTGTGTGTTTCAAATAATTTATCTACTTCATCTAGGTTATTAAATACTTTAGTGTACAATTGTTCACAGTATTCTTTTATAATCCATTTTTATTTTTATAAGATTAGTAGTAATGTCCCCACTTGATATTTTATTTATTTTTGTCTTCTCTCTTTTTCTCCATCAAATAGCTAAATATGTGTTAATTTTATTGACCTTTTTAAAGAATTAACTTTTGGTTTCATTTATTCCCTCTTTTTGTTTTTCTATTCTGTTTTTTTTTTCTCCACTCTCGTCTTATTTCCTTGCTTCTGTTAGCTTTTGTTTTAGTTTTCTCTTCTTTTTCTAGTTCTTCAAGGTATAGAGTTACTTTATTGATTTGAAATAGTCTTTCTTTTTTAGCGTAAGCATTTACAGCTATAAATTTCCCTCTAGGCACTGCATTTGCTGCATCCCATACGTTTTGGTATGTTGTGTGTGTTCACTGAAGTGTCTGCTCCCTAGCTTATATTCAGCTACTAGTGTTTTGACAGCGATTTCCTTGAACGTCCATAGCTTAAAACAAACAAACAAACAAACAAACAAATAAAGAAATACCTTTCCCAGTCTTTGCAGACTGGCTAATGATCAGCTCAAGGTGAAAGCTTAAGGGTATCTCAGCTCTTTTCTGAGCATGTGCCTCTCCCTAGGCATGCATGTGGCCTTCTTAATTCCCCTGTATGAGTGGCGTTTTGAATGTTTGAATTTCCCAAAGAAACTCTCCCCAGCTTTTATTCCCAGGCCTTAAACAATCATATATATATATATTTAGAGACAGGGTCTCACTCTGTCACTCAGGCTGGAGTACAATAGCTTACTGGGTCCTTGAACTCCTGGGCTCAAGCGATTCTCAAGTGATTCTCCTGCCTCACCCTCCCGTGTAGCTGAATCTACAGATGCACACTACCACACCCAGCTATGTATTTTCTTATTTATTTATTTTTGCAGAGATAGGGTCTCACTATGTTGCTCAGAGTGGTCTTGAACTCCTGGGTTCAAGCAAAACTCCCACCTCCACTTCTCAAAATGCTAGGGTTACAAGTGTGAGTCATTGTACCTGGCTAATTGTAAATATTAAAAGTAATCTTTTGGCTCAGGCATCTGTGCATTGTCAGTTCAACTTTCAGTGTTTGCAAGAAATGAGAAATGCTTTTTCAACCTGAATTTCAAACCAAGTGAAACAGAGATGAGCACCTTGTGTCTATCCTTCAGGTAGCCCCTAAACAGGTTAGAATAGACATACCCAGTAGCTTGGAAATAAGGTCTCCTCTTCTCTTTCGGGAACCAGGGACCAAGATCCCACACTGGGAATGCAAGTTAAGACTACTGCTGCACAGAGGAGAAGGTGAGGGAGGGCAAGTAAAAGTGTCACAAAGCTTCCCTACCACTTTGAAGTTGCATTTTTCATAATTAAGCATTCACTTGATTGGTTGCTGTAAACCCTTAATTGTTTTACAGAATTCTGATAAATTTGTTCTACTTTCAAAAAAATTAGTATTTTTGGGTACATAATAGGTGTATATATTTATGGGGTACATGAGATATTTTGATATAGGCATACAATGCATAATAATCACTGTTATAGTTTGGACATTTGTCCCCACCCAAGCCTCATGTTGAATTATAATCCCCAATGTAGGAGGTGGGGCCTCGTGGAAGGTGATTGGATCATGGGGGCAGATCCCTCATGGCTTGGTGCTGTCCTCACTATAGTGAGTGAGTTCTTGTGAGATCTGGTCATTTAAAAGTGTGTGGCACCTCTCCCCCGCTCCCCCAACCCCACCACTCTTTCCCTCTTGCTTCTGCTTTTGCCATGTGATGTGCCTGTTCCTGCTTTACCTTGAGTATAAGCTCCCTGAGGCCTCTCAGAAGCCACGTGATGTCAGTGCCATGATTTTACAGCCTGCAGAACAGTGAATCAATTAAATCTCTTTTTAAAATAAATTATCCCATCTCAAATATTTCTTTATAACAATGCAAGAATGGCCTAACACAGTCACATCAGGGTAAATGTGGCATCCATCACCTCAAGTATTTATCCTTTCCTTGTGTTACAAACAATCCCATTATACTCTTTTAGTTATCTTAAAGTGTATAATAAATTATTGTTGACTGTAGTCACCCTATTGATTCTGATAGTTTTTGCTTGCTTTACAATGTTTTTGTTGAAGGACAGACACTCCCATAAGCCGTCTAGGTGATTCTGATGCAAGATCTTGTTTGAGAACCTCTGGTCTGATCTGCCATGTGGCCTATAATATGTGGCTCATTTTCCAAATGGCACAGCTAGAAACTTTGTGGCAATATCTGGCAGCACTATACCAGGATTCTTTGAGAAATCCAGAACAGGTATCCAGTAGTGAGTCGACCTCCACTCATGTCTCCCTTTCCTACTGCTCCCAAGTGGAGCAGACAGTCATGCCATTCACCAGTGGCTCCACAACCCTTATATTAGTAGACTTTTACCTAGGTGAATCAACATCTAAGTAAAGAAAGCCAGACCAGCTATGGATGGACACAGATCTTGGCTTAACCCCACTCTACAGAGACAGGGTTGCTGATAATAATAGTCATATAAAAGGCCATAGACCCCAAATACAGAGATTGAAAGAAATTCAAGTAATTCTCAAATAAATGATGTTCTGGGGAAATGGAGATACCTGAGTTTCCAAGTAGAAGAAGCTTGGATAATCGTTCTGTTTGTAAATGTGCAGGGTGAGAGCAAACTAGGGAATTTGTTCTGAAGCTTTTGCATAGCAAGCATACTATTTTGAATTAGGTTGTATGTTTTTCTGGGGACTCTGAGGGTGACTAACGGAGATCATAAGGAGTTTAAAGTCCCAATCCTGCCCTAATGCCAACCCAGGTATTTCTCCCCTAGCTGGCCCTAAATTCTCTTGGCCAATAATGACAAATCATGCAGAAATGGACTCGATTGGGTTGAGGAAAGAACTAGCCTGATGAGACAGCAAAAATCTCCAGCCTCACTGTCTAGGGTCAGAGTTCTCCTATATAAAAGTCAGAGATGAAAAGTCTAAACTGGAGTCACCAGGCTTGAAAGTGTGTACACCCAGACCGCTGCACTCACGTGGTTCCCTAAGAGACCACATACCACACCCCACACACAGGCTTTGAGCTGAGACACAGCATTATTCTACTCTAAAACAACAACAACAAAGCATTTATTTCCAAAAAAAGGGACAAGGTCACAAGAAAAGGCCTATAATAATTAACCAAGTCAATGGAAAACTCATTTTTAAAATACCCCCCATGGAGTTTTAGGACAAAACAACAGCTTAGTGAATGTTTGGTTACAGTTTATAGCTATTTCTTTTGCCCTTGATACACTACTGTGATTTTTCAGCTTTCTCTGCCAATCTTGCTCAGCACTAGTGGTTCTCAGGTTAAAGTCCAGGTATGTAAATGGAATAGCCCTATTTGCAGCCTTGGTATGTGGGCTCTTCTGAGCCTAGTGGCCCCATTTGTTGATTTTTGTCAGTTGTTAGCCTGGCAAAGGGAATAGGAACTATACCAGTTAAAAAAGTAGAGCCCATATCACATGTTCAGTAGATGAAATTCAATAGAGAAAACATGTTGGGAGGGCTGAAAGGCCAAAGAAGAGAAAGCGAGGCAACTCAGAGATTAGCAATAGTAGAAACCTGCTTACTACCACTAGGGCTGCAAGAAGACAGGAAGGAGGTAGTGTTAGTATAGCTCAGGTGCCAAGTTCATTGCAGAGACTTCCAGGTAAAAGCTATAACAATGGAGGGAAAGTTTGTCATCAGAAACTAGAACTTAGGAGTAGACACAGCCACAGCTGGAGATGCCACTTGAATTAGACGACACTACTGGATACCTTTTGATTTTGACCAACCAGCATCCATTCCCGCTTCTTGTGATACCTACGCCATGATTGTCCTTTCCAGGGAACTCTTCCTGGAGTTGGGTACAGTTTTAGTAGTACTGTCAATCAGTGCTATGTCCAACCCTAGCCAAGGCATGGGTGGGCATATAATACAAAGTATGTCAAACACACCCTCTCTCAGGAATTTGAATCTTGAGAATAAGAATAGAAAAATATTGGAACTGTTTCAGCCATACTGTGGTACCTTGAAAAGACCATGCCTCTTTTCCTATATAGCTAGATCCCCAGAGACACTCTAGTTTGTATTTTATCCCTCCTCAAGCCTTTATCGACTTAGCCCAAGTTTTCTTAAGTCTGAAAAGTTTGAACTACAATGTTTGCCATGCCCCCGTACACCAAGTCCTTGTTTACGATCCTCAGAATGCCCTTATATGTCTCTGTGGCCTTAAGAATGTCTACTCATCATTCAATACCCAATCCAGATATAACTTCTGTGAAATCTTTCCCAGTCCCTATCTTCTCAAGAAAAGTTTAGCGCTTATCTCCTCTAGTTTCCCATGACACTCGATGCATATTTCTGTTTCAGTACTTATCATATTGAATTATTTTATGTTCGCCTGTCTGTCTCCCTTCTAGACCGTGAGGTTAAGAGCAGGACCATGTCTTATTTTTACTGAGGATTCTCAGTACCTAGCTGCTTGGCACATAGTAAATGCTTATTAAAACATTTGTATGAATGTATGAATAAATAAATGGATAATATAGCCAGCATATCTCCGTTCAATTATAGTACAAGCCAGAGTTCTTTCTTTCTTTGCATGTAAAAGGGTTTGGAGATCCTTAAGGGTTTAAAGGGGAGAAATGAATCCAACATATGCTCCCAGTAAGAGGAGATACAAAGAGATACTTTTATAAAGACAGGAGACAGAAATGACAGAAGGACATTATGAGGGGAAGGGAGGAGACAGAGAGAATGTGAAGAGGGCAGTAAAGAGTAACAGTCAATTACAAGGCTGTACAGGAAATACCATTTGGGTCATAGAGATATGCAGAGAGGTCTTAGTATTCCCCTTGAGATGATGGCCATTATACTCCCTAGAGACTTGAGGGAGATAAGTCCAATGGTATGCTGGCAAATATTTAACAACCAGCTCTCTGGGGAAAAGGGCTGTAATTTGTGGCATTTGTCATTTTCCTTCTTGTAAATACTCCCACCATGGCCAGTTTCAAGCTATCAATGTGGCATCACTGAATGCAGAGTTGAGAAGAGATGCAAGCCTTCATATAGGATTTCCACCATATAGATAAAAACAGATACAAATAACTTCAAAATCATAGATAATAGCAAATGTAGTAAAATAATTAATAAATGATGAGTGGGTATTTATTCTCTTTATTTGATTGTAAGTTTGTATAATTTAATTTTGAATAATGGTTGTATTTAATAGCTTCCTTGCTATCTTCCTGAAAATGTAAGTACCAGCTTTTATGAGCAGGTGTGGGCCTGTAGCATATCACTGCAGGTAGCTCTATCTGTGGACTACTTGGTGACTCAGAAGCAGCCTGAATAGGTATAACAAGGTGAGATAAGGATTGCTGGTCAACTGTAGCTGTAATATGATCAAGAGGATTTAAGACTGCTAGGTGATTTCATGGTTCCCCGGAGAGAAACTCTACCTGGTGGCCTCAAGCACTACATAGCCCCAAAACAGAATGCCTCTGATTCATTGTATAATCTTCCTTACTGCTAAACATTATCTTCATAATTCACTTTGAATTGGTGAGAAAAACAGCTTGTTCTGTTAAGAGCTGGATATCCCTGGACCAAGATGGTCTTTATAGAGCTATGTTGAGAGCCATACTGTCTGATATTTGTGAAATCAACAATTTGACCTTCTTTATAAAGTGTCCAGTTTATAAATAATAAATACTCTTCCTTTTTTTTTTTTTAAGACAGAGTCTGGCTCTGCTGCCCAGTCTGGAGTGCAGTGGCACAATCTCGGCTCACTGCAACCTCCGCCTCCCAGGTTCAAGCGATTCTCCTGCCTCAGCCTCCCGAGTAGTTGGGATTACAGGCGCAAAGCCACCACACCTGGCTAATTTATGTATTTTTAGTAGAGTCAGGGTTTTGCCATGTTGGCCAGGCTGGTCTGGAACTCCTGACTTCAGGTGATCCACTCTCCTCGGCCTCCCAAAGTGCTGGGATTACTGATGTGAGCCACTGTGACCAGCCTAAATACTCTTCTTTTAATCGAGTAGAGAAAATGGACGCGGGTTCAGATTTGATGCATACAAGAAAAAGGTGGTAGCAATTATACTCTGCCAGAAAAGTCTCACCTTTGCAAACTCAAGTGGTCTTTGTGGTGAATTGGGCATATTACTGGTTCCTCATTTCAACATTATATTTTTGATCTTCCTTAATTTTGGGTTCCGTCCTCACAGGACATTTTTAGTACTGAAAAGAACAGAAAGGAAATACAGCTCAATACCTGGGGTATTGTAATTATAAAAGCACCTACTACATATTAAGCTTGTTATTGTACATCATCTCATTTAATCCTGAAAACAAAAACCAACAGGTAGACACTATCATTTCCCCATCTTATAAATGAGGAAGTTGCAAATCAGGAAGGCCAAGTACCTTGCCCAATATCACACAGCTTATGAGAGAAGAGCTGAGATTTGAAGCCAGGTTTGTCTGAAACCCAAGTCTCCCAGGCTTTTGCACTATGCCATGCTGCTTGAAGAGCCCTCTCCATTTCAGGAGGCTAGTCTTGGAGAGTGGGTGGTCTGTGCACAATATCAAAGGATAAATAGAAAGGCATGTATCTTTCTGGAGAGTCACATGAGAATTCTGAATTCAGGGCCATAAGATTTAAAAGCACAATTCAGTGCCCCGCCTCCTTATATCAAACATATGGCCAATCTTAAGAGAACTTTAAACAAATACCTCCCTTTAAAAGCTGATACTTTAGGGCAACTTTGAAGCAAGCCATTGGATACAATTAAGTATCTTTATTTCCTTTCTATTATCCTTAATTTCCTTTCCTTGCCATATTTTGGAAAGGAACGCCTTTCCTGGCAGGCTAACCTGCACTTCTTTTTCAGCCTCAAAATCTCTTCAGCCTTCATCTCTGCTGTCAGATAGAATTTTCCTTTCTATTTTGTCTCTCCCTCTCATAGCCTGAAAGAACACCTTAAGTGGAGGCAAGGAAGTAAAGGAGAGAAAGGTGATTTCTCTCCTCTAACATTTCTTCCTTCTTCCTTTCCATGAGTAAAAGAAAAAAATGCCCCACTTATTAGGTTTACTCCAGTCATACAACGTTTTATGGCTGTTTTGCCGGGACAGTTTTCCTTGTGTGTGTGTATTTCCACCCCCGCTTCCCTATTAGAGTTCACTTCACATTCCATCCTTCCACAAGAGTGCCTCAAGGAGGGAGTTGCTTACATACATTGCTGAGGTTACTGCTAAATTTCTTAGCTAGTTCCCCCTAGAAACAACTGACATATTTACAAACTGCTCTAGAAAATTGAAAGAGACCATATGTATTCTATCTGAACTAAGTAATTAGGATAAAATTTGAACTGAAAATTAAACCAGTTTTATTGCAAGGCCCCTTCTATCTTCCCTTTTATTAGTGTCCTCTTCTCTTCCCAGCATCTCCCCTTTTCTGTTGCTAGGTGTTTTTTCCCCTGCAGCTCTGACAGGAGCCCAAGAGCCCCTACCCCTAACCCCACCTCGACGTTAAAACAAAACTGGCTGGAAGCATGTAGACCAGCGGCCGGTGATTCTCAACTCTGATTGCATGACAGAATCATCTGGGGACTTAGGAAAATCAATTGTCTCTGGTGGAGACTGGATATCAGTATTGTTTCAAAGCATCCTAGGTGATGACTATAATCCTGTGGTCTAGCCTGTCTTTCCCACCCCATCTTTTTCCCTACAAAAATTTGTTCTAATCTATCAATTACTTGGAAAAAGATCTAATCAATTCACGTGCAAAATGGCATTGAAAATTGATAGAAGCTTAATGTGCCAGTGTGTCAGTGGGATTTTCATTTTGATTATAAAATTTTTTTTTAAACTCTTACGGCAGAAATTCAGGCATGCGGGGATATTTTTGGGTTGGAGGTTTCCCAGTCCCCAATTCATATTATATAGGTTAGTATTTTCCATGCTTTTGATACACACACACACACGCACACACACAAATATTCATTACAAGCTTTAACAAAGAACAAGGAAACTGACTTTTAAAAATTAATGATAATAATTTTATTATAATGATAATTTCTTTGCAATATTTCACCAAGACAGCTATATCTAGATAAATAATGACTGAGTTATAGGTTAGATTTGATATCCCTTTGGGTTCTTTTCTTAGCTGTATTTTCACTAAAAAAGAAAATTTTGATCCATGAATTTAAGTTGTTGAGAATGGCAGTGAGTATTTGGTGGCTTTGACAGACAGTTTTTGATATTTATATTTGAATGGAACATTAACATAGAAATTACAGAATGATTTCTCTCTAAAGACTACTTTCAATACTTCATTAGACATGAAAATGATAAGCATTTCACAATTAAAAGCTGAAAGGTTGAAATGTTTCAACTTGGAAGATGAATCTAATTATTTCTTTGATTGCATATAGCTCTGAAAGGTGTTTTTTTACATTTCATTACAGCATGTGGATGAAGTTTTTAAAATATGCCAAATTATCTTATTCATTAAGGGAAGATAATCACCAAATCAAACTCTTGCTGATTAAACCATTTGTATCACATTTCAGTAATCCAAAGAAATCCTGATATCATAACATTTAATATTTAAGCCCTGAAGGGATAATTTCAGGCTGTTGAAAATACAGAATATATGCCAAGTTATACCTCATGAACAATTCAATTGAAATCATACAGATAATCTTTTCTGGTGTTATCACTGTTGTGAAGAAGTGCTTTATGCTTCACCCCTCACAAAACTTGGGAGAATATCTTTCCCCTTGATAGCTCTCATAAATCAGTGTGAAAAAAATAGACATCTGCTATGCTACCCATTTCTTCACTTAGCATCGTGAAAAGATGAACACTTGATAGGAGATACATTGTCATAACTCCAATATTGACTCTTTTCTTCAACACTGAATCAAAGTCATGAGAGATATTATCAACCATTAATGTTTCTTTGACTACAACTAAGTATGAATTGACATTCAGGCACAACTTGTTTATTCATGTGGCTGCAGCATCCTTCCTTATTGTATGCATAGCTGCTGCTTTGTCAATATTAATTTCAGCCTGATTTTTTCCAGTCTTGATTCACATATCACAGATGATCTTTAAGTAAGTAAATATTATCTTCTCTTGAAGGATTGTTTCTGAAGGATAAATGGAATAAATGTTCACTAGCATTTCTGTTGCATATGTGTATCACATATGCCAATTGAAAATATCCCATAGCATGTTCACATTCATGTATTGTTCTTTAATCCAATAATATTATCCAACATAAGATAGCGATAAAGGAATTGTGCCAAAAATTCATTCTGAACTTTTTCTGAATATAATAGTAGCCATAAACTCTTTCATTAGCATTATAAATTCTTGGAAATACTATTAGAACTAGTGCGTATACTCTAAGCAGTGAAATTTTTGTTGATATCATTGTGGTTTGGGCCTGTTATCTCCCTTTAGTAATAATATGCATCAATGTAGTATGGAAAAGCATTATTTCTGCTTTTTCTGGAAACATTTGGCTGACTACCAGAGAGGTCCCTGTGCTTTGTATGAAGATGTTATGAAAGCTATGGTGGCATCGTTGGATAAAGTTTTATAACAGACATAATCTCCACCCAATAAAAGTCAGTGTTTAGATATTCATTGTTTTAATATCTCCTTAATTTCTGAGGCATTTTAAAGTTGTTATATTGTCATAATATTTGCACATTTACCAGTCCCCATGCATATATCTTCACATTCTATATTTACCCCAAAGTCAAGTTCATTATGTTTCTAATGTTACCTTTATTTACTACTGATTTTCATAACTGCATTTGTACTTGAATGAACCACTTTGGAGCCATTGATACATTTGGGAAATTAGGGATAAAATTAGGAAATTTTTTCTCCCTAATTAGGAAATTAGGGATAAAATTAGGAAATTAGGGATAAAAAAACGGTAACCATGAAACATGCAAAATTAAGGATATAACCAATGACAAGAGCAAATGTTACAACATGAATGACATCTTGTTAGCTAAATGTTACCCCAGATGAGCCAGTCATATCCATAACCTCACATACTTATCATTACTTTGCGGTGAGAACATTTAAAATCTACTCGTTTCACAATTTTGAAATACACATTATTATTAACTATAGTCATTTTGTGCAATAGATCACTAGAACTTATTCTTTCTGTCTAATGGAAGTTTGTACCCTTTGATTTGCATTTCCCCTTTCCCTATCTATCCCCCACTCCCAGCCTCTGATAATCACCATTCTACTCTCTACTTCTATGAGTTTGACTTTTTGAAATTCCACATATGAGTGAGATCATGTGGTATTTGTCTTTCTGTGGCTGGCTGATTTCACTTAGCGTAATATTGTCTAGATTCATTCATTTTGTTGCAAATGACAGGATTTCCTTTTTAAGAAAGGCTTTAGTATTTAATTGTATACATATACCACATTTTCTTTTGTAAAAGTTTTCAATTTTAATTTTTGTTAGTAGTAGGTGTATATATTTATGGGGAACACGAGATGTTTGGATTCAAGCATGCAATGTAAAATAATCACATCATGGAGAATGGGGTATTCATTCCTTCAAGCATTGTTTTTTTGTAGAGATAGGGTCTCCCTATGTTGCCCGTGCTAGTCTCAAACTCTTGGGATCAAGTGATGCTTCTGCCTCGGCCTCCCAAAGCACTGGGATTACAGGTGTGAGCCACTGCACCCAGCCATTTATTCTTTGTGTTGTAAGCAATCCAATTACACCATTTTTAGTTATTTTAAAATGTACAATTTATCGTTGACTATAGCCACCCTGTTGTGTTGCCAAATAGTAGGTCTTATTCATTCTTTCTAACTATTTTTTGTACCCATTAACCATCCCCACCTTCCTCCCAGTTCCCCACTACCCTTCCCAGTCTCTGGTAACCATGCTTCTACTCTCTATGTCCATGAGTCCTATTGTTTTGATTTTTAGATCCCACAGATAACTGAGAACATATGATGTTTGTCTTTCTGTGCCTGGCTTATTTCACTTAACATGGTGATCTCCAGTTCCACACATGTTGCAAATGACAAGATCTCATTCTTTTTATAGTTGAATACTACTCTATTGTGTATAGGTACCACATTTTCTCTATCCTTTCATCCATTAATGGACACTTATATTGATTCCATATCTTGTCTATTATGAATAGTGTTGCAATAAATATGGGTGTGCAGGTATCTCTTCAACATACTGATTTCAATTCCTTTAGATAGGTACCCAGTGCATTCCTTGTATATGCACATGTATGTAATATGCATACATATACAAGGAATGCACTGGGTACCTATCTAAAGGAATTGAGAGCCTATTAAGGCCATGTTGGAATTTCTAGAAAAAATCATAATTAGCCATATAAGCGCTTGCCATTATGTCCTCCAAGGTAGCATAGCATGTAAACACATTTCATTACCAAAAAGAAAAACATCACATACATGGGAAAGTGAGTCTTAGAGAGGCAAAATGACTTACCCAAAGTTTTACGGGTCTGAATCAAACCCAAGTTGCCCAAGTTGGACATTTATATACCTCACTGTAGTACTTCTCAGACATCAGTATAAGCATCAACTCCTTTGGCATTGATGAAGACTGGCTGAAAGAGTTCAGAGTATTTTGTTTAGGAAAGAGAAGCCTAGCTGTGGAGCAAGATTGGCAGAGGTTGCTGTGTTCTAATATGTGAAGGGCATGCCTGAGAATAAGGAGCAGTCCTGTCTGGGTGGTAGTCCGAGGACAAAACTTGGGTGAGTAGGAGGAAGTCATAGGGGAGCAGGCTTGGTTCATCAGCAGGAAGAATGCTCTGACAAGTGGAATTCTGTGCCTACAGAGAGGGGCAGGGAGCTTCCAGGTCCATCCCAGTTCATTTGGAAGATATATGGGGAGCCCTTGGCAGGAAGGCTGGGGAGGGAAGGCTGGCAGCAGGGAAAGAGGGTGGCAACAGGTGATCCGAAAGCTTTTCTAGCCTGAGACTGGTGAGGGCCTGGAGGGAGAAGGGCTGACCAAGGAGGACAGGTGGTCTGCAGGTTTCTTCTGCACCTGACACTCTCGTGCCTTGGGTCAGCTCTGTCTGTCTCTTGGCTGCCCAGGTCCAGCCCTGCCTCTTCCCTTGGTGGCCAAGGGAAGCCTATGGGGTACAGGATGGGAGTCTGGAACCTCTGCCTCCCAAAGAAACATGGGCTACTTCTCCAGCAGCAGTCAAGGTCCCAAGTCCACACTGTGGCCCCTTCCCCTGCCCACCATCCTGAATCTGAGCTTTAATCCTTTAAGCAGAATGGGCTCAGGCTGTCATGGGCTTTAGCTCTTGGTGTTATTGCCTCTGATTAGATCTAGGAAACCCTGTTCACTTCATGGGGCTATTATATGTGTTCCTTGGGGTGGTCAGCATTGTTAGGAGCATGTGGATGAGGGAGGGATAGGTAAGAGCGTGAATTTCCTTCAGGTTAAGAGTCTGGGTGCCTGGCCCCATTCTGTGGCAGCTCAGGCCATTCCGCCCAGGCATTCGTAGTCTTTCTTGGACTGACTATGGCCAGTCAGCACCAGGCCCCTACAAGTGTAGAAAAGAGGCATCACTCTTCCTTGACACGTTATAGCTGAGTGGTCCACGTTGGTGTCCCTAAATGGTGAGTGACAGCTTATTCTGAACTAGACCAAGGGTGGGGGAGAGGAGATCTGAGACTCTTGTTACAGCCACCCAGAACCCCAGGAACAGTCTTTAACATCTGTTTGAATACTAACCTATAAGATGTTGGCCTCACAGTCACATATAAGTCACATGCAGCAGGATCTTCTGTGTTCCTTGTGAGAAATACATTTTCCCAGGCCCCATCATCGGTCTAATAAACCGGAATCTCTAGAAATCTGCATTCTTTGCAAGCTTCTCTAGTTGTTTCTAGAGAATACTAACCTATGGAAAACACTTCTGTGATGATTGAAGCCGAAATAGACTGTAGGAACTATCTTACTTTTGCCCTCCATCCTCTATTGTTACAGATTGGAAAGCAGAGAACACAGAGAGTAAATGAACTGTCTAAGGTCGTATAGGTAATTAGTGTAGTGGTAAACCCAGAATAATGAACCATGGTGCTGTTTCCCGACCCAGGACTACGCTCCTAACTATCTAGCCAATCCTTTGTTAGATCAAAGAGTGAAGAAAGTGTTTTGAATAAGCATTAAATGTTACATTGCATGAAGATCATGTATCTAGAACAGACTATGCTCATCCTAGCTTCCATGGCTTTACTGAAGTACCCTCTTTCCCTCCTTCCCTACTTTTTCTCTCTTCCACCTTCACAAATCTAACCATCCTTCAAGGTCCAGCACAAGTCCACTTTCACCTTCCTGTGGTCTCTGAGCCCCCTCATATGGACCTTCAGTATATTTTGTAATGGAGCCAGAGAGTTTGTTTTCTGTTCCCAATTAGGTAGCAAGGACTAGATTTCAACCCCTTTTTATCTGCTATAATCCCCTTCTCCTGAGGCTAGGCCCCAGTTAGGGGCTCAGAATATCCATATTAAAATCCAGTTGTTGAGCAACAGATTCAGCCAGCCAAGCAGCTAGCCACATAGCTCTAGCGATATATTTTTGTTGTAATCATATCAAAATTATACAAGATGTAGAGCACAGCTCTCACACCTAGTCTGAGGTCTCCTAGGCTTTCCAAACTGCACTAAGTCCTTGCTCAGCAGCGCTTTTGCTATTAAACAGTCAGTGGAGTGTTTGCATGGCCATCCCTATGCTAGTCACTGTGCGTATTACAAAACAAAAAGAAAATACTGCAAGTTCTGCTCCAGCTTCCACATGGGGAGAATGGTTGCATCCTGCACTCACTGTTATCTCTGGTTCCAGTCCAGGCATTGTACGTTCTTATACTCAACCCAGCCTTCTTTGGATCAGTTTCTTGTTCTGGCCTGTCCATAAATCTCTCCCTCCCTTCCTTCTCTGTCTCCTTTGTACCGTCCATCTCAAACCCCAGTCAGCAGCTGCCAGCGGTAAGGGGCTCTGAGAACCCAAGTGGGGATTTTCCAGACACTTCATATTTTCCTCACTGTGAAAAAATGTGTTTTGCTTGCTTAAAGTGACTGGATTCCTCTTGCCCTCAGTGAGGCTGGGTGAATGAGACACTTGTCCTAAGAAGATCAAAACGGGTCTACAGTCTAAACAAAATTTAGCTGTCATTGTCTCTGGAAATCCTAGCATGTATGGAAATCTCCTCAGGTACTGCCTACATATTAGCCCAAGATGTTAGAGCAATGTGTGGTTATTTTCCTGCCTACTCCCTTCCTTCTTGAGAACCAGAGTTGCTGGACTGCTGCTTGACTCCTTGTCCTCCTCCCCACTGCTCTCTCTTGCTTACAGTGTCCAAGCCCCCCATTTGCTCTCTGCCTTGATCATTCCCCTCTCTCAGTGGAGACCTAAGATGCATAGGTCGGAGCCTTTTCTTAAGGCTTCACAGATCCTCTCTCCTTGACATGTTGCTTGATATAGCCTGTTCCTTTTTGTTCCTGGGCACTCTTTCTACCATGTCCTAACCACCTCCTGGCCTTTTAAAGGGGCAAATGCCAGACAACCAGCAGACTATGTAGCCCATAGCCTACATGAGGTATAACACCATGATCACACATAATCTAGAAGTTGTGGACCTATTAGCCTTGGCAATGCCATCCCTACTGGCTTTCTCCAGACTCTTGGGAGTTTGCCTCTCCTTTGTGAGTATGAAGCTAAGCTACACTGAACCAAAGCTTCAGGACCTGAGCAAATATTTTGGGACAGTTACTAAGTTTAGCTTTAGCATCTACACTGTGCTGTTCACACGACAGGGCATTTCCACAACTGTTGCCTCACTGAATCCTCACAAGAGCCTGGTGAGATAGTTATTCTTATCCTGATTTTTATTTGTGAGCATGCTAAAGCACGATAATAACGTTAATGACTAACATTCATGAGGCACTATGTACCAGACAGTGTTCTAAGCACTATGTATGTATTAACTCACATTTTTCCTCACAACAAACCCATTATCTGGTTATTACAATCAGCTTAATTTTTCAGAATAGGAAGCTGAAGCCCAGAAAGGTTAAGAGTCCGGCTCAGGGTCACACAGCCAGTAGTGGTAGAGCCTTATTTTGAACATAGGCAGCCTGGTTCCTATGTAAACCTAAATATGTAAACACTATGTTATTTGTTTTTTGTTGTTGTTGTTGTTGTTGCTTTTGCTTTTTTTTTTTTTTTTATTATAGATTTGGTTTGGTAACAGCACGGCACCCTGTTCTCCCGGCTGGAGTGCAGTGGCGTGATCTCGGCTCACTGCAGGGCTCAATCGATCCTCCCACCTCAGCCTCCCGAGTAGCTGGGACTACAAGCACATGCCACAACACCTGGCTAATTTTGTTTATTTTTTATAGAGATGGGGTCTCCCTATGTTGCCCCAGCTAGTTTCAAACTCTTGGACTCAAGCAATTCTCCTGCCTCAGCCTCCCAAAGTGCTGGGATCACAGCCATGAGCCACTGTGTCCAGCTAACACTATGCCACTTGGACACAGAAAGGTTGAAAGGTTAACTCACACACTCAAAGCCACAGGAATCATTCAATGATAGATTTCAGACTGTACAGTAGGCTTTCTGACCCCAAGTTCTGTACACTTTTCACTATACATTCATGTTTTCACTCATTCAATAAACATTTATTAAGCACGACTATGTGCCAAGGATTGTACTATGCACTGGGCATAAAATTAATGCTCAAAAGGAGCTCAAAGTCTAAAGGGAGAGATAGACAAGAAAACAGAAAGCAAACCATAGCATGATGACTGAGAGCATGGCTTTCATCCTCAATGTATCTGAGTTCAAATCAGAACACTACTATATTTTTCCAGTAATATATGAACCTTGATAGTCTCACCCACAGAATGGAAATTATAGTATCAGTTCATTCCTAATAGGATTGTCATAGTGAAGACTGGATGAATTAATATATCCTATAAACTTAGAAAGGTACCCAGCATGTAGACACTATTGTTATTATTATAGGTTTCTCTGTTTTATGATAGAGTGCCACTGGCTAAGAGTAGGTCCTAAGCCAGTGTTTGAGGAAGAGACAGAAGATGCCTGGATGGAGGATGCAGAAGAGGGAAGCGTGGGCTTGAGCATGTAGAGCTTTGAAAACCATGCACAATGCCAAGCTAAGAAGCAGAATGGGCTTGGGTCAGTTGAATAACACCTACATTTCTACCACTTTCAAGGAAGAGCAGGCTGATGACCAACGTGTGTAAGTGGTCTGGTGACCCTAGCATGCAACAAACATTTTTTCCTTAACTCGGGTTTGCAGATGGAATCGCTGTGAGTGGCCATATGAACTGCTGGTCTGTCTCTGAAAGACGCTCAACCCTCCCTTAGCTGTCAGCAGCCTTGTACTCCACCTGGCAACAGCTGGGAAGAATGAGGCTATTGGGTAATGGCTTTTGGAGTTGACTTTTACGTGAAGATTTGGAAGAGAGGTGGATGGCGAGAAAGAGGGTGAGGCATTGCACCGAACCATTGGATAGTGTGTGGCCAAAGGAGCCAGGCACCTTCAGGATCTGCTAGGATGACTTTCAAGCAGCTTGTGATGATTCAGTCTGCCCCCCAGGGACTGTTTTTTTTTTTTTTTTTTTTTTTTTTTTTATAAAAGTGTATTTTACAACTTGGGCCAGACAAACCAGTGTCAGTTTTATGGCCACTATAGTTTTTGGTTATTTATTCCCCATCTTCTCTTTGTTTTTTTCCAGGTGACCTGCTTTAACTGCTAGACCCTAGAGAGTCTATAAAGAAAATCAATAATTATTTCTCATATCAGTACAATGCTTTATGATTTACAAAGAAACCCCACATTCATTGGATTTTACAGTACTTCTAGAAGGGAGGCAGAACGAGCAATTACATTGTCATCATTTCCTATGTTACAGATGAGCAAATCAAGGCAAAGAGAGGGGAAATCACATGCCCAGAGTTACACTTCCAGGGAGCGGTAGAGCTAGGACTCTGTATCAGTTTTCTATGCTGTATAATAAATCACCACAAATTTAGCAGCTTAAACCTTTACATATTTATTATTTCGGAGTTTCTTTGCTCAGAAGTCTGGGTATGACTTAGCAAAGTCCTCTGCTTAGAGCCTTACAAAGTCACAACCAAGGTATTGGCCAGGTTTGGGGGCTCATCTGGAGGCTTGATTAAGGAACAATCTGTGTCTTCATTGTGTGGTTGTTGGCAGCATTCAGTTCTTTGTGGCTGCAGGATTCAGGGCAGCTCATTTATTGCAGTCACCAAGGGGGAGAGAGTGAGTCTGCTAGCAAGATTGTATCTTATAAAACAGAATATAATCATAGAAGTGATATTCTGTTACTTTTGTCATATTCTATTGGTTTGAAGCAGGACATAGGTTCCAATCACATTCAAGGGAAAAGGCTTACACAGGGGCAGGAGCACCAGGAGATGGAGACAGTGGTTGCCACCTTAAAGTCTATTTGCCATAGACTCCAACCCAGCTTTGTCTGACTCCAAATCAAGTGGTCTTTCCACTGGATCTCACTGTTGCCATTAAGGATGTGTGACATACATTATCACCACTCCCAAATGTACATACACCCATTCAAAGATACTTTTGCCCAGCACAGAGTGGAGTAAATCTAAGAAGCCTGCTCTTCCCCTTAAACCCGTGTCCTGGGTTACACAGCCAAGAATCCTAACTGACTAACTTATGAATACACCCTGACTCTCTTAACTCAGAAAAAAAAAAAAATTATCACTTCTAAAGATGGAATGTTGTTTTGGGACAACTTCTTGCAAACCCTGAGCTTATTATCTTCAAAAAAGAATGCGTGTCTTTCTCATTTAGGAGACTTAAACTCTTATCCTGACAACTTCCAAATTACTTACAAAGGCAAAGGAAGTCGTGCTGTGTTTTGCTTCTTTAGCTTTTGTGGCTAAGTCTCATTATTTTGATCCTATTAATGACTGTCAGAGAAGATATGGCCTCGGAGGAAAGGGGTTAAAGAGAGTTCTTTAAATCTCTCAGCCAAGGACAGAAAGCTCTCTGAGGATGGCTTCTGAGTTTAGGCACGCCTGCAAAGAAGCCCTACAGCTCTCTCCAGATGCCTGCTCTTCACTGACAATAGAGGCTACCTTAACTATTTATTTCATTCATTCAGTCAGTCAGCAAGCATTTACTGAGCACTTCTTTGTGCAAGACAGCATTCTAGGTACTAGCCATACTGAGACCACCATCCTCATAAGCGAGAAGCTCATGGTGGACTGAAGACTCAGACAAGAAAGCGATTACAAGGCTATAGAATTGCTTTAATGAAGGTATGCTCTGAGCGTAGGGACTCTGTCTGATGCGGTTAGGAAAGATATGTGCTGGCTCCAGATTGCAAACCCAGAGCCTTCAGGACCAGGCCAATGAATCAAACAGGTGGATGCAGGGAGTGGTAGGGTTTGTACCAAACTGGAGGGCATTGTAATAAAAAAAAAAAAATTAAACACCATGTGGTCCTAATAAAACATGCCCTGGAAGCTGCCAATTTACGACCCCAGCTTAGACAAAGGAGGTAGTGTTTGTGCTGAGATTTAAATGATAATAGCAAACACTTATATAGAGGTTACTGTGTACCAGGTACTCTTGTAAACAGTTAAATGTATTAACTCATTTAATCTCCATAACAAGCCTATTAGGTAGGTACATTAATTAGCCTTGTTTTATAGATGAGGAAATAGAGGCCTAGAGAAGTTCGACAACTTGCCTGACATCACACAGCTAATGACCGCAGCTGGAATTCAAACTTAGGCAGCCTGGGTTCACAGCCCATGTGGCAGACTACCATGTCCTCAGCCTCTGCTAAAAAATGACTAAGCGTTTGAAAGGCAGCCAGATAGCGAGAGAACATGTCACGCAGAGGAAGCAGCATCTGCAAAGGCGGAGGCCTAAAGAGACTGACGGATTCCAGGGTCCTTAAAAATTGTAGTATTTCTGGAATAGCAAGTGTGTGTTTTGAGGTAATGGGGGAATGGGTGGAGCAAGATCAGGAGATAGATGGAGAAAAATGAGGTCAGAGGTTAGGCAGAGAGGCTCATGCCTGTAATTCCAGTACTTTAGGAGGCCGAGGCAAGAGGATTGCTTGAGCCTAGGAGTTCGAGACCAGTAGGGGCAACATAGTGAGACCCTGTTTCTACACAAATATAAATAAATAGAAAAAAATTAGCTGGGCGCAGTGGTGCACACTTGTCCCAGCTACTCGAGAGGCTGATCTGGGAGGATCCCTTGAGCCTGGGAGGTCGAGACTCCAGTGAGCCTTGATCATGCCACTGCACTCCAGTCTGGTTGACACTGTGAGAACCTGTCTCAAAAGAAAGAAAGAAAGAAAGAAAGAAAGAAAGAAAGAAAGAAAGAAAGAAGAAATTGAGGCCAGACAGAAAAATCAACAAGGACTTGTATGGCATGCAAAGCACTTATCCATTCATTAAATAAACATTTATTAAGCACTTGCTGTGTGCTAAACCTTTACAAAGCATCATGCTAAGGAGATAGATCTAGGCACATAGTTTTTTTTTTTTTTTTTTGGAAGGGTGGTCCAGAGAAGGGGCATCGAACTCAGCATGAGGGAATCTGGAAACACATCCCAAAAAAGTGATCGAATTGACCTAAGCCTTAAAGGATAAGTAGAGGTTGGCTAGGCAAAGGAGACACGAAAGGGCATTGCAAAGAGAGGGAACAGAGTATGCGAAGGCATTTCTGAACTCATGGTAATAATGGTTGTCCTTCTTGTCTCAAATTGTCCTCTTCTTTCTATCCTCTCACCTATTCACATGTCACAATGGGAGATAGAAAGCCAGCGAAGAATCAGACCAAGAGTTGCTCCACAGGATGTTTGTGTTCTGGCATACCTAGCAGAGGAAAGGGGGTAAAGGGATAAATTTGGGGTTAGAATAACTGAATTTGGGCTCAGGCACTTCACCCACATAAACTCCATTTAACTCTAAGGCTCGAAAGACTGATATGTGAGGGAATCATCACATCAACCTTGCAAATTTTTCTTTTTGATCCCTTATTCCTATTTTATAAATGAGGAAACGGAAGGTCAGAGAGGTGATGTCACCCGCTTGAAGTAACTCTGTTAGTAAGTGGCATGATTTGGGGTTTGAACTCAGGAAAGTTTGGCTCCAAAACCTGTGTTCCCATGTTCTCAGCTTCTGAAAACCTTCTCTCCCTTGAAAGCATGATGTCTTTTAGTAACAATAGCTAAAAATCATTTATTGCAAGCTCAGTCTATAATTTCAAACTGCTTCCCTCAACATGTCAGTCCTTTGAGCCTTAGATTTATCAGCTGTAAAGGAAGACTGTGGTAGAAAATACTACTGTTCATCAATATTCAGTTCCTTTCTACTTTTAGTAATACAGGGATGTTATACCTCTTTTCTTCCTTGAAGCTAGATATGGCCATATGGCTTGCTCTGACCAATGAAATATGAGTAGAAGTGACATGTGCCACTTTAGGGTGGAAGCATTTAAGAGATCGTGTGATTCTCTGTCTTCTCTTAACGCTACTACTAGACAACATTCCGAATGATAGTACCTCCACCGGCCTGGGTTTCTGTGTAAAAATGACATATACCAGAGTCCTCCACTGGCTGGCAATGGATATGAATGAGTGTATTACACACACATGCACACACACACACATACACACACACTTTCATTGGTTTAAGCCACTAAAATTCTGGAGTTGTTTGTCATCTCAGCATAACCTATTATATCCTAACCAATATAGAGGTTAATGGTCTCTATTTCACAGATTTGTTGTAAGGATCAATGGAATAATGGAAGTAGAAGTGCTTTATAAATTCTGAGGCTGTGTGCACTTGCCAAGTGGTATGTCTGAGTTCAGGTCCTATTGAACTGTGCTCTAATGGAATATCACTATACAAATAAGATATTTTTAGACACTTGTATCTTTTTACATTATGGGCAGATATTTACTTGTCTGCATAGCATTCTTGTGTGGGAGGCTTCCCTTTTATGGATAAGAAGGGACCAATTCTGAAAACTGAAGTTCATTTCCCAGAGACTATGGGTAGCTGATACAACCAGCCATCCTAATCAAAATGGTTACTACTGGTTCCAATTTTTTTCCATCTAGGCTCAAAGAAGCAATTTAGGGAGATCCAACCCTGATCCTCTCAGATAGCAATTCTGGATTCTACTCCTAGAACAGAGGAAAACCTGCTGATCTAGGCCTGATAGTTCCAAGTTAATAACTCTGCCAGAAACTGACTTGCAAACATTGGCCTGAAAGGGCTAGTAATGACATTTGTCATGTGGGGTGGTTTGGATGGTTTATGACCATGGGAAAAAGCCAATTCCTCCCCAGGCCTAATAATCTCACTCCTTGATCTAGCAAACTCACTCCTGAAAGTCAATTCTAAAGTAAAAATTTAATAGAAAAAAAAGACTTTATCTATGGATATTTTTATAATAGTAAAAATACGGAAAAACATCTAAAACAAAACAACAGGGTAAAGGTTATACAAAATTAAAAGGATAGTTACAAAAACTGTGCAGAAACATGGAAATATATGTCAGAGGTGAGAAAACTGATGCAGAGGAAAGCCAAATCAATAATCTGAGTTCAATTGCTCAACAAATGATAAAGCTGGGACTTGAACCAAAGCAATGCAGCATCAGGGTTTGTGGGTGCCTTAGTCTGCTCGGGCTGTCATAATAATACACCATAGACTGGGTGGCTTAAACAACAGAAATTTATTTTCTCACAGTTCTGGAAGCTGGAAAGTCCAAGACTGAAATTCTTCCTGGCTTACAGATGGCTGCCTGTGACATAACATAGACATAGCATGTCTATGAGGGCATAGACATAGCAAGTCTATGTCCTCACATGGTGGGAGGTGAGGGGAGATAGAGAGAGAGAGAGAGAGAGAGAGAAGGAGAGAGAAATAGAGATACTTGGTGTCTCTTCCTGTTTTATAATGATGCAAGTTATCACATCAGTGTTCTACCCTGATGACCTCATTTAACCTTAATCACCTCCTTAAAGGCAATACGTGGGGTATTAGGGCTTCAACATATAAATTTTGGGGAGACACAATTCAGTTCATAGCATTTTATCTCTGGGCCTCTGAAATTCATGTCCTTATAGCAGGCAAACTACCTCCATATCATCCCAACAGCCCTAAAACTCTTAATTAATTTTAGTATCAACTCTAAATTCTAAAGTCCAAAGTTTCATCTAAATATAGCCTAAATCAGAGATGGGTGAGAAATTAGGTATGATTGATCCTGAGGCAAAATTCCTCTCCAGCTGTGAACCTGTGAAACCAGACAAGTCATGTGCTTCCAAAATACAGTGATGAGACAGGCACAAGACAAAAATAAGTAGGAAAGAAGGAAGGGGTGCAGGGTCCCAATCAAATCCGAAGCCTAGCAGGACAAGTTTTGATAGATCTTAAGAATCAAGAATCATCCTTTTTGGCTTGATATCCACCTTCCAGACCCAATGGGGCAGTGGCTTCACCCCTATGTCTCTGTTTAGAAGCTGTTTAGCTTCAGTTGAAACTGAGACAATGGCACCACCCTTTGAAACCAAGGAGGCAGACATGATGATCTGTGAATCACCTTTGGGGTAGGTCATTCTTCCCTTTTCTTGAAGAATAGTGCAGGTTCGCAGTTTGAATGTGAATGACTCTATGGTCTGGTCTTGTAGGACCTAAGAAATCCAACAGCCTTCCTTCATTTAGTCTCATTTTTTTCTGTCTTCTTTAGTTCCAGCTGGTATGTTTCTCCCAGTATAATCCCATCTCTATTCCTGGATTCTGCTGAGATAGTTGGTTAAATCCACGTGTTGCACCCATAATCTCTTTATCAAATGATTATTCAGCCACACCCTTAGTGTCCTCTTCAGAAACAGCTTTCTCTTTTTTTATAATATGGAAAAATTGAAAATTTTTCTATTCTCTAAGTTATTTAGAACTGGATAGTGGGTAGAGTGTTAGGCAAAAGGTGCCTTTTGCCTAACAATTCCTTCTTCAATTCATCTCTCTACTCTCACATTTTACTATAAGCAGTAAGGAGGATCCAGGCTTTACCTTTGCTTAGAAATCTTCTCTGCTAAATATCCATTTCATCATTCACAAGTTCTACTTTACACAAAACACCAGAACACAATGAAGCCACGTTCCTTGCCAAGTAAAGCAAACAAAGACTGCTTTACTTCCAGTCTCCAATAACCTTTTCCTCATTTTCATCCAGGATCTCACCAGAATTGCCTTTAACATCCATTTTTCTAGCATGCACCTCAAAACTCTTCCAGCCGCCACCCATTATCCAGTTCCAAAGCTGCTCCCACATTTTTAGATATTTGTTACAGCAGCACCCTACTTCTTGGTACCAAAATTTGTATTAGAGTTATTTAGAGAAACAGAACTAACAAGAATGCATATATATATAAATACACATACATATATGTATATAAACATATAAACATATACATACATATATGTATATAAACATATACATACATATATGTATTGTATATATATTGTGTATATATATACACATATACATATATACACATATATGCATATATATATTTGGCTCCTGTGATTATGGAGTCTGAGACATCCCAAGGTCTGCAGTTGGCAAGCTACAGACCCAGGAGAGCCAATGGTGTAATTCTAGTCCAAGTCCAAAGACGTAAGAACCAGGAGAGCCAATGGTGTAAGTTCCAGTCTGAGAATTGGCAGGTTCAAGATCCAGGAAGAGCAGATGTTTCAGTGTTTGGGTCATAAGGCAGAACGAGGAGATGTCCCTATTCAAGAAGGAAGGCAGGAGGAGTTCCATCTTACTTGCAGGAAGGTCAGCTTTTTTGTTCTATTCAGGCCTTTAATTCATGGGATGAAGTCCACCAACATTAGGGAGAGCAATCTGCTCTACTCGGTCTATTAATTTAAATGTTGATCTAACCGAGAAACATCCTCATAGACACAATCAGAATGTTTGACCAAATGTATGGGTACTGTGTGGCCCATTCAAGTTGACGTATAAAAGTAACCATCATAGTGGGTTTAACCACAGGGTTATTTTTCTAGTGTCTGCCTTTCTTGACCCTTATTAATTGGCCTTTTGTACAATTTTCTTAATTATTTTGCCTGTTTACTTTCATAGTATATGTTATTTTTTCAGGCTTCAAGAAATTATTATTAGATTTTCATTGGAATTGCCTTTCTCCAATTCAACCTCCTCACCACTGCCAGGGAAAACTTCTTCAAGTACAAACTACATCTGTTGCTCTCTTGATTAAAATATTTTAATGGCTTCCTAGGCTCCTAAACTCCTCAGCAAAGATACTAGGGCTTTCATGATCTTACCTCTACCAACCTCTCTGGCTTCCTGCCACACTTCTCCTGCTATACTCTAGTTATCTCTCATAACCTGCATTTCCCTAAATGGAGTGTGGGCTCGCTTTTTCTCCCATGCTCTTGCTCATGCTTAGAATACCCTCTTGACCCACCCATGCCAAGTGAACATCTACACTTATTGCCCTCCCCGCCCCTCCCCAGGCCCAGGGGAAAAAGAAGTTTCAAAGAAGAAGAAATCAGCAAAGTTAGGGGATCAAGAAGGAGGCAGACAGAGATTTAGACCATGTGGAGGTCACTGAAACCTCTGAGATAAAGTATAGGTTGAATGGCAGGAGCCGAAGTCACTGAACAAGTAATTATGAAGCCAGATGTTTGATGGTGAAATGAAAGAAAGAGATAAAAATAGATCTCCAGGGAGCAGAAACATTAAGAGGAAAGCATGTTTAAGATGGTTACTTGTAGAGTTTCTTACATAAGCAGTTGAGCAATTTAAGTATCACTCAATTGATGGCAGGGCAACAATCATTTTCAAATGCTCCTAGCTGTACTCATAGCTACAAAACCATTAATAATCCTGTAAACATGTCCATGTCATACAATATAAACTCATATTTTCAATCTGTATGTTAGGTGGCTCAAAGCAAGGTTCTCCGATTGGACCACTCAACCAGCTTCCACTCTTGGCAAATAGATAGCTATGATTTCTGGTCTCAAATTCCACAAGTTAAATGCCAAAGCATATCCTTTCTTATGCAAAACATCTTTTTAGAGCACCTCTCCAGTGCTGTTTTCTAAATCTCGTTCTGCTAATGACACCCTGTCTTTCTATCTCTCTCTCAATTTTCACCCTCCTCTTCCTTTCCCCACGGAGTATCCAGAGATTCATAGTTTGTAAATAATTATTAGTCTATATAAAAGCTTGGTTTGATGGTGGGAGTTGGGGCAGGAGGGTTCTGGGTCTGTTTAGAAAGCTACTAGAGTTGAGAAAACAGAATGGTATATACAAGACAGCATACGTGCAAAGTTGAGCCAGGCAGGGTAAAAAATCCAGAATTTTTGCTGTCACAAACCCTGTTACATCACTCACTTACATATTACCCTCCAAACTTAGCTTGTTTATATAGAAGGTGCCCATACAATAATTCCCAACTAGAGTTGTACTTTATCAATTCAATGACCCTCCCCTCTACAAATCCCATCTAAGTACTTACCCAAGCCCTTTCTGCTCAACTCAGATCTCAGGACTTCAAAATCCTTGTCCCTCAGAACAGGATTTACCTACCACCCCATCATTTTCCATAAATAGGGGAAAAATTAACTAGCATTGATTGACTACCTCCTGGGTACCAGGAATTTAACCCTCATATAAGTGAAATTGGCACTATAACTTCATCTTACAGGTGGGGAAACTGAGACCCAGTGAGGGACATTTTCAAAGTCATGTAGGTAATAAGTTGGCATAAGTGGAATGGAAATAAAGTAAGTTCAAGGTCCATACTTTTTCCACCACCACCCTTCAACAACTTCTATGGGAACTGATCGTTTTAAACAGGACCGTAAAGCTTATTTGTATCATATGTCTTCTCAAGTTCTGTTTCCTATCCAATCCTCGAATTTCCTTTTCCTCAAATAACTAATAAAATTGGCCAGTGGAAGGAAGGTATGTTTAGTAGTTGACAAGGAGTAGAGTTTCAGAGGGAAAGTATAATGGAGTTTTGTTTTCTTACTTCCTGTCTCCTGTTACAGTTCTTACAGAAGAGTGGGAATTTTTTGATCTGGGGTACTGAAATCCCAGAAATATCAAACCTAGTCAGCTCCAAAAAGCCCATAGGACTGGGTGGGTTTGATCTCCTTCTAGGTAGGCCTGAAAGTGACCAGAGGAGGAAGCCTCTTGGCTTGTTCACCAGGTTTGTGATACTTGTGAGCCAGATCTCCTTTTGGCCCTCCACGAGGACTATGAAAAGCTTGTGACTTTCTGGATCTGTTTATCTCATGGACTTGTCTCTGCTGGGGGATCCTAACATACCCACGCCACTGTGTCTCAAACCCAAAGGGATCTCCTGGAAGGGATCTATCTTTGGAAATGGTCTGAACCCTCCTGCTGTATTCTACTTAGTTCTTTATCTTGGGCATCTGGAATGGAGAGTAAAGGTGATTTTAATTGCTTTTTAGCTCAACAGCAGGATGATTAAAATTGCTTAAAGTATGTTTTAAGCTGCAAATCAACCTTTACCCTGTAGTTACTTATATTTTAAATTGGCTTGTTTCTGTTCCCGTGCCATCACAACAACGTCAGTTCTGAGCAAAATTGTACTGTTAACTGTTTCCCATCACCTACCTCCCACTTCCAGTTTCTCTGCCTGGGCCTCTCTTCCTTTTTTAGCACTTCTCCCTCCCTCAGGGACTTCTAGTAATACCAATCCCTTGCTCAGGAAAACGAAACTCTCATGGGATATGATCCAGAGACAGTCTAACAGGAGTGATGGTTTAATGCAGTGAGGACCTCAATGATTTCCAGAAGTTCCACCACTTAAGTATCCTTCAGCTTCCCGAAATAAACACTGCACTCATTACTATGTATAGCTCCTCTCAAAAAGTGCCAAGGAAACTGAGGTAAAGTCATCTCATTCATTCATTTGTTTATTCATTTATTTACCAATTTTTGTTGAGCACCTCAGCTGAAGGTGTTCTAGGCAAGGCAAACAGCATGAAAAATGGCAGGGAGGATTAAGGGAGAGATTGGCTGGTTGAAAGAACAGTTAGTTAGTACTTTGGTTCGAATGGAGAATAGGATGCAAATGTGGATATGAACATAGATGAAGTCTGATAAATATTTATGGATCAGATCAGATCAGAAAGGCCTTGTTTGTCTTTCTGAAAAGTTTGCGATGTCATCCTGAAGGTAGTGGAAAACAACTGAAATGTGTTAAGCAGGACAGTGACATAATAAGACATGTGCTTTAGAAAGCTTACTCTTAGAGTCACAGGATAGACGATCTTGAACAAAACTAAGGACAGCTTTAAGATATCATCCAAGTGAAAAACAGGGCCTTAGCCTATTAAACTTACAGATAAAAACCTCTTTCTTTAGAGGACACTAGAGAAACTAAGTATAGCTTATTTAAAAGCAATCGAGAGCAGTCTATTTGAGTCTGATCAGGGCACCCCAAGGAAATCTGCTTTTGTTGGCTATGGACCCAAGCTTTCTGTCTATGGCCTAACCTTAACCAATTTCTGGTTTTTGGATCTTGAAAAATAGAATTGGTACATGACACATTCCCATGAGCACTTACAAGTTTCTCCCACTAAAAAATTTTCTGGACCCCACATTTTCCTTCAGCTACCGCTTTTCTCTCCTTATAACAACACTTCTATAAGGATTTTCTAGCCTTTTTCCATTGCCTTTCCTCCTATTCACTTTCAAAAGCAGAACAATCACATTAGTGCTACTTCACTTCACCAAACAGAACTATCACCAGTTTTCTATGACCTTGATACTAAATCTAATGGTTACTTGTTAGCTCTCATTTTCTTTACTGCTGTGCGTAATTCAATACAGTTCATCATTTTCTTCTTCCTGAAACACTGTCTTTCTTTAGCTTCTGGGCTCGGCACTCTCCTAGCTCTTGTCCTGCCTCTTTGTCCCTCTTATCTTTATCCAATTTTCAAATGTTGGCATCATCCAGTTTCACCCTAGGCTCTCTCATTTTCTCACCCTGTACTTTATCTACATGAACTCAACCATTCTCATGTCTTCAATAACAGTGTATATGTCAATGAATACCAGTTTTATACTTCTAGATTTCTCTTCTGAGCTTCAGAATGGTATAGGCATACCTCAGAGATATTGCAGATTTGGTTCCAGACCACTGCAATAAAGTGAATATCGCAATAAAGCAAGTCACATGAATTCTTTAGATTTCAGTGCAAATAAAAGTCATCTTTATACCATAATGTAGTCTATTAAGTATGCAATAGCATTATGTCTAAAAAAGTACATACGTTAATTAAAAATACCTCACTGCTAAAAGTGCTGATGATCATCTGAGCCTTTAGTGAGTCCTAATCTTTTTGCTGGGGGAGGGTCTTACCTTGAAGTGTATGGCTGCTGATTGATCAGGGTGGTGGTTGCTGAAGGTTGGGGTGGCTGTGGCAATTTCTTAAGATAAGACAACAAGGCAGTTTGCTACATTTACTGACTCTTTATTTCATGAAATATTTCTCTGTAGCATGCCATGCTGTTTGATAGCATTTTACTCAGAGTACAACTTCTATCAAAATTAGGGTCAGTCCTCTCAAACCCTGCCACTGCTCTATCAACTAAGATTATGTAATATTCTAAATCCTTTGTTGCCATTCTAGCAATGTTCACAGCATCTTCTCCAGGAGTAGGTTCCACTTCTCAATAAACTACTTTATTTGCTGATCCATAAGAAACAACTCCTCATCCATTCAAGTTTGATCATGAAATTGCAGTAATTCAGTCAAATCTTCAGGCTCCATTTCTAATTCTTGTTGTCTTGCTATTTTCACCACATCTACAGTCACTCCCTCCACTGAAGTCTTGAATCTCTCAAAGTCACGCATGAGGGTTGGAATCAACTTCTTCCAAACTCCTGTTAATGTGGATATTTTTACCTTCCCCTATTAATCATGAATGTTCTTTTTTTTTTTTTTTTTCTTTTGAGATGGAGTCTCGCTCTGTCGCCCAGGCTGGAGTGCAGTGGCACGATTTCGGCTCACTGCAACCTCTGCCTCCTGGGTTCAAGCAGTTCCCTTACCTCAGCCTCCTAAGTAGCTGAGAGCACAGGTGCATGCCACAAAGCACGTCTTTTTCCCCCCCCCCCCTTTTTTTTTTTTTTTTGGAGCTTTAGTAGAGTTGGGGTTTCACCACATTGGCCAGCCTGATCTCAAACTCCTGACCTCAAGTGATCTGCCTGCCTCGGCCTCCCAAAGTGCTGGGATTACAGGTATGAGCCACCACACCTGGCCATGAATGTTCTTAATGACATTTAGAACAGTGAATCATTTCCAGAAGGTTTTCAATTTACTTTACCCAGATCCACCAGATGAATCACTGGCAGCTATAGCCTTATGAAATGTATTTCTTAAATAATACCTTGAAAGTCAGAATCACTCACTAATCTATAGGCTGCAGAATCATATTGTGTTAGCAGGCATGAAAATAACATGAATCCCCTTGTACATCTCCATGGAGCCCTTGCACGACCAGTTGCATTGTCAATGAGCACTAGTATTTTGAAAGGAATCTTCTTGTTTCTGAGCAGTAGTTCTCAACAGTGGGCTTAAAAATATTCAGCAAACCATGCTGTAAACAGATGTGCTGTAATCTAGGCTTTGTTGTTCCATTTACAGAGCACAGGTGGGGTAGATATAACATAATTTTTAAGGGTTCTAGGATTTTCAGAAAGGTAAGTGAGCACTACCTTCAACTTAAAGTCACAAGCTGCATTAACCCCTAACAAGAGAGTCAGCCTGTCTTTTGAAGCTTTGAAGCCAGGAATTGACTTCTTTTTATCTATGAAAGCCCTAGATGGCATCTACTTCCAATATAAGGCTTTTTGGTATATATTGGAAGTCTGATATTTAGTGTAGCCATCTTCATTAATGATCTTAGCTAGATCTTTTGGATAACTTTCAGCTGGTTCTTCATTAGTCCTTGCTGCTTTACCTTGCACTTTTATGTTATGGAGATGGCTTCTTTCCTTAAATCTCATTAGTCACCCTCTGCTAACTTCAAACTTTTCTTTTGCAAGCTTCCTCACCTCTCTCAGCCTTCATAGAATTGAAGAGTCCAGGCCTTGCTCTGGATTAGGCTTTGGCTTAAAGGCATGTTGTGGGTGATTTGCTCTTCTTCTTTTTTTTTCATTTGATCTTCTATCCAGACTACAAAAACTTTCTTCTTATCAGCACAAAGGTTGTTTTTCTTTCTTATAATTCATATGTTTACTGAAGTAGCACTTTTAAAGTCCTTCAAGAACTTTTCCTGGGAGGTGTGCTTCAAAATGGCTGACTAGAGGCACCAGACGCTCACTTCACCTGCAAAGAAGGACCAAAACAGTACGTAGATAAGAACACATCAAATAGAGATTCTAAAAGAGAACACTGGAATTCAGCAGAGAAGTGACAGGAAACCTCTAAGCCATGGAAGGAGAGGGAAGTAAAGCATCTTGCCTGGCTAGAATTGGCTCACAGCCAGGAGGAACTGAGCATTGCAGAAAAAAAGTAAGGGAGAGATCCTCAGCAGTCTGCATTTCCTCCAGCCTCCTGTAATCTCAGCCACAGGAGAGCCCCTTGGCCCTTGCAGGCCCTGAAACTAGTATAGGAAGCTGCCTGGAGTCCATGTAGCAGCATTGTTTTCGAGAGGTTGTTTAAGCTGGGTCCTACACACCTCCAGAAGTGCAGCTGCAGCGTGGCACCATTTTGACAGCCCAGCTCCCATAGACAACATTCTGCCTTGGGACCCAACAGCTCCTATATCTCTACATCTCTGGAGCCCTCCTGACATCCCTCCACACCCACCCAGAGGGTTGCAGCCTCCTGATGCTGGCTAGACCCAGTGGTACAGCAGAGGCACCAGCATTCTAGCCCACATAGTGTTCTAAAACCCAGGGAATGGGCAGTGCAGTGTACCAGGGCGGCTGCCCCTCAAACAAAGGGAGCTGAAATACGTGCTAACCATAGCCTGAGAGTTGCTTATTTGGGGCTACTGCTACTGCCAGCAACACTGCCCCCTACAGTGGCAGGGCCACCATGCACCTGCATGTGCCTTCAAGGTGCCTAGAGACCAGTTTGCGCATGCACTTTTCGGAGCACAGACCTCCCCTCCCACCATCACCACTGCAGGTGCACGAATGCAGTGTCTGAGACGTGGGGATTGACTTGCCCTGCCCACCACAGCTGGTGCTCGTGAGCACCACTGAGAGGCCTTAGTACAGGTTCAACACACCTGCCACCACCACTGTTGGCACCACCACATGTTGTCCTTGGGTCTGAGGATGGAACCACCCCGTTTCCAACCACCAGTGCCCATGCATGCCATTCAGGGACCTGAAGACAGGTCTTCCCTGCCCACCCACATTGCTGCTGCCACCAGAACCCATGCATGTAGTCCCAGTGCCTGGGGATAGGCTCGCCTTGCCTACTTCTATGGACACACATGCACACCATCTAGAGGCATGAGGGTGAGACCACCCCACTCCACCCCACCACCAGTGGCCATGCATGCCTCCTCCGGGCCTGGGAACTGGCTTGTCCAGTCTGCCACCACTGCCACCAGCACCCATATGTGTATGCTGCCTGGGGGCATGGTAACTTCCCTGCTCAGCCCTCAACCACCGCTGACATTTACGGCAGCCACTCAGAGGCTTGAGGGTTGGCCCGTCACTGCCACTACCACCACTGATACCACAGACACCACCTGAGGGCCTGAGGCTCTGCCCACCTGGCCCACTGCTGCCAATCCTGGCACCTGAGCACACCACCTGGAGGTCTGAAGACTGGCATGCCTGGCCTGCTGCCAATACCACTAGTATCTAAGGACTGGCCTGCCTGGCATGCCCATCCACAGAAAAACCTCATCATAGCCTCCATTAATAACTGCGGCCAACCCACAGACACCACTGACACTGATTAGAGCCAAAGAAATCATACAGAAAATACAAACTGTGCCCACCCAGAATCACAGCCAAAGAACCCTATCCAATCAACACTACAAACACATCTATATGAAAAAAGATTTTCCTATGAAAGATAATTCATAAAATTAGAAGCAGTGACTGTTACACCAGGTATCAATGTAAGTACACAAAAAACATGAAAAAAGAAGGAAATATGACACCTCCAAAGCAACACAGTTATACTCTAGTAACAGGTCTTAAAGAAAAAGAAATTAAAAAAAGAAAAATAAATTTATAAAATGCCTGAAAAAGAATTAAAAATAATAATATTAAAGTAACTCAGTGAAATACAAGAGAACACAGATAAACTTATAAGGAACTAGCATCAATACTAAAACTAGTCTAAAACATGATAAGTAGAGAATTCTTCCTAACTCATTCTACAAGGCCAGCATCACTCTGATATCAAAACTAGACAAGGAATCAACAACAAAAGAAAACCTCAGGTCAATATCCCTGATGAATATAGATGTAAAAATCCTAAACAAAATACTAGCAAATGAAATCTAATTTCATTAAAAAGATAATATACTATGATTAAGTGGAATTTATCCCAGTGATGCAAGGATGGCTCAACATATGCAAATCAAGAAACGTGATATATCACATCAACAAAATGAAAGACGAAAACCATATGATCATCTGAATAGATTCAGAAAAAGCATCTGATATAATTCAGAATCTCTTAATGATAAAAGCTCTCAACAAATTAGGCATAGAAAGAACATACCTCAACATAATAAAGGCTATATATGACAAATCCATAGCTAATATTATACTGAATGAGGAAAAGCTGAAAGCCTTTCCTCTAAAACTGAATCAAGACAAGGATGCTCACTTTCATCATTCTTATTCAACATAGTACTGGAAGCCTAGCTAGAGCAATCAGGCAAGAGAAAGAAAAGGCATCCAAGTTGGAAAAAAGAAACTCAAATTGTTTCTCTTTGCAGATGAAATGATTTTATATTTGGAAAAACCTGAAGACTCCACCAAAAAAACTCTTGGAACTGATAAACAAATTCAGTAAAGTTGCCAGATATAAAATTAACATACAAAGTTCAGTAGCATTTCCACACACCAACAATGAACTAGCTCAAAAAGAAATTAAGAAAACAATCCCATTTACAACGGCTAAAGACAAATACTTCGGAATAAATTTAACCAAGGAAGTGAAGGACCTCAGCAACAAAAACTATAAAACACTGATGAAAGTAACTTGAGGACACAAACAAATGGAAAGATATCCTATACTCATGGATTGCAAGAATTAATATTGTTAAAATGACCATATTACCCAATGTGATTTACAGATTCAATGCAATTCCTATCAAAATACCAATGACATTCTGCAAAGAAATAGAAAGGGAAACACTAAAATTAATATGGAAGCACAAAAGACCACAATAGCCAAAGCAATATTGAGCAAAAAGAACAAAGCCGAAGGCATCACACTACCTGACTTCAAAAAATATTACAAAGTTATAGTAATCAAAACAGCATGGTATCAGCATAAAAACAGACACATCGACCAATGGAATAGAATAGAGAATCCAGATATAAATCTATGCATTTACAATCAACTGATTTTCAACAAAGGCACCAAGAACATACATTGGGAAAAGGATACCCTCTTCAATAAATATCACTGGGAAAACTGCCTATTCATATACCGAAGCATAAAGCAAGACCCCTGTCTAATGCTATATGCAAAAATTGACTCCAAATAGATTAAAGACTTAAACGTAAGACCAGAAACTATAAAATGACTAGAAGAAAATACAAGGAAACAATTCTGCACAGTGGTCTAGGCCAAGATTTTATGGGTAAGACTTCAAAAGTATAGGTAACAAAAACAGATAAAATGGGAGTATAGTAAACTAAAAAGCTTCTGCACAGCAAAATAAATAATTGAGAAATAAAAATAAAATCCCAAGTCCCCCAACTAACTGAAAAGACCCCCTCTCAGCCAAGGGCACTCCAGATAAACCTTAAAAACTGTGTTCCTGGCCATGATGGATGGGGGGTTGGATATATCTGAGTATGCCCCTTCTTTATTAACCTTTAACTAGAATTCTTTCCTAGGGACTGAGCAGAAACTAGCTCTGGAAAATGAGAAAAGGATGACTCATTCCTTTATCATCTTTAACCAATCATCTGAGGCCACGACCAGACTCCCTGTCTTTGCAGTTTCAATATGACAGCTCACCAGCTTCATAATGCATCTCTTCCTAATAAAAGACCACTGACCAGGGAGTGGTTCTGGCCAGTTTACAGAGGATGTGCAATGAGGGTTTTCATGTCCTCTGCTTTACCATTTGATGTCAGAGGTCCAAAAACTCCACCCTTGGATAATGTTAACACTTCCATTTTTTGTACATGTGACTGATGAAGAGGCATGAAGCTCAATTGCACATGTGCATGCATCTCCTTTAAAAATTATTCATGACTCTTCCTATAGCTTATTCAATATGTATACTTAGCCAACCCATTCAGCATAAATTTTAGTCTTATGCTTCCCTCCCTCAGAGTGCTTGCTCTTGGCTTCTGGCCAGAGGCTACATGTCCCAGCCTGTGGGATGGTCAGCCTGCAGGCTTCATTCTTTTATGAGAAATAAAGCCCTCCTTTCCAAATTTAGGAACCTCATCATTCTTCAACTGACATGACCGACAGAGAGAAGAGACAACCTGTAGATGGGAGAAAATACTTGCAAACTATTCATTCAACAAGGGACTAATAAACAGAATATACAAGGAAATAGAACATCTCAAAAGCAAAAAACAAAACAAAACCAAAAAAATCTCAAATAATCCCATTAAAAAGTGAGCAAAAGACCTCAAACTATGAAACTACTGTAATAAAACATTGGGAAAAATCTCCGGGACATTGGTCTGGGCAAAGACATCTTAAGCAATACCTCACAAGCACAGGCAACCAAAGTACACATGGACAAATGGGATCATACCAAATTAAAAAGCTTCTTCACAGCAAAGGATACAATCAACAAAGGGAAGAGACAACTCATAAAATGGGAGAAATATTTGCAAACTAGCCCTCTGACAAAGGATTAATAACCAGAATATATAAGGAGCTCAACAACTCTATAGGAAAAAAATCTAATAATTCAATAAAAAGATGGGCAAAGTATTTGAATAAACATTTATCAAAAAAGTCATATAAATGGCAAAAAGGCATATGAAAAGGTGCTCGACATCACTGATCATCAGAGAAATGCAAATCAAAACTACAATGAGATATAGTCTGATGCCAGTTAAAATGGCTTAGATCCAAAAGTCAAGGAATAACAAATGCTGGCAGCCAGACACAGTAGCTCATGCCTGTAATCCCAGCACTTTGGGAAGCTGAGGTAGGTGGATCACCTGAGGTCAGGAGTTCGAGTCCAGCCTGGTGAAACCGTGTCTCTACTAAAAGTACCAAAATTAGCCAGGCATGGTGGGGGGTGCCTGTGATCCCAGCTACTCGGGAGGTTGAGGCAGGAGAATTGCTTGAACCCGGGAGGTGGAGGTTTCAGTGAGCCAAGATCGCACCACTGCACTCCAGCCTGGGCAACAGAGCGAGACTCCATCTCAAAACATAACCAAACAAAAACAAATGCCAGCGAGGATGTGGAGAAAAGGGAACCCTCATATGCTGTTGGTAGGAATGTAAATTAATATAACTACTATGGAGAACAGTTTGGAAAAAACTCAAAATAGGGCTACCATATAATCCAGCAATCCCACTGCTGGGTATTTGCCCAAAAGAAAGGAAACCAGTATACCGAAGAGACATCTGTACTCCCTTGTATGTTACAGCACTGTTCACAATAGCTAAGATTTGGAAGCAACCTAAGTGTCCATTAAGAGATAACTGGATAAAGAGAATGTGCTACTTATACACAATGGAGTGCTGTTCAGCCATAAAAAGAATGAGATCCTGTCGTTTGCAACAACATGGATGGAACTGGAGATCATTATGTTAAGTGAAATAAGTCAGGCACAGAAAGACAAACATCGCATGTTCTCACTTATGTGTGGGATCTAAAACCCAAAACAGTTGAATTCATGGACATAGAGAGTAGAAGGATGGTTACTAGAGTTTGAGAAGGGTAGTGGGGGTGGGCAGGGAGGCAGGGATGGTTAATGGGTACAAATAAATAGAAAGAATTTATAATACTTACTATTTGATACATAACAGGACGATTGTAGTCAATAGTAACTTAATTGAACATTTTAAAATAACTTTAAAATGTAATTGGAGTGTTTATAACTCAAAGGATAAATGCTTGAGGGGATGGATACCCCATTCTCCATAATGTGCTTATTTCACATTGCATGCCTGCATCAAAACATCTCACGTAACCCATGAATATCATAAATATATACATCTACTATGTACCCACAATTTTTTTTAATTAAAAAAAGAGCAAAGAATGTGAATAGACGTTTCTCAAATGATGACATAAAAATGGCCAACAGGTGTTTGAAAAAAATGCTCAATATCACTAATCATCACAGAAATACAAATCAAAACCGAAATAAGATATCTTCTCACCTCAGTTAGAATAACTATTATCAAAAAGACAAAAAATAGTAAATTCTGGTGAGGATGTGGAGAAAAGGGATCAATTACACATTGTTGATGGGAATATAAATTAGTACAGCCATTATGAAAAACAGTCTGGAGGTTTCCCAAAAAACTAAAAGTAAAACCACCATATAATCCAGCAATCCCTCTACTGGGTATTTATCCAAAGGAAAAGAAATCAGTATACCAAAGGGATACCTGCTTCTCCGTGTTGATTGTAGCACTATTCTCAATAACAAAGATATGCAATCAACCTAAGTGTCTATCAATGGATGAATGGTTAAAGAAAATGAGGCATATATACACAATGGCATACTATTCAGCCATAAAAAATGGAATCCTGTCATTTGTGGCAACATGGATTTAACTGGAGATCACTATGGTAAGTGAAATAAGCCAGGCACAGAAAGATAAATATTGCATGTTCTCTCTCATATGTGGGAGCTACAAAAGTTGACCTCATGGACATAGAGAGTAGAATGGTGGTTGCCAGAGGCTTGGAAAAGGAGGGGATGAAGAGAAATTGGTTAATGGGTACAAACATACAGTTAGATAACAGGAATAAATTCTAATGTTTGATAGCACAGTGGGGTAACTACCGTTAACAGTAATTTATTCTATATTTCAAAATAGCTAGAAGAGAGAGTTTTAAATGTTCCCAACATGAAGAAATGATAAATGTTTGAGGTGATGGATATCCTTAGTACACTGGTTTGATCATTACATATTGTATACATGCATAAAAAAAACATGTACCCCATAAATATGAACAATTATGTATCAATAAAAGAACTTTTTCTTTACATTCACGACTTGGCTAACTGGCATAAGAGGCCTAATGTGGCATTCTATTTCGCTTTAGACACGACTTTCTCACTAAGCTTAATCAAGCTTTTGATTTAAAGTGAGAGATGTGTAACTCTTTCTTTAATTTGAACACTTAGAGGCCAGTGTATGGTTATTGATTGGCTTAATTTCCATATTGTTGTGTCTCAGGGAATAAGGAGGTTGGAGGCAAGGGAGAGAGACAGGGAAATGGCCTGTTGGTGGAGCACACAGAACTGACAACATTGATTAAGTCTGCCACCTCATGTGGGTGTGGTTCATGGCATCTCAAAACAATTGCAATAGTAACATCAAATATCACTGATCACAGATCATCATTACAGATATAATGATAATGAAAAAGTTTGAAATATTGTGAGAGTTGCCAAAATGTGATACAAGACATGAAGTGAGCATGTGCTGTTGAAAAAAAAACTGCAAGATAAACTTGCATGACGCAGGGTTGCCAGAAACCTTCAATTTGTAAAAACAAAACAAAACAACAACAACAAAAAACACCACAGTATCTGTGAAGTGTAATAAAGAGCAATAAAGAGAAGCACAATAAAATGAGGTACGCCTGTGTATCCAGTCACCTATTTAACAATATTCTTGAAATCATAATAACCAAAATCAAACTCATTGATGAAACAGGAGAGTTCCTTGACACTCCTCACAGGCCATGCAACAGGGGTGCGACTCATCTGTTCTGTCACTGCCACTGCTCAAACCCCTTATGGGAGGGGGAGCAGACAGACAGGTGCAGAAGCCCAAATGGGTGTGTGTTACAGTGTGCCCTTTTAGCCTTGCTGTACATGGACGGCTTAAGTGTTAACCAGCTCAGTGGACACTCTGCCTTTCTGCAAGGGCAGAGGGTCGGTGTGACAGCTCTCTGTATCCTGAGCTCTTGTCCAGCTTCCTGGAAGAATCGGGTCACACATGAACTTGAAGGATGAATGCAGGGGTTTTATTGAGTGGTGGAGGTGGCTGTCAGTGAGATGAATGGGGAGCCAGCAGGGGGGATGCGGTGGGAAGATGATCTTCCACTGGAGTTTGGCTGTCCAGTGGCCAAACTCCTCTCTGATGACGGCCCTTAGCTGAACTCCTCTTGACGTTCAGGCATTCCTCCTCTTCTTTCTCTGCTGCATTGTTCTGCCATTCATCTGCTTGTCTCCTTGTCTTCTTGTCTGCTCATCTGCTTCTGGAGCCTGGGGTTCAGGGTTCATACGGATACAGGATGGGGGGCATGATGGGCCAAAAGGCAATTTTTCGGGCATGAAAACAGAAATGCCTATTCTCACTTAGGGCCATGGGTCTCAGGCTTGAGGGTGGGTGGGGCCTTTGTCAGGGAACCACCCTCTCCTACCCAGTGTTTCCATCTCCTGTGTGAATCATTATCTCTTTTTGTCCCCAAACATGTATTTCTCCCAGTGCTCAACAACTCAATAACATGGAACCCCATTCCTCCAGTGCAACATATCAAAATTTGATCATTCTTGATAACTTGCTCTCCCAAATCCAAAATTGTTTGTGTTGTCTAAATGGTCGCTGTATACTTTAACCACTGATTAATTCTCTAGTCTTATCTCATGTTGTGTGCTCATGCCAAATTTGCCTTCTTTCAATTCCTTTGGGACACCCAGGACACCCAAAAGTTTGGCCTCAGAGTCTTTATATTGGGGTATCCTCTTCCTGGAATATTCTTCCTCCAAATCTTTACCTAGTGAGTTCCTACTTAACCTTTACATACCAGCTTAAATATTTCTTCTTTGAGTGAATCTTCCTGGACCCACCTGAGTAAATTCTCTCTTCCATCCCACCTTCATATCCTGCTGGTTTATTTTCCCAGGGGAGCCCGTAATTTCCCTTCATAGCTCTTGACAACTGAAATGAGTGACTGAGGTATAAGTCTCAATCACTGCGGTTTATTTTAGGGCATGTCTGCGAAGAACACGAATCACAGATACATCCGTGGCTGTTTTTCCAAAGAGGTTCTCAGGAGATTTTGTATTTGTATACTTCCTTAAAGCAGGGAAGGCATGTAGGAAGAGAGGCAGGTAGGTGTTTGGGCGAATAGTTGCATTCCTGTGAGACATTAGTTAATGATCAGTAAATCTACATTTTATGTAAGATAAAGCGAATGTCTGGAAAGAAAAAAGGAGTAAAAGATAAATCAATTATGCAGAAGTCTCTAGGTAGGTGGAGGAAGGAGTCTTGACTTTGTTCTACACCTGGGAGGATAAGCTTGTAATGACATTATCAGTGTAGAATCAAACACACTTTAGTATTAGGAGCTAGACTTAGATTGTAGACCTAAAGTCACATGTGGCATATCCTTGTTTATGGAAGGCCAGCAAATAACTTAGTCATGGGGGCGGGCAGTCCTTCCCAGATATCTGAGACCTTTTACCTTTCCGTGGAGATCTAGATGATGCATAATATGTTAGGAACAGCTATTCATTTGGAAGAGTGTGTTGCAATGACCTTCCCTTTTGCATTAGAAGTTTGGGGGGGGGGGGGTCCTGAGGATTTAAAATTTTCCTTTACACACTCTATCACAATTTTAAGTATTTATTTGTGAGATTGTTTACATAATGTCTGTCTTCACCACTTGACTGTAAATAAACAAGTATTGCTTTTGTTTATTGCTCTTGTTTATGCCCTCAACACTGAGAACTGACAAATACCAGGCAGTTAATAAATATTTGTTCAGTGAATATATGTATAAATGAGCGAATGAATACAAGTTTTTCTCAAAAAGCGTATATTCCTCTCTTAAAGAGGAAGGGCTTTCTCAGTTTGGGAGCCTACTTCAGGGTCTGATGAATAGATACTCTGAAAGATTAAGAGCTATCTTTGATGGCCGGGCATGGTGGCTCACGCCTGTAATCACAGCACTTTGGGAGGCCAAAGTGGGTGGATCAACTGAGGTCAGGAGTCAGGAGTTCCAGACCAGCCTGGCCAACATGGTGAAACCCTGTCTCTACTAAAAGGTAAATACAAAAATTAGCCAGGTGTGGTGGCACACGCCTGTAGTCCCAGCTTTTCAGGAGGCTGAGGAAGGAGAATCGCTTGAACCTTGGAGGCAGAGGTTGCAGTGAACTGAGATTGTGCCACTGCACTCCAGCCTGGGCAACAGAGCAAGATTGTCTCAAAAAAAAAAAAAAAAAAGCTATCTTTCAGAACTCGGTAAAGTTCTCAACAATGTTCCAAGTCATTTTTATCCTCCAAGTTTGAGCTAAGTATTATACTAAGTTGTTCTCTTTTGCCCACAGTCCTCTCCCTAGGGTTTTCACCAGCTTTTCTTTAACCTGAGAAGAGTCAAAAGGAAAAACACAATAAAAATATTCACTATATTTTCCTGAGAATCTAAAACATTTGAAGTTTGCTTAGAGATTTGGCTGAAGCTTTGGATTGTCTCCAATTTTGGCAATCAATTTATCTGGGGCGAATTCAGTTGTTCACAAGGTTGTTTTTTCCTTCAACTTTCAGTTTCAACATGAGAGCTGGAGTTACCCTCTTCGTGGTTCAAATGGAGCAGTTAAACTCAGGGCCAAAGTTGGAAAATCTGACATAAGGAATATATGCTTCCAAACCTCGTGACACCTGGTAGTTATGTTCCAGATTCTGGCTCCTGGGTCCATGGGAGCTGTAAGCTCTGGTCTTTCCAAAAGTTTTGTCATAGTAGTAGGGGAAAGGAACACTTCTTATGAACAGTGAAAGGGAAACACTAACCTGTCTACTTTCTTCCAGACATCAGAAGTGAAAAGTAAGACAGAGACATTTCTGACCTTGTCTGACTCAGTAGGACAGTGTCAGGATTTGTTTAGAGAGAGAAAGTGACCATCCTTTAAAAAAAAAAAAAAATCCTTATGCTCCCCACTGTTGGTCTCAAGTACATGGTTTAGGTCCAAGCCCTAGGTCTTTTTCATTTCAACACCAAACTCTACACTGGTTTTTGAGATGAAGACAGGGGTTATAGATCTGCAGAACAGCAGAATAGCCGCTGAGTGCTTGAAGAGCCCGTTATAAACCTCCCTTTTCTCTGCCCAAGTATCCAGAACATCTTCCCTATTCTGAGTTGTTCTGGACCAGGCTCCATTGTTATTCAGCCATGCCCAATCCCTGGGAAGCTGACATACAATAGAAAATGGAGTGATAATTATGCAGCCAGTCTCTGTAGGACTTTTAGGGGAAGAACAGTCTTCTTAGGAAGTTAGTTGCCTAGTCATTTGCTTTAGTATAAAATTTATATATATATTTTATATATATAAATGGCTACTGAGACCAGAGGGAGGGAGGCCAGAGGATGGGAATATGGTCAATGTTTTACTGATGACTTGATTATCCAGCGATGACCAAAAACTCCAATGGCTACACCAGCTAATGCTGTCCATGAGAAGGCTGAAAGGATCTTCAGAGATCATCATGCTTAGCTCTTGCTTGTTTACTTGGCTAAAAAATAAATACTCTCCTGGTTTCCCTGGGAGTTATTATGGCTTATAAGCAAGATAACAGTTAAAATTCCGCACTTTCATGCTAAAGTTTACAAGGTTCTGTTTCTAGATTTCTCTTTCTGGAGATTCTCTACTTGGACACCCCCTTCAGCCTAAAGATCCCAGAAACATCATGAGGAGCTCTCGTAGGAACTGTTGGATAGAAGCAACTCTGTTGCCACACTGAAGACCAGATTCTGGAGATCCAGCATGGGAATCCAAGCCTGAGAAGTCCTGCAGAAGATAAGTACGGACTCCTCAAAGGTGTAACAAAGGCCGAGGACTTGGAAGTCAAGAGACCTGTGTGCAAATCTGCCTTTCATTTTAACTGTTTGATTCTGCTTAAATCACTTAACTGCTTTGAACTTCAATTCCTCTTTCTGTAAAACAGGAATACAATTACAGTACCTACTTCACAGTTGTAATTAATGAACAAACAAATGCACAAAGGATCCAATATACAGTAGATGATCAGTATCAGTGACTTGTATCAGAACTTATTTCTTACAACTGCTGTGCCTTACAAATGCTGCCCAACTCTCCATAAGAGACCTATGGTAGAGATGACACTGCTTTTCAGGTCCGTCTTAGAATTTTCAAGGCAATATTTGAAAAATTCTGAACTGATCCTGGAATGGCAACTTTCTTTTCTCCACCTATCAAAACCCAATTAGTAACTGTGGACCCAATTCAAGTGTCAACTTTATTGCACATATTCCTCAAATACTTTTTAGATCCTACCTAGGGACTAAGGGAAGAGTTCCTCAAGGAAGAGATGCTTGAGCTGAGAGATGAAAGCTGAGTGAGAGTACCCTAGGGAAGGCGAGAGGAGATTATATTCTGGGTAAAGGAGACAATATATGTAAAGATATTCAGGCAAAAGATAATCTAGTTTGTTGGAAAAACTGAAAGAAAACCAGAAGGCCAGTGAGGCTAAAGCACAGGGAAGGCCAAAAGCCTTATAAATAGAGTAGTTATGCATGGCTGTGCAGTTGGAGCAAAACACAAACGTACCCTGTCAAAGGGGCATGTGAGGACAGAAACCCAGCCTGTGTTCTCCTTGCTAAACCATGCATTTATAGGGCTCTATCTACCCAGAAGGAGTGCCTTTTTCTACTTTGTCCACCCTTGTTTTAATTTTCAGAAAGATAAACAAAAGTTAGCAGCATCTCTTACGAGGCCATGCATGTTCTTGCTCCTATCTATCACACCATTCTTACTTGGAACTCTTTCCCCCATTCTCTTCTTTGTGCCCCATCCACACAGGTCTTCTGCATCCTCAGGACTTTGCACTTGTTTTGCTTGTTATATTGGGTTTCACTAGCATCTACCCAGTACAATGCCTGGCATACTATTGAGGCCTGATGAGCGTGTTTTAGTGTTGAGTCCAGGACCTGAGGCTGATTTGGCTCCATCCGAGTCTGGACCTGAACCAACTCCAATTGGGTTAGACCTGCTCTGGTCTTCGGGCTAGCGAGGCTGGTGCAATGCCCATTTCGAAGTGCTGGGAGCAGTGAATCTTCCTACCTAGGCATGGCAAAGGGGGCACTTTTTGTCTTGGGGCTGCTAGAATCTTTAGAGATTGAGAGAGTCACAAGGGCTTCTTAATACAGGCAATATTAACTTTTTTTCTACATGGGATTGAAAGAATTGAGAAATGTGGTTGTTTCAGACTTTCCTGCACTTCAAAACTCAGAAGAGCTTTCTCTAAGTATACATTACAACATATTCAACAAGAGTCTGCCCATCAGCCTAGATTTCTGAAAGAATGATAAGCTCCTACTGCAACCGTTTGTTCAACAAATATTTATTGAGCACCTACAATAATTAATAAAATAGGCATGATCTTTGACTTCACAGAACTTAGATTTTGGTACCATGTTCAGAAATCTCTGTGGGATTATTTTACAGGGGAAATGTGCTTTCTTAAGGTGCCAAATGCTCATTGATAGCTTATATAGCAACTAATCAGGTACAAGAAGAGTCAGCCTTCCTTGGGTCCAAATCCTAGTGGATTCTACCATTTGAGAGCCGTGCTACTACCTTGGGCAAGTTACTTCTTCTTATTTTCAATTTTCTCACCTGTAAATGAGAATAATAATGCTTTAACCTCATAGAATTTATATAAAGATTAAACAAAGTATAATATGTAAAATAATGTAGCCTAGTGTCAAATCAATAAACACTTCTATATAATACAACATACCCTCATACCCTTTTGTTTTGTGGAAAATGAAAATTACTTTTAAGATAAAACTTATCCAGGAAATAGGTCCATTTCTCGGGAACTCAGAATAGTAATCAGGAAATGCCATGGCTATGGGAAATGTTTCCTACCTGTTATGTCCTGATCCAGGTTGTTATTTTCTTGAGATAGAAACCTTTATCTTGGTGTCCCTTAACCAACCCCAGTGCCTAGCATGGTGCCTGGGAGCACTGCAGATAGAGGACTTGTCCTGTTAATTTCTGTACTCTGAGGGTCTGGTATAGTGTCTAGAACAAAGTATACATATTATTCAGTTGGTGCAAAAGTAAGTGCAGTTTTTGCCATTACTTTCAATGGCAAAACTTAATAGCTGTATAAGCTTACTTTTGCGCCAACTTAATAGCGGTATAAGCTTATTTCATTCTTACTTTTGCGCCATGTACTTTTGCGCCAACTTAATAGCTGTATTGGCTTATTTCATTCTCACAACAACCCTCTAAAATGATGCCATTATTATCCTTATTATTAGATGAGGAAGCTAAGGCACAGAGAGATTAAGTCAATTGTCCTAAATTACCAAGCTAAGAGTGATAGAGCTGGAATTTAAACCAAGTAGCCTAGCTCTTAGCCTGCATGGTAACACCTAACACAATCACATAGGAAGTGATTACTAGATATTTGCTGAATAAATGCAATTGCAAGAAAATGTAAATCATGATCATTTAAAGGAAGAATTCCATTATACATGTGTGCTTAATACAATAGCCGTATTCTGAAAAGTTAGATAAAAATCAATTCTTTGTAAATTTCATGCATTTCACTAGTGTGCCCAGCGCATTGTAGTTTGAAAAAGAAACCCATACTGAGCTTTAAGGGTTCCTGCTATTCAGAGCAAATTGCGGTGATCCATTTTGTTGTGTCCTTTTGTCAAGTTAGTAATCACCTCCTAAACTGTCTGATTTATAATTAGTTTTTTTCACATACTGGCCTTTTCTAAGAAAGCAGGAAGGGCTGGTATCTATCCTTTTGTAGATCTTATTCCGATCACCTCTTAAACAGCTGCTCCCTATCCCCCATCAACTAGAAGGCTAGAGAGACAGCTGGTGCCCTCTTCTGGGGGTTTAGGGCTGTTGCATACATTGGGCCCACCATGGGGCATTTCCAGAAAACAATTGTCAACTACTTTTCAAGTCTGATGATAAGAATAGGGTTGGATTTTTATTCTTTCTTTGAAATAAATTGTATCTTTCCGAAAATAAGAAAGTTGACTGTAGTGTCCAGAACGAAGTATGCATATTACATGCATAAATCTATTTCATTCTCACAACAACTCTCTAAAATGGTGCTATTAATATCCATTTTAGAAAATGAAAATAGATAATAATAGGAGACTCAGCCAGGCGAGTCTCCTGAAGCCCTGTTGGGTAGAGGGATGGAATTCCACTGTGGTGCTGAGAAGATGCTTCCTTCAGTTAGATATATTTTATTTATTTATTTATTTATTTATTTTTAGACAGAGTCTCACTCTGTCACCCAAGCTGGAGGGAGGTGGCTCGATCTCGGCTCACTGCAACCTCCGCCTCCCAGGTTCAAGCAATTCTCCTGCCTCAGCCTCCCAAGTAGCTGGGATTACAGGCACGTGCCATCATGTCCAGCTAATTTTTTGTATTTTTAGTGGAGACAGGGTTTCACCTTGTTGCCCAGGTTGGTCTCAAACTCCTGGCCTCAAGTGATCCACCTGCCTCGGCCTCCCAAAGTGTTGGGATTATAGGCCTGAGCCACCACACTCGGCCTCAGTCAGATATATTTTATGTATACTTTAAAATCACACGCTATTAATGATAAAATTGAGCACTTGAGGATTATCTACTTGCTAGATACTTTAGATACATTACCTCATTTAATAGAAGTGCAAACAATATCCCCAATTTACAGTTGAGAAAACTGAGAAGCAGAGAGGTTAAGCATTGGCCAAAAAATAACAGAACCAGGAATTTAAACCCAAATCATGCTCTTTCCAGTGTAATATGTTTTCTCTTTCTACTTCTTATGATCCTGTATCAAAATCCCACTACAAAAAGAGATGGCAAGGAAATGTTTTTGACATATGTAAAACCCAATCCAACATCACTGAAACATCAAAGAAAACCATGCCCCAAACCTCTATATGGACCTCTTGCTAGTTGTTCTGACATCTTTTTTTGTTTGTTTTATGTAGTTGTGTTGAATTCTTTTTTAATGTAGTTGTTTTGAATAGAAAGATAGGAAGTGGGCCGGGCACGGTGGCTCACGTCTATAATCCCAGCACTTTGGGAGGCCGAGGCAGGCGGATCACCTGAGGTCGGGACCAGCCTGATTAACGTGGAGAAACCCAGTCTCCACTAAAAATACAAAATTAGCTGGGCGTGGTGGTACGTGCCTGTAATCCCAGCTACTTGGGAGGCTGAGGCAGGAGAATCGCTTCAACCAGGGAGGCGGAGGTTGCGGTGAGCCGAGATCGTGCCATTGCACTCCAGCCTGGGCAATAAGAGCGAAACTCCGTCTCAAATAAAATAAATAAATAAATACAGATAGGAAGTGGTGTTCGCAGCCGCGCCGTTGTCGCTCTCCAACACCAGCGCCGCCTCTTGCTCGCTGAGCTGCAGCCGAAGGACAAGGCGGGTAAGTAAGGAGGTCTCTACGCCGTGACTCTTACAAAGCGGACTGCCAGCAAATCTACCGGTGGTATAGCATCCAGGGAGCAACTGGCTACAAAAGCCGCTCGCAGGAGTGCGCCCTCTACTGGAGGAGTGAAGAAACCTCATCGTTACAGACCTGGTACTGTGGCACTCCGTGAAATTAGACGTTATCAGAAGTCCTCTGAACTTCTAATTCGCAAACTTCCCTTCCAGCGTCTGGTGCGAGAAATTGCTCAGGACTTTAAAACAGATTTGTGCTTCCAGAGCGCAGCTATCGGTACTTTGCAAGAGGCAAGTGAGGCCTGTCTGGTTGGCCTTTTTGAAGACACCAACCTGTGTGCTATGGATGCCACACGTGTAACAATTATGCCAAAAGACATCCAGCTAGCACGACGCATACGTGGAGAACGTGTTTCACAGTCCACTATGATGGGAAGCATTTCATTAACAAAAATTTTTAAAAAATCGCTTATTCCTGTTATTGGTAGTTCTGAACGTTAGTTTTTTTGTTGTTGTTGTTGTTGTTTTGTTTTTTGTTTTTTCCATGGGGTCAAAATGTGCCTAACTATATGATTGCGAGTGGAAAAATAGGGGACAGAAACCAGGTATCAGCAGTTTTTCCATTTTCATTTCTGTTTGAATTTTTAATATAAGTGTGGAGAAGTAAAGCATTAATCCAAGTTAAAATGTTTCAGTGAACAAGTTTCAGCAGTTCAACTTTATAATAATTATAAATAAACCTGTTAAATTTTTGTGGACAATGCCAGCATTTGGATTTTTTTTTAAACAGGTTAATTTCTTATCGACGACAACTAAATGATGTTTGTAGCATTTTTATCATACAGTAGATTCCATCCATTCACTATACTTTTCTGAGTTGTCCTACATGCAAGTACATGTTTTTAATGCTGTCTGTTTTCTGTGCTGTTCCTGTAAGTTTGCTATTAAAATACATTAAACTATTAAAAAAAAGCAAGATAGGAAGTTTAAATTGGTAACAGACAGAGGTTAAAGAACAAAGAAAATGTTGGGAAGCAGAGAAGGGGTTAGGAAATGAGGGAGTTGTGTGGAAATAGAGTACAGCATCTTCTTGGCTGCCGCTCTACAACTCCTGAGGCTAGAAGTGGCATAGCAGGTTGAGCCCCAGCTTTCTGGGGAATTCAGCTTGCATAAAATGTAATAATAACTAACCTACATCTAGTACTTACTTTGTGCCAGGCACTCTTTTAAATGCTTTACCTCTATTAACTCATTTAATCCTCACAAAAATCCCATTTTACATGTTAGAACATTGTAGCACAGAGAGGCTATGATTTTCATTTTACAGATGAGGAAACTGAGGCACAGAAAAATTGAGTAGTTTATCCAAGGTCAAGCTAACAAGTGGTGGAGTTGGAGTTTAAATTTAGGATTCTGCCTCCAGAGCTGTGTTCTCACCCGCCATGATATAGAGTTAACCCTTGAGCAACATGAGTTTGAACTGCAGATATTTTTCCATAAATATATTAGAACACTTTTGGAGATTTTCAACAATTGGTAAAAATTGCAGATGAACTGTGTAGCCTGTAAATATCAAAAAACTTAAGTTTGTTATGTTATGAATGCATAAATATATGTACAGACTAGTCTACTTTATTATTTTCTACCATAAAATACACACAAATCTATTATAAAAAGTTAAAATTTATCAAAATTTGCACACCCACAGACCATACATGGTGCCATTCACAGTCAAGGGAAATGTAAACAAATGTAGAGATTCAGTATTAAATCATAACTGCATAAAATTATGTACCCACCTCCTGTTATGGTGGTGAGCTCAAGTGTTGAGAGTATCTGCTTAAAATGCCACCATGTGATGCTAATCATCTCCCCTTGAGCGGTCCGCTTTAACAATAACTTGCATATGGAGATAAAAAGTGATCTCTCTTGAGGCTGTAGTGAGCTGTGATCGTGCCTCTGCATTCCAGCTTGGGCAAAAGAGTGGGATTCTGGCTCAAAAAAGAAAAAAAAAGCCATCTCTGTTAGTTCTCCTGTACGTTTCACCGTGTACGTTTCATCGTGTTTAATGCAATATTGTAAACCATGAATAACACCGTGTGACTCACATGAAGTGCCACTACTGCTGCCAGAAGTGCTTCTAAAAAGCAAAGTCATGACATTCCAACAAAAAGTTGAATTGCTTAATATGTATTATAGATTGAGATCTGCAGCTGTGGTTACCTGCCATTTCAGACAGACGATGTAAAACTTAGAGTATTGATAAATACAGTACAATACTGTACATGTATTTTGTGGTTTTAAATCTTTTTTTTTTTTTTGAGACAGGGTCCTACTCTGTCACTCAGACTGGCTGGAATTCAGTGACACCATTATGGCTCAAGCAATTCTTCCACTTCAGCCTTCTGAGTAGCTAGGACCACAGGTGCATGCACCATCCTGGCTAATTTTTGTATTTTTCATAGAGATGTTGTTTCAGCATGTTGCCCAGGCTGATCTCGAATTCCTGAGCTCAAGCAATCCTCCCTCCTTGACCTCCCAAAGTGCTGGGATTACAGGTGTGAGCCACTGCCCCTGGCCTTAAAATCATTTTCTTTTCTATGGCTTACTTTATTGTAGGAATACAGTATATAAAACATAGGACATAGAAAATATGTTAATTGATTGTTATCCATAAGACTTCTAGCCAACAGCTGGCTATTGGTATAGTCATCCCTCCTCTCTGTATACATGAGATTGATTCCAGGACCTCCTGCAGATACCAAAGTCTGCACATATTCAAGTCACATGCAGTCTGTTTTTCAAAATCCACACATACAAAAAGTCAGTCCTCCATGTAAGTGGGTTTTGCATCCTGCGAATACTGTATTTTTGATCCATGTTTGGTGGGAAAAAAATCCGTGTTTAAGTGGGCTCAGGAAGTTCAAACCCATGTTGTCCAAGATTGAAGTGTAGTTAAGTTTTTGGGGGGTCAAGTTATACCAAATTCTGACTGCATGGGAGATGGGGGGGTTAGCACCCCTAACCCCCATGTTGTTCAAGGGTCAATTGTATTGCCTCTTCCAATATGTTGTAAGAATAAGTATTGTTTCAGAAAAGATTTACTTCAAGGTATATATGGGTGTGTGCTTGTGTTTGTAATGGGTAGCAATGTAAAATGTATTCATCTTTGTAAGTCACAGACAAAAATATCTAAAAGCACTACTGCTCTAGCAATAGCATTGCTGAATTTTATATCTTCAACCTTAACAGAGGTGATGCCAGATTGCTCTCCAAAATGATTATACCCAATCACACTCTCAACAGCAGTGTGAGATGTTCCATATCTCTCTATGTAGATATTCTATATATTATACTTATGCTCCATATCCTCACCTGAACTTAATAGTGCCAGACTTTTAATGTACTATCAGTCCATTTATTGTGCTATCAATACTGGGTGTGAATAGTGTCTTAATGTGGTTTTCAGTTGCATTTTTCTGATTTCCAGTACATCTTTTCATACATTTGACCATTTAAATTTTGCTTATTGTGAATCATCTGTTTATATCCCTTACTTGTATATTATACAATACAACCCTTACAACAACTCTCTGAAAGAGCCAGCAGTATAGATGAAGAAACTAAGTATGGGAGAAACCTTGCTTAAAGTAACCCAGCTAATGAGTTTTTGAGCTGAAATTTGAGTCCAGGTGTAGAAGACCCCTAATCCTATGCCTTTTGTTTTACACTACATGCCAGGGCCCAAGGTCACGTTAGAAAAAAAAAACAGAGGAGAGAACAAATAAATTTGAACATGTAACCCTATGTCTTGTGTCTAATTAGGCCTTGTGCAATTAACATAGATTATTTCCTTGTGTCCTCACAACAACCTGTGAGGTAAAACCTGTTATCTCCATTTCTACAGATGAGAAAACTAAGGTGTAGAGTAGTGAAGAAATTTGCCTTGGAAGGGTTAAATTACAGTTAGGGACAGAATCGCAACTCAGACACAGATCTGCCTGATTACCAAGTCCATGCCTGTTTCACGATAATGTCTGTCCATAGATATTCCTGGTGTAAGGTAAAGACCTCCCACAAATCAAGCCTGACTCATCATCTCCTAGAGCCAGGTCTTGACCTGCTTCCCCACTTTCTCTCCAGATCCCCATATGTTTCTACTTCGGTATGGCCAGGACTATACCTACTATCTTTCTGCGGAATCCTGGTCTGAGGCAACCTTAAAAGTGGCTGAGCCCTGCTGCTTCATATTAACCATCTGGGCTAGGTTAGCTCCCAGAGATTACTCTTCCACTTCCTCAGGCTTCTCTAATGAAGCCCAATCAGGATCTCAACGCCTTCCATGGTAAACCAGAAAATTGTAAGTCAGAGTCTTTAAATGTGGCTGCACATTAAAATCACTTGTGAACTTAAAAAAATCCTGATGCACTAGTTACAACCCAGGCCCATTACATCAGAATGGTACCCAGGCATTCATAATAGTTAAAGCTTCCCAGATGATTTGAATCTACAGCCAAGATTGGGAACCACTGTTATGGCATCTTCTTCAAGCTCCAGCAGCCATACTCAGTAGTTTCCACATTTTGGGTTTTCATAGGAACTTCTTGGAGGACTCATAAAGACCCAGATTTCTGGACGCCACCCCAGAGAATCCTGGTTCAGACCCAGGAGTCATTCTTAATAATCACCCCAGATAGTTTCACTGCAGATTATTAGCAGACAGTATTTTGAGAAATGCTGCATTAGAGGCATGGAAGTAGGATGGGAACAGGAGGCCTCTGGCCCTTTAAGGATGGATTAAGGGACTACTTTTAAGGCTGTAGGGGCAAGTAGGATCAGGCTGCTTTTTTTCACTCTAGTGGATAAGTTAAGGAAGTGGGTCCTGAAATGGACCTCTCCTTTTAGGTTACCTCAGCCTCTCAATAGGTACTATCTTGTTCTCAGCCCGGGAGAGTGGGAGGGACGTGCTGCCTTGTCCCACCTTCTGTTTCTGTTTCTTCTGATGCAAAGAGGCCAAGTTATGAGGAAACTTTGGCCCAGGAGATCCTCTTAGAGAAAGCAACATAGGGTCTGCCTGCCTTTCCTTTTCTTGCCCCATCCTTGGTTGTGGAGCCAGGATGCAGTTATCTGCATGAAAGGAAACGGTCAGAGTGACGTCCCTTGGGCTTGTGTTGGGGCCTGTTGTTGAACACTAAGCCTTTCAAGATGGTCCTCCGCAGTATTCTTAGAATTCTTTTTCTTTGTGAACTGGCCCTTTTCATGGAACACAGGGCCCAAATGGCAGAAGGACGGCAGTCCTCTATTGCCCTCCTGGCTGAGGCCCCTACTTTGCCCCTGATTGAGGAGCTGCTAGAAGAATCCCCTGACGAACAGCCAAGGAAGCCCCGGCTCCTAGGGCATTCACTGCGGTACATGCTGGAGTTGTACCGGCGTTCAGCTGACTCACATGGGCACCCTAGAGAGAACCGCACCATTGGGGCCACCATGGTGAGGCTGGTGAAGCCTTTGACCAATGTGGCAAGGCCTCGCAGAGGTGAGTTGTTATGCCCCCTACTGCCCTGGAAGGGAGAGAAGTGGAGAAGAGCTTAGAGAAAAGGGAATTGGTGGATTTACTGTCAGGCTTTGTTGCCTTGTGCGCAGGTTGTTTCTTTAGGCTTGGTTTTCAAAGGATGGTAAGCTTGGGAGAAGCCAGAGCCAAGCCTACTTCCCTTTAGGGCATCAACTTAAGAACAGATTGCCTTGGTGCCTACTGAGAAATCTTTCCCAGGCCCCAGGACAACTGAGTGATGTGTCATCACCTATCTTTCACAGAAACTTTTATTGCTTGTGATAGTTCTGAAAACTGTAATTGAGACATATCCAGTTATATTCTTGTGGAGGGCAATTTAAGTGGCGTTTTGCTCTTAGAGTACAGGTTGCTGAGTTGGGGAAACTTCTAAGACCTCAGGAAGGACATAAATAAGCTAACATCTGAGGGTCTCTGTACCTGGCTCTGTGAGCATCTGCTACTGTATTTAATTCTTAATGAATGCTACTATCTTAGCTGTCTTGAGGCAATTAGCCTAATTTTAAAACTAAGGCATGGAGAGGTTAAGTAACTTGCAAATGGTACACAGATAGTGGGTCACAGAGATGGGATTTCAGCTCAAGTCTGTCTGATTCTAAAGTCTGTCAGTAACTTCTTAAGTCTTTAAATGTAGTATTCCAATATCCTTGTACCCCCAGCAGTTTTTGTACTTGGGCCATATTGCTACTTTGGGATTCTGGTACTGTGTACTTTGGAACTTTTTTTTTGTCCCCATCATGATTGATTTTGCTTTTAACATTTGCATCAGATATTGTTCCAGGACAGCAGTGGGCTATTGAAGTGTAGGACTCTCTAGGGAATGCAGACAGTCATCAACTTCAAGGAATTCTTGGGAACCTAGTGAGATCAATCTGTGGCCTTCACTAGTCTCAGAGATGAAAAGAGACAGGACTTAACCCCCTCCCCAAGCAAAACAATAAATATTCTTGTACCTAACCCTTACTGTGAGATTACTGTGTGCCAGGCATTGCAGAAAATGTTTTATAAACTTATCTTAATCCTCACAACTACCAGATTAGGTAGGTAGTATTAGCATACCTACTTGATCGGTGAAGAAACTGAGGATCAGAGTCACTTACCCATGTCATACAACTAGTAATTGCTAGAGCCAGGCATCAAACCCAGGCTGTCAGGACTAAAGCCTGTGTGTTAATCATCATGCTGTTCTGACTCCCCATTGGATTTTAATTGAGTGCCAGGCAGTGTGTTTGCGTTGGGTATATAGAAGCAAATACTTTCCCGACCTCTAGAAGTTCCCAGTATAGTGGAATGGATAGATAATTACATAATAATGTTACAGTATGCCAAGAGCTTTGGAAAGGATAAACAGTAGGGCTCCCAGGACTTTTGAGAAGAAATGGTTCATTGCTTGAAGTGAAGAGACTGTGGGAAGGCCTCATGAAGGAGGTAGTACTTGAAATTGACCTTGCAGAAGGAGCAAAGAGGCCATGCATTGAGGCAGATAAGTGCATTCTGATTTAGGAAAGAGAAAATGGTGTGGGTAGAGATTCATTGAAAAATATTCATTTGGCATCTACTGAGTACTAGGCATACAGATGTGATCAAGATAGGTAAAACCCCTACTCTCATGAAGCATATGTTCTCATAGGGGAGACAAATAAGCACACACAGTTAAATCGTGAATTGTGGTTAAGTGCTCTCAAAGGATGAAGTAGGTTGTTAAGGTAGAGAATGGCAACAAAACCTTCCCTTTCCATGGAGTTGTCAGGGAATGTATCTTTGAAGAAGTGCCATTTGAGCTCAGATCTACAAGATAAACTAGGTATAAGAAGAGTAGGGAGAAGCCTGATTTAGGCAGAGGAACAACAGGTGCAAATGCCTAGAGGGTGAAAACAAGTTTGTTCCAATTGAAGAACAGAGGAAAATCAGTATGGCTGGATCCTCATGAACATTGTGGGAAATGGCAGGATATGAGGCTAATGAGAAGCAGGGACTTCTAGGCTGTGATAAGGGATCTGGATCCTAAGTGCAGCAGAAAGTTGCAAAACATCAAGCACTTTGGGAGGCCAAGATGGGAAGATCACTTGAGCCCAGGAGTCTGAGACCAGCCTGGGCAACATAGGGAGACATGTCTCTACAAAAAATAAAAATACATTAGCTGGGGGTAGTGGTACACACCTGTGGTCCCAGCTACTCAGGAGGCTGAGACCAGAGGATCATTTGAGCCTGGGAGGTTGAGATTGCTGTGAGCCGTGATTGCGCCACTGCACTCCAGCCTGGGTGACAGTGAGGCCCTGTCTCAAGGAAAAAAAAACAAAACAAAAAAAACCCCCCAAAATTAAGAAAAAAATAGGCTTGTACAGATGATGTGAGACTAGAGAGGAGGATGCCTAGAATTAGGCATGTATCCTGGTCTCACTGTGGAATATACTGGTATCTAGGGACTCTGGAAAGGATCCAGAGACAGATGACAGATTCAATCACACAGGATGTGTGAGTCAGCCCTTTCCCTGAAAAGCTCTGACCAGACCCTTCCTGGCTCTGATTCTTAGCAACCCCATCCTGCTTCAGGAAACATGTGATGTCAAGGTCTCAAAGAAAAGGGCAGTTCCTCCTCAGACAGACTGCTAGAGGTTTGGGTTGGGTTCCTTTATAGCCAGGGTGGAGCAGGTTTAAGGGTGGGCCTCTAAGAAAGATTACTGTAAGATGGGAGTGTGGAATAATTTGAGAAAGCAAATACAAGCCTGACTTGGATTTGTGTGAATAATGTCTAGTGCCCCAAACCCAAGGGTATATTAAGCATGAGTTGGAATTTGAACTTTTATTTATTTTTTTGAGATGGAGTTTCACTCTTATCGTCCAGGCTGGAGTGCAGTGGCATGAACTCGGCTCACTGCAACCTCCGCCTCCCGGGTTCATGCCATTCTCCTGCCTCAGCCTCCCGAGTAGCTGGGATTACAGGTGCCCGCCACCACGCCCGGCTAATTTTTTGTATTTTTAGTAGAGATGGGGTGTCGCCATGTTGGCCAGGCTGGTCTCAAACTCCTGACCTCAGGTGATCCGCCTGCCTCGGCCTCCCAAAGTGCTGGGATTACAGGCTTGAGCCACTGCACCCAGCCGGAATTTGAACTATTAAAGATATTCTGGGGCTGGGTGCAGTGACTCAAAGGGCAGCTAATCCCAGCACTTTGGGAGGCCAAAGAGGGCAGATCGCTTGAACCCAGGAGTTTGAGACCAGCCTGGCAACATGGCAAAACTCTGTCTCTACAAAAAACAAAACAGAAAAAGCTGGGCATGGTGGCACGTACCTGTAGTCCTTGCTATTCATGGGGGCTGAGGTGAGAGGATCTCTTGAACCTGGGAAGTCAAGGCTGTAGTGAGCCATGATTGTGCCACTGCATTCCAGCCTGGGTGACAGAGTGAGACTGAAAAAAAAAAATCTGGAACATCAAGATGTAAAAGAACTTCTGTGTTAAAAATGCCACAACTAATGAAGAATTCCAGGTTTGTGGATTCTGTGGAGAAGGACTAGGTGAATAATATACAAATTAACATGGAATTATTTACTGATTAGATGTCGGAAGATGAGAGGTGGCTTTTTCCTGAGGTGCAAGGCTTTTGTAATCTTTGCTCTTGACCTTTGCCAGGAGGGGGCGCAGAAGTTTGGAGCAGCATGGATGCAACCTTTCAATCCTTTGGCCGTTGGGTGTCAGCACTACAGTTTGGATTAAAGCTCTTATTCACGAAGCAGCATCCAGCTTTTAGTAGACTTCTCAGCAAACAAAATATTTATGTGATCAAGACTCTGTTGAAAATAGTATTTAGAGGAATAGTGGTAAAATGAATGAGGTAAATGGAGAACAATTTCCAGCAAGGAATGGTAAAGAGAGAGATTAAGGGCCAAAGGAGGAAAAGATGCTTAAGAAGCAATTCTTGAAGTAGATGAAAGGCAGAAGTGGTAAGATAGCTGTCTGTACTAGAAGATGATAGAAAAAATTATTTTGTAGTGCCTTGGTCCTGAGTTTGAAATTATAGCAGGCCATACCACCCAATACTGAATTGTTGTCCCAAAGCTGCATCTGTATACTGATGTGACATGAGACTCTTTCTTAATCCATGTATGTTTCAACAATTCTAAATGGACACATTTAATAGTCAACTAATAATAATATTGATCTTCTCCCCTACATACAGTATGCACATAAGATAATTCTATATTTGAGTTTTTTCCCCTTGAGCCCAGCATGGTAAGTAATCTAACAGTGAGATAGTTTCTCTAAAGAAAAACAGACTTGGGTTCAAATCTTAACTCTACCAGATACCGGCTGTGTGTCCTTTGTCATAGCTTCTCTGAGCCTCAATTTCCTTATCTACAAAATGGGGACAATAACTATCTCATAAGACTATTGAGGATTAAAGAACTAATACATGTAAAGCATCTAGTATATTAGTAAGTGCTCAATAAATGATAGTATCATTACCTTGAGTTAATTTTAGAGCTGATTATAGCTATCAGTCTATATCAAGCCAGTTTGTGAGGAAGATTCAGGTTAGGAGGTAAGAAGCTAAACCTCTGCTCTTGTTCCCTCTTACTTCTGCAGGTACCTGGCGTATACAGATCCTGGGCTTTCCTCTCAGACCAAACCAAGGAATATACCAACTAGTTAGAGCCACTGTGGTTTACCGCCATCATCTCCAACTATCTCGCTTCAATCTCTCCTGCCATGTGGAGCCCTGGGTGCAGAAAAGCCCAACCAAGCACTTTCCTTCCTCAGAAGGAGATTTGCCAAAATCTTCCCTGATGTCTAACGCTTGGAAAGAGATGGATATCACACAACATGTTCAGCAAAGATTCTGGAATAACAAGGGACGCAGGATCCTACGACTCCGTTTTATGTGTCAGCAGCAAAAATATAGTGATGGTCTTGAGCTCTGGCATGGCACTTCGTCCTTGGACATTGCCTTCTTGTTACTGTATTTCAATGATACTCATAAAAGCATTCAGAAGGCTAAACTTCTTCCCAGGGGCATGGAGGAGTTCATGGAAAGGGAATCTCTTCTCCGGAGAACCCGACAAGCAGATGGTATCTCAGCTGAGGTTACTGCCTCTTCCTCAAAACGTAGTGGGCCTGAAAATAACCAGTGTTCCCTCCACCCTTTCCAAGTCAGCTTCCGCCAGCTGGGTTGGGATCACTGGATCATTGCTCCCCCTTTCTACACCCCAAACTACTGTAAAGGAACTTGTCTCCGAGTACTACGCGATGATCTCAATTCCCCCAATCATGCCATTATTCAGAACCTTGTCAATCAGTTGGTGGACCAGAGTGTCCCTCGGCCCTCCTGTGTCCCGTATAAGTATGTTCCAATTAGCGTCCTTATGATTGAGGCAAATGGGAGTATTTTGTACAAGGAATATGAGGGTATGATTGCTGAGTCTTGTACATGCAGATGACAGCAAAAGTACAGCTAGCTCAAGTTTCCCAGGAAATTAGAGGAGAGTTTAAAATATCAGTGTTAAAGCTGCAAGTAATCCTGTACCAATCTGTACATTATATTTCTTGCCTTAAGTGTTACTTAAGTCTCTTCCCCCACTTGTGAGCTAGTCAGTTTATAGAAACAGTTCTGATACCAGTCCCCTAGCATGAATCAGTACAGTTTGACCACTAATCAGAGCCCTTAATGCTTGGGTAAAATGTCCTCTATTTTATTTTCCTTGGGGCTTTGTCAAAAGTCAGCAGTCAGTAGTGGTAGAACTTCAGAAATTTTCCAACTTTTCCCAGCTTGGGAAAGGTGGGTTTTTCCTAGTGTCCATATTCTGAAGCTCTGGAAGATTTGGGGTGGTGAAAATAGCTTGGGATTTTATACTGCCCTTCTTGCCTCCTATGTCCTAGAAACTACTAGTAGCTAATCAGACAGACTGCCTGCTTCTGTGTTTGTAATACCTTCTAAAACTTTTCTCAGACAGACTGGAAAATTTTCAGGTAACAGTCTTTATAGAAATGTTTTGAGGGGATAGAAGGAAGGAAATCTTTTTCTAAACAAGCAGGGCTTTTCCTCTTAGCCTCTGAATCTGGGAAAAGTACCTGGGATTCTTTCCTGTCCTAGGTGAGTACAGTAGCCTTTAATGAAGCCCATAAGGAAACTAGACTACGGAGCTGTCTGAGATAATCTACTTCAAACCTGCATTTATGGTGAAGAAGAGAAAATCTGTCATTGCTGATTAGCATTATGAATGGGGGAGTTATTTTTAAGTATTCTATGAAACAATAGAGTTCAGAGTATTTTCCTTATGTGACGCTTAAACCCCTGTAAATTACCCCACAAAGAAAGTTCCCTGGTGGCTCAGAGGCTGGGAGTTGGCCTGATTGGGAGTGCAGGGGATTTGAGGGCTGTGAAGGAAGGACTATGGGATAAGGGTGAAACCTGCGAAGGCCTGCAGCTGACTTTATTCTGGGCTTGCCTATTTCATGTGTTCAGTTTGAATCTGGACCTGGGTCTCTGAGGGAGAAGGGCTTGTTGTCTTTGGGAGGCATGGAATGATGCCTTGAAATAAATGATGCTTGTAGTGTGACTCCTTTCTACTCCTATACTGTATTTAAATGATGGGACTGGGTTTGGTTGCAAATAAATCATTTTGTTGTTGAAGAAAATCTTGACTGTTTTTAGAATTGAGAGAGAGTGGAAGGAATTTATTTCCTTTGTTCTCTTTAGCTATGGCTAGGACTTCGACCCTAATCCCTGAGGGGCAGGGCTGGAACATCCTCTGAAGTTCTTCTCTCTTAAGGAAACACTGCTAGCCATCAGCCCTCGCCAAGGTGCCCCTTTAGGGAAGCCCCTGAAACCTAGTAAGTCTTTCCCCACCCAATTGCTCTTGACTAGTCTTATGGCAATTCTCATGGGATGGGACTGATTTAGGGTAGGTATGTGTGTTTGTCAAATCCCTATGTTTCTTACCTATTCATTGTAAACTAACTTGTTTTACCATTCCCTTCAAAAGCTGGTTCCAGCTAGGCTGAATATCTTGCAAGTGTATAAATACAAGTCTTATTCTTGTGACTGAGGAGCTATTCCTTAACATCCGTTTGCCTGTCTACCTTCTTTACTGTATCGTTAAGAATCAACTCAGGTATTTCTCATCTTCTCAATGTCCCCTTGACACACCAGCCTCAGGTGTGTATTAAGTTTCCTATGTATTCAGATCTCACAAAGCTAGGAGATCATGACTTATTGAAAATCCCTAAGATCCAAGATGCTAAACTTAGGATCTGGTCTTATAATCAAGGTCCATCTTCAGCTAGACTGAATATCTTGCAAGTCTCTTAAGTGTCCCTCTGTGGTCATATAGCACTTTGTACCTGCCTTTAATATGCTCTAGTATATATGTCCTTGCAAAAAGATGGAGCCCCTTTTGAGTTTCAACTGCATCTTACCCTTTTCTATAAGAGCCTGGCACCTAGTAGGTCCTTAATGAATACAAACACACAATTATGACATTTTTTTTGTGAGCAATGCATTCTTCCTGACATGGAACATCTCAATTTTTCACATATTTTATTTTTCCATGGGAATCAACGTAATATAAAATACTTTGTATATCAAGTAAGATGATTATTGTATCCCACTATTTCAAAATCATGATTTAAATTACAATAGAATGTAATAGCTACGTTAAGTAAGGCAGTTCTTGTCATCATTACATATGCTGCAAATTTATCTGGGAGGGGAACTATGGGCTTCCAGTCTAGGCATTTCCCCAGCCTACTTGGGGTAGACACAAATATCTAACAGGCCTGAAGATGGACCTTGATTATAGGACCAGATCCTGAGTTCAGCATCTTGGTTCTTAAGGATTTTCAGAAAGTCACGATCTCCTAGCCTTGTGAGTGCTGAGTACGTAGGAAACTTAATCTGTTTATGGAGGGTTCAGGATTAATTGGCCTTATTATCTATTAAGCCCTGAGTTATCAGAATACCCAAGGAAAACACTGTCTGGATGGGGTTACTTGGTTACTTAGGATGATGTTATGGATTCTTTCTTTTCTTTGAAGTATTACTTCAGTTCAGTACCTTTTCTCAAATCCAATCCAAAGTTAGGGTTCCGTACCTCAAACCTTCCTCTGAAAGGAAGAATACATGCTTGCTAGTGGAGGAGGGTGTGTGGGTGGGGGTGGGGCCCGTCTGCCCATGTAGGTAGGGAGAAATTGTTACTTAATCTGGAAAGGGAAAGTAGGAAGCAAGTCCACCTTGTCCCAACAGTCCCAGTGAGTAAGCTGGAACTTCATTTAATGTATGGGTGCAAAAGGAGCAGTAGCAGGCATTTAAACTTGTGTCTGATCGTGGATCTCTTTTGCATTTACCTTGGTAGTATGTCACAACCAATTCTGGGCAAAGTTGGGAAGCAGGCAGAACTTCAGTTACATAAAATATTTGGCCTAATCTTGTAACACATTTCATGTCTTCAGTTAATTCTCCCAAGAGCACTATGAAGTAGGAGGTATTAGTCTTATTTTTTAAAAACTGACTCATTGAGGTGTAATTTACTGTAAAAGCTACTATTTAAGGTGTACAATTCAGTGGTGTTTAGTATATTTACAGACTTGGGTAAATATCACCACAATCTAATTTCACCACAAAAGGAACTTCATGCCTTTTAGTGGTCAATCCCCATTCCCCCAACCCTTACCAACAGCTCCTGACAACCACTAGTCTACTTTCTTTTTCTCTGGATTATGGACATTTAAATAAATAGAATTGCATGATATTTAGTTTTTGTAACTGGCTGCTTTAGTATGTTTTCAAGATTCCCCTGTGTTATAGCATATATCCATACTTTGTTTCTTTTTGTTACTAAATAATATTCTATTGTAGGATACACCAAACCTTTATCTACCAGTCTGATGGAAGTTCAAGTTTCTATGTTTTGGCTATTATGAATAATCTTGCCATGAATGTTCATGAGAAGTTTTTGTGTAGACACATATTTTCATTCCTCTTGTGTATACACCTAGGAGTAGAAATGGTGAATTATCTGGTATATTTAACATTTTGAGGAACTGTAAAACTATTTTCAAAGTGGCTATACCCTTTTATAATCCAACAATGTATGAGAGTTCCAATTTCTCCACATCCTCATCAATACTCATTATTGTCTGTGTTTTATAGTCTAGCCATATTGGTGGAAGTGAAATGGTGCCTCCTTGTGGTTTTGATTTGCATTTCCCTAAGGATTAATGATGTTGAGCATCTTTTCATGTGCTTATTGGCAACTGGCACATCATCTTTGGATAAATGTCTAATTCAAATCATTTGCCCAGTTTAAAATTGTGTTGTCTCTTGTTGTGTTGTAAAAGTTCTTCATATGTTTTGGATATTAATCTCTTATCAGAGGTATGATATACAAATATTTTCTGATTCTGTGGATTATTTAATTTTCCTGATGGTGTTCTTTGAACACAAAAGGTTTTAATTTGGAAGAAGCCCAGTTTATCTATTTTTATCTATTGCTGCTTGTGCTTCTGGTATCATTGGAGAAAAATGGAATAATCCAAGGGTCATGAAAATTTACACCTATTTTTTTCTAAGTGTTTTATAGTTTTTGCTGTTATATTTAGGTTTTAAATCTATATTAGTTAATTTTTGCATACTGTGTGAGGTAAAGGTCCAACTTCATTCTTTTGCATGTGGTTATACAGTTGCCCCAGCATCATTTATTGAAAAGATTAATCTTTCTCCATTGAATTGTCTTGGCACCTGTGTAAAAAAAAAAAAACAAAAAACATAAATATAAGTTTATTTCTGTACTCTCAAGTTTATTCCATTGATCTATATGTCTATTATGCCAGGACAATACTGTCTTTATAACTGTAGATATGTCATAAATTGTGAAATTGGAAAGTGTGGGCTGGGCGTGGTGGCTCATGCCTGTAATCCTAGCACTTAGGGAGGCCAAGGCAGGTGGATCACTTGAGGCCAGGAGTTCAAGACCAGCCTGGCCAACATGGTGAAACCTTGTCTCTACTTAAAAAAAATACAAAAATTAGCCAAGTATGATGGCATACACCTGTAATCGCAGCTACTGGGGAGGCTGAGGCACGAGAATGGCTTGAACCTGGGAGGCAGAGGTTGCAGTGAGCTGAGGTCAGGCCACTGCACTCTAGCCAGGGTAGTGGAGTGAGACCCTGTCTCAAAAACAAAACAAAAAAAAATTGGAAAGTGTGATTCTTCCAAATATTTTATTCTTTAGCAAGATTGTTTTGGCTTTTCTGAGTCACTTGCATTTCCATATTAATTTTAGGGTCAGCTTTTCAATTTCTGCAAAAATACCAACTGGATTTCTTCAATGGGGACTACACTGAATCTACAGACAAATTTGAATAGTATTGCCATTTTGACGTTAAGTCTTCTGATCTATAAACATGAGATATCTTTTTATTTAGGGACTCTAACTTTTTCAATGATGTTTTAACATTTTTAGTATATGTCATACTTAAATTTATTCCTAAGCTTTAAAAATTATTTTTGATGATATTATAAATGGAATTGTTTTCTACATTTTGTTAAATCAGACTGTTTATTACTAATGTGTAGAAATACAATTAATTTTTTTTTGGTGTTGAATTTATACCCTGCAGACCTGCTGAACTCATTTATTACATCTAATAGTTTGTGTAGATTTCTTAGGAGTTTCTGTAAACAATATCATCTGGGAATGTGGATAGTATTACTTTCTTTCTTTCTTTCCAAACTAGATGCCTTTTATTCTTGCCTAATTGCTTTGGCTAGAACTTCCAATACAACATTCAATAGAAGTTGTGACAGCAGACATTCTTTTCTTGTTCTCGATCTTGAGTGAAAGCGTTCAGTCTTTCATCATTAATTATGATGTTAGCTGTGGTTTACTATAGATACCTGACTTTAATACTTACTTTAAAGTTACAGTAATCAAGGCATTGTAGTATTGGGGAAAGAATAAACAAATAGATCAATGGAACAGAATAGAAAACCCCAAAAATAGATCCACACAAATGCAGTGAATTAATCTTTGACAAAGGAGCAAAGGCAATTCAACAGATAAAGAGTAATTTTTTCAACAAATGGTGCTAGAACCAAAACAAATCTAGACAAAGACCTTATAGTTTCAATAAGAATCTGTTGAAAATAGATCATAGATATAAATGTCAAACACAACTTTAAAACTTCTACAAGATAACGTAGGATAAAATATAAATAATTGAGTTACGTGATGGCTTTTCAGAGACAAAACCAAAAGCATTATCTAAAAAAGAAAAAATAAGTTGGGCTTTGTTAAAATTAAAGCTTCTGTTGTGTGAAAGACTGTTAAGAATATGAAAAGCCACAGACTGAAAAATATTGCAAAACGTATTAGATAAGGGACTTGTATCTAAAATATATAAAGAACTCTGAAAACTCAACAGTAAGAAAATCAATTAAAAATGGGGAAAACATGAAAAAACACCTCAAAAAAGAAGGCATGGGCTGGGCATGGTGGCTCACGCCTGTAATCCCAGCACTTTGGGAGGCCGAGGTGGGTGGATCACGAGGTCAGGAGTTCAAGACCAGCCTGGCCAATATGGTGAAACCCCATCTCTACTAAAAATACAAAAATTAGCCGGGTATGGTGGCACATGCCTGTAGTCCCAGCTAATTGGGAGGCTGAGGCAGAAGAATTGCTTGAACCCAGGAGGTGGAGGTGGCAGTGAGCTGAGATCATGCCACTGTACTCCAGCCTACGTGACAGAGAGAGACTCCATCTCAAAAAAAAAAAAAGGCATATATGTGGCAATAAGCATATGAAAAGATGCTCAACAACATATATCATTAAAACGATGAGGTACCACTGCATACCTATTAGAATAGCTAAAACCCAAAACACTGATATCAAATGATGAAGAGGATGTGGAGAAACAGGAACTCTCATTCATTGCTGGTGGGAATAGAGAATGGTATAGCCACTTTGGCAGACAGTCTGGCAGTTTTATAAAACTACAGTCTCATCATACAATCTGGCAATCACACTTCTTGATACTTATTTGTGTTAAACTTATGTTCACACAAAAACCTGCACACAAGTGTTTATAGCAGATTTATTCATAATTGCCAAAACTTGGAAGTAACCAAGATATTCTTCAATGGGTAAATGAAAAACAAACTGTGGCACATGTATACAATGGGATATTATTCAGCAATAAAAACAACACAGCTATCAAGCCATGAGAAGACATGGAAGAGCCTTGACTGGATATTGCTAAATAGAAGAAGCCAGTTTGAAAAGACTACATACTATATGGTTCCGTTCATATGACATTCAGAAAAAAGGCAAAGCTATAGAGACAGTAAAAAGATTAATGGTTTCCATGGGTTTGCTGGGAGGGAGACATGGAGCATGGGGCATATTTAGGGCAGTGAAACTTTTCTGCATGATTCCATGATAGATCCATGTTATATATTTGTCGAGACCCATATAACTGTACAACTGAAAGAATGAACCCTAATGTAAACTATGGCCTTCAGTTAATAATGTGTCAATACTGGTTCATCAATTATAACAAATGTGCCACACCAGTGAAATATGTTAATAACAGGAGAAAGCTGAAAGATGTGTTGGGGAGAAAAAGGTATATGGGAATGCTCTGTACTTTTAAGTTTTTATTCTTAAATTGACAAAGTTGCATGCAATATACCATGTACGACATGACTTGAAATATACACTGTGGAAGAACTAAATCAAGCTAATTTAACATGTATTACCGGCCAGGCGTGGTGGCTCACGCCTGTAATCCCAGCACTTTGGGAGGCTAAGGCGGGTGGATTACAAGGTCAGGAGTTCGAGACCAGCCTGGCCCACATGGTGAAACCCCATCTCTACTAAAAAATACAAAAAAATTAGCCAGGCATGGTGGCGCACACCTGTAATCCCAGCTGCTTGGGAGGCTGAGGCAGGAGAATCTCTTGAACCCAGGAGGTGGAGGTTGCAGTGAGCCGAGATGATGCCATTGCACTCCAGTCTGGGTGACACAGTGAGACTCCGTCTCAAAAAAATAAAAAATAAAAAATAAATTAAAAAAAAAATGTATTACCTCACATAATACTTTTGTGGTGAGAATACAAAGTCTCTTAGCATTTTCAAGAATACAATGTATTGCTATTAACTATAGTCAGCATGTTATGGAATAGCTCTCCTAAAATTACTGCTATCTAACTGAAATTTTTTATTCTTTGTTCAACACTTCCCCACCCCAGCACCTGGTAACCACTATTTTATTCTCTGTTTCTGTAAGTTCAACTCCTTTTTTAGATTCCATGTGTAAGTGAGATCATGCAGTATTTGGCTTTCTTACCTGGCTTATTTCACTTAGCATAATGTTCTCCATCCTCCAGGTTCATCTGCATTGTCAAAAATGACGAGATTTCTTTTTTTAATGGCTGAATAGTATTCCATTGTGTATATATACCACATTTTCTTTTTTTTTATATTATACTTTAAGTACTGGGGTACATGTGCACAACGTGGAGGCTTGTTACATAGGTATACATATGCCATGGTGGTTTGCTGCACCCATCAACCCGTCATCTACATTAGGCATTTCTTCTAATGCTATCCCTCTCCTAGCCCCCCAACCCCCAACAGTCCCTGGCATGTGATGTTCCCCTCCCTGTGTCCATGTGTTCTCATTGTTCAACTCCCATTTACGAGTGAGAACATGCGGTGTTTGGTATTCTGTTCTTGTGTTAGTTTGCTGAGAATGATGGTTTCCAGCTTCATCCATGTCCCTGCAAAGGACATGAACTCATCCTTTTTTGTGGCTGCATAGTATTCCATGGTGTATATATGCCACATTTTCTTTATCCAGTCTATCATTGATGGGCATTTGGTTTGGTTCCAAGTCTTTGCTATTGCGAACAGTGCATAAATAAACATACGTGTGCATGTGTCTTTATAACAGAATGATTTATAATCCTTTGGGTATATACCCAGTAATGGGATGGCTGGATCAAATGGTATTTCTAGTTCTAGATCCTTGAGAAATTGCCACACTGTCTTCCACAATGTTTGAACTAATTTATACTCCCACCAACAGTGTAAAAGCGTTCCTATTTCTCCACATCTCTCCAGCATCTGTTGTTGAAAAAAGGTTAGAGTATATCCACATTTTCTTTATCTATTCATCCGTTGATGGACACTTAGGTTGATTCCATATTTTGGCTATTGTGTATAACACTGCAATAAATATGGGAGTGCAGATATTTCTTGAACATACTGAGTTCATTTCATTTGGATATATATCCAGTAGTGGAATTTTTGGATCATATGGTCATTCTCTTTTTAATATTTTGAGGAACCACCATACTATTTTCCATAATGACTGTAATAATTTACATTACCACCAACAGTGTGCAATGGTTACTTTTTGTCCACATCCTTGTCAACACTTCATCCTTTGTCTTTTAAAAAAAATTGTGAATTGAAAATTGATTGCTGCATATATTTATGGGGTACAATATGGTATAATTTATAAGTATAATGTGAAATGATTAAATCAAGCTAATTAGCATCTCTGTTATCACAAATACCACTTTTTGTGGTGAGAACATTACATTTACTCTCCTAGAAATTTTGAAATGTACAGTACCATGCATAGTGAATATTAACTTTATTAACGATACTTTATTAAATATATTCACCATGCTGTGCAATAAATCTCAAATACCTTATTTCTTTTGCCTGATATTGTGTAGCCTTTGACTATCATCTCTCCAGCATCCCCACCCCTGAGTCTTGGCAACCACCATTCTACTTTGTATCTATGAGTTCAATTGTTTTAGATTCTACATACAAGTGTAATCATATGGTGTTTATCTTTCTGTACCTGGCTTATTTCACTTAGCATAATTTTCTCCAATCTCGTCCACATTGTTGCAAATGACAATTTCCTTATTTTTAAAGACTGAATAGTATTCCATTGTGTACATATACTACATTTTCTTTATCCATTCATCTGTTGATGGACACTTAGGTTGATTCCATAACTTGGCTATTGTAAATAGCCAATGAACATGGGAATACAGACATCTTTCACAAACTGATTTCAAATATTTTGGGTAAATACCTAGAAGTGGGATTACTGGATCAGACAGTGTATTAGTATGGTCTACACTGCTATAAAGAACTACCTGAGACTGTGCAATTTATTTAAAAAAATGTTTAATTGACTCACAGTTCCACAGGCTGTACAGGAGGCATGGCTGGGGAGGCCTCCAGAAACTCACAATCGTGGCAGAAGGGTGAAGGGGAAGCAAGCACGTTTTCACATGACAGCAAGAGAGAGCTAAGGGAGAAGTGCTACACACTTTTAAACAACCAAATCTCGTGAGGACTCACTATCACAAGAAGAACAAGGGGGAAATCTGCCGCCATGATCCAATCACCTCCCACCAGGTCCCTCCCCAACACTGGGGATTACAATTCAACATGAGATTTTGGTGGAGACACAGAGCCCAACCATGTCATATGGTACTTCTTCTACTTTTAGTTTTTCGAAGAACCTCCATACAGTTTTTAAATTAGTATAGTGACTATACTAATTTATATTCCCACCAACCATGTACAAGTATTTTCTTTTCTTCACTCCCTTGCCAACACTCTATCTTTTGTCATTTTGATAATAGCCATCTTGACACATGTGATATCTTACTATGGTTTTGATTTGCATTTTGCTGATAATAGTGATATTGAGAATTTTTTCATATACCTTTTGGCCATTTTATGTCTTCTTTGGAGAAATGTCTATTCAGGCTCTTTGCCCACTTTTTAATCAGGTTATTTGTTTTCTTGCTGTTGAATTGTGTTCCTTGTATATTTTGAATATTATCCTCTTATCAGATATATGGATTGGAGCAGGCCTATATCCTGGCAGTGTGGGGGCTGACACAGCTCTGGGCTGGTCTAAAACATGGAACAGGTTTGGGGCCTATATATTCAGGGGCTGGCCTGGAGGATGGGTTTATTGGTGCTGGCCTGATGACTAGGGTTGTGGGTGCTGTCCTGTGCTAGGGACATTAAGGTCAGCTGGGTGCTGGGTGAAGTTTGAGGCCAAGAGTCCTGGGGTTGGCTTGGCCCTGGATGTCCTGGAGACTGGGTCTGAGGGGCGCTTGCCTGGCACTGGTGTGGGCCCAAAGCCTGGTGCTGGCTTGGCACTGAGGGTGGTCCAGAGCCTGGAGCCACTGAGGTTGGCCTGGCAGTAGAGAAAACCAGAGATTCAGTCTACCATACTGGCCTGGAGTCTGGAGTTGTAATGTCCAGCCTGGTGCTGGGGCAAGTCTAGAAACTTAGTCCATGGGTATTTGCCTGGGGCCTGGGGCTGTGGGGTCTGCCTGTTGCAGGGTTTTACTGTGGCAGATCTAGTGTTGGCATCCAAAGTTAAGTCTGATGCTCACTTTTCTCTCTTTCACCCAAGCAAAGGATATCTCTTTCCACACTCTGATGCCTGTGGTTGGGAAAGGGGTGACTCAGGTAATGTAAAACTGTCCTTTCTACCATCTTCAATGTGTATTTTCTTATTTGTGTGTTACCTCTAGGTGTTGTGATATCTCACCTGGTTTTCTTAGCAATTGTGAAGGTATTTTTGAGCGTGGGTAGTTGGTTGAATTGATGTTTCTGTTAGGAGCATGATCACTAAAGAGTCCTATTCTGGCATCTTTCTTCACTCCTCCTTCGACTCTCTGTACTTTTGCTCAGTTTTTCTCTAAACCTAAAGCTGCTCTAAAAATAAGTCTATTAAACAAATAAACAAAAAAGGCTCTTTGCATGGGACAAGCTCTGAGGCATGTCAAATAAAGATGAATCATGTGAGTGGTGTTTCCAAGGAATTGTTAAATAGTGATGGGTCAAATACTGACAATTTTCTGGGAATGGGACTTGTTTTGAGACCTCCAAGCTAGTCTGTCACCTCCAGTGGCTGCTAGCCTACTGATTTTCACAACTACTGGAGTTGTCAGGCTATCGGTTCTCAAGGCTACTGTAGAGCTAAGGACAGGGGGATTGGAATAGAACAAGTTAAAATGCCATAAAGCTGACTGTTCTTATAGAGGTTCGGCCATTTTTCTTGAACAAATGCTCATTGTATTGTTGCAAGCCTTTGATTAATTCTAGTGTTCATAAAATGTTGGTTTTGATAATTTTTGCCAGGTCTCTCATTGTTTTTGTTGAGGAGCAGATTTTTGGTGTTTCTCGCTCCACCATTCCTGAAGCATTCTTCTATTAGCCCCACTGCAACTTGCCCTGAAGATTCATATCTCCATGTCTTCTGTATTCATTCATTTAACAGACATAACTGGATTTCCCCAGATAATAGGCTATTTTTTATCCTATAAAGTTTTAAACAGCCTTAGAAACTAGAGTGTTTATCTACTTATATGCATATAGGCATACATACAGTCCCACTTTCCACACACACAGATTGAATACTATCTATCACATGTGCAATTTCATTTGAAAATAGAGTTCATTGCTAGTGTTAATGTGAAGGGAGTAGATGGTCTCCCTACAGTGGACTTTTCCCAATACAGTGGTTTTTTAAAAATCTCTTTCTCATCTTTGTGTATTCAAGTGGTTTTCTCTCAGCAAACAGAAAACTAACCTTGAACCTACTGCTTTTACCTGGCCTGGAAGGGTCAATGGAAAAATATCAGAAAGCAAGATGGGAGGGAGTTGGGGTCAGAGAGGCAGGGGCAAACAGATTTCCAGACACCAGCAATGAATTAAATACTTGAATAATATCTGTTAGATGGAAGAATCAATCTCAAGAGCAGGTGTGGGAATGGGCTACCAAGTACAAAGAGACTCAGTAAGTACTTTTCATTGAGATGACAAAAGGTCAGCTGATATCTGCCAAGATTATTTTCCAGCACTACCTACACACTGTACCTTACTGGAGTCATGCCACGTTTTGCTGCTGCTTCTGGAGCCTCAGCTGTTAAGTCTGATAGAACTTCACAATGCTAAGGCTTGGGAGGTAGGTGAGATGGGAGATAAGCATCAGATTGAGCCTGCTTTCTCCTTTATCCCTTTTTTATTCAGATATTGACCAACCCAACTGAAGATACTATTGTCTTTGAATCTGTGGCAAAACCATTAGATGGCATGGGACTGCCAAGCATCTCTAGATGTCTAGGATGACCTGTTATAGAGAATCTTTTATGGAAAAATTTGTTGAGTTTTCCACATTTGGATCATAGAGTGTGTAACCAAATATTGCAGGTGAGAACTTTGTCTTGGCCTCTGTCTCTCTTGCTATTGACAGCTTAAGTACCTTACTCTAGGATTCCCAGGGTTCATATGACTTTCTGCTTTTTGTTTTTAGGAATGGATATTGTGTAGTCAAAAACTTCGGGGCTGAGACCATGGGGAAAGTAGACAGAACCATGAAGGGTGATAAACCACTTGTGTTGAGCAATTCATTTGTTGTCTCTTGTTTCTGTACAAGTAGGCCTATGTGAGTATTGGCATAATTGATTTTTTTGGTTATAGCATATTTTATTGTATATTACTAAAAGGATATACACTTTATATCAAGCTGGGTATGGCTGAAAGTAATACGTGAGACATAACCATCAGGAGAGACAAAACCATCAGTGCTGTTACTATGTGTTCATTGTTCCCTAGGTCTGTCCTGTATACTTCTTAGTAGCAGTAGGACTTGTCAAGACAGCATTACAATAA